>NW_027361703.1:63205000-63805000 GCF_039654945.1 Dendrobates tinctorius
AATTCCATGGTTAACAAAAAAAAACGCATGTGCAAAAAAACGCATACATGAGCATGCCAGTGCGCACATATGCGCATCCATAGGCTATAATGGCCATTTTTAGCGCAAAACGTGCGCATATGTGCGCATGCGCTTTTTTGCAGGGCCAAAAAATGCAACATGCTGCATCTGGAAAATACAAACGCACACCCCAAAAAAACGCAGCGCATGAAAATCGCATACATGCGCTTACCAGCGCGCAGGTATGCACACCCATGTTAAATATAGGGGAAAAAACGCATGCGCACATATGCGTTTTTTTCAGCGCTAAAAAACGCAAATGTGAAACCAGCCTTAACAAAGAGTTTTCTAGTAGTGGCCAACACCTAAAGGGATTGTCTCAACTTCTTTCTTTAGTGCACCTCTTCCCTGCCTCCTGACAATGTTTTTTTCATGGGGCAATGTGCTCCTGAAGATTGACAGTTTGGACCAACATCATGGTCATGCTGCTGGTCTGAACTAAGTGCTCTCCAAGGGTATGTGTCCACGTTCCGGATTGGCAGCGCTTTAAAAGCAGCAGATAACCGCCCGGCTGAAAGCGCTGCCGGGTTTTGTACGCGCGGTGATTCAATGACCACATGCGGAATCACTGCATTCTAGACATAGAACAGTGCTATTTATCTTGCAGAGACTGGGTGTCTCCGCAAGATAGACATGCTGCAGTCTATAAAGACGTGCCTCATGTCTGTATATGCAGGGATGCCGGAGGCATAGTGGAAATGGGATTTCATTAAATCTTCTCCACTATGCTGTAACATCTGGACATTGCGGATTGGACGCTGCGGCTGTACGCAGCATCCAATCCGCAGGAAATCCTGACTGAGGAAACATACCATAATACTGCTAGCAGAGGCAGCTTTACCTCTGCAGGTTGGCAGAAACACAGGGGAACTGAAGCTGGCAGAACTTGGGTTCCCATCAGTGGCATAACTTACAAAGTTATGGGCCCCGGCGCAAACTTTCAAATGGGGCCCCATGCCAAAATACACGCACATCTCTGCTCCGTGCACCTCGTACACACGTGCAGCTCAGCTCCGTGCACCTCGTACACACGCGCAGCTCAGCTCCGCGCACCTCGTACACACGCGTGGCTCCGCACACCTCGTACACACGTGTGGCTCTGCTACATCCACACTGTAAACCTCTCCTGACCCCACACAGAAACTTTACCTCATCCAGCAGTGCACCATGACAACCAGCACAGCAGAGTCCTGTAGACACCGAAGCCCCTGATCATGTGACCCCTGACTCCTCCCCTCCTGTGACCTCATCAGAGGTCCTGTGCGCACATTGGAGAAAACAGCCTAGCAACGGGCTGCTGTCAGTGCGGTGGGTCTCTGCGGGAGGGCGAGGATGGGGTGCATGGAGGGGCGTGGCGGCTCAGTGCACTGCGGGACGCGGGTGGGGGAGGTAAAAAATGAGACTGTTCCATGAGAATTGGGACGATTGGTAGAAATGCCTGCCGGGCCCCTGACTCACCCTGGGCCCGGTCGCAGTGGCGACTCCTGTGACCGTGGTAGATACGCCCCTGGTAGCTGTCCAATCTGGGAGACTGGGACTGCAGGATAGCCAGCACCCTAGGCAATTTGTTGTACACAATAAAAAATGTAAAATCTTTCTATTCTGGACAATGGTGAGGAATTGTAATACGAGGTAAATGCAAAGTTCATTTTTTTTACAATCTCTTTGCAATTCTTCCTATTTACACTAGAACTACTGATGGAGTCATTTTGACTCCTTTCGTTTTTTATTTCTCTTCTGTGACTACATTTTTCAGAATTCCGGCTTGAAACTCGGTGACTTTTCCTCAAATATGATGTGAAAAAAGATTTTGTGAGAATAAATAATTTTGGTGAAAAATTTGCGCGTTTTTTTCAAAATTTACCAAGAACTACTGAAGGGAGTCATTTTGACTCCCTACTATATTTTGAGGTCCTTTTGTCACTAAATGTTGCTATAAAGTTTTGTGCATAATTTTTTCACTCTGTCTTATTTACCCTGATGTTCATATAGATGTAGTTCAATTTACATGTCAACTTTTCACATTTTTCCTTGTGTTTTACCTGCTTGTATTACTGTGTAATACTGAACAAAATAGCTTGTTTACTCTAGGCTCTTATCTTATCAGATTTGATGAGAAATCTACTCGATCGGAGAGACTGCAAACGGACAAGTTTGCTCTATTTTCTACTGTGTGGGACAGGTTTATTGAAAATTGTTTTGCGTGTTACAAACCTGGCCCATACATAACGGTGGATGAGCAACTTTTCCCAAGCAAAACTAGGTGTCCATTCACGCAGTACATGCCTTCCAAACCAGATAAATATGGCCACAAATATTGGCTAGCTGTTGATAAGGAGAGCAAATATCTGGCAAATGGCTTCCCTTATCTAGGCAAAAGATGACCGTTTAGCTGACCATGTGGTAATGAAGTTATTGGACCCGTTTTTGAAAAAAGGTCGCAATGTTACAACCGATAATTATTTTACTTCAGTAAAATTAGCTAAACAGCTAAAAAGCAAAGGAACAACCATCGTGGGAACACTGAACAAGATAAGACGAGAAGTGCCTAAAGAAATAAAATCCATGAAAGAGGAATTGTACAACACTAAAGTGTTTAGAAATGAAGACAATTTTACACTTACAGTATATCAAGGAAAGCCCAACAAAAATGTTGTCATTTTGAGTTCCGTCCATCCAGATGTTGTTGTTGCGTCTGATTCCGCTAAAAAAACTCCGGAAACGGTAAAGTTTTACAATGAAACAAAATATGGAGTAGATGTAGTGGATCAGATGGCACGAAAATATACCACACGAACATGCACAAGGAGATGGCCTGTTCATGCATTTGAAAATGCCTTAGACTTTGCGGGTATAAATGCATGGATAATATTCAAGGAGATTACCCACCAAAAAATGTCACGCAAGGCATTTTTGCAAACGCTTGTGAGAGAGTTGAGTGGTCCTTATGTCACAGATAGGGAAAAGGGTTCCACGTCCCAAGTTTCTACATGCTCAGAAGTGATGGTTCAAACAAAATTTTGCCAGATCAAAGAAAAGTGCAAGAAAAATAGATCTGTCGGCAATTGTAAGACTTGTGGTAAGTCTTTGTGTGGGCAATGTACTGCCATAAATCAAAGGCAATGCCTAAAATGCGAAACACCAAATGTTTAGAAGGTGAATTCTGCGCCATATTTTCATTTTTATGCTCCTCCACCTACATTTTCTCTGCTTTTTGTTCTTCAGTTGTTGTTTATATGTGTGCACTTGAATAAAAAAAAATGTTTGAAAAACGTCTATTATAATTATTGTTATTTTCTGTAGAAAAATAAGAAAAGCAGAAAAAAAACAATCAAAAGCATTACATAATAATACATTACAAAAAATATAATTATTAATAAATAACCACAAATGAAACTCTAAAAATAAACGAAAACAAGCAAGGAGTCAAAATGACTCCTTTCAGTAGTTCTAGGCGGGGTCACGAGTCCAGTAGTGCTAGTGTTAATAATATGCAAGATATTGCTGGAACTTATTAATGTACCTGTGATGCAGATATTATAAAATGTCACATTTGCATTCTTGCTAAGCCACACAAAATCTGAATAGATCACCTTTCCAAAGTCTAGGTTTTGCTGGGTGCCCGAGGGGAAACTTTCTTCATTTTACAGCTAGATTCTCTGCTATGTCTTTACTTGCTATATAGACTTCAGCCAGCTAGCTTCTCAGAAAACGTATTCTATAGCGGCACAGGTGAGTGCATAGTGGTGTTTTTCCTTTTATACAAAGTTCTTTCCATGCATCATGGTATTTTCAACCTATATTATTATGTTTAATGCAGATCTAGTGTTAAAGTAAAAATGCAGAGAATCTATTTGTAGCAAAGCATGCTGTAAATGTTTCCTTTCCTATAACACAGGAAAAATAAAAATCCAGAATTAGCAGCACACTATCCCCATATAGTTACTTTGATTGTAGCAGCACCAGTAGAACTAGTATTATTTCAGGAGGGACTTTTGTTGAAGACATTTACCGGTATTTTAAATTGTTATCATAGTACAATAACACTTAACATTTTTACAGCTACCTGCACAAATATGACATTTAATTTTTCATTTGTGATATTGGAACTGCTTATTGTTTTTACTATTATTTTTATTATTACTACTATTTTACACTTTTTTTTTTGCTTAACCCCTTAAGGACCAGGGGTATTTCCATTTTTTCGTCTCCGTTTTTTGCTCCCCTTCTTCCCAGAGCCATAACTTTTTTATTTTTTGGTCAATATTCCCATGTGAGGGCTTGTTTTTTGAGGGACAAGCTGTATTTTTTAATAATATGATTGGTTTTACCTAATAGTGTACTGGAAAATGGGAAAAAATTCAAAGTGCCGTGAAATTGGAAAAAAAAAGTGCAATTCTACAATTGTTTTTTTTTTTTAACCATGTTCACTAAATGCTAAAACTGACATGCCATTATTATTCTCCAGGTCATTATGAGCGCGCAGATATCAAACATGTCTAGGTTATTTTTTTTTTTAAGTGGTGAAAAAAAATTCCAAAGTTTGTAAGAAAAAGTTACCATCTCCATTTTTCGTGATCTGGGGCTGATGGAGGGCTTATTTCTTGTGCACCGAGCTGACATTTTTATTGATAGCATTTTGGTGTAGATACAACCTTTTTATTGCATTTTAATGCAATGTTCCAACGACCAAAAAAAACGCAATTCTAGAGTTTTGATTTTTTTTTGCGTTACGCCGTTTACCAATCTGATTAATTCTTTTCATTTATTGATACATCAGGCGATTCTGAACGCAGTGATACCAAATATGTGTATTTTTTATTTTTTTATATTTTGAAAAACATATTTCAATTTTACTAGCTTCTGATCACCTGTGCCGCAGCTCTGCTCTGTGTAGCAGAAATGCTCACTTGCTATGAGTGCTGACCACTGGACGGTGCTCATAGCAATCCGGCTATGACAAGCACAGGGGTCTGCTGCAGACCCCGGGTTATTATGCTAACCCATCGGCGACCAGCGGGTAAGTGACACGGGCGCCGATGGGTGTGCGTTGCGATGCTCTTCAGGTGCGTGCATGTTAAATGGCGCTGTTAGAGATTGACAACAGCATTTAATATTTTAACAGCCGTAGGTGAATGGCGATTCCAACCTCTGCTGTTAGGGGCACATGACAGCTGATCAGATCAGCTGTCATGTGCCAGAAAAAAGTGCGGGCTCATCGCCGGAGCCTGCCCCAAACAGGGGGAGGCACCCAATGACAGACACAGCAAGTCACTGGGTGTTAAGGGGTTAACTATGAATCATTTGGATAATTATATAAATGGCCCTGTTCACACAGTATTTATGCTGTGGATTTGAGGGTTCAACTGACTTAGACACCATACCCAGCAGAGGCATAAACTACAAGAACACAAATGGAGTTCAAGTGTATTTCATTTGCCCTTTATTTCAGATGCACATAGGGATGTAGTGCCCATTTGAGAAGAAGGACATCTCTGCAAGTAAAGTACAAATGGACTCAATTTGAACTCAGTTTGTGTTCTTGTAGCTACTGACTCCTTTTGGGGCTTTGTTCTTCAAAGGTTCAGATAGTCCTAGACACACTATATAAGCTCGGTGTGAAGTGCTCACCTGTGTTTTAAGAATGCTTTATACTTTTAATAGTAAGCGCAATGACTGAATTGTCACAGAATGATCTATGATGTTTCCTTTCCTAATATGAAGTGGAAAGTATTGCTCAAAACTTGTTAAATGTTCTACTGATGTAATTCCATTAGCTGATAGGCTCCATTGCCAGCTACTACTGGGCTTACAACTGTAAGAGTATGTGCACACGTTGAGGATTTACAGTACAATGTTATTCAATAAAAAAAAAAATGCCGTGCACATGCTGCGGAAAAATCTACGCGGAAACACAGCGTTTTTTTTTCCGCAGCATGTCAATTCTTTGTGCGGATTCTGCAGCGTTTTTACACCCATTCCATTTTAGGAATCCACAGGTGTAAAATCTCAGGCCAAATCCACACAAAATCCGCAATAAATCCTCAGGAAATACGCATAAAAAATGCACAGATTTTGAACTGCTGATTTAGCCAAAAGAAGCAGATTCCGCGTGGAAAATTCCACACAACAATCTGCAACGTGTGCACATACCCTAAGGATGTGAAATTGGAATGTCTGTCTGCAGCGGTGTAGCCATTAGGGTTGAAAAGTAGAAGTCACATCCTGGGTCTGGCTTTTGCATTGCTGCACAGTATGTTTAGGTCACAACTCTAGCCTGCAGTGTCTCACTGGGTTTATGAACCCAACAGAGAAAATGATTTGGAGCGATTTTTGGGAGGGATTTTCATGATTTGGCTAAATACATGGTGACTTTGCCTCTCTATGACATAACAAGAATTGAGGTTTAAAACTACCCGATTACTGTAAAGACAGAGTAGACTAAGGCTACAGCTGTGGGAATTTTACCATCCATGAAAATACGGACCACCATTTTTTTTTAGATGCCATCTTAGTTGCATCATCTGTTTTTTTCACTAAGAGATGTATGTTCTTAAGTCAATAAAACGACAGCATGGAAGATTTTTTTTAATTCAAATTATATTGAATATAATCACTAATTAATAGCTACATGAGAGCAGAAAACAAAACAGGGGCACATTCAGATTTGCATCCGTGTGTCATGGATACCTATTTACTTCTATGGTCAAGTCTGATTTGCAGACACATCAAAACAAGATATGCTCTGAGTCTCATGAATCTCTCACTTGGACCTGTGATTTTCATTGAAATGGTTATAGATCGATGAAAGTCTTTGGTCTGTGTGCTTTCCTGGAAAAAATTAGACAGCACATGGATTTTCCCAAAGTGAACATGGCCTTAATGAGTAGAAAAAAATGGGATTGAAGATAGTACAAAAATATTTGTCTACATACCCTTGTGCCGTGAGATTGGCTCAAAAGTCTCCTTTATATGTGTACTGTCTATGTCTAGACCTTTGGAGCTGCTTATTATGTTAGAGCCTTGGCCACTGGACTTTGGTAAGCTTGTGGACCAGTGAAGGAGGGTAAGCAAACTAAACACTTTAAATAAAAATTGAATTTTTTTATATTTAAAGAATATGTAATAACAAAATTTAAAAACAAAAGCAGTGGTGCCTAACAATGTGAGGGAAGACCTGAAAAAAATGTCCACAGAGGCCAGCACAATTATGATAACAAGTATAGATTGCAAGGTAAATGTAACAATTGTTATACATAGTCTCAGTGAAAACTCACAGCATGAAAGTAGGCGAAATGCCAGTTGAAAGAGATGGTGTAGCTGTAAGCAATATAAGTCCCTGAATAGAATACAGGCATTGGCAAAAAAATAAAAAAAAATTAATAGTAATAAAGTGCAACAGTGCATAAAAGTAGCCAGAATATAAATCTAAATATAGTGACAATGCATGCAAAAGAGATAAAACACTTAGAAAACAATTACGGATAATATTACACTACCTTTAGTGTAAAGTCAAAGGCAAAAGTCAAGGGTTAATCAGGGGTTCCCTGGGACCGGCGCCCATTATGATAGCACTTTCTTCCTGAGGAAGTGCCCCACATTGTGAGGCTCCGCTGCTTTTGTTTTTAATCTTTGTTATTACATATTCTTTAAATTAAAATTGATTTTTTTTATAAAGTGTTTTTACTGAGTCTGCGCTCTGCTTCCATTCATTCTACAATAGTTTACAGTCGGGAGCGGCTGTGTTATCAGTGCTCCCGGGTTGTAAACTGATTAACCCCCGAGATGGATTACGCCGTGGGACGTGACTGAGCACCGGATAGGTAATGTATATTGCTGCTTTATTATTTTCACCTTTTTTACAGGAGATTGATGACGTCGCAATGGAATTAGCAGTGAAATAAAGATTTTAAAACTGTGTGTAGTGTATTCTTTCATTAAAATACTTTAATGTCTTATTGACACCTCTCCATTACTAATCCGGGCTTAATGTCACCTTACAATAGAAAGATGGCATTAACCCCTTATTACTAGTGTTGAGCGATACCTTCCGATATCGGGAAATATCAGATTGGATCGGAGCGATACCCCAAAAATATCGGGTATCGCCGATTCCGATACCGGAAACCCATGCATTTCAATGGGGCACAAATATCGGAATAAAAATAAACCCTTTCTTTCCTTGCACATCCAGTTCGGGAGGGGAGAAGAGTGTGGGCGGTGCGTGGGCGGACAATTTGCGTGTCTGTGTGAGCCTGCCGGGGGTCTGTGCGGGCCTGCCGGGGGTCTGTACGGGCCTGCCGGGGATCTGTGCGGGCCTTCCGGGGGTGGTGTGTGTGCAGGCATCGTCCGATGGGACTAAAAGTCCCATCGGGTTATGCCTGCTACAATGACAGTAATTGACACATTAGCCAATGATGGGACAGTAGTAGTCCCATCATCCGGCTAATGTGTTGAATGTAAAAAAAACAAAACAAAACAAAAAAACATACATACTACATACATACTACATATATACAACATTCATACAACATACATACATACTTCATATATACTACATTCATACAACATACATACTACATTCATACAACATACATACAACATATATACTACATTCATACAACATACATACATATATACTACATTCATACAACATACATACATACTACATATATACTACAGTCATACCACATACATACATACTACATACATACTACATTCATACAACATGCATACATACATACATACTACATACATACTACATATATACTACATTCATACAACATACATACTACATATATATTACATTCATACAACATACATACATACATAGTTCATAGTACATACATACTACAGACATACAACATACATACTACATACAATACATTCATACAATACATACATATAGACATACAGTACATATAACATAGAGTACATACTCACCATCACTTGTCACTTTGATCCCCGAAGCCAGTGTCATCTGTAAAAAATATTAACATAACAAACAACCGATATACTCCCTGATCCGCAGAAATCCTTGAGTGTCCCACGATGATCTCCCGTGGAGAACAGCAGCATCAGCTGATGCGACTGCTCTCTAGGGGCCACAGGAATACAATGACGGGAGGTAGGTATCCTTCCGCACTGTATTCCTCTGCCACTGTGAAAAAATAGTCCCTAGTTTCACTTTTGGCATTGCTGTGTGAGAAAGTTCTCACGCAGGTTTTGCCATAAAGTGAGACCAGTGAACTATAGTAACCTCTCAGTAATGCACTGCAGGAGATCGTCGTGGGACACTCGTGGATTTCTGCGGATCAGGGAGTATATCGGTTGTTTGTTATTTTAATATTTTTTACAGATGACACTGGCTTCGGGGATCAAAGTGACAAGTGATGGTGAGTATGTACTCTATGTTATATGTACTGTATGTCTATATGTATGTATTATATGAATGTATTGTATGTAGTATGTATGTTGTATGTATGTAGCATGTTGTGTGAATGTTGTATGTATGTAGTAAGTATGTAGTATGTATGTATGTTGTATGAATGTAGTATGTATGTTGTATGAATGTAGTATATATGTAGTATGTATGTTGTATGAATGTAGTATATATGTAGTATGTATGTTGTATGAATGTAGTATATATGTAGTATGTATGTATGTTGTATGAATGTAGTATATATGTAGTATGTATGTATATTGTATGAGTGTAGTATATATGTAGTATGTATGTATGTTGTATGAATGTAGTATATATGTAGTATGTATGTTGTATGAATGTAGTATATATGTAGTATGTATGTATGTTGTATGAATGTAGCATATATGTAGTATGTATGAATGTAGTATATACGTAGTATGTAGGTTGTATGAATGTAGTATGTATGTATGTAGTATGTAGTATGTATGAATGTAGTATGTATGTAGTATGCATGTATTATGTAGTATGTATGTTTTATGAATGTAGTATATATGTAGTATGTATGTAGTATGTATGAATGTAGTATGTATGTATGTTGTATGAATGTAGTATATATGTAGTATGTATGTATGTATATATGTTGTATGAATGTAGTATGTATGTTGTATGAATGTAGCATATATGAAGTATGTATGTAGTATGTATGCTGTATGAATGTTGTATATATGTAGTATGTATGTAGTATGTATGTTTTTTTTTTTATATTCAACACATTAGCCGGATGATGGGACTACTACTGTCCCATCACTGGCTAATGTGTCAATCACTGTCATTGTAGCAGGCATAGCCTGATGGGACTTGTAGTCCCATCGGACGATGCTTGCACACACACGACCCCCGGCAGGCCCGCACAGACCGCGCATCATGATGACATCATTTCAGCAGCCAATCACAGCCATGCTATTAGTTAACATGGCTAACACAACTGGCTCATTGCATTATGGGAACTTCCGATTCCGTATTCGATATTGTAAAAATATCGGTACTCGGTATCGGAAATCCGATACAGCGAATATCGGCCGATACCCGATATTTTCAGTATTGGAATGCTCAACACTACTTGTTACCCCACTTGCCACTACCACAAGGCAAGTGGGAAGAACCGGGCAAAACTCTAGAATAGGCGCACCTAATAGATGTGCCTTTTCTGGGCAGCTGGGGGCTGCTGTTTTTAGGCTGGGGGCCAAGATCAATGGCCCCTTATCATCCTGAGAATATCAGCTCTCAGCTGTCAGCTTTAGTCAGGCTGGTTGTCAAAAATAGGGGGGGACCCCATGCCTTTTTTTTAATTACTTATTTAAATAATTTAAAAACAGCGTGGGGACCCCTCTATTCTTGAGAACCAACCTTGATGAAGCTGACAGCTGAGGGCTGCAGCCCCCAGCTGTTTCATCTGGTTGGTTCACAAACTGAGGGGGACCCCACGTCGGCTTTTCATTCATTCTTTCTGGCCCCTTATCATCCTGAGAATATCAGCTCTCAGCTGTCAGCTTTAGTCAGGCTGGTTGTCAAAAATAGGGGGGGACCCCATGCCTTTTTTTTTAATTACTCATTTAAATAATTTAAAAACAGCGTGTGGACCCCTCTATTCTTGAGAACCAACCTTGATGAAGCTGACAGCTGAGGGCTGCAGCCCCCAGCTGTTTCATCTGGTTGGTTCACAAACTGAGGGGGACTCCACGTCGGCTTTTCATTCATTCTTTCTCTCCTGCTCGCTGTTGCCAGGAAAAGCAGGAGAGAATGACAGCAGAATTCAGCACAGAGCCACCGGGAACAGCGCTTACTGTAGCGCTTCGTCCCTGCAGCCATCTGTGTGGTCCTGATGCGGCACATGGTTTCCGCTTGTGTGCCACTCGGAGGTACCACGTATCCACACGGACACACAGACACAGATAGCTCCGTTACCATGTTTACCAGTACCGAAAATATCTGGACGTGTGAAACTGGCCTAAAACTGGCTGTGTGCTGATTCTACTGTCGACCAATATCAAAGGAGAAAAAAAGCTGCTGAAATGTTGCCGTCAGCCTAATTATGTAAGCAACCATGGGTGTCAAGATACCCACTCTGGAATACTGTTTAAAAGACCAAATTGCAGTATGGGTTTTTGAAATATTACTCTATAACATTAAGAATGTTTTTTATTAAGAATCACTAATAAATGTATACTTAAGGCATTTGTGTCAAAATGGTTGTTATGGACCACATTTATATTTGTATCACTTGAAAAGAAGGCATGACCTAGGGTCGAGCAGCACAGTTTGGCAACTAGGGGCATGGCTTAAATTCTTTGTTGAAAATTATAGCCTCCAAGACAACTAGTATTGGTGTAGGATTATACACAAGTATCATGCTCCCACGTGTCACACATGTGTTTCGTGGACCCACTGTGTCACAAACTGGGCTTGCCTAGGATGGACGTCGCTAAGTGGCTACTTGGTGTTCACTGGAGCTCCTGAAGGTGGAGTCAGGCTTGAGCTGCAGGTAGCCGCCAGGTACCACTCCTAGGTATTCCCCGGTACTGCAGTTGCTGATCTCAAGGCTCAGGTTCATAGGATGGGGATATGGGACCAAAGTCACTGCCAGGCAGGATTCAGACAATGTGGACTTCAGAGACTGGCATTTCTTCAGACACACAGGTTTCAGGAAATGGATCAGGCACCACTGACACTGTTTTAGGGTTCAGATACTGGAGAAGTGGCTTCAGGGTCACTACATACTAAACATGACTAAAGGGGTGACACTGGATAAGGGAATAACTATCATAGGCTAAGGATGGGGGACCTGTTAACATACAATTGCATGCACAATCTACCACTATGTAACTATAGGGGTTGCTGAGGCACCTCCCCATTGACTTCTGCGTCATCTACACTCTAAACAAGACTAAAGGGGTGACATTGGATAAGTGAATAACTATAATAGCTTAAGACCGGAGGACCTTGCAACAAACAATTGCACACACAAACTATCACTATGTAACTGTAGGGGTTGCTCAGGCACCTCCCTATTGAGATGGTGTCTGTTATACAAGATGCCTCCCGGCTATTGGCTGAGGGCATCTTTGCAGGTGTGCGTGCTGCCCTTTAAAAGCAGAGGAGCCCACGATTTAGGTGCACTCATGGACATGGAAGCCTGTGCTGCATGCACATGGGAAGGAGGGACCAGAGTGGTGAGTATGTGGGTGTCTCCGCATGGAGAGAGCAGTAGAACCATACAGGGGCTTCGGCAATGAACATTACAGTACCTTCTATGCACCTTTATGCCCCCTCTTCTTCAAGCCCTGCAGAGAATATAGAGTGTGAGGCAGTGACCCCTGTTACAGTTAGGGAGCACTGTATGTGCTCCTCAGGATACGCATGGAGGCGTAACGGTGACAGTGACCGGTGTCATTGTGAATGGCCAGTATGTCACAGAGGAGATCCTCTGTGCTGTAAGACAGTAATGTTGCTCCGAGACTTGTATTTCCACAACTTTTTTGTTTACTTTACCAGGGGGGCTTACAGGGTTACGCCCCGTTACACGTAACAATGTCCCAGCAATCCCACCAACGATCCGACATGATGGGATCGCTGGGACATCGTTAGGCTGATCACTGGTGAGCTGTCACAAGACAGCCCCTCCAGCGATCAGGACCAGCGACGCTGGTTTCTAATGTAAACATCGGGTATCCAGGAGCCGCGGCTCTTGGATACACGCTATTTACCTTGGAAACCGGAGTACACGCTGGTTTCCAAGGTAAACATCGGGTATCTAAGAGCCACGCGACTCCTGGATACTTGCTGTTTACCTTGGAAACCAGCGTGTACGCCGGTTTCCAAGGTAAACAGCGGGTTTCCAAGAGCTGTGGCTCCTGGATACCTGATGTTTACATTAGAAACCAGCGTCCAGCGTCGCTGATCGCTGGTCTCTCGCTGCCACACGCAGCGATGCGTGCTGGTCAGCGGGAGACCAGCGATCGAAAAATGGCCTAGGCCGATCGAGCACGATCAGCGATACCCGGCAGGTGGGGCCACTTGCTGATCCCCGTCACACACAGCAATCTCTCTGGCGAGATCGCTGTGGCGTCACAAAAACAGTGATCTCGCTAGCAAAATCACTGTGTGTGACGGGGCCTTTAGTCGGAGAGCTGGGCGAGACTGACTTACCACACATACACCACCCACCTATGGGGGTGGTTACAGCTACATAATGTTACCAGGGTTTGGGTCACATGGTCAGATTGTATGGACCTGAATGGTCTGTGTTCTAAGGTCCTGTGAGACAGGACAGGCCTGTGTGTTGGAAGGTCCAAGGAGTGGACTTCCTGAAGAGCACATGGAGAGGCCGTATGTGCAGAGTTTGTGACAACACTGCATCGGGAAAGTACCATTCTTCTGAGGGTCTGGACTGTCGGGAGTACCCTGGTCACAAGGACGGTGATCCCAGTAAGACAGCTTCCCCAGGAGAGAGGACTGACAGGAGTCAGCATGTGGAGCAGGAGCTCCAGGAAGGTAAATCCAGAAAGGGGGTTATAATAATGGCAGAGAAGTATCTGCCATTGGAACAGACTGTCGGTGGTTATTATGTTCTGTTGATGTATATAATGAACTGTTCAGCGTGCGGTCAACCACTGTAACAAGACGAAGTGAGAAGTCCGGTGTGTTTAGTGACTTTATTGACTATGTGTTAGGTCTGTGATGTGCACCATGGCTTACGGTGTGGTTTATGATGTCTGAATACACCGGATAGACTGTGTGAGAAAACCGGTCCTGTGTACTTTAATCCCGTTGCCAAGCGAATTTCCCCAACACATGCAGTAAGCACTGTCTTACAAGAGCCAGATTCTTCCTCTTCAACTCCCACAAACTCTCATCATGACCACATTTTCTCCAGTTTACTGGAAGAAAGGTTACATTTCCCACTTTCTTCTTGGTAAGGATTTTTATTACTGACTGCACATTCTTGGAGCCGAACGGAGTGGGTTTGGAAATGGAAACCTTGAATTGCTTAGTCTCTGTTAGCCCGGCAAGACTAGCTATTCCATTGGAAGAAACAAAGGTGGACCTGGATTCTTCTGCCTGATTAGTATATAAAAAACAATAAAAAACAAATCTGAACTGAGAAAAGTAAGTTAATGTGTATGCACAATGTAAGTGCATCTTAACACATGACCATTAACCAGAGAAAACAAAAAACAGAAATATCCTGAACTAAAAAGTAAAAAATATACTGCAAATAATGCATAAAGGTAATAATAATAATAATAAGGGTATTTAGTAAACATAATTTTGATCAAAATAATGTACAAGCCATCCCGCCACGTCACGGCAACCCTTGTGGGACAGAACACAAGGGTTGCCGTGACGTGGCGGGATTGCTTGTACATTATTTTGATCAAAATTATGTTTACTAAATACCCTTATTATTATTATTATTATTACCTTTATGCATTATTTGCAGTATATTTTTTACTTTTTAGTTCAGGATATTTGTGTTTTTTGTTTTCTCTGATTAGTATATAGTAGAGACTCGGATGATGCCTCCGCTTTGACGTTTTCATCTTGTGACCTCCTGGAACCAGAAGATACCTTTTCTGAGTCAGTTTTCAAATTGGTCCAACTGAAGATAAGTCCTTGAGGTGGAGGGGGTTCATGGCAAAGGAGATGGCAACACTGGTAACCGAGCTGAAAGTATAGCTACTAGCCACCTCTTGTGAAACGACTGTTCCCAACCAAGCACTTCACTTGACTTACAGTCTAGAAGGGGCTCATGAGTTCTCTGCCACGGAAAAAGAGAAGTGTATAAAATATATCAGATAGAATTTTAGAAGGCAATCTTCTCCATATGCAATGCTCCTATCTGGATCTCTACTTGTTCAGTGATGACTTGAATAACTTTGGATAGATCCTTTCCTTCGACAGATGATACTCGGAGTGTGGATTCTGGGGGCGTCGGATGGGAATCTGATACCGATCCACCACAGCTTGCTGCCGGAAATTTCCCGCCGAACCAGAGTTAAGATAGGCTGTCTCAATGAACCAGATACCTCCACAGGAGACAAACATGTTCAAAGTTAGTGGCAAAGTATTTCCATTCTCGCCTAGGGAAGCTTCATCTACTGGCCATAGGTTTTGAAGTTTTTCAGACCTCTTCTGACAGCAGTGAAGGAAATGCACTACTGAAGTCGTAGCATACTCCTTTGGCACAACCACATTCGGGCTGCTGCACTGATAGCCTTACACTATCGATCTGCATACGTTCAGAGTAGATAGCAGTCTCCAGAAACTGGGGAAAAATTGGTCTCTGGAAAGATGGAGCCAAACCTCAGGTCAATCCAGATTGCCAGGGAAATCAATTTGTCTACAGTGGCAAGAATTTCAGGACCATCCATTTCATTCTTGATCCTTCTGAATAATCCTTCCCATAAGGTGGCTGCAAACCTTCACTATGCCAACATTGTTTAGAAGACAGAGTGCAGTTCCAGGCGGTGTACTGGTTTACTGACAGATCGCCCTAACACAGTCTGAGAAGGGCAGATGCAGTGAAGACTACACGATCAAGTTTATCGAAGACCATTTTCAAGGCCACCAGGAAGGCCAGTTCATCCGTGTTTACAGGGTCCCCTCTCTCCCACAAGGGGTTCAGTTATGCTAGGGCCCCTCCTGCAAGGTGGGACATCAGGAATCCCACTTTAGACCTATCAAATGGAAACTGATCTGCGAATAGTTCATAGTGCAAGGTGCATTGGTTCAGGAGTGCACAGCACTGCTTATGGTCTCTGCTGAAATGTAAAGGAGCAGATAACTCCAGGAGCATAAGTTGCAGGCTGAATAGACCCATCCGTGGGTGCTTTAAATTGGACTGAAGCATATAAAGCAGCGGTAGTAAGGGTATCCAATTTTTTTCTTGCTGATCCCAATGACGAAAAAACTCTTGGATCAGCTCCAATGCCTGGGGGGTCTAAGGATCAGCGGAATAAATGGCTTGAGAATACTGTTGCATGTGGTGCACATGGGTTTTGGACCCACTGTGCCACACTGCCGGGCTTGCCTAGGAGGGATGTAACTAAGTGACAACCTGGTTTTCACTGGAGCTCCTGAACTTGGAGTCAGGCTTGAGCTTCAGGTAGCTGCCGGGTACCACTCCTAGTGTAACGCCGCTGTGTTTGGACCTTGATTCACGGCGTTACTCTGCATCTCTGCTTTAACCCTTCGCTCTTTTTCCCTCTAATGTGCTGGAATGCTGTTGTCAGTTATCTGTGTGGATGCTGCCCAGTGTCCGGCAACGCCGCATAGCCGTGCATGCGTGTGTGGTTCCTCTGCGCTGCATGACCACCCGTGTGTGCGGTCCCTGGCAGCCACCCGTGGGTTAATAGGTCTGCTACACATTGCGTGTCTTACCACGTGTGTTCAGGCTTCAACTTCTGCCAGGTGTCCTTTGCATTGCTGATTATGTTCTGTCTTGCTTAGGGCACGCGCGGCCACACCGCCCTTCCTTTTATCAGGAAAGGGTGTGTGCTATAATTGCTGCTCCAGCCTATGGCTGTGTGGCAGTTCCTATATAAAGGTCCCTCCCCCTTTGGGGCATTGCCAGGGCTTCGCATTGAGTTCCTGAACCTTGCCATGTGAGTCTGTGTTCTGCTCCTGCTCTGATTCTGTTCAGTTCTCTGGGAGCTGTGTCTTGTATCTTGGCCTGCTCTGGGGGCATAATACCCAGATCGCCTTTCCTGGAGGCTGCATATCCAGGCCTGTCTGAATTGTGTCTTGTTTCTCCACCTGCTCTGGGGGCAGTAATACCCAGATCGACCCTCCTGGAGGCTGCATTTCCAGGCCCCGTGTAAATTATGTGCTGTTTCCTGGATCCTGGATCTGCTCCTTTACCTGACCCTGTCTGAACTGTGCTCACTGTGTGATGTTCCGGAGGTCCTTCCATGCATTGAACCCTGTGCCCAGTGACAGAGACTCTTTGTTACCTGACTTTCCGTGATCTAACCTGGTTTCCTCTAGGAAGTAGGAGTCCAGTGTGTCCGCTGAGTTTCTGCTACTCAGTACTCAGCTGGGGATTCGGTGCAATTCCCTGCCGGCTCCTGTCCAACCCGGCAAGGTTTGCACCAGACTGCTTGGGTTCCTTTCTAGGTCACTTCCAGATGTCCGGAGCCTGATGACCGTGGTCTCTCATCCGGAGCCTGTCGTCCACAGCCTGGTGTCTGGTGTTTGATGACCCCTTCCAGATGTCCACCTGATGTTCTGATGTCCACCTGGCGACCTGATGTCCTGATGTCTACCTGATGTCCACCAGATGTCCAGATGTCCACCAGATGTCCTGATGTCTGATGTCTTCCTGATGTCCACCTGGTGCCCCGATGTCCGACCCGGTGTCCTGATGTCCACCTGGCGTCCAGTTGTCCTGATGTCCACCCGGCATCCAGATGTCCTGATGTCCACCAGATGTCCTGATGTCCACCAGATGTCCTGATGTCCACCAGATGTCCACCAGATGTCCACCAGATGTCTGATGTCTTCCTGATGTCCACCTGGTGCTCCGATGTCCGACCCGGTGCCCTGATGTCCGCTCCGTGATCCTGATGTCCGCTCCGTGATCCTGATGTCCGCTCCGTGTTCCTGATGTCCTCTCCGTGTTTCTGATGTCCGCTCTGTGTTCCTGATGTCCGCTCTGTGTTCCTGATGTCCGCTCTGTGTTCCTGATGTCCGCTCTGTGTTCCTGATGTTCCCTCTGTGCTCTTGATGTCTGCTGTGTGCTCCTGATGTCTGCTGTGTGCTCCTGATGTCCGCTCTGTGCTCCTGATGTCTGCTCTGTGCTCCTGATGTCCACTCTGTGCTCCTGATGTCCGCTCTGTGTTCCTGATGTCCGCTCTGTGTTCCTGATGTCCAACCTGAGTCCGGATGTCTCTCTGAGTTCTGATATCCAGTCCTTGGTTCTGGTGGTCCAAGTTGTGCTCTTAAGCCGGTCCCGTTCTCCTTCCTGGATGGAATCCTCCTCCATGGTTTCTCGGAGTTTCCAGCTCTGCTCCCTGGTGACGGTCCCTCCGGTGAGTCCTGGATCCGACCAGCCTATGCCCGATGCTGTAGTGCCACCACTCCTGGACCTGTGCTATCCGAGTCCTGTTCTGTTGTCCTGCCGGTTCCCTGGGGTCTTACCCGTGATGACCACTGCCATCATTCGAAGTTCGCCTGTGGTCGGCGTCTGATGTTCTCCTGCTGTGCCTGTGCTATGCTCGTTGCCGTACATACGTGCGTGGATCTGCTGCGCTGCATGACCACCCGCACGTGCGGTCCCCCTGGTAAGCCCGTGCCAGACAACCCTGGACCGCGTCAACCCATGATGACCTTCTGCTTCGCCTGTCAACCTGAGATGGGTTTCCTTCAATATGTGCATTTTCCGGAAACTGGTGTTTCTATATTTTTGCCTTATTTCAGTAAACTTTACTTTTTCTTCATACCTGAAGTTGTGCGGTGTTTTTTAGTCCTGCTTATGCCCATCTTGTCTACAAGCTCAGCTGCCACAGACCCCGGTCGCTACCCTTCCCTAGTCCGGGTAGGTCAGGGTCCCCCCTGTGGTCCAGTGGGTCCACATTCCACGACCGCCTGGGACGCATACCCCGTCGTCGTTATAGCTCGACGATACGGGAGCGTTGGCTGTAAGCCAAACTGTGTCCTCGATCGTAACACCTAGGTAGTCACCAGTACCATAGCTGCTGACCCCAAGGGTTAGGTTTGCTGCATTGGGATACAGGATTGGAGTCACTGACAAGCAGGATTCAGACAATGTATACTTTGAGAATTGGTTCTTGTTCAGAGACAAAGGTCTGGGAAAATGAATCATTCACCACCGATGCAGCTTAAGGGTTCAGGTACCATCAGAGCTACTTCAGGGTCACATACACACTAAACAAGACTAAAGGGGTGACAGTTTATAAGGGAATAGCTGTAACAGACTAAGACCGGAGGACCTGGCAACAGAGAATTGCACATACAAACTACCGCTATGTATCAATAAGGGTTACTCAGGCACCTATCTATTGGGCATGGTGTCTTTTATACAGGATGCATCCCAGCTATTGGCTGAGGGCATCTTTGCAGGTATGCATGCTGTCCCTTTAAGAGAAGGGAATCGGCGCACTAGCAGCTCCACTGGATGCCTGTGCTGCAGGCACAAGGGAAGGAGGGAAAGGAGGAGAGGATGCTTGCTGTGACTGGGGCAGCATCCTCTCCTTCTTTCCTTTTTTCCCCTGTGCATTACTGGTTGAGTATGTTGGCTTCTCTGCATGGAGAAAGCAGGAGAACCATGCAGGGGTGCCTGCAAGGGATGTTACAAAAAGGGGTTAAAAATGCAACAAACTAATCAACAGAATGAACTGCTGTGATAAATTTAGCACATTTTAAGATGGTCTAGATTAAGTTAAAATTTAGTCACAAAACTCAAGATAAAAAGCGGACGGCACCGCTGTTACCGTGTGACTTCAAATGATGTGCGGCATACAGAAGCCCAGCAGCTGGGAATCTCGGGTGCCAGACCTGGAAACAGTGAATCCTGGGAATCCATGCAAAGAGAAAAGGTCGCACTCATCGAGATAGAAGTTTCACTGATTTATTGACATCTCATAAACATGTCAAGTCGGGGGAGTGACATAAGGAGTGCAAGAAAGGCTGACAACGGACCCGTTGAAGCGCTCGAGCAGCGCGAAACGGCCGTTGTCAGCCTTTCTTGCACTCCTTATGTCACTCCCCCGACTTGACATGTTTATGATATGTCAATAAATCAGTGAAACTTAAAATTTAGTCAGTTTTAGTACATCTTTTCCACAATGTGTAGCATTTCAATGACCTAGGCTGGGTTTGCACTGGACAAAAGTGGCTGTTATACTATGGCTGTTTAGAAAGGCTAATCACATTCCCATGTGCACAGAATGATTGGTAAAACATTCTGTGCACATAGGCAGTCATTGTTCGAGGCTGGACAATGTGGTGCCAGTAACGCTTATCTTTAATCTAGCTTAAAAATAATTTAACTTGATAAATTAACAATTTGCTCTTTCGTCAGGTGATTGGCAGTGTTTTTACACTGGTATTAGGAAACAGACATCCCTATGATTGCTCATTTTCTAATCAGCCAGTGTAAATGCATAAGCAATCATTGAAGTTGTATGTCCAGGTTTCATTTTATTTCACTACTGTACAGATGGCATTAATCACAAGTTTCCAGGATTGTGCTGACAATGCAAAAGCTGAAAAAATAATTTTTGGACCAGACTTAAAGATTTGTTTTGATTTTTTTTGCTGTTTATATGGTTTTTTTTTGTCTAGGCAGCCCTGTGAGAAGGGTGGCCAGTGGGCCACATCCAACCCGCTGGCTTTTTGGCTGTTTTTGTCCAGCCCATGGACTGAGACAGCTGAAGGGCTGAACTAGTTGCCCTCAGGCGGCACCATGTCATCCCTTGCTCAACCACCCCCCCTGCTGCCGTCATCTCCGTCACTGATATTTGCATCCTCAGGATGCAGACAGCAGTGCATACATTGGTGAAGGAGGGGCCGCTGACCCCTTCTTCCACCAATAAGTGTGTGAGACAGCTGACGTGATGACTTCATTTTATTGCGTCAGCTGTGCACTGTTGAAAGTCAGTGCACTGGAGCTCCTGAAGGTGGAGACAGGTTGGGCTGCAGGTAGCCGCCAGGGACCACTTCTCGGCAGTCGCCGGTAAAGCATCTACTGACTTCAGGAGTCAGGTTCACTGATACGGCCTCAGGCTACATTCAGACTGATCTGTTTCAGAGACCAGCAGTCCAGATACACAGATAATTCGGAGGCACACATATAGATGCACGGGTTGCACAAGGTCCGAGGGAATGAAGTTCAGAGACTGGCCAAGCTAGGATCATAAACCACATATTCAGGACTGGCCGCACTAGGACCAAGGGTTCGGGTTGAGAACTGGCCATGCTAGGACCAGGGGTTCAGGTTCAGAACATTGGCCATGCAAGGACCAGAGGTTCGGATTCAAGAGACAGAATAAGAGAATAACTAACAGACTAAGGACGGGGGACCTGGCAACATACAGTTGCACACACCACACCACGAGCAAACTAACTATAGGGGTTACTCAGGCACCTCCCTATTGGGGAGGGTGCTTTTTATACAGATGCCTCCCAGTTATTGGCTGTGAACCATCTTGCAGGTGAACTCTTATACTAAATGCCTCCCAGCTGTTGGCTGGGTGCATTTTACTATATGCACGCTGCCCCTTTAAGAGCAGGGCAGCGCACACACACACACTAGGTGCACCGCCGGGAATCAGTGCACCGCCGGAAATCAGTGCAGCATGCACTGGGGAAGGAGAGAAAGAAGTGCAGGGATGTTGCCATGGCTGGAGTGGCACGTTGGCATCCCAGCTTGGAGGGAGCAGAGAGACCAGGAGGAGGCACCGGCATAGGTTGTCATAATATGGGAGGCTATGTGGGGGCTTATACTGTATATTGGAGGCTATGTGGATGCTCATACATTATATAGGAGGGCTTTGAGTGGGCTCATACAGTATATAAGGGGTTGTAAGCATACTTAATTTTGCTCAATATTAAGTGATTCAATTCATATAAAACAATTACTGTTTCTATTGAGACCACTTTGGAGCAGATACAATGTTGTGGAGTAAAAAAAATAAATAATTCTGGGATTTAGATTTTTTTCATTACGTTGTTTACCTATCAGATTAATTTATTTTATATTTTAATAGATCAGACTTTCTGAACGCAAATATACCAATTTTATTTATTTTTATTTTTTTTAATTTAAGTGGGGAAAAGGGACATGATTTGAACTTTTGTGTGTTGTTATTTTTTTCAGATTTTTTTTAAATTTTTTTTTTACTTTATTTATTATTAGTCCCATTAGAGAACTTGAAGCTGAGATCTCTTGATCACTTGTGCTATACACAGCAGCACATCAGCAGTGCTATGTGTAGCAGAAATAACGGTATCCTACAAACAGAAAGATCATAATGACTGGCATGGGGGTCATCAGCAGATCCCCAGCTGTCATGACAACCCATCAGCATCCTGTGATCCCAGGAAAGGGGCGCTGATGAGTGGGATGAATGACATTCTTCCGGACGGCATGTGTTAAACCTGCTGTCAGTGATTGACAGTGGGATTTAACTAGATAACAGGCACATGATTATTAATTAAATCAGACATTGTGCGCGGACAAAGATGAGGGCTTGGCGTGTCAGCCTGCATCGCAGTCGGGGACAAGACATATGACGTAAATGCATGTCATTTGTTGTGAAGGGGTTAAGTATTCACACTGACACCAATACCCAGATGAAATATAATCTGTGGGCCTCTTTTCTCACAGCACAATAAAGCTTTCTTTTCTCTTACGAAATCCTGCAGTGTAGCCATTTGATCTTTTTAAAAATGAAAAAATTATATATCTTTTGGTTGGTCCCAATGGCCCATGGGCATGTCGAGCGCATGCAATCATGGTCACAACCAGACTGTAGTGCTCATGGCAGTGCAGTGTAATGAGGTAGGAGGCAGCATGATATCACCAGCCTGACACTACTGTGCTATTGCTCTGCTGTGATGAATATATACTGTATGTAGACGTATTATTATAGTGCAGACGAAAAAAAGTTATTACTAGCTGTGATAGAATTTCAGGATAGTATAGGAGTCAGAACACATTGAATCTGGAGAAGAATAACCTCATGACCCAATATCAACATGGGTTTACAAGGGACCGTTTCTGTCAGACTAATCTGATAAGCTTTTATGAAGAGGTAAGTTCCAGACTGGATCAAGGAAATGCAGTGGACGTGGTGTACATGGACTTTTCAAAAGCTTCTGATACAGTGCCACACAAAAGGTTGATACATAAAATGAGAACAATGGGGATAGGGGAAAATATGTGTAAGTGGGTTAAGAGCTGGCTCAGGGATAGGAAACAAAGGCTGGTTATTAATGGAGTACACTCGGACTGGGTCACAGTTAGCAGTGGGGTACCACAGGGGTCAGTATTGGGCCCGCTTCTTTTTAACATATTTATTAATGACCTTGTAGGGGGCACAGAGAATAGAATTTCAATATTTGCAGATGACACTAAACTCTGCAGGTTAATCAATACAGAGGAGGACAATTTTATATTACAGGATGATTTATGTAAACTCAAAGCTTGGGCTGATAAATGGCAAATGACTTTAATGGGGATAAATGTAAGGTCATGCACTTGGGTTGAACGAACAAGATGTATAATTATGTGCTTAATTGTAAAACACTGGGCAAAACAGTCACTGAAAAAGACCTGGGTGTATGGGTGGACGACAAACTCACATTTAGTGGCCAGTGTCAGGCAGCTGCTGCAAAGGCAAATAAAATAATGGGATGCATTAAAAGAGACATAGATGCTCATGAGGAGAACATAACTTTACCTCTATATAAGTCACTAGTGCGACCACACTTAGAATACTGTGTACAGTTCTGGTCTCCGGTGTATAAGAAAGACATAGCTGAACTGGAGCGGGTGCAGAGAAGAGCGACCAAGGTTATTAGGGAACTGGAGGGTCTGCAATACCAAGACAGGTTATTACACTTGGGGTTATTTAGTTTGGAAAATCGAAGGCTTAGGGGTGATCTTATTACAGTGTATAAATATATGCGGGGACAATACCAAGAGCTTTCTAATGATCTTTTTACTCTTAGACCTGTGACGGGGACAAGGGGGCATCCTCTATGTCTGGAGGAAAGAAGGTTTAAGCATACTCACAGACACGGATTCTTTACTGTAAGGCCGGTTTCACACTAGCGCATTTTCAGCGCGCGCACGGCCGGGGGTAGCTCCGCCCCCGATCCGGCTCTCTGCCCGGCGTGCCCGCCCCTTCCTTGTAGCGCCGCCTCCTAGCGGACAGCGGCGCCTGCGATCGGCGCACCCTATCTTTAGCATAGGGTGCGCCGATCGTGCGCAGGCCGTGCGCTAGTTGCGCTTTGACCTGCGCTGCGCACTTTTGACGGTGCGCCGTGCGCGCCAAAATCCGAAAAGTTTGATTTTGGCGCGCACGGCGCACCATCAAAAGTGCGCAGCGCAGGTCAAAGCGCAACTAGCGCACGGCCTGCGCACGATCGGCGCACCCTATGCTAAAGATAGGGTGCGCCGATCGCAGGCGCCGCTGTCCGCTAGGAGGCGGCGCTACAAGGAAGGGGCGGGCACGCCGGGCAGAGAGCCGGATCGGGGGCGGAGCTACCCCCGGCCGTGCGCGCGCTGAAAATGCGCTAGTGTGAAACCGGCCTAAGAGCAGTGAGACTATAGAACTCTGCCATATGATGTTGTAATGAGCGATTCCCTACTAAAATTTAAGAAGGGACTGGATTCCTTTTTTGAAAAGTATATTACAGGGTATATACATTAGTTTCCTTAATATTGCGCTGATCCGGGGAGCTAGTCTGATTGCCGTATGTGGAGTCGGGAAGGAATTTTTTTCCCCAATGTAAAGCTTACTGTTTGCCACATGGGGTTTTTTTGCCTTCCTCTGGATCAACCTGTTAGGGCAAGTTAGAATAGGATATGGGTTGAACTAGATGGACTTAAAGTCTTCCTTCAACCTTAATAACTATGTTACTATGTTGTTGCATAGCTGCAGAGCAGTCTGAGTATCTGTGCTGAAGCCTGTCCAATGTAGTCACTATGGAACAGTAGAAAAATGCCGCTATCATGTGGTCAGGTGGGTGCGTGTGCATTACTTACCTGGGGAAAAATGACATCAATGTGTGCTATAGGAAGAAGGCAAGCTAATGAAAGTCACGTTCTGCTCATAAACCTTGGGTCCTGGCATTCATTTGGATGTTACTTTGATACGTGCCATCTACCTAAACATTGTTTCAGACCAAGTACACAAGTTTATTATTTACTATTGGCAATAACCTCATTTAGTGATGGATGGTTTGAGGGCCGTGACAAAGGTATGTTTTTTGCTTAAAATATATTAAAGGCTAAGTCTTATATAATTCACAATTAAACAGCACTGTGAATAACAATTATATTATTATTCAAGGCATCCTACTGGCAACTGAAATTGTTAAAGCACCAGTCCAGCGTTTTGTTTGTTTTTTTTCAGCACTGGAGTGGTGCTTTAAATGTAACCCCCCTGCCCCCGGTCATATATTCACCCTCTGGCTTCACTATTTTTTGGCACCGCTCCTGTTCCGAGGTGCCATGTTGTGAGCACAGCTTCAGACTGGCCAAAAGTCAGAAGCTACATCACAAGCTCTCAAGGCAAGTTTATGAGAGGAACAACGAGGCCCTCATGGACTTGTATTGAAAAGTGATCTCCACATCGCTCCATGAAACCCTGAAGCTGCCAACGGGTCACTTTTGGGAGTGGCGCTGGAAAATAATGAAGGCATCAGCAGGTGAGTATGAGACGGGGCAGGGGAATTACATTTAAAGGGGATAAGAGAAAGACTAGGGATGTGAAAGGTGATTATAAATGAGTTGTGCTTCAAAGTGAGTCATTTATCAATAAGGTATAGGCAATTTATATATACCTTCCATTTAATATACAGAATTTCTGAAAAATATATACCAATTACATTCTAGGTCTAACATTCAATCATTTCTCACTCATTCTCTAATATGCAATATTTCTACTCTATTTTTGGTACAGATAATGATTGTACTGGAATTGATCATTTGCATAGTAGGTAAGTACTAGTTATGCTTATTTATCCAATGTATATTGTGGCCACTGCTTGTTGTATGATTTAAATGTCATGAAAACATTTGTGTTACTTGTGTGGCAGGGCTAAGGGTCGTGTAATTGATGGGAGATATGTGCCTCATAAATGGCTTGTCTCTATAATGTAAGGCATAAGTAAAGCGTACCAGATATTATTATTGTGGTTGTTTGAAGGACCTGTGGTGAGGTCACAGTCAGGTGACCAGTCAGCTGCTGAGTTTGTGGGTGTGGCTACAGCCTTATAATGTGGCCTGCTCCTGAACCAGGGAGTTGTGTGTGGGGAGGACTAAGCCTCCCATGTGTGCTGAGACTCCTGCTCTGAGTCTACAACTACGGACATTTTGTGTTATTTTGCCTGAGCTAAAAGGCTATTTGTTTGGTGTTACATTGCCTTGTGCGTTTATGCCGTGAATAAACCGCAAGCACTGTTGAAGAACCTGTCTCATATTTGACTCCCGCTGCACCTAAGCGAGCCACATCCCCACAATTGGTGGTACACGTGCGGGCAGCGGTCCCAGCAGAGACTTGAGACAGTTGCTGCATGTCCTGGGTGAAGTTTGCAGCGGGGCAACAAGTACTGCCGGGAATCATGGAGGACCTGCTGAAACACCTGGTCCAGTCCCAGGCACTGCAGCAGGAAACCAACAAGCTGTTGTTACAGCAGATCCAGCAAGGCCAGCAGGAGCAGCGGCAGCAGTTCCAGCAGAGCCAGCAGGAACAACGGCAGCAGATGCAGCTTCTGGCAACCGCCATCCAGGAGGGCAGGACGAGCGCCACAACCCCAGGTCGGACTGATGCCACCGACGTCGAGAAGGCGGTAAGACGCGCATTACAGAAAATGACCCCTGAGGATGATGTTGAGGCCTTCCTGACGGTGTTCGAAAGGGTGGCTGAGAGGGAAAAACTTCAGCCAGAGCGGTGGGCGGAGGTACTGGCCCCATACCTAACGGAGGAGCCCCAGAAGGCGTACTTTGACCTGACGGTACAAGATGCCAGAGAGTATCCCAAATTAAAAGTGGAAATTCTCGCCCGCTTGGGGGTGACAATGACTACCAGGGCACAGAGAGTGCATCGTTGGGCCTATCACCGGGACAAACCCCCGCGCTCCCAAATGTTTGACCTGTTGCACCTGGTCCAGAAATGGCTGCAGCCAGAGTCGGCTTCCCCGGCACAGATGGTAGAGCGAGTTGTGATGGATTGGTTTGTGCATTCTCTGCCGAGACCTCTACAGACGGGTTGCCCAGGGTGATCCCCAAAATGCTGATGAACTGGTTGGGCTGGTCGAGAGATACCAGGGGATGGAAGGTTCCCTGGGGAAGCAGCCCATTCCGTATTGGGGGTCCCAGCAGGGGGCGGAGTCACAAAAAGGCGTGGTGCGTCCAAGGTCAAAAGGGGTGGGGGAGGCGGTGCCCAAGGTCCTCTCGGGTGTTATTTGCTGGAAATGTCATGAGCCAGGACATATAGCGGCCCGTTGTCCCCAGACCACCGAGCAGATGGACTGCAGCATGGGACGCCGTAGTTCATACTACGCATATCCAGCTTGCAGTGTGAACTCGCTACCTAACAAGGGGCCACAAGCGTGTCCCTTGAAGGTGAACGGTCGAGCAGCAATGGCGCTTCTGGACTCCGGGAGCTTGGTGACCCTTGTGAGGGCCAGTTTTCCTCTAAACATACTCCCGGGTAAAAAGATTGGTGTTCGGTGCATACATGGCGATGCAAAGGACTACCCTATGGCTAGGGTGAAGATTGAAATGGCGCATGGCACCGAGTCGCATGAAGTTGGTGTTGTTCGAGACTTGTTGCATCCCATAATTATTGGCCGGGATTTCTGTCTGTTTTGGGATCTGTGGGGGAGGGGTTCTGAGTGTGCTAGCAAGAGCAGGGAACCAATCCAACCCACTGAGGTATCGCCACCACCAGAGGCAGACAACTTTCCTTTATGTGTCCTTGTTGGGGATGAAGAGGAAGGGTCCCCTGTACCTGACATCCCGGAGTTAGGGGTGGCCGGGGAGAATTTTGGGACTGCCCAACATAGGGACCCCACACTAAGGGAAGCCTTTAACAATGTCACCGTCATTAATGGGGTTGCACAAGAGCCAGGAGCAGACACAAGGTTTCCCCATTTTATGTTGAGTGGGGAATTGTTGTACCGGGTCACGAAAATAAGGGAGGAGGTGGCAGAGCAGTTAATAGTACCAGGCCCCTATAGACGAAAAGTGTTGGACATGGCCCATTCACACATCTTGGGGGGACACCTGGGGGTGGAAAAAACCCAGGAACGGGTTGTACAGAGGTTCTATTGGCCTGGGTGTCACCGGGAAATAGTAAACTATTGCAGGTCCTGCCCGACATGTCAGTTAACTGCCCCCACATCTCATTTTCGGAACCCTCTTGTGCCACTGCCCATTATTGAGGTGCCATTTGAGAGAATTGCCATGGACTTGGTCGGTCCCTTAGTTAAATCAGCTCGGGGGCATCAGTATATATTAGTCATCCTGGACTATGCCACACGCTATCCTGAGGCCATTCCCCTGAGAAACTCCTCCGCGAAGAGTATAGCCCGTGAGCTGGTCCATGTGTTTTCCCGGACGGGTTTGCCGAAGGAGATCCTGACCGACCAGGGGACACCTTTTATGAGCAAAGTGATGAGAGAATTGTGCAGAGTCTTGCAAATTTCCCAGTTAAGGACTTCAGTGTACCATCCGCAGTCAGATGGCCTTGTTGAGAGGTTAACAAGACACTGAAGAGCATGCTGAGAAAAGTCATAGAGGAAGATGGTAGAGACTGGGATTGTCTTCTACCGTATTTACTGTTTTCTATCCGTGAAGTTCCCCAGGCCTCCACGGGGTTCTCCCCCTTCGAGCTTCTGTACGGCCGGCATCCACGAGGTCTCCTAGATATAGCCAAGGAAACCTGGGAAGCCGAAGTCACGCCCCACAGAAGCGTCATTGAGCATGTGGCACTGATGCAGCAGAGGGTTGCGAAGGTGATGCCCATTGTTAAAGAACATCTCCGCCAGGCACAAGAGGCTCAGGCCAGGGTCTACAACCGGTCAGCCAGAGTGAGGCAGTTCAATCCGGGAGACCGAGTTCTCGTGCTAATCCCGACGGTGGAAAGTAAGTTCTTGGCCAAGTGGCAAGGGCCATATGAGGTGGTGGAGAAGCTGGGAGACGTAAACTACAAGATCCACCAACCTGGAAGACGGAAGCCATACCAGGTTTACCATATTAACCTTATCAAGCCATGGCAAGATAGAGAGCCAGGGGTAACTCCGTGCTTGCTGGGCAACCTAGAAGGGGAGGTTGGAGCCGTTACCATAGCGGAGACTCTGTCGAAGGCCCAGAAACAGCAGTGCCGGGAGTTACTCCAGAAAAACCGCGACCTGTTCTCAGAGTTGCCGGGGAGCACGAAGGTGGTGGAGCACGAAATTCTGACCGAGCCACATGTGCGGGTGAACGTGAAACCCTATCGTATTGCTGAGGCCCGGCGAGAGGTAATCTCCAAGGAGGTGCAGCGTATGTTGAAGCTCGGGGTCATTGAGGAATCCAAGAGCGGCTGGTCGAGCCCGATTGTCCTGGTCCCAAAACCTGATGGTGAATGGAGGTTCTGCAACGATTACCGAAAGCTGAATGAGGTCTCCAAGTTCGACGCTTATCCCATGCCACGCGTTGATGAGCTCATCGAGAGACTTGGACCGGCCAGATACATAACCACTTTGGATCTGACAAAGGGATATTGGCAGATTCCCATGGCACAGGAAGCCAAGGAGAAGACGGCATTCTCCACACCAGACGGGTGCTTCCAGTATGTCCGGATGCCGTTTGGCCTACAGGGAGCTCCAGCAACCTTCCAGAGGGCGATGGATAGAATCCTTGCGCCTCATAAGCTATATGCTGCCGCATATCTAGATGATATCGTCATCTTTACCCCGGACTGGGAGACTCACCTGGAGAAGGTCCAAGCAGTGTTTGATGCTCTAAGAGAGGCGGGGTTTACAATAAACCCGAAGAAGTGTGCCTTGGGGAGAGAAGAAGCCAAGTACCTCGGATATGTAGTGGGGCGTGGCAAGATCAAACCCCAAATCAATAAAGTGGAAGCAATTCAGACATGGCCGAGACCTCTGTCAAAGAAGCAAGTTAAAGCTTTCCTGGGGATTGTGGGATATTACAGGAGGTTCATCCCAAACTTCGCCACAATGGCTGCACCTCTAACTGATCTGCTTAAGGGGACGAAGTCAGTGATGGTCAGCTGGTCCGAAGAAGCAGAGTCAGCCTTCCAAGAAATGAAGGGAGCTCTTTGCAAGCAACCCGTTTTGGTGGCCCCAGACTTTAAACGTGAATTTGTCCTCCAGACAGATGCCTCAGATGTCGGGATAGGAGCAGTCCTCTCCCAAGAGATACGTGGGGAGGAGCATCCTGTTCTCTACTTGAGTAGGAAGTTGACTCCTTGTGAGAGAAATTACTCAGTTGTAGAGAAGGAGTGTTTGGCCATAAAATGGGCAGTGGACACATTACGGTACTACCTGGTGGGACGGAAGTTTAGATTAATATCCGACCATGCCCCACTCAGGTGGATGAGGGAAACAAAGGGCAAGAATGCTAGGGTCACCCGCTGGTTCTTAGCCCTACAAGACTTCAGCTTCCATGTAGAGCATAGGGCCGGGAAGCTACATGTGAATGCCGATGCCCTCTCCAGAATCCTTTGCCTGGTAGGTGAAAGTGCCAAGCCCCATGGCTTTAGGCAGAGGGGGGAGGTATGTGGCAGGGCTAAGGGTCGTGTAATTGATGGGAGATATGTGCCTCATAAATGGCTTGTCTCTATAATGTAAGGCATAAGTAAAGCGTACCAGATATTATTATTGTGGTTGTTTGAAGGACCTGTGGTGAGGTCACAGTCAGGTGACCAGTCAGCTGCTGAGTTTGTGGGTGTGGCTACAGCCTTATAATGTGGCCTGCTCCTGAACCAGGGAGTTGTGTGTGGGGAGGACTAAGCCTCCCATGTGTGCTGAGACTCCTGCTCTGAGTCTACAACTACGGACATTTTGTGTTATTTTGCCTGAGCTAAAAGGCTATTTGTTTGGTGTTACGTTGCCTTGTGCGTTTATGTCGTGAATAAACCGCAAGCACTGTTGAAGAACCTGTCTCATATTTGTCTCCCGCTGCACCTAAGCGAGCCACATCCCCACACTTGTTATTCATTCTTTTCAGTTTAATACAATTTTTTTATCCATCATCTGTTTTCAAACCTAAAATGGAATGTTACATTTTTACGTGCTGTTTTTATCAAGTCAACGGGTTCTAGCAAATCACTGATAGCCAGTTTGTGATAGGAATGCTTTGATCAAAACATGAATGCAAGACAGGCTCACAAAGAGTAGTTGTGTTTCATCTGTCATGTATACTTTTTTTTACTGTTGCTTCCTATTGTACAATTCCTACTGTCAGGAATTTTTTAATTTTTTTTTTAACTATTAACAATTCCTAATAGTTGATAATAAAATAGTTAAATGGGATGTACTATTTTTATATATATCACTCTATAAGCTCGGAGAATGATAACAAACTGAGGCTTTACTAATTCTCATCAGGTCCATCGATGACTCTCAACTGCTGCTCAGGTCTTTATTGATCAGCTGGATTGGTGTTGTCACATTGACAGCGCTGCTACCAATCACTGGGATCAGTGGCTTATGCCATTGAAATTGGCAGGGCCACTGCACCCAGTGATTGGCTCCAGAGATTACAAGAGTTGTAGACATAACACCACTGCTGCAGCCAATCCAGAACTTTTAAAGCACTGGGGAATAGGCAATGGGGAGTAAAAGCTCAGTTTATTATATTTGTCAGCCTCTGAGCCTATGAACCAATAAAAGGTAAAACAAGACAACCCCTTTAAAATTATTTAATTAAAATTAAATATTAATTAATATTAATATTATTTGACATTAATATCAAACAAACCATTATTATGGTACAAATCATATCTTTGCTGGTGGTTTACATTTGTTTTTGTTGTTATACATGAGTGTGTAATAGCAATGTGAATAAAATGGAATGAAATCTTTTTCTGGATTGTTAAGAGATTAATATAAACAGTCAAAATTTCATGAATTTAATATGGGTCAATAATAGCAGCCCATTTGGAATCCACTGATATTTTAGCAATATATTATAAAATACTTCACTATGTAATAATTAGAACAAGTTCTGCCAAGTACAGTCTGAAATGTTATGTCAGGTCTCCAGGGCTTTAATTTAGAGCAACCATTCAAGACTTGACCTGTTTTAGAGACTAATCCCTGGAGGGAAGGTGAAAAAAGAAGTTGAAAGTATTTGACTCCAGGTGTAAAGTGGTCCTTAGCTTTTTACTGCATTGTATTGGTATGTCAGTTCAATAAATCTCATGTTTCACAAAGTGAAATTTTAACACTAGCACGTTACTTGTACACATTTGTATAACTAACTACTAGAGTTGAGCGAAACATATCTGCCAGATTCATAAGACGCTGACTTATGGCAAAGTCGAGTTTCGCCGACCGGAACCCGACCACAGCGTGAAGTCGGCCATGCGGTCGGCAAAACGAGCGCCCAAGTCCGATTTCTCAGAATGCTTGCACGTGACTTTTTTCAGCCACTGAGCAAGGACGTACAGTGTGGGCAACGAGATGACATGTGCAGTGTCCGGGGGGAGAGAGAGAATTAGGTTTCTTGTTTCAGTCGGACCTTCGACTTTTCACGATAGTCGGCCGATTTCGTTCGACTCTACTTTTGAGAAAGTCGGGTTTCGTGAAACCCAACTCGACCCTAAAAAAGGCAAAGTCGCTCATCTCTACTAACTACCCATACAAGTAACACAAGCCAATCATTTATGTAGAGATTTATTTTATACTTCCCTTCTTTGTAGAGGTATTTGATTAGCAACGTCACCATTACTGAGCTGTGACTACACCCCAAATGTAAGAACTAATATCAGACATTGTATTGGAAATGTATATAGAGTGTAACGAATGGCAGCTGAGGCAGAGATGGTGAAGTTCACATTCGTTTTTATTTTTTAAGTGGGGGGGCGTGACTAGTGAGCCCCGGGTACCCGTAGTAAAGCCCCTCAGGCAGGGCCAGAATGGAATACCCGGAGGATACAGGTGCTACCTCCAGTTAGACCCCGAACACGTGGCAGCTGTGTTAGCGGGACCAAAAGGGATAACAAAAGTTACAGCAGAGTCCGTAATGCGCTGGGTCCTGGATCCAGTTAGTTGGTAAGGAGTCGGTTTCAGTAGCCTTCACACAGTCCTTGGACTCAGATGGCTGTAGGCTCAACGGGATGGCTTAGGCCCAGATGGTTACTGATATAACCAGGTAACACAGGATACTGATATGCTGTGGAAACAGAGAGCATTAGACAATGCACAGAGACTGCAGATGCAGCGCAGACAGGTTAGCATGAGAACTGGATGTAGTAATGATAGATACTCGTTGCTCCAGTGCTCTCCCTATGGAGGAGAGGGCAGAAATAGCAGCCAGTGTGCTGCCATTGGTTGATTGCATTTTTTTAATAATGCTCGCCGCCCCTTTAAGAAGGCAAGAGAGCGGGCGGGCGGGCCCTAATAGCCTTAGTTACAGCTCCTCACAGGACGCCAGGAGGAGGAGGCAGGAGGGAGGACAGAATGCTGAGCAGCAGCATGAGAGGCTCGAGGTGAGTGCCCAGAACGGAGAGCAGCGGCAGGCCTTGACGCAGCACCAGGACGGGGGCCAGGTGTAATAGCGGCAGACCTGGGCGCAGCGCCAGGATGGGGACCGGGTGTAACAGTATCCCCCTCTTTACACCCCCTCTTCTTCTAGCCTGCGTAGAACTGTTTAAGGAGAAGAGGAGCCTGGATGTTCTCCCTAGGCTCCCAAGATCTCTCCTCAGGACCAAAACCCTTCCTGTCCACCAGGTAGTAGGTCTTACCCCTTACTTTTTTTATGGCCATGATATGTTTTATCTCAAAAACATCATCCTCCGAGACAGGGTCAGGAGTGGTACCCGGATCCTTAAAGAAGGGACTCAAAACTACTGGTTTGAGGAGAGAAACATGAAAGGAGTTAGGCACACGTAGGGAAGTGGGTAACTTCAGCTTGTATGAGACTGGATTGATCTGTCTCAAGATCTCAAATGGTCCGATGAACCGGGGACCCAATGTGTAGGATTGCATCTTTAACCGGATGTACTTAGAAGAGAGCCATACCTTGTCTCCAGGACGAAAGATAGGCGCATCCAAACATCTCTTGTCCGCATGCCTTTTCACGCGCTGGGAGGCTTTCTCCAGAGCAGTTTTGGTATCCCTCCAGACCTTAGAAAAATCTTCGGAGAAAGTAACGGCAACTGGAACGTCAGATGATCCGGAGATGGGAAGAGGTATTCCGGGTTGCAATCCGAAGACAATCTGAAAGGGAGACTTTCCAGAAGATTCACTTACTTGATTGTTGTAAGAAAATTCGGCCCAGGACAGTAAGTCTACCCAGTCGTCATGATGGGCATTGACAAAGTGAAGCAGGAATTCAGCCAGGATTTGATTTGTCCTCTCCACTTGTCCATTGGACTGGGGGTGGTACGCTGAGGAAAAATCCAGTTCAATTCTTACCAGTTTACCAACTGCTCTTCAGAATCTTGAGGTGAACTGGACTCCTCTGTCGGACACGATGTGGAGAGGGAAAACATGGAGACGGAAGATGTGCTGAATGAACAGGTCCGCCAACTCATGAGCAGTTGGAAGACCGGGTAGTGGAACGAAGTGAGCCATTTTAGAGAAGCAATCCAACACTACCCACACCACAGAACAGCCAGATGAGATCGGGAGATCTGTGATGAAGTCCATCGCGATATGCTGCCAGGGGGCAGACGGAATTGGAAGAGGCTGAAGCCTACCTGCGGGTAGATGCTTGGCCATCTTGTTACGAGCACAGGAAAGACAGACTGTGACGTACTCCAGAATGTCCTTAGCCATGGCAGGCAACCAGTAGTACCGGGAGATGAGTTGCAGAGTCTTTCTCTGGGTGACGTGACCAGCAAACTTGGACGAGTGACCCCACCGAAGGACACACGTACGCTCAGAAGCTGACACGAAAGTCTTCCCGGGAGGCAGCCGGGCAAGATCAGTAGAAGCGGCCGCGACTAACCTTGAGGGTTCAATGATGTGCTGCGGTTCTTCTTCTTGATCAGGAGGTAGAAAGGCTCTAGGAAGTGCATCTGCTTTGACATTTTTGTCTGCTGGGTGAAAATGAAGAACAAAGTTAAAACGAGCAAAAAACAAAGCCCAGCGGGCTTGACGAGGATTCAGCCTTTGTGCAGTTTGGAGGTAAGCAACGTTTTTGTGATCGGTGTATACGACTACCCGATGAAGAGCTCCTTCTAGAAGATGCCTCCACTCCTTCAGAGCCAATTTGATAGCCAACAATTCCCGATCTCCAACAGAATAATTCCTCTCTGTGGAAGTAAAAACCTTGGAAAAAACCCACAGGAATGCATTCTCCCGGAGGACGATTTCTGGGTTAGTACAGCTCCCGCACCTACTGAAGAGGCATCGACCTCAAGAAAAAATTGTTCATTGGAGTTAGGATGATGAAGAACAGGTGCGACAGCAAAGGCCTCTTTGAGAGAAACAAAGGCCTCCTCAGCCTCAGGAGGCCAATCCTTCGGATTTGTACCTTTCCGGGTTAGAGCTGAGATGGGCGCCACTCGGGTGGAGAAGTTAGGAATGAATTGCCTGTAGTAGTTGGTGAAGCCCAGGAATCGCTGTATGGCCTTCAACCCAGATGGACGAGGCCACTTGAGTACAGCCGATAACTTCTCTGGATCCATTTTTAATCCTGTGGAGGAAACAATGTAACTGAGGAAAGGCAAAGAGGATTGTTCAAAGAGGCACTTTTCAAACTTGGCGTATAGTCTGTTCTCCCTGAGCCTCTGTAAGACCAGGCGCACTTGTCTGCGATGCGAGACCAAGTCAGTAGAAAAAATCAGAATGTCGTCAAGGTAGACAACAACACAGGTGTAAAGCAGATCCCTGAAAATGTCATTGACGAACTCTTGGAAAACAGCGGGAGCATTGCTTAGACCAAACGGCATTACCAGGTACTCGTAATGGCCATCACGAGTGTTGAAGGCTGTTTTCCATTCGTCTCCATCTCTGATTTGGATCAAATTGTAAGTCCCTCTGAGATCCAGCTTGGTGAAGATCCTGGCCCCTCGGAGACGGTCAAACAGTTCTGAAATTAAAGGCAAAGGGTACCTGTTTTTTACCGTGATCTGGTTCAGTCCTCGGTAGTCGATACAGGGCCGCAGGGATCCGTCCTTTTTCTTCACGAAGAAGAAGCCTGCTCCTGCGGGTGACGATGATTTTCGGATAAACCCTCTGGCCAAGTTCTCATGGATTTAGTCCGACATAGCCTGAGTCTCTGCCTGGGAATGAGGGTAAGCTCTCCCACGGGGAGGAGATGTTCCAGGAAGAAGGTCTATTGGACAGTCATACGACCTGTGGGGAGGAAGTTTTTCAGCCTCCTTTTTCCCGAAGACATCCGAGAAGGACCAGTAAGCGGATGGTAATCCAGGCAGGGTAGCAGGTTGGACCGGGGGTGAAGCTGGTTCAATCTGGGTCAAACAACGGTCCGAGCAGGAATCTCCCCAACGTAGAATTTCGTCTGTTCTCCAATTAAGGACTGGTTCATGTTTCTGAAACCAAGGCAAACCTAGAAGCAAGGGGTGAGACAAACCAGGGTACACATAAAAACGGATTCTTTCAGAATGCATAAGACCTACCCGGAGTTCCACTGGCTCAGTAGGGAACTGGACAGGTTCAGTCAGAGGCTGGCCATCGACAGCGGTTACCCGCAACGGGTTGGGAAGAGCCTGAACTGGTAAGTGGTAGCGATCCACAAGAGTCTGCTGGATAAAGCTTCAGGCGGCTCTGGAGTCCAACAGATAGAGTCCAGAAAATGTTATTGCTCCGCTGGTCACGGAGACTGAGATCTGTAACGAAGGAGAGGAACGTTCTCTATCTAGGGTGGCCTCTCCTACTGAGCCTAGGCACAGGAGTTTTCCGACTTCTTTGGACAGGAGTGGATCGGGTGTTCGGAACTACCACAGTACAGACAGCTTCCGTTTTTGCGACGCGCCTCCTGGAGGCGGCTGGCCAGACTTACTCGATCTACCTCCATAGCTTTGGGAGAAGAGGATGAGGTAGACGTCTTGGAAGAATTAGAGTCCAGGTGGTAGGACCTCCTGTCATGGAACGCTCCTGAAAACGCAGGTCAATCCAGGTCGCCAAGGAAATCAGGTCATCCAAGATGGTAGGCCTGTCCCGTCCCGCCAGCTCATTCTTAATTTTTCCAGATAGGCCCCTCCAGAAGGTAGCCAGCAAGGCCTCATTGTTCCAAGATAACTCAGACGAGAGGGTGCGGAACTGAACAGCATACTGAGCTACCGTGAGAGTTCCTTGGCGTAAGCGAAGCAGGGCAGAAGCGGTTGACGTGACCCGGCCAGGTTCATCAAAGGTCCAGCGAAAAGTTTCTAGGAAAGATTGAAGATCATTAACCAGCGGGTCTCCTCTCTCCCATAACGGATTCAGCCAGGCGATAGCCTTTCCTGCTAGATGTGACATAATGAAGCCCACTTTGGCACGGTCAGAAGCAAACATATGCCCCAATATTTCGAAGTGTAGGGTACACTGATTGAGAAAACCCCGACACTGAGTGGGATCACCATGGAAGCGGGTAGGAGCCGCCAGGCGGGGGCCCTTGCTTGTCATGACAGCAGGTACCTGGGTGTTGCTAGGTGAATCAGGAGCAGCCGGGTTCTGCAGAGAATCCATGCGGGTGGACAGGTTACGTAGATACGCCGTGATCTTATCTTGTTGATCTCTTAAACAGGTCACCTCTTGGCACAACTCCAACGTCGGAGGCCTCTGGGGTCCAGCGGATTCCATGGCCGGAGCAATCTGTAACGAATGGAAGCTGAGATGGTGAAGTTCACATTCGTTTTTATATTTTAAGTGGGTCCACGGTCAGGGGGGCTCCGAAGGGGGTGTGACTAGTGAGCACCGGGTACCCGTAGTAAAGCCCCTCAGGCAGGGCCAGAATGGAATACCGGGAGGACACAGGTGCTACCTCCAGTTAGACCCCGAACACGTGGCAGCTGTCCCAGCGGGACCAAAAGGATAACAAAAGTTACAGCAGAGTCCGTAATGCGCTGGGTCCTGGATCCGGTTAGTTGGTAAGGAGTCGTTCCAGTGACCTTCACACGGTCCTTGGACTCGGATGGCTGTAGGCTCAACGGGATGGTTTAGGCCCAGATGGTTGCTGATATAACCAGGTAACACAGGATACTGATATGCTGTGGAAACAGAGAGCATTAGACAATACACAGAGACTGCAGATGCAGTGCAGACAGGTTAGCATGAGAACCGGATGTAGCAATGATAGCTACTCATTGCTCTGGCGCTCCCCCTATGGAGGAGAGGCCAGAAATAGCAGCCAGTGCGCTGCCATTGGTTGATTGCATTTTTTGAATAATGCACGCCGCCCCTTTAAGAAGGCAAGAGAGCGGGCGGGCGGGCCCTAATAGCCTTAGTTACAGATCTCCTCACAGGACGCCAGGAGGAGGAGGCAGGAGGGAGGACAGAATGCTGAGCAGCAGCATGAGAGGCTCGAGGTGAGTGCCCAGAACGGAGAGCAGCGGCAGGCCTAGACGCAGCGCCAGGACGAGGGCCAGGTGTAACAGCGGCAGACCTGGGCACAGCGCCAGGACGGGGACCGGGTGTAACATAGAGTATTATTCAGCATTCAAAACATGTTTAAACTCATTAATATGTAGTGCGGTGAATAATTCCAGGGTTGATTTATTACAGTGGTTTATAGACTGTTACATAGATTTTGTAGCCAGCTGAGAGTCTTTCAATTCTTGTTTGAGGGATTTTCATTCATTCTTCCTTGGAAAATTCTTCCAGTTCTGTGAGATTTCTGGATCTTCTTGTATGCACTGCTATTTTGAGGTCTAGTCAAAGAGTTTCAATGATGTTCAGATCAGGGAATGGTGGGGGCCATTGTAAAACCTTCAGCTTGTGTATTTTGAGGTAGTCTATTGGGCATTTTGACGTGTTTAGGAACATTATCCATTTGCATCCACAATCCAGCCTCTTTTCAAATTCTTCTTTTTCATAGATGGTGTTATGTTTGCATCAAGAAATTGTTGAAATTTAATTAAATCCATTTTCCCACTACATGTGAAATGTTCCCCGTACCATTAAATCATGATTGATATACCCCCATGCTTGATGGTTAGTGAGGTGATCTTTTCCTGAAATTATGTTCCCTTTTTTGCCACACATACCTTTATTCATTGTGGCCAAAGAGTTCTATTTTAACCTCACCTGTCCACGGGACTTGTTTCCAAAATGCATCAGGCTTGTTTAGATGATGTTTTGCATACTTCTGACCCAGCGTTTTATGCTTAGGATGCAGGAGATGTTTTCTTTTGATGACTCTTCCATGAAGGCCATATTAGATTATGCCCCCATATGCTGCCCCATAAGATGCTCCATAGATTATGCCCCCATATCCTGCCCCCAAATGTTGCCCCATAAGATGCTCCATAGATTATGCCCCCATATGCTGCCCCATAAGATGCTCCATAGATTATGCCCCCATATGCTGCCCCATAAAATGCTTCATAGATTATGCTCCCATATGCTGCCCCCATAAGATGCTCCATAGATTATGCCCCCAAATGCTGCTGCTGCAAATAAAAAAAAGTTACCTACTCACCTCTCCATCGCTGGGGGCCAGGTGCCGGGGCCCTGAGCAGGTGGGGAGAGGTGCGGGTGTCACCGCTGGCTCAGGGCCCTGGCACCTACGATGTTCACCTGTCCCCACTCCATCGCTGTGTGCTGCTCTCTCTCTTCCGGGTCTTCTGTCAGTGACTGTTCAGGCAGAGGGCATGGCGCGCACTAACTACGTCACCGCGCCCTCTGACCTGAACATCACAGCCAGAGGACGTGGAGGACAGAGTGATGGACCGGGGACAGGTGAATATTGCATATACTTACCCCATCCTGGCGCGGTCTCTGCAGCCCTGCTTCTCCGGTCTCAGGCTCCTTCCTTCAGCGGTCACGTGGTACTGCTCATTAAAGTCATGAATATGTGCATATTCATGACTTTAATGAGCGGTACCATGTGACCGCTGAAGGAAGGAGCCTTAGACCGGGAGAAGTGGGGGGGCTGCAGAGACATGCCAGGGGGGTAAGTATGATCTGACACCCCCGCTCCCCCTCTCCCGCCAACCCCCTGGCGTATATGACTGGTGTATAAGCCGAGAGGGGGACTTTCTGCCCCCAAAAATGAGCTGAAAATCTCAGCTTATACTCGAGTATATACGGTAATTTAGCTTTAACAAGGCAACCAAGTCTTAAAGGGAATATGTCAGCATGTTTTTGCTATGTAATCTGAAGGCAGCCTGAGGCAGATTTCATCAATACTTCTCTTATCAAGCGCCGAACAATTGCAACGATTGTTTTAGCACCAGTAGCTTATCTATGACACAAGCACATGGCTAAGTCCAGCAGACAATGCAGCATACAAATGCGACAGGATGGAAAAGGGAAGAAGAAGGCCTAAAGGTAAGGAGTAAAGGATTAGACACCTCCTGACTAGTGATGAGCGAACGTGCTCGTTACTCAAGATTTCTAAGCATGCTCGGGTGTCCTCCAAGTATTTTGGGAGTGCTCAAAAATTATGTTTGAGTCCTCGTAGCTGCATGATTTGCAGCTGCTAGACAGCATGAATACATGCAGGGATTTCCTGTTTGTTAGTGAATCTCCACATGTATTCAGGCTGTCTAGCAGCCACAAATCATGCAGCTACGGGGACTCAGACATAATTTTTGAGCACGCTCAAAATAATCGGAGAACACCCGAACATGCTCGGAAATCCTGAGTAACGAGCAAATTCACTCATCACTACTCCTGACACCAACCTGTTCCTGTCCCTAAACTTCCCTAATGTCCTATGCGGGTCCTTCCCACCGCCGCTGTCATAAGCCTAGTCCTTGATCATCTCCTCATTGTACCCTGGCTAGTCCACTGGCCAGCAAAGACGCTAGCATCACACTGTAGATGGTAAAACACAGGGGACAGACAAAGAATAAAGGAAAAAATAATCAGCTTCAGGCTCTGCTGCCAAGCTCCACAGCATCATATAAAGCGGCACTAGAAATTTGAACTCCCACAGCTGCAGAAAAACTACTAACACAGGAGAGCTCCTCACTAGAGATGAGCGACTTTGCCTTTTTAGGGTCGAGTCGGGTTTCATGAAACCCGACTTTCCCAAATGTCGAGTTGAACGAAATCGGCCGACTATCGTGAAAAGTCGAATGTCCGTCTGAAACACGAAACCTAATGCAAGTCAAAGGGGAAGCAAAGACGGCAGGGAGTGGAGGACAGTAAACACACCTACATGCCGGACAGCTTTTTTAAAGTGCGCGAAGTCTCTCTCTCTTTCTCCCCCTGGACACTGCACATGTCATCTCGTTGCCCACACTGTACATCCTTGCTCAGTGGCTGAAAAAAGTCACGTGCAAGCATTCTGAGAAATCCGACTTGGGCGCTCGTTTTGCCGACCGCATGGCCGACTTCACGCTGTGGTCAGGTTTCGGTCGGCGAAACCCGACTTTGCCATAAGTCGGTGACTTATGAATCTGGCTGACCTGTTTCGCTCAACTCTACTCCTTACTCCAAACTGGTCTGCATAGAATAAGCTGATGGCTCATGTGACTATTTAAAGGAAGGTGGGAGTGGTTACCAACCAAAATCAGCTGACCATTGTAAAAGAATTATGACAGTACTCCCCTTTCCACGAGGGGCCTCTGAACCCTTAAGATGGGACTTCATCAGAAATGACATATGGCAAGGAGCCCACTAGTTTATATAGTACCTCCATAGTCACCTGATCCTCAAGGAAAGCGCAGCCCGATTGTGCTGGTAATAACGTAGGCTCCGGAGGTGCAATAAATCTCCAGAGCGACGACCTGTGGAACACGTTATGTATATGCATCATTGGGGGTAACTCCAACTGGAAGGTCCAAGGACTGAGAATGTCCACCACCCCATATGGCCTATATGAACGTTTATTATCATGCGTACGTTTGTCACAAGATGGAATTTTCTTTGAGGGACAGACAGCAGAGGCGTCCCCCTATGTCACCAAACTCACACCCTCAGGATACTTAGAGGGAACCACCACCCTCTTCTGACCACTCTTCCCTGGAGGACACCGAGACTCAGACTTTACCTGAGGTATAGGTAGAGTCTTGCCCCTATTCACTGGTAGCAGCTTAGCTGCCTTCACTGAAGAAAAAGGGGTAGATTTAAGAAGGACGGCAAAGATTGTATCTCCCAGGCACCAATTTTTACAAAACTTGCCTCAACTGACTTTTTCTCTGGACTGCCAATCAATGACCGAATTGTGTTTTTTCAGTCAGAGAAGGCCTAAGATGAAGGGAGTAGGCATATCCTCCAAGGCCTAGAATGACATGAACTCTTCATGAAGAGATTCTATGTACAAGTCCACATTATGTACGACTTTGGTCAAACTCTTCTAGCTGAGAGGAACAGAATCAATCGCACGAATGCACAAATAGGAATGGGTCTTGCCAGCGTCGTACTGATCATACAAAGGGTCTGAGCAAAGCGATAATCTACCAAACTGACTCCAGCTCCACTATCCACAAAAACTGGAATATTCTCAGTTTTCCCATCAACCATTATTTCAACCAAAATAGTAAGCTGAGAGGCAAAAGTGGAGGAAATGTACACACCCTGGTCGTCTCCCTCCCAACATCCAGGGGAATTTGGCTTTTGTGATGGAGTACCAAAGAACCAATTTTGACACCAGATGGACAGACTTTAATATAATGATCAGTAAGATCAAAGTAAAAACATGCCTCCATTCCATGGTGAACCACAGGCAACCTAGTGTGAGAGGAGACTCCCCTCAACTGCATGAATATGTATTTCAGCACCTGTTTCCCCCTCCCTAGGAAAAACAACAGGGGGCAGAGTCAGTGTATGTCTCTCCATGAGGTGTCTATCAACCCTGATAGCAAGGGCCATGTCAGCCTCCAACGACCTAGGTAGTATATTGCACCAAAGAATCCTGAAGCCTAGGTGACAGACCATGGCAAAAATGACTCCTAAGGGCAGGGTCATTCCACTGAGTATCAGTGGTTCATCTCCAGAACTCCGAGCAGTACTCCTCAGCTAGCCGGCCCCCCTGCATGATCTTACAGAGCTTGGACTCTTCCAGGGAGACACCATCAGGAGCCCCATACACTAGCGCCAAAGCCGCAAAAAACATCCACTGACAGCAAAGATGGTGAGTTGGTCAGCAGGGAGAAGGCTTAGGACTGTGGATCACCCTTAAGAAGGGAGACTACAATCCCCACTTATTGTTTCTCACCCCCTGAGGAAGAGGGCTGAGCCTGAAATACAATTTACAGGCTTCCTTAAAAATCATAAATTTATCTCTCTCCAGAGAACCTGTTGGGGAGAGAAATCTTAGGTTCAGTTGAGCCTGGGCTTGAGCCGAGACCAAGAACCCAGACACAAGCTGAAGCTGCTGTACCACCTGAGATCGCAACTCCATAACATCATCTGTCATGGTCTGGATCAGGTGTGCTAAAGCCTCCGCTTGAGCCATAGGCTCTCCGGTAAATGGTACTAATAATGTCAAGCTCGGATATGTGTAAGTCCGGCGGACAACATGGTATGCAAATTCGACAGGATGGCCCTAAAGGTAGGGAGCAAGAGATTGGACACCTCCTGACACCAACCTGTGCCTGTCCCTAAACTCCCTATTGTCCTATTCAGGTGCTTCTCACCACTTCTGGCACGTGCCTAGTCCCTGATTGTCTCCTTAATGTAGCCTGGCTAGTGCACTGGTGCGAAGGGCGCCAACCTCACCACTGCAGATGGTGAAACACAGGGGAAGAGGCAAACATTGTATATACAAAGAAAAAGGGACAAAATACTCAGGTTCAGACTCCTCTGTCAAGCTCCACAGCATTTAAAACAGCACCAGGAATCTGAACTCCCACAGCTGCAGCAAAACCACCAACACAAGAGAGCTCCTTGCTCCAACTGGTCTGCAAAGAATAACTATTACCAACGATCATCTGATGGGTCATGTGACTGTTTAAAGAAAGATGGGCGTGGCTTCCAACCAACATAAGCTGAACATCCTAAAAGAAGCTACCACAAAGAGACTGACATTAACACTTCATGGAAAAAACATTTACATTTCAGCAGAACCAGAGGAGCCACAAATTCCATGTTAAATCATGACATTATCATTGCTGGGACAAAGCAGCTTGTGCCTCCTGGTCCGACACACCCCCTCCTGTGATAGGCAGCTTACTGTCTATGGACATTGTATATACAGAGCTTGAGGTGGGTACTTAAGGTTTCTCAGCTCTGCTTTATGCTAAATCTAAAAACTCTGATTGTGTGAGAACTGCTGCACCCTGTAATCTAAGTGATACATCGGAATCAGTTTCTTTTTGTCTACATCATGCTACTCTCATATGAGGTGGTAAAAACCTGCTGACAAAATTCCTTAAATATACATGAGTTGCAAAGCTGAAGGACAGGAGTGGCAATTAGGCTGGGGTCACACTTTCCGACGAGAAATACGGTCTGTACTATCCATGCGTAATACGGAGAAATGTCCACTAAATAGTGATCCGTATGTCATCCATAATTAACGTGTGGTCGCATATTTTGCGCATGTAAGCATCCGTGTGGCATCCGTATGCCATCCGTATGCCGACATTTTCTCGCAGGCTTGCAAAATGGACATATAATAGATCCCTATGACAGGTTAAAACTCAAAAGAAAGAATAGATATATACACATAGAATACATATATATACATATATACACATGTCATTGAGACACATAAATAGATTGTAGGGATTTCACTCGCTTAGGTGCAACGGGTGGCAATCAGGAGGCACGTTCCATGTAAAGTTCATAGGATTTATTGCTTCATAAACCAAAACAGCAGATCACCCTTTGCGGAGGAGTTTCTCAGGAGAATTGCCTCAGGATAGCGTGTCGCATAGTCCAGGATGACTAATATATACTGATGGCCCCGGGCTGATTTAACTAAGGGACCGACCAAGTCCATGGCAATTCTCTCAAATGGCACCTCAGTAATGGGCAATGGCACAAAGGGGTTCTGGAAGTGAGATGTGGGGGCAGTTAACTGACATGTTGGGCAGGACCTGCAATAGTTTCTTATCTCCCGGTGACATCCAGGCCAATAGAACCTCTGCACAACCCGTTCCTGCGTTTCTTCCACCCCCAAGTGTCCTCCCAAGATGTGTGAATGGGCCAAGTCCAACACTTTCTCTCTATAGGGGCCTGGTACTAAGAACTGTTCTACCAACTCCTCCCTTATTTTCGTGACCTGGTATAACAACTCCCCACTCATCATAAAATAGGGAAACCTTCTGTCCGCTCCCGGCTCTTGTGCAACCCCATTAATGACGGTGACATTGTTGAAAGCTTCTCTCAGTGTTGGGTCCCTATGTTGGGCAGTCCCAAAATTTTCACTGGCCACCCCTAACTCCGGAATGTCAGATACAGGAGACCCTTCCTCCTCATCCCCCACAAGGACACATAAAGGAAACCCGTCTACCTCTGATGGTGGCGATACCTTATTAGGCTTCATTGGTTACCTGCTCTTGCTAGCAATCTCAGAACCCTTACCCTACAGATCCCAAAACAGACAGAAATCCCGGCCTATAATTATAGGATGCAACAAGTCCCGAACGACGCCAACTTCATGGGACTCGGTGCCATGCGCCATTTCAATGTTCACCCTGGCCATAGGGTAGTCTTTTGCATCGCCATGTATGCACTGAATGCCAACCTTTTTTCCCGAGAGTAGGTTGAGAGGAAAACTGGCCCATACAAGGGTCACCAAGCTCCCAAAGTCTAGCAGCGCCATTATTGCTCGACCGTTCACCTTCATGGGACACGCTTGTGGCCCCTCGTTAGGTGGCGAGTTCACACTGCAAGCTGGATATGCATAGTATGAACTACGGCGTCCCATGCTGCAGTCCCTCTGCTCGGTGGTCTGGGAACAACGGGCAGCTATATGTCCTGGCCCGTGGCACTTCCAGAAAATAATATCACCCTTGGGGACCTTGGACACTGCCTCCCCCGCCCCTTTTTGACCTTGGATGCCCCACCCCTTTTTGGGACTCCACCCCCTGTTGGGACCCCCAATACGGAATGGGCTGCTTCCCCAAGGAGCCTTCCATCCCCTGGTATCTCTCGACCAGTCCGACCAGTTCATCCGCATTCTGGGGATCACCCTGGGCAACCCAAGTCTGTAGGGGTCTCGGCAGAGAATGCACCAACCGATCCATCACCACTCGCTCTACCATCTGTGCAGGGGAAGACAACTCTGGCTGCAGCCATTTCTGGACCAGGTGCAACAGTTCGAACACTTGGGAGTGCGGCGGTTTGTCCTGGTGATAGGCCCAGCGGTGAACTCACTGTGCCCTGATAGTCATTGTCACCCCCAAACATGCGAGAATTTCTGCTTTTGGTTTGGGATACTCCTTGGTGTCTTGTACAGTCAAGTCATAGTACGCCTTCTGGGGCTCCCCCTTCATGTATGGGGCCAGTACCTCTGCCCACTGCTCTGGCTGAAGTTTTTCCCTCTCAGCCACCCTCTCAAATACTGTCAGGAATGCCTCAACATCATCCTCAGGGGTCATTTTTTGTAATGCGCGTCTTACCGCCTTCCAGACGTGGGTCGCATCAGCCAGACCTGGGGTTGGGGCGCTCGTCCAGCCCTCCTGGAGGGTGGTTGCCAGAAGCTGCGTCTGCTGCCGTTGCTCCTGCTGGCTCTGCTGCCGTTGCTCCTGCTGGCTCTGCTGGATCTGCTGTAACAACAGCCTGTTAGTCTCCGGTTGCTATGCCTGGGACTGGACCAGGTGTTTCAGCAGGTCCTCCATTATTCCAGGTAGTGCTTGCTGCCTCGCTGAAAACTTTACCCAGGACATGCAGCAACTGTCTCAAGTCTCTGCTGGGAACACTGCCCACACGTCTAGCACCAATTGTAGGGATTTCACTCGCTTAGGTGCAACGGGTGGCAATTAGGAGGCACATTCCATGTAAAGTTCATAGGGTTTATTGCTTCATAAACCAAAACAGCAGATCACCAAAAGAAACATCCTTCAGCTCAAGAGGAAAAAAAAACATAAATGTCCATTCCTTCAGGCTCAGTCCTGGAGCCTCAGCACACACAGGAGGATTGTCCCTCCTCACATACAGCCCTCTGTTTCAGGAGTAGTCTATGTTATATGGGTATAGCCACACCCACGAACCCAGCAGCCATCAATATTAACCCATTAGCCACCACTACAGGGCAATGGGAATAGAGACAATAAGTGCCAGAAAAGCCGCATCTTATAGATGTGCCTTTTCTGGGGTGTCTGGGGGGCAGATTTTTGTAGCTGGGGGGGCAAAAACAATGGTCTCTCTCAAGGCTATTAAAATCTGCCCTCACTCACCTGCTTTACCTCTCTGGTTGTGATTTTGCCGCAGGAGCCCACATATTTTTTCCCCACAAATTAACCCCTTAATTTAACACCTAGACGTCCCAAATTTTACACACAAACCCTAATCTATTTATTAGTCAGGGACATATAAAAAAATACATGATTAAAATGGTTTACTGTATGTAAACCGTGTGTCATTTCATGTCGGGTTTTGGAATGATTTTACAGAAGCCAGCATTTGATTTTGCGGCTATTCTACTATGTAGAACTCTATGAAATATAAACATATATATATGTGTGTCTCAATGACATGTGTATATATATATGTATTCTATGTGTATATATCTATTCTTTCGTTTATTTATTAAACCTGTCAGTGTGATTTTACTGTATCGCGCACTGAATTGCCGGCTTTTCTATAGGACACTGGGTGCGCATTTCTCGCAAGTCACACATCTGGTCTGTGTGTAATGCATTTTTTTGCGCACCCATAGACTTGCATTGGCGTATTTCGGCCGGAATATGCTGACAATCCCAGCATGCTGCGATTGGCACGGACCGTAAAATACGCGCAAGAAATATATGACTGATGGGAGCTACCCCATAGAGAATCATTGGTCCATGTGCAATGCGTGGTTTTTACGCCTCTCACTTGTCCATATCTCTCTAGTGTGACCCCGGCCTTAGCTCATAAAACTGACCTGCATAAAAGCCTTCCTTTACTTGTGTATAAAGGGAATCTATCACCAGGTTTTTGCTACCCCAACAGAGAGCAGCATGATATAGGGGAAGAGACCCTGATTGCAGCAATGTATCACTAACTGGGCTGCTTGCTGTAGTTTTGATAAAATTACTGTTTTCTCTTCTGCAGATCTACCAGTTGTCCGGATGTTGCGCCCTGTATAACCTAACCCTCATCACTGATTGTCAGTCTAATGTGTACACTGTGCTTAGGCAAGAAGCTGTCCATCAATGGTGGGAGAGGGGTTACATAGAGCTCATGAATTAAGACTACATGTTTTCAAGCATGTTTTCTAGTCTTCTAATGATAATCTGACAGGAAGAAATAGGGATATAGGCCACTCTGTTGTACTAATAAGTGCTTAGATAGGACACCACTCCATAAGTAAAGCACAAAGTAAGGGATCTGGCACTACAAGCATGCAATGCAAAGAGTGTAGCTTTATTAGAACCTCAATCCAAACAAGTCACTGTTTTGGTCAGACAAAAAGACCTTCCTCAGACAGATAGCAGATAAATAAGTGAGATAAGCAGTAGTGCCAGATCCCTTAGGGTCCCGTTTCACATAGCGATGCACCAGCGATCCCGACAGGGATACGACCTGGTAAGGATCGCTGGTGCGTCGCTACATGGTCGCTAGTAAGCTGTCAAACACACAGATCTCTTCAGCGACGCAGCAACGATCCGGCGATCCGTATAACGACCTCGGCATTCGTTGGTACCTTGTCACACAGTAGCTTTTCTGATGACTCCCGCCTGCGTCCCTGAGTTCTGCGTCGCCAACGAGGTCGCTCATCGGCGTCAAACACAGCGATGCATGCTGGCTAGCGGGACACCAGCAATGAAAAAATGTCCCAGGACATTCGAGCACGATCAGCGATATCCAGCGGGGGGGTGGGGCCGGTCGCCGCTATGTATCACATGTAGCGAGATCGCTGGCGAGGTCGCTGTTGCATCACAAAATCGGTGACGCTTCAGTGATCTCGCTAGCGATCTCGCTATGTGTGACAGGGGCTTTACTTTGTGCTCCTGATAAGAAGGCTACATTCACTTGAGTGTATAAAAAATCATCTGAATCTCATCTAGAACAAATGGATGATTATTCTTCTGTATAATCATCCGAGCGCCATCCATTTTTATAATTCTTCAAATGTTATAATTTACAAGACCAAATGCAATTTCCTATATTAAAGAATTGCAATGTATCTGAAAAAAAAGTTGAACAGTAGTCTCCAAAATACAGACCAGTGCATGCTGAAAATTTTTTCACGTGGATACTAAGTCTGAGTGAAAAAAAATCTGCCTTACTGAATAACATAGGTCGCGTGCTGTCAAGTTTTTCATGTGACGGCACTTGGACTGAAAATACGGTTGTGAAACAAAGCCAAAAATGGTTATTTTATCAAAACTGCAGCAAGCAGCCCAGTGACACTCAAGTCTATACAATACACATCTTTCAGATTAGGTTGAAAAACCTGGTGACAGGTTCCCTTTTAGAAATAAGAGATGTATAAAGACAAATTAGTTATTTGTCCAAGCATGAGCAATAGGAAGGAATTGAAGGAGATAGTGTGCAAAGAGCAATTATTGAGTGAAGTTTACTTGTATTTCATAATATCCCGTGACGCACAGAGTAACTATTTGAAGAATGTGCTACATTTACTTTAGTGTCTTCATGTGCAATGTTTTTCCAACTGCAGCACCTCGTGTCTTTGCCTTTAGAGTGGTGTTTTATTATTTAACTATGTTTTGATAAAAATCAGGGAGGGAAATCTGCATGTAAAATATTATCATGGTTTTCAAAAACATTCATAAAAAATAACCACAAATGTGATAGTATCATTATTTTTTATATGTGGTAATGGGGCAGCTCTCTGCAGATCACTAGTGAGGCATGTACATTAGTAGGATAATATGAAGAGCATCCTGTAACAGCAGCCAGATGCATCCTGTACGTGCGGATAACTGCTACATGAATGTAGATAAATGTTCCCTGTGTTAGGCTGGGTTCACATACAGGTATATGCATTGCAGCAGACTCAACTTTTGGAGTCTGATGCAACTCAACATATCAGAACTGATTGGAAAACTGCATCGGTTGCCAAGAAGACTTCCATTTAGACCCCTGCACATGAGTGTATAAAAATCATCTGATTTCCATCTAGAAAACTCAGATGATTTTCATCTGATTCTAATCTGTGTTCCATCCTTGTGTCTGTTTTTACAGCTATATGACATCCATGTGACGCTCGGGTGCGATCCATTATTTCATACATCTACATTATAAAATAGACGATAATACAAGATAAAATTCAGTTTGCTAGCTTAAAGCAAATGTATCTGTAACAATTGGATACCACTCTAATGTTCCATGAGGGATCTGTTTTTGCTTACGCACCCATAGACTTGAATGGGCAAGTCTCATCCAAAGCTCGAAACAAAATACTTGATTTCTCTCTCAGACAAGCCAAGAGGAAAATTGATAATCTAAACAGCCCTATTCAATAACTTGGCTCAGTGTGATGAGTGATCAAAAATTAAACAGCACACGTCAGATTTATTCACTCTGAATGAACCTTTACTCCCAAGTGCTGACTTGATACTTGATCCCACAGTTACATGAAACATTGTGAGCATGCCACCAGTCCTGCACCTTTCACAAGAAAGGTGGGAATGATCCCACGGCAAACAATGGGACAAGTTCCTCCATCAGGACCAGCAATATGGGAACCCAGCCTAAGGAAAAAAGACACTTAGCATGAGAATGAAGACCCAAGGTGGCAGTAGACAATAATGGAACCAAATTGGTAACCAAAATCATTGCTATTATTATTATTTGTCTCACTGTCATGTTAATAACACTTTCACTTCACTTAATGTCTCTTTAGAAAGCCTAAATCTGATCTAGCCTCATTTATTAATACTATTGTTTTATGATGACATGGTGACAAAGACAATAAGAGTATTTTGTATTGTACTGAAATAAATAAAATCTTTCACGCAGACATCAGTTATGTTTCCTTTTCTCTTTTTTTTAATGAGAGCTTCTAAGTCTTGTCAATGGACAGCAGAGCTGTGACGATGGTTCGTGTTATCCAACGATTGGAGACCTTCTAGTAGGACGCAGCAAGCAGCTCTCAGCATCTTCAACATGTGGGCAGGAAGAGCCAGAGAGATACTGCATCATCAGCTACTTAGAGGTAACATTTGAGAAACAGTATCAATGTGGTACTATGGGAATATCTTAAAAGTATAGAACAATTTCTCACAGTAACCTGTCCTGAGCATGTTATAACAGTGTATAGTTTTTTCCACTGCTTTCTTCTCTTTATTCTTCTTGCCAGTTTTTTTTCGCTCCTTTTCTTTCTCATCTTTGTTTTTTCCTTATTATCATATCACGCTCAACTTTTTCTAAATTCTCCCTGATGCAAGACATTGCTAGTACTTGATATAACCATACAGTCATGGCCAAAAGTATTGACACCCCTGCAATTCTGTCAGATAATACTCAGTTTCTTCCTGAAAATGATTGCAAACACAAATTCTTTGGTATTATTATCTTCATTTAATTTGTCTTAAATGAAAAAACACAAAAAGAATTGTCCTAAAGCCAAATTGGATATAATTCCACACGAAACATAACAAAGAGGGTGGACAAAAGTATTGGCACTGTTCGAAAAATCATGTGATGCTTCTCTAATTTTTGTAATTAACAGCACCTGTAACTTACCTGTGGCACCTAACAGGTGTTGGCAATAACTAAATCACACTTGCAGCCAGTTGACATGGATTAAAGTTGACTCAACCTCTGTCCTGTGTCCTTGTGTGTACCACATTGAGCATGGAGAAAAGAAAGAAGACCAAAGAACTGTCTGAGGACTTGAGAAACCAAATTGTGAGGAAGCATGAGCAATCTCAAGGCTACAAGTCCATCTCCAAAGACCTGAATGTTCCTGTGTCTACCGTGCGCAGTGTCATCAAGAAGTTTAAAGCCCATGGCACTGTGGCTAACCTCCCTAGATGTGGCCGGAAAAGAAAAATTGACAAGCGATTTCAACGCAAGATTGTGCGGATGTTGGATAAAGAACCTCCACTAACATCCAAACAAGTTCAAGCTGCCCTGCAGTCCGAGGGTACAACGGTGTCAACCCGTTCTATCCGTCGGCATCTGAATGAAAAGGGACTGTATGGTAGGAGACCCAGGAAGACTCCACTTCTTACCCCGAGACATAAAAAAGCCAGGCTGGAGTTTGCCAAAACTTACCTGAAAAAGCCTAAAACATTTTGGAAGAATGTTCTTTGGTCAGATGAGACAAAAGTAGAGCTTTTAGGGCAAAAGCATCAACATAGAGTTTACAGGAGAAAAAAGAGGCATTCAAAGAAAAGTACTCGGTCCCTACAGTCAAACATGGCGGAGGTTCCCTGATGTTTTGGGGTTGCTTTGCTGCCTCTGGTACTGGACTGCTTGACCGTGTGCATGGCATTATGAAGTCAGAAGACTACCAACAAATTTTGCAGCATAATTTAGGGCCCAGTGTGAGAAAGCTGGGTCTACCTCAGAGGTCATGGGTCTTCCAGCAGGACAATAACCCAAAACATACTTCAAAAAGCACTAGAAAATGGTTTGAGAGAAAGCACTGGAGACTTCTAAGGTGGCCAGCAATGAGTCCAGACCTGAATCCCATAGAACACCTGTGGAGAGATCTAAAAATGGCAGTTTGGAGAAGGCACCCTTCAAATATCAGGGACCTGGAGTAGTTTGCCAAAGAAGAATGGTCTAAAATTCCAGCAGAGCATTGTAAGAAACTCATTGATGGTTACTGGAAGCGGTTGGTCGCAGTTATTTTGGCTAAAGGTTGTGCAACCAAGTATTAGGCTGAGGGAGCCAATACTTTTGTCCGGCCCATTTTTGGAGTTTTGTGTGAAATGATCAATGTTTTGCTTTTTGCTTCATTCTCTTTTGTGTTTTTTCATTTAAGACAAATTAAATGAAGATAATAATACCAAAGAATTTGTGATTGCAATCATTTTCAGGAAGAAACTGAATATTATCTGACAGAATTGCAGGGGTGTCAATACTTTTGGCCATGACTGTAATTCTATGTAATGCTGTATAATAGTAGCTACATTTGTCTACCACATGTAATCTACTTAAATTAACTGATATGGATTCTTATAGTTAAAGGGATTGTTCATGGATTTACCATTGATAGCCTATCCTTAGGATAGGTCATCACTCATTGGGGGTGTACACCCCCGTCGATCGGCTACTCCCTGTGACTTTGGCTGTATCTGCTCAGCACAGTTCTGTCTACTGTATGGTGGCCACGGACAAGTACTGCACACCCACTATTCAAATCAATAGGGGGTGGATGTGCAGTATCCGGCTGCGGCCACTATTCCATCGACGAAACTGTGCTGTGCAGTAATGGATGCCACCAACTCTGGGAACAGCTGATCAGTGAAAGTGTCAAATGTCGTACCCCCACGATCAGATATTAATAATCTATCCTAAGGATAGGCCACCAATGTTAAAGTCCTGGACAACCCCTTTAAAATCTGTAGTTAAATCTTGGTCTCTTATGTAAGTTTGCAATTTCTTTTTTTGTACTGGATGAATTACCTTTGGCTTAAATTCCTGAAGTCTAGCTATCTTTTAAACGCCATGTTCTAAAAATCGAAAAACTTCCAGTTTGCACATGGTTTTCAAGTAAGTCTGTAGTGTGTGTATCTGTATCTCCTCAGCTCTGCTTTAATTATTCTGCAGTTTTTACTTAACTACTATAACTTTGTTTTATTTTTCAGAAAAAATCTTCTTCACATTGTGATGAAAATCCTAATAGGATATCTAATAGAACAGATTGCATTGTTAATTTGAGATTATTTTGCAGTTAGTAGTTACATTGTTGATTTTTTGTCTCCTACAATATGCTTATCACAATAATAAGAAAATATTTTAATATCTATATATGTCATTTTTTACACAGGATGATCAGAAATGTTTCATCTGTGACTCTAGGAATCCTTATAATCAATATTATCATACCAATAGTCATCAGATTGAAAATGTAATTTCAACGTTTGATCCAGACTGGAAAAAGAAGTGGTGGCAGTCTGAAAATGGTAAGACCATGATATAGCTAAAATAGACTAATGCTAAAAATAAAGCAATAAAATACTATACATAATAAATACATATAACCAAGGATAAAAACAAAATGAGCATATACCCTACAGTAAGTAGATAGTAAAAGTACATGTAAATACCAAAGGGTACTTAGTTGTCACTATTTTGATCAAAAAGCATAAAAGTTATCCCATCACGATACGGTGTAACCAATCATGATGGTCCAAACTCTATTATTCAGTTCAGTTTATTAAAAACTTTTATGTACAAGATATGTAAATATTACCGGTAATTGTAATTTTGGAAATTTAGAAAATTCTTTTAAAAAATTGACTATTCCTCAACAGATGCTGTTATGAGAGATAACAGTTTGAATTATAATAGTCCATAAAAGGTGAAAGTGATAAGCACCGCCGTAACAATTCAGACACTAATAGGAATCCAATAACACCCAGATAGATGGAGGCAAAATAAGACTCTCGGGTGCTCACCTCAAGAAAAAAGTGCTAACAATCCATGTAAAGCAATAAAGAAAAAAAGTGGCAGTCTTTCCACTCCTCTTTCCACTCCTCTTTCCTCTTTCCACTGTCCTGCCGTGCATGTTTTAACGGACTGAAATAAACGTTTTGACTTTTATGGACGGACCGTTGAGTGCCACCTATTTTTCTTTATTGCTTTACATGGGTTGAATTATAATGCCTGACCATTTTGTTCTTCAGGAGATATGATACTGTCATAGCAATTTGGCAGCAACTTTCTCTACTCTCCCCTATAGCTGAAACTCAGATGAGTGCTCGGTTGTCACACATTGAGGAAACTTGTGTGTATCGGTAACTTTGTGGAACACACATGTCACATAGTTATAATGAACACTATGGTTATGGCCATTTTAGTATGTGAAGAGCTGCTACATACTCCAATTAATATTTCTCTCTCACCCATGACAGCACCACGGAGAGAGGGGATCTGCCCTTCAGGGACAGGAACCTACAGATAAAAAGGGCAGTACCTCTCCTCCACCTCCAGTTGAGTTCCTGTCCCTGACGGGGGACCCACAGTACGATACCTTTCGTTTGTCCAGGATCCGGGGCCTGCCTGACCGGTGATGGCAGCGGGGAGGCCCCTTCCTCGGGAAGGTGCGGTGCCCGAAGCCGCCACTGCTGGGGCCAATGCAGGCTGCCGGGTGAGCAGGCGGGAGAGACGCCGGAGCCGCCGCTCCAGAGAGGAAGTCAGGGCTCACGGGGACCAGACAAACATTCGGACGGCGCCGGGGTACAGAGGTGTACCAAGATGGCGTCTGCCCCGGAAGTAGAAGTCGGCTTCCGAGTCCCGAGAACCGGCGCATGCGCAGGAGCGCTCTACCGGGGACCGCGGTGCAGGATGGGAGTGGTGACATCAGCCGGGAAATTTAAAATGGTGGCTGCACAAGCGCTCCTGGCTGGAAGTGATCTTGAACATCGGGGATAGCGACCAGCAACAGGAGCAGCAAGCCAGGCAGCAGCTTAAGCAGCACCACCACCACCATCATCGTCAAAAGGAACGCGGTACGGATTGTTGTTCCAGAACTCACTCCACGCAGCATAGCACGTCAGCTGCAAGGAGCAAATCGCCACCAGGAGAGCAGCTTATTCAGGACCTGACTCCATCTCCCGAATCGGTACCTGCAGCCGCATACTTTTGGGTGAGTGATCTACGTGAATGTTCACCATTGTATTAAAAATCCTTTTCCCTTACTAGGGAAAGAAGAAGGGGAAAAAGAACAGGGAGTGCCCCACTTGTACTAGACTCCTACCTATTTCTTGGGAGAAAAAACTCTGTGAGTCATGTACAAAAGAAATCCTCTGTCAGGAAACTCCAGATTTCGCCTCTGACCTAAGAGCCGCAATAAAATCAGAGGTTCAGGGTGCCCTTACATCCCTTAAGCATAGGGACAAATCAAAAAAGAAAGACACAATAGTGACTTCCCAGTCGGATTCCTCGACGTCGGGAGAAATCATGTAAAAAACCTCAGATTCCGGTTCCTCATCCTCAGACAAGGAAACAGAGGGGTGTCACTGCTTCCCCTTAGACGAGATAGACAAACTAGTGAAAGCGGTAAGGTCTACCATGGGGGTGCTGGACCCTAGGGCCGATAAAACAGTCCAGGACATAATGTTCGGGGGACTGGGCCAGAAAAAGCGGAGAGTGTTCCCGCTAAATGGAAATGTGCAGGGTCTAATAAAAAAAGAATGGGATAAACCGGACAGAAAAAACACCACAGTCCCTTCCCTTAAATGGAAATATCCCTTTGAGGAAGAGGCATCTACATCTTGGGATAAAGCCCCGAAGCTCGATGTAGCTGTAGCAAATGCCTCAAAGAAATTCGCCCTCCCCTTTGAGGACATGGGCACCCTCAGGGATCCCCTAGATAAAAAGGCAGATACCTTTCTTAAAGGGGCATGTGAATCAGCTGGAGGTAACCTCAGCGGCAACATGTACTTCTTGAGCCCTAATGGTTTGAGTGGACCAACTAGAAAAGCAACTAAGAGAAGCGACGCCAAGGGATAAAATCCTAGACTCTATCCCAGTAATAAGGGGAGCGGCTGCCTTCTTAGCGGACTCATCGGCAGATTCAGTTCGGTTATCGTCCAAAGCAGCAGCACGTAGAACACTATGGCTTAAAAGCTGGCCGGGGGACCTACAGACCAGGATGAAACTGTGTTCAATCCCCTGTGAAGGAAAATTCCTTTTTGGGGAGACGTTAGATGACATCCTCCAGACAGCGAGGCAAGAAGAAAGGGTTCCCAAATTTAGGGCCTGCAGCATTTAAGAGGCCCTTTCGGAGTAGAAAGTTTCTTCAGCGGAGACCACCGAGAGAGAAAAAGTGGGATAAGAGAAGAGATAGAGGGTTCCTCTTCGGCAACTCGTCCTGAGACAAAAAGCCCTCTAGGTGACAGTTTGCTCAGGGTAGGGGGAAGGTTAAACCTTTTTCTCCCAGCCTGGGAAAGAATCTCAAACAACCCATGGATAGTAAACCTAATCCAGGAGGTCCTAAGGATAGACTTTCTCTCCCTCCCGCCTAAAAAGTATGTAATGACTCTGCTAAGATCCAGTATGCAAGAGCAGGAAGCCCTGGAAAACAAAGTCCTAAGCTTGGTAGAAAAAGGAGTCCTCCAGGAGGTTCCCCTGCAGGAAAGGGGCAGGGGGTTTTACTCCCCTCTTTTCCTGGTGACCAAGCCAGACGGCACATTTCGGACGATTATAAAATTTAAAAAAGTAAACAAATACGTCAGAAATCAAAGCTTCAAAATGGAGTCAATCAGGTCCACCACCAAAATCCTGTTCCCGAACTGCTTCATGACGGTGTTAGATCTCAGTGACGCCTATTATCACGTCCCCATTCACAAAAACTCCAGTAAATATCTCAGGCTAGCCGCCTCGATAAAGGGCGAGATAAGAAAACTCCAGTACAGAGCCTTGCCATTCGGAATATCTGTAGCTCCACGCGTATTTACCAAAATAGTGGCAGAGATGATGGCCCATATAAGGGAGAAAGACATAATAATAATCCCGTATCTGGACTATTTTTTTAATAGCAAGCAGCTTGGCTCAAAAATGCTGGGAACAGAGGGACAGGGTGATGGACACTCTGTGGGGCCTGGGCTGGCTCCTAAATCTAAAAAAATCAAGATTGTAGCCCAGCAGAGTACAGGAATTCTTGGGTCTAACATTGGACTCAAACATTCAAGAGTGCCGCCTCCCAGACCGCTAGAAGGAGAAAATCGCTCAAATTGTAACAAGAGCCATCCAAAATCCCTCCATGACATTAAGAAAAGCGATGTAAAGTATAGCGTGGCACTACTACAAGGTGCACAAGTAGGTTACCCAGACCCAAGTGAATAATAAAGTAACTTGGCACTCAACTGAATGATCTTTTTTGAAAATAAGTTTTTATTGTGGCAGTCACAAAGGACGTTTCGGCCTACAATTGGCCTTCGTCAGTCTGCTGTAATTATAACAATAATATAAAACAACATACAGAAGACAAAATAAAAATTATATCCTCAAATTGGTACCATAGAGTAACGTATGTGTTTACAATTCATATATACAGACTTAAAAAATAGTGAAACACAATAACCTGTGGAGGCATACACAGAAAACCAGGTGGGGGGAGAAAGAAAAAATAGAAAATGGCGGCCTACCCGACTGCTGCAGATGATGAAGTTAAAAGTGGAGAATTATATAAGATCCTATAGTGAAAGAAAGTGCTTTGAGATTGTGTAATTGAGTGAGCAATAGAGTGCAGTACTGGAGAAGTCATACCTATTACAAGGCAGTGATTTTGGAGGTTACTGCAATGACCAACTGTCTATAACACGTGTAGTGCTCTATCAAATATAAAGAGATGAGTGAATAATTAGTAGTAGCTCATTATGAAAGAGAGAAAGATAAAGAGATAAAAAAAATAAAAAAAGTTTTTTGAATATACACCTGGTGAATCCGGAAGAAATTGGAACAGGCAATGGAGCTTAAGTCTCTAGGGGCTTTATGCCTGTAAGAGTTTATGCCTAAAAAATGGAAATGCACCGATATAAAGTATAAGTATTAAAAGAAAAAAAAAAAAAAAAAATATATATATATATATATATACACTCACTGGCCACTTTATTAGGTACACCTGTCCAACTGTGTGTTAAGACTTAATTTCTAATCAGCCAATCACATGGCGGCAACTCAGTGCATTTAGGCATGTAGACATGGTCAAGACAATCTCCTGCAGTTCAAACCGAGCATCAGTATGGGGAAGAAAGGTGATTTGAGTGCCTTTGAACGTGGCATGATTGTTGGTGCCAGAAGGGCTGGTCTGAGTATTTCAGAAACTGCTGATCTACTGGGATTTTCACGCACAACCATCTCTAGGGTTTACAGAGAATGGTCCGAAAAAGAAAAAAAATCCAGTGAGCGGCAGTTCTGTGGCCGGAAATGCCATGTTGATGCCAGAGGTCAGAGGAGAATGGGCAGACTGGTTCGAGCTGATAGAAAGGCAACAGTGACTCAAATTGCCACCCGTTACAACCAAGGTAGGCAGAAGAGCATCTCTGAACGCACAGTGCGTCGAACTTTGAGGCAGATGGGCTACAGCAGCAGAAGACCACACTGGGTACCACTCCTCTCAGCTAAGAACAGGAAACTGAGGCTACAATTTGCACAAGCTCATCGAAATTGGACAGTAGAAGATTGGAAAAACGTTGCCTGGTCTGATGAGTCTCGATTTCTGCTGCGACAATCGGATGGTAGGGTCAGAATTTGGCGTAAACAACATGAAAGCATGGATCCATCCTGCCTTGTATCAACGGTTCAGGCTGGTGGTGGTGGTGTCATGGTGTGGGGAATTTTTTCTGGGCACTCTTTGGGCCCCTTGGTACCAATTGAGCATCGTTGCAACGCCACAGCCTACCTGAGTATTGTTGCTGACCATGTCCATCCCTTTATGACCACAATGTACCCAACATCTGATGGCTACTTTCAGCAGGATAATGCGCCATGTCATAAAGCTCGAATCATCTCAGATTGGTTTCTTGAACATGACAATGAGTTTACTGTACTCAAATGGCCTCCTCAGTCACCAGATCTCAATCCAATAGAGCATCTTTGGGATGTGGTGGAACGGGAGATTCGCATCAGGGATGTGCAGCCGACAAATCTGCGCCAACTGTGTGATGCCATCATGTCAATATGGTCCAATATCTCTGAGGAATGCTTCCAGCACCTTGTTGAATCTCTGCCACGAAGAATTGAGGCAGTTCTGAAGGCAAAAGGGGGTCCAACCCGTTACTAGCATGGTGTACCTAATAAAGTGGCCAGTGAGTGTATATATATATATATATGAGGAGATGGCACACAGACCACCGGGAGCGCTCTGCGTATATATATATATATATATATATATATACGCAGAGCGTATATATATATATATAAGAGTGTCTTATATATATATATAAGAGTGTCATATGAGAAAGGCGATGCATTTTTTCACCCACATTCAGGTGGAAAATACGCACATTAAAGGTACAAGTAGCGGCCTTTGGCGCCCTTTATAACCATGATGTGGCAGGTAATCCTTGGGTGGCAAGATTTATTAAGGCCGTATACAGATCCAGGCCGACAGCTAATCAAAGATTACCACCATGGGACCTAAATCTTGTACTATCCACACTAACAGGCCCTCCATTCGAACCTATTCCCTCAGCATCCCTAAGAATCCTGTCGTTAAAAACAGTGCATCTTTTGGCTCTAACATCAGCTCGCAGAGTGAGCGATATGCATGCTTTATCAGTAGGGCCACCTTTCACAAAGATTCTAGATGATAGGGTCATTTTAAAGCCTGACCCGGCCTATCTACCGAAAGTGTCATCACACTTCCATAGGTCCTTCGTTCTTTCTGCCCAAATCCTAAAAATAAGGGAGAAGAAAAATTCCACACCTTAGATTTGAAGAGGTGCCTAGTGCAGTATCTAGAGGCCACCAAAAAATATAGGAAGGAAGGCTCTCTCTTTGTGTGTTTTCAGGGACCTCGGAAGGGACTTAAAGCATCTAAGAGTACCCTGGCAAGGTGGATAAGGGATGCGATTGCCCTGGCATATTCATCCAGTGGAAATACCATCCTGGAAGGGTTGAGAGCCCATTCCACAAGAGCGATGGCGACCTCATGGGCTGAAAGACCTGAGGTATCGATTGAACAAATCTGTAAGGCGGCCACCTGGTCATCACCTTCAACCTTTTTCAGACACTATCGATTAGATCTAGGCTCTATGTCTGACCTGACCTTCGGGAGAAGGGTCCTTCAGGCGGTGGTCCCACCCTAAGCTACCAATCTCTGTAATTCTCTCCGTGGTGCTGTCATGGGTGAGAGAGAATAGCTTAGTTACTCACCGATAACGGTGTTTCTTGAAACGCATGACAGCACCTGCTTATTCCATTCCCCTTCACGAGTGTGGTGAGCATGTTTTTTTTTTTGCTGTAGAGTGTTTCTGTTTAGGCACGGTGCTTCTGATAATAAGCAATATTATAATGTTGTGCATGTATTTCTGTTGTCTAACCTGGAGACCCTCTGATGCTCTGTAACCAACTGGAGGTGGAGGAGAGGTACCGCCCTTTTTATCTGTAGGTTCCTGTCCCTGAAGGGCGGATCCCCTCTCTCCGTGGTGCTGTCATGGGTTCCGAGAAACACCGTCATCGGTGAGTAACTAAGCTAATTCTTAATATTGTGTATAACATCAGGTTTGTTCATGGGGTTTTGGTGATATATATTTTCTCATTGTGGTGGATATAACATTTGACTACTGACCTTTCTTGCTGTTTTATACCTGTTTATGCATTTAAAGGGTAATAGTGTTCATACCCTAGGGCTGTGGTGGAGAACCTATGGTACTCCTGCCAGAGGGGGCACGCAGAGCGCTCCCGGTGGTCTGTGTGCCATCTCCTCAGCATTATTGCTGACACTCTCTTCTGCACGTGCCCCATCCTCCTCATCACTAGAGCAGCTGCCAATCTCCTCTGCATGTGTGCCATCTCAGGCGGTGCGCATGCTGAGGAGGGTGAGGGTGGTGGCGCTAGAGCTGACGGGATGGCCCGTGTGCAGAGGAGAGTGGCAGCGGCGGAAGTGCTGAGGAGATGGTGCGTGCCCACAGGTAGGACTGTAATATATGAAGAGTCCAGAGCAGCGGGCGAATGGTCAGAGGTGATTAGTAGAGATGGGCGAACACGAACAATAAAGTTTGGGGTCCATACCGAACACCTACTATACGTATACTGACCCCTAATACGGACTTCACCAGGACGTCTGTGTTACTGTTCAGATTCAGCCCCTGGACACCAGGTGTTTCTCATGCTGTCATCTCCATGACAGCGTGAGAAACACTGGTGGCTCTGATCTTTGGTAAGATTAATACCATCAGTCAGAGAGCTGCGGCTCCCATGCTCAGATGATAGTGTGAGCCTGCAGCTGTTACCGGAGGTAAAAACTTTACCTACGGTCACAGGTGTCATCTGCTGGGACTACTACACCCATCAGCCTATGCCTGCTGCTGCTAATAACAGCGAGAGAAGGCAGCACCTGGCGCCTGCACTATAAATTTAAGAAAAAATTGCATGGATTCCCCTGTATTTTTGATAATCAGCATGGCAAAACTAACAGCTGTGGACTGCAACCCTCAGTTGTCAGCTTTATTATGGCTGGTTATCAAGAACATAAATTAAGAAATAATTAAAAAAAACGGTGTGAGTTCCTCCCTATTTCTCAGCCTGGTAAGGGGCCATCAATATTGGCCTCCCCAGACTAAAATTACAGCTGCCTCAGATAAGGTGCATCTATTTGATGTACAAATTATGGCGCTTTGTCCTGCTCTTCCCACTTGCCCTGTGGCAGTGGCAAGTGTGCTTCATGTTTGTGGGGTTGATGTCATCTTTGCATTGTCTGGTAATTACAGCTTAGTAATTGATAGAGTCTATAGGGCTATTCCTATAGTCAAAGTGTAAATAAGCACACAGCAAGAATAAAGTCCTTTATTTGAAATAATAAAACACAGTTTTACCTTTTTATTTAAAAAAAAAAAAACACACAATTATACTCATCTAACTCCCAATGAATTTTGTCTCATGCTGTAATCCATGTCTGTGATAAATAGCTTTCAACCTGGACGGTGCCAAGATGCAATCATCCAAGCTGAAAACCACTGGAGAATAAGTTGCTGTGTTGTAAAAATAAGCAACTTTGCAATTTTACTTTTGATTAAAAATCCTTTCCATTCTCAAGAACAGACCTCCACTGAAACCGGTGGCTAGTATCTTAGTGCTTACAAGCGCTTTGCTATTATAGACTTTATAGTGCACTAATGTAGGAGTTGTTTGTCTAAACTAAAACCTCAGTATTCAGGTTAAATTGCCGAGTTTGCACATTGCGATAAATAAGGAAGTTTTGGATTGCAGTTTGGGCATTCGGTCTCTAAAAGGTTCGCCATCACTGCCAAAGGGTGCATTTAGGTGCATCTAGGGTGGGACGACGACAAGTCGGGCTGCCTTTCTTTCATTGATTTCTAGGGTGCCAACCTCCAGGCCAGGCAGGAGCACTTCTATAAATTCACAGAAAGAGCACAATGAATCCCAATGACTTTGAGGTATTTTACCTATTTGTCTCACCTGTGTTCCCTAGATATATCCATTTGTGTGCAACAGTGATTGCCCAGAGCCTTTGTTGCTCGACTGTCAGCTATCATACGTGAATAAGCATAGGACCTCTATTCATCGAGATCATCAATTTTCTCTCCGGTCTTGATGAGGGGATGTGTAAGTGACCTCATACATGTTAACACGGTGTTTAATGAGACGTGTAGCTAAACCCCCTGGCTTCTTAATATAGAGGCTGTGAAGTTGTACATTAAACTCTTTATTGATAGTACATTGTGACAGGAAAGGTGGAACTATAAGATGTAATAACAGCAATATTTCATAATATACTGTATATCTGTACAGCACATAAGATACAAATAGTCTGCAATGCACAGAATAATATGGGATAAATATGCAAATTGACAATTATCTAGCTAATACAGCAAACATACTATGAAACACAGCACTGTAACATAGAAAGTGTTCTTACCGACTATGCTTGAAGCAGCCTGTTTGCCAAGAGCACAAATTACAAAATGAGTGGTAAGGTGGTTTCTCTATCAGAATTGAAGAGGAAAAAGACGACTACTGTCTTTACTTATGACAAAAATAGGACTACAAAGCACTGCAGCAGGAACTGTCCCACAATGCTCTAGGAACTTTTCCATAATACATAGCAAACTGAACTAGAGTGAATACATTAAATCACCAGCAGATGGCACTGTTACCAAACAATATGAAATAGATGAGATTCAAATACAGAAAATACAATGTCATAGCTGGTATACGCACAAATACAGAAAATACAATGTCGTAGCTGGTATACACACAAATACAGAAAATACAATGTCGTAGCTGGTATACGCACAAAGTGACTAAACTCTCTGGATAGCTGAATTCATGACTGAGGCAGAACACTCCCCGCTTGACGTCAACCGATCTCCCAATTGTGTTTATTGAATGAAAACAGCTCCCATACAGGTCTGATAATCAATTTGGTCTTACCTTGTTTCCCTATTTTTAATTCCACCTTGCACACAATTACATCCTTTTTTGGAAACGTCTTGGAAAAGAAAACTAAACGCCATTTGTTTCTCCTACTCTGGCAATCTTGCATTAATACTACATTGCCAGGCTGGAGGCTAGGCTTGCTGGTTTGCCACTGTCTCCTTGTTTGTAGAGTAGAAATGTACTGTTTTTTCCACTTGTCCCAGAAGAAGTTGGGCAAACTCTTGTCTCCATTGACTTCTGTAACGGTCTTTAACATTAAATTGTCCTGGTACACAGCAAATAAGCTGTATTCACTACTGAGGCACAAGAGTAAGAATCAAAAGCTGTTAAAGCAAACCTGTCAGCAGGATTGTGCTCAGTAAACTATCGACACTGTCAGGTTTGAGCCATTATACTGATTAAAATGATACCTGGATACCTGTTGTTTAATCTGTATTTGCAGTTTGCAGTTAATGAGATTCTCGTGTTCCTGGGCGGCCCGTGGGGGATCTTTATGTGATGCTCTGCTTACTAAGGTATCATTTTAATCAGTATACCAGCGCCAACCTGACAGTGCCTATAGTTTACTTAGCAAACTCCTGCTGACATGTTCGCTTTAATAAATCGAGTTGTGCCAAATTTTGAAATTTTCCAAAGCTTTTACAATACTTTTTGGCTTAAAAACTTTGATGAATTGGACGCTATGAGTTCAGTAAGAAGTCCTCCTAATCAAGTTAGGATGATCAATCAGTAAGTGTTAGGGCTGGTGGAACGCACCAAATAATAAAATAATAGTAAGGTGCGTTCGCAGCCCGGGGTCCACCGTGCAGGGGTGGTAAACTGCTGCTTAGTAATGCCTGAAGTATAAAGTGGTATACAAAAGGTCACACGTGGGTTAACATCACCCAGTGTGAACAGGGCGAACTCTGTTACCTAACAGAGCCGCACTACCGCAGAACATAAATGCCAGAGCCTGTTTAGCTCACAGAGCTCGGCAACGGAGTGCACAGAATGCAGTCACAGAACACTGCCCCAAGCACACGGTGTCAGAGTCCCTCTAGACCTTCTGAGTGCGCGGCGTTGCACCTGCGGATGCCACTATAGACGCTAACTATGGTGGAGTGTCAAGCACGTGCACCGTGGCGTGCAGAGCCACCGGTGGACACTGATGCCAGTCTCAGACTCTGCCTCTACCTACACCTAAACCTGGGCGCTTAACAGGCTAGGCTGCACAACACATGTGTACCAAGGGTAGGGGTTTCTTAATGAGTCATTCACCAGAGACATTCATACATGCATACAACACTCACTCCTCATAGTCTGGTAATGCAGTCTAAACTAGCGCATGGTCGAGCGGCCATGCAAATCTTTTATAGCAGCGCCCTTCTGAGACCTTCCTGACCTTCCTGATGGTCCAATCCGAGCTGGAGAAAGACCTGAGCACATGACCTCCGATCTCCAATGAGAGATCGCCCCACGGGCATGCTCAGTGGACCGAAAGGAGGAATTAGTCCCTGGAGTAGCTCGCTGCTGACCAGCATGCGTTGCTATAGCTGGACCAGAGGTGGCAGCAGCAACCAAACCCACAGAGCTGGTCTGAGCAGAGCATCGGGATCGGCAAGTCGGCTGAGCGGCCTCCTCTGTGGTCGGAGAGGAATGGGAGACTGCCGAATGCAAGGCTCGGGATTCCTGCTGAGCAGCGACAGGAACCCGACGCCTAACGTTACCCCCCTCCTAGGGCCCACTCCCTTCTGAGCCACGCTACACTCAGATTCCGCAATGAGAAGCGGAGCACGGATGTTCTCCACTGACACCCAGGTCCGAGCTTCTGGACCATGACCCTTCCAGTCCACGTACCACCCGGCATCCCACGATGGCATTAACCTCAAACTCATCTGAGGACAGGTCTGATGTTCCAGCAGATGACTCGGAGAACCGGGACATGTGGACCGGCTTAAGGAGGGACACGTGGAAGGTGTCAGAGATAGAAAAGTGTGGTGGAAGGGCCAGCTGATAGACCACAGAGCTGATCTGCTCGAGGACCTTAAAGGGACCAATGTAGCGAGGAGAGAACTTAGTGGACTCGACTCACAGCCTGATGTTACAGGCGGAGAGCCACACTAAGTCGCCAGGGGAGAAGGTTGGAGCAGGACGCCGGTGTGCGTCCGCAGAGACCCTTATTCTCTCCTTAGAGGCCCGAATAGCATCCTGGGTGCGGTCCCAAATGTCACGTGCCTCCACCGCCCAGTCTGCCACCCTGGAATCGGTGGATGGCATGGGCATGGGCACAGGGACGCGTGGACGCTGGCTGTAATTTAGGAGGAATGGGGTCTGACCGGTGGAGTCGGCCACAGCGTTGTTCAAAGCGAACTCCACCCATGGCAGCAAGGATGCCCAGTCATCCTGCTGGACTGAGACAAAATGTCATAGATATATGACCAGGGTCTGGTTGGCTCTCTCCACCAACCCATTCGTCTAGGGATGATAGGCCGAAGAGAGGTTTAGCTCAATGCTGAGCAGGCTGCAGAGCTCTCTCCAGAACCGAGACGCAAACTGGGGACCCCAGTCGCTGACAATCTTGTCCGGCATGCCGTGCAGGCGGAAAACGTGCTTAATAAGCAACACTGCCAGGCCCGTGCAGAAGGTAACCGGGAGAGAAGCACCAGATGCACCATCTTGGAGAAATGGTCAGTGACAACCCAAATGACCGTGCTGCTACTGAACTTGGGCAGCCCCACCACAAAGTCCATACCGACCATCTCCCAGGGCCTGTCCGCTACCGGCAGGGGGTAAAGTAACCCAGCGGGCCGCTGCCGAGAGGGCCTACTCTGGGCGCAAGAGACGCACACCTGAATATAGTCCCTGACGTTACGGGCCATATACGGCCACCAGTATGTCCTCGCCAGAAGCTCAGAGGTCCGTTTTATCCCAAAATGTCCACCCACCCTGGACGAATGAGCGGAGCTCCAGTCGCAGACTGACAGGGACAAATGTCTTGCCAGGAGGTACTGACTCAAGGGCGACTGGAGCCAGGGTTCTCAGGCTCTCGGATGGGATGATCAGCCGAGGCTCAGTCTCCTCCTCCGATGACACTACGGAGCGAGAGAGAGCATCGGCCCGGACCTTCTTCTCACTGGACAGAAAATGAAGGGTGAAGTGGAAACGGGAGAAGAAAAGCGACCATCTGGCCTGGCGAGAATTTAGCCGCTGGGCTGTCTGCAGGTACACCAAGGTCTTGTGGTCAGTGTATACATGGAAAGGGAAGCGAGCTCCTTCCAGGAGATATCTCCACTTCGAGAAGGCAAACTTCATTGCCAGCAACTCCTTGTCCCCAATGGAATAGATCCTCTCCGCCGGTGAAAAGGTCTTGGAGAAAAAGAAGCACGGATGCTTCCGATCTTGAGCGTCCTTCTGAAAAAGAACCGCTCCGGCACCGACGGAAGAGGCATCCACCTCCAAGATAAAAGTTTTATCCACATCGGGACGGTGGAGGATGGCAGCGCCGGCAAAATGAGTTTTGATGGAGGAGAACGCCTTGGAGACTTGTTCTGACCACAACTTGGGGTTGGCTCCATTCTTGATGAGGGCAACCAAGGGAGCTACCAAGGTGGAGAAGTTAGGAATGAAGTGGCGGTAGATTATGAACCCCAAAAAACATTGCACCGCCTTGAGGGAGTGGGGTTCCTGCCAGTCCATTACCACCTGCAGTTTGGCAGGATCCATAGCCAAACCCTGGGCCGAGATGATATAGCCCAGAAAGGCAAGGATTCCTGCTCAAACAGGCACTTCTCCCACTTGGCGTAGTGGATGTTCGCCCGTAAACGGTCCAAGACCTTGCAAACCTCTCTCCGGTGCGACTCCATATCTGGAGAGAGGATGAGGATATCATTCAGATAGACCACCACCGAAGAGGAAAGCATATCTCGGAAGATGTCGTTTACAAAGTCTTGGAAGTTGGCCGGGGCATTACAGAGGCCAAAGGGCATGACCAGATACTCATAATGGCCATCCCTGATATTAAAAGCCGTCTTCCACTCGTCTCCCTCACGTGTGCGTATCAGGTTGTAAGCTCCTCGTAGATCGAGCTTGGTAAACACTCTCGCTCCCCATAACCTATCAAACAGTTCCGATATCAGGGGCAGAGGGTATTTATTCTTAACAGTGATGGCGTTAAGACCCCTGTAATCGATACAAGGCCGTAATTCTCCCCTCTTCTTTTGAACAAAGAAGAATCCCACCCCTGCTGGTGACACCGACTTCTTAATAAATCCTCTTGCCAGATTCTCCCTGATATACTGTGACATGGCCTTCATCACCGGGAGAGACAGATGATACACCGGGCAAGAGGTCTATAGGACAGTCATAGGGGTGGTGCAGCGGAAGAGTCTCTGCCGCTCTCTTGGAGAACACGTCTGCGTACTACTGATAGTGTTTAGGGAGTGAAGAAAGATCTGCGGGAGCCACAGTGGAGGCAACCTGTATGCATTCACTCAGACATCTACCCTCACAGGACTTACTCCAACTAAGAATTCTCCCCGAGGACCACTCTATATGGGGAGAGTGGCAACGCAACCAGGGAACTCCCAAGAGAACCTGGTTGATACCCTCGGGCATTATAAGGAGGGACACTGTCTCGTGATGGGACGGAGACAGCGAGAGCCTTAGTGGAGCAGTCTGATGGGTAATCTGCGAGGGTAGTGTTGAGCCGTTCACCATTCTGATGGTGACAGGTTGAGGTAGCATGACCAAGGGGATTGCGTGCCGAAGGGCGAAGGCTGAGGACATAAAATTACCCTCCGCTCCGGAATCTAGACAAACCTCTACCGCCAGACTGGAGGAACCGAACTCTAGCGTCCCCTTGAAGGTTAGCTTGGAGGAGAATGGTGAGGGGTCTAGTAGGCCTCCTCCTATTGCCACTAGACGCGGGCATTTCTCCGAGTGCTGTGGGCACCTATTGGCTAAGTGACCAGACTGTCTGCAGTGGAAACGGGCTGTGAAAGTTCAAGCAGAGCGGTACTTAGAGCCCGTGCAAGGCACCTCCATAGCCACCGATGGCTCGGATGCTGGATCGGGTGGTTCCAGAGGTTTAGAGAAGGTTGGTGCCAACCTAAACCTCTGTCTGGACTGGGAGTGTGCCAACCCTCGCTCTAAGAAGCGGAGATTAATGCGGGTGGAGATGGTAATTAGCTCCTCCAGAGTGACGGGAACCTCCCGAGTGACCAGGGCTTCCTTAACGTGGTCAGCCAAGCCCCTCCAAAAAATTGGTATAAGGTCCTTGTCTAACCATTCCAACTCAGAGGCCAGCCTCTGAAAATGGATGGCATACTGGCTGACCGGGGACGAGCCCTGTGTCAGAGCCAACAACTGAAGTGCAGTATCTTGTGTGACCCGGGGTCCCAGAAAAACCTGCTTCAGAAAGACTAGGAACTGAGAGGCTCTCTGTACCATAGCGTCACCGTGCTCCCTCAGTGGAGTGGCCCACTCCAGAGCCCTGCCAGCCAAAAGGGAAATGATGAATCCCACCTTAGCCCACTCAGAGGCGAATCGCGCAGCCAGCAGCTCTAACTGGATAGCGCACTGGCTCACAAAGCCCCTGCAGGAGGTACTATTGCCCAAGAACTTTTCGGGCAGCGGGAGGCGGGATAACATCGGTGTAGGGATGATAGTGGGGACACGGGAGACAGCCTCCACGGCTGCCCGGACAGCGACCGCAGTAATATCTGCAGCTGAGGTTGAACGCTCGAGAGCCGCCAACCTGCCCTCCAGCCGAATGATGTACTGCAGCAGTCGCTGTTCGTCCACCATTACTAGCCAGACCCTGGCACTAGTATAATGTTAGGGCTGGCGGAATGCACCAAATAATAAAATATTAGTAAGGTGTGTTTACAGCCCGGGGTCCACCATGCTGGGGTGGTAAACTGCTGCTTAATAATGCCTGAAGTATAAAGTGGTATACAAAAGGTCACACGTGGGTTAACATCACCCAGTGTGAACAGGGCGAACTCTGTTACCTCACAGAGCCGCACTACCGCAGAACATAAATGCCAGAGCCTGTTTAGCTCACAGAGCTTGGCAACGGAGCTCACAGAATGCGGTCACAGAACTCTGCCCCAAGGACACGGGGTCAGAGTCCCTCTAGACCTTCTGAGCACACGGCGTCGCACCTGCGGACGCCACTATAGACGCTGACTATGGTGGAGTGTCGAGCATGTGCACCGTGGTGTGCAGAGCCACCGGTGGACACTGATGCCAGTCTCAGGCTCTGCCTCTACCTACACCTAAGCCTGGGCGCTTAACAGGCTAGGCTGCACAACACATGCGTACCAAGGGTAGGGGTTTCTTAATGAGTCATTCACCAGAGACATTCATACATGCATACAACACTCACTCCTCATAGTCTGGTAATGCAGTCTATACTAGCACATGGCCGAGCGCCCATGCAAACCTTTTATAGCAGCGTCCTTCCAGGACCTTCCTGACCTTCCTGATGGTCCAATCTAAGCTGGAGAAGGACCTGAGCACGTGACCTACGATCTCCAATGAGAGATCATCCCACAGGCATGCTCAGTGGACCGAAAGGAGGACTTAGTCCCTGGAGTAGCTCGCTGCTGACCAGCATGCGTTGCTATAGCTGGACAAGAGGTGGCAGCAGCAACCAAACCCACAGAGCTGGTCTGAGCAGAGCGTCGGGATCGACGAGTCAGCTGAGCAGCCTCCTCTGCGGGAGGAGAAAAATGGGAGACTGCCGAATGCAATGCTCGGGATTCCTGCTGTGCAGCGACAGAATCCCGACGCCTAACAGTAAGATGTCATTTAAGTGTGAGTTTAGATTGTCGTTTGGAAATGCTATAGGTGGGAATGGCACAATCTACTAGACATGTTAGACAGTTGTCTTTTGTTTATAACAATTTTGTATGCCATACTTTATACAAATTATTTGAACCAATATTGCTACCATTAAAAACTTTGGCACTTTTGTAGAATTTACAACTCTTGTTAGTCATGTTTCATTTTGTGGGTGCTTTAATCCCAATTCATCAAATCAATTTCACCAATTGTTTTGAACAGTTGCAAAATTTTTAGCGCAACTTGTAATTGCACAAAACTTTTGTGACTTTTGGCATTTTCATGTATCTTTCTCACAGCTCTGCCAAAAAAGGTAGATCTGTGAGGTCAGGGACACAGACTAGAGTAAGATTTGTGGTGTGTGTTCCTCTTAGTGATTCAAGAGTGTCTGACTCCAATACTCATCAAGTCTGGCCATTTTCACCACTCCGGATGAATCGGAGCCTGTATATAAAGCAAAGTACACACCATGTAGTAGTTTTTTTGTTTAGTCGTCTTTCCACTGAAGAAAGAGAGAGAATTATGCAGGAATGCACAAAATATTTAAAGAAGATTGGTCACCAGATTTCACACTATTAACTGCATATACTATTAAATGCATTTCTTAGACCTGATGTACTTACTTTGAAAATCCATGACAGAATGGTTGTGTAATCATAATAGTAACATGATAAATGATGATAATGATAATTCTAGCTCGAGCTAGAGCTGTACTCATAAATTGGTCATCTAAATATCAGGTATCAAAACTTAAAAAAAAAATTTTTTTAAAGAAATTCATAAGATGGATTATTAAAGTACACCAGGATCATTAGGTCTAAAAATATATTTAATAATGTATGCAGTTTGTATTGTGAAATCTGGTGACAGAGTTTACTAACTTCTAGCAACACAGTAAATGTTGTCCTTGTCAAGGGTGTGAGTTGTGACAGTACGGCTTTATGGCTACGAACAACTCTGTTTTAGATGTCAACATAAAGATTATAACTTTATACCCATGTACTGCATTGTTTTACCTACAGTGGGAATTTGCGACAGTCGGAACTTGATTATGCTAATACTCTATTGCAATCATGTCATTGGATGCGCACCCTAAGATAAAAAGTTTTAGCTCATGTTAACCTTTTTTCCCTAGGAGTTGACCTGGTCAGCATTAGACTTGACCTAGAAACATTGTTTCAGTTCAGCCATCTTGTGATGACCTTTAAGGTAATATGTCTTTCAAATGTATATCATTGGAAAATAATCATGAATTTAAAAGCTAACATTATATTACTTAACAACTGAATGCTAATGTGTTAAAAATGTGATATATACAACGAAATTAGCAGTTTAGTGTTTTTTTTAAACCAAATTTGAAATCTTATTTGGTGATATGTTTACCATATATTGCAGACTATAAGACGTGTCAAATTTTGGGGAAGAAAATAGGAATTTTTTTTTAAACAAAATGGGGGTGCATCTTATAGATATTTTATGGCAGCTTACGGGGAGTTGATGGTGGTGGAGCAGGGTCACAGGAGGCAGGGTCGCTACTCCAGAAGGCCGGCAGCAGTAGGCGATTTTGTAGGCCCCGAACTCCGCTGAGCACTGACATTTTAGGAATGAGCCACCGCCATCCTCCTGAAGCAGTGATCCTGCCTCCTGTGACCCTGCAGCCACCACCCCTGGTAAGCTACCTTCGGATTAAAAGATGCACCCCCATTTTCCTCCCAAATTTTGGGGGAAAAAGTGCTTCTTACAATCCAAAAAATGAAATATATATATATTGGAAAGTGCTGCGGAATATGTTGGTGCGATAGAAATAAAAATGAATATATAGGAGTAGTAAAGCCAGGAATGGCAGCTTTAGGTCACATGATTGTGTTGCTTCTCTACCATGTTACATCCACAAATTGAAGTCTTCTTGAATCTCTGGGTTCTCATCTGCAGACAGTAGTATGAGCTATCTACCATTAGAAACCATACTGTCCATTCTGCAATGGGTCAGTGAGATTTTTTTTCCCACGTAGACTTCTAGTCCATGTGGAAAATCGCTCATGTACACTACCACACTGACTTCTATTGTTCAATGTACTGTCCTTATTTAGATCATCACTCTGACTGCCTTAAAATGTTAGTGTGAATGAGGTCTAATAGTACAAAGATTCGGATGCTTTTGCTCTTTTCATTATTGTTATTATTTACTGGTTTGTTATGTTGTTTCTCTAGACATTCCGCCCTGCTGCAATGTTAGTTGAGCGATCTCGTGATTTTGGGAAGACATGGAAGGTGTTCAGATATTTTGCACAAAATTGTGATTTAGATTTTCCGCACATTTCTGAAGGTCATGCTGATGAAATAGGAGATGTTGTCTGTGATTCAAGATATTCAGACATGGAGCCTTCCTCCGAAGGAGAGGTAGTAACCCAGAGGGCTGGGTTTATATTTTGAAATATATCCTTAATCCCCAAAAGTGAATAATGCAAATGATAGATCCAACTGTATCCTAACTAAATGTTAATTTTGATGGAATTCTGTGTCAATAGACTCGTAAAATGTAATTCCATTTTCTGTGTTCTGTAACTTTTTTATTTTAATGTCAATGAGAGTGCCGTAAGCAGTGTCTAAGGCTAGGTTCACATCGCGTTAGGTGCCATCCGTTTAATGCATCCATTACTAAGCGGCACTAACGCTATGAAACGGGTGCGTTAACGCACCCATTGCCAACCATTATAGTAACGCATCCTAATGCATGTCAAAGTCGGCATGTGTTAGCTATGTTCCGTTACTTTGTGATGCACCCTCAAATGCGGTCTACCGCGTTTTCGGGTACGTTTGGTCTAACGCATAGCGAATGGATGCGTTCCCTGTGCATAGACCTCCATTAATAACGCATGCCGATGCAAGGGTATCTTGAGTTAGCGCATGCGTTAACATGATTGACTAAAAAAGTCAATTTTGCCCATCAGCATTAGCGCATCCGTTTAACGGATCCGTTAAACGGATGGCACTAACGCGATGTGAACCTAGACTAATAGGCACATGTCTGTGTAAGACCTTGTGCAGATGACCGTCAAAATCAGATGAATGTTATCCGTGGTTTTAACAGATTGCACTCGTATCCATATACAGTAGAAAGTAGAAGTTTACATATACTATATAAAAAGACATATATGCATGTTTTTCTCAATATCTGACATGAAATCAGAATAAACCTTTCCCGTTTTAGGTCAATTAGGATTACCATAATTATTGATATTTGCCAAATGCCAGAATAATGAGAGAGAATGTTTAAGGCATTTTTATTACTTATTGCAAAGTCAGACGTTTAAATACATTTCAGTAGTATTTGGTACCATTGCCCTTAAACTGAATGACTTTGGTCAAATGTTTGGGATATCCTTCCACAAGCTTCTCACAATAGTTGGTCAGAATTCCTCCTGATAAAACTGTTGTAAATGATCCAGGTTTGTAGGTCACCTTCCTCACACCAGCCTTTTCAGCTTTGACAATACAATAGGATTGAGATCAGGGCTTTGTCATGGCCACTCAAAAACATTCATTTTGTTATCCTTAAGCCACTTTGTTACCATTTTGGCAGAATGCTTCGGGTCATTGTCCATTTGGCTGTGTAGTTTGTGTTTAGAGACCTATTGCCAGTACGTGTGTAACAAGGTGGCACAGGGTGGTAGTCATGGGTGAGGTCACTAAGCCATAGTCATTGAGCACCCCGGCACTTTGTACATGAAAAGATAAAGTCCCTTTATTGCATGTGCAGCATGCACCACAGCACACTCACAGGCTCTGTCAGATTACCCTCAGCTGCACAGTGGACCTACAACAGCAGATGACATAGCTTCCCAAACCATCACTGATTGGACCTCAAGCAGCTTGGATTGTCTGTCTCTCCACTCTTCCTCCAGACTCTGGGACCTTGATTTCCAAGGTCTAGTGTGAAGTGTCCACAGTCAATGATGGTTTCAGGAGCCATGTCATTTGCTGGTGTAGGTCTACTGTGTTTTATCCAGACTAAAGTCAGCGCAGCCATCTACCCGGAAATTTTTGAGCACTTCATGCTTCCCTCTGCCGACAAGCTTTTTGGATATGGAAATTTCATTCTCCAGCAGGACTTGGCACCTGTCCACACTGCCAAAAGTTCCAATTCCTGGTTTAAAAACAACAGTATCACTATGCTTGATTGGCCAGCAAACTTGCCTGACCTTAACCCTATAGAGAATCTATGGGGTATTGTCAAGAGGAAGATGAGACACCAGACCCAACAATGCAGATGAGCTGAAGGCTGCAACCTGGGCTTCTATAACACCTCAGCAGTGCCACAGATTGATCGCCTCCATGCCACGCTGCATTGATGCTGAAATTGATGCCAAAGGAGCCCCGACCAAGTATTGAGTGCATTCACTCAACATACATTTCAGTAGGACAACATTTTGGATTTTAAAATCATTTTTTCAAGCTGGTGTTATAAATTATTCTAATTTACTGAGATAATGATTTTGGGTTTTCATTGGCTGTAAGCCATAATCATCAACATTAACAGAAATACACACTTGAAATAGATCACTCTGTAATGACTCTATATAATATGAGTTTCACTTTTTTGTATTGAAGAACTGAAATAAATGAACTTTTTGATGATATTTTAATTTTATGAGATGCACCTGTATGTGTTACTAACCTCACCATGTATCCTGGATTAATCACCATTATCTACAACAAAGTAAACAGTTATCTGTATGAGATATACAAAAGCACATCAGTGTTCATCCAAGAAAGATGAAAGATACAAGTAAATCCTAATTAGAACTAAATTAGCTTGTGACATTTAAAGTGTGTTAATTGTTTTTTTTTAAGTTTTACATTACAGTTTTCCATTAAATAATTGCTCACACCATTATAGCTCTAATAACAAAATAGCATAAATATTCATCTTTTTGATTCTGAGCTGTGCTATTATGACCTGTCACAAGATCAAAGTGACCAGTTTTTTATTCTACTTTATTCCCATTGTTTATCTGAATATTTCATTTTTTGTTTAATTTAATTCCACGATTCCATTCCAGAGATATGAGCCTTATATTCAGTACAAATTTTTATGGTCTTTACCAAGGGATGTTGCTCAAAGGGTATTAATGCAGAGTAACCTAAAGTCACGCCCCAGAGGATCCTGTGAACAGCGCCCCTTTGTTAAAGACCATAAAAAATAGTACTTTATAAGCCACCTCTGAAATGATAAGGGGGATTTTATTAAACATAAAAGAAAGAAAAGGGGAGCAGTGGGAATTAAATTAGAGTGAAATCTGGCCACTTTTGACCTGGTGAAAGGGCCTCTTTAAACAAACTATACATTTGTATAAAATGATAGATTCCTTCAGAACTTTGCTGTGTTTAAAGATAATTATGCTGTTTTTTAGGTGGTTTTGAAAGCTTTAGATCCCAGTTTTGATATTGATGATCCATATGATGCCTACATACAAGGTATGAAAATATTAAATAATTCACAGGGTAATTGATTATAAGACAAGTCATGATTAATGTAATGAACATAATCAATAGTACAGTCTTAATCAAAAAATGAGGATAAAAATGATAGAAGAAACTCCTAAAAGAGATAAATAAAGATAATTGGAGTGCTGACTTCAAAAATGAAACATGATTTTATTGATACAATGATAAGTAGCATACATAATCTTAGACACAAAAATTATTGAGGAAGGAAAAGATAGGATCCACAATAGAAGCCCTGGGAATGAGGCGATAGGGGTAAGAGGCAGTATACAGTATTGGAAGATCATGTAAACATATACTCTCCTAGTGCAAATGTAGTAATATTGCAACAATCATAAAGTGCTTGTGCTGAGAGGATCTACCATTATTTATAAACTGATAATATGGAAGCAGGGGCATAAAGTAAATGAACTGCCTGTACCCAAGTTATAAGAGTTGCATACACTTACCCATGTTGTAAAGTGCCAGGGCACAGACCGCAGAATTCCCAGAGGCTGACCCCCAGACGCACGTTTCGTGTGAGCTTTTTCAATTTGGAATCAAGGTATGAAAATACAATAATTTCAATCAACCAGAAACAGTGGCTCTTAGTTGTTTTTAGGTCAGATTATTCTCTATATGAGCTTTATCCAAAGCTACACCGATTTAGAGGGAAGCTATTTGTGCATTGCATCATAAATGCAATGTATTGTACACGTAATTTTTTTTACTGTAACCAGTAGTTATTTGGCGTAAAAATACAAGAATAGGCTGCCTAATGATTATCACAATTTATATCTTAAGTATTATGATTATAATTCTTGCTTTTTTTTCTTGTTAACAGTAAATATTATTCTTTTTTTTAGATATAATTACCATAACAAATTTAAGAATTAATTTTACAAAGCTTCACACCTTTGGAGATACATTAGGTAATGGATGGCAAAGTGAGCAGCAGGAAAAATATTACTATGCTATATATGAAATGATTGTAAGAGGAAACTGCTTTTGCAATGGTCATGCCAGTCAGTGCATCCCAGTAGACTCCATGAGAGGAGACGTTTTCAATGAACTTGGAATGGTGAGTTTGGCTTCATCCCTATGTGTGTGATCTGCTATTGTATTAGAAATATAAAGTTTTATGTTGGTCACAAGAAGGGTCAGACTGGCCTGGCGGGTATCGGTGAAATCCCCGGTGGGCCCTTGCTGAGAGAGAGGGTCATAGCGAGAGAAAGAGAGACCTCTTCAATTCCTGACAGCTCCTACAGTCAGTACAGCATCCTTCTTCAGCGTGTGGTGCTCGCAGCAGGATGTCCTGTGAGGGCAGAGCCAGTGCTGCTTCCCTCTTTGACTCCTCTTTCCATGCTGTGCATGTGGACTCTCTTAATAAAGAAGACTTTGCAGACTGCTCTGTGTTTGTGAGCAATAAGGAATCTCCAGACTCAGAGCAGCTGCACAGTGACCAGTGTGTGGCTTAAGGATGAAGAAGGGTGTTTTAACTTCTTGCAATTCATTGACATGAGGGCGGAGCCTACTGTCATTGGGGGCAGAGCTTAACATTTGGGACCCACTACTCCATGTGCAGGATACATCTTCGTGGAATGGAGACAGGATTAGATGAAGTAAGCAGCAATTTGACTTTACTGTCATGTTTTGTCTTCCTCTGGATCAACATGTTTGGCTATAGGTTGAACTCAATGGACTTAAGTCTACCTTCAACCTTAAAGTTGCAGTGATTTTTCTTTTAAGTCGGGGTCACAGGAGCATATAAAAAAATCAGTCCATTCTCATCAAGGAGAGCGGGATGATTTTTCTAACTTGTCATCAGTGTGCTGTCTGTATACAATCCGTTTTTTACTCAGCAGCTATTGATCTTTTACAGGACCATTTAAAGCTTCTCATGTCCCAGAATTGTAATGTATCTGTAAAAATCAGATGCTATAATGACGGTCCGTATGACATTCAATTTTTTTCCCGCACCCTACTGATTTCAGAGTCAGATAGCAGCATGCTGCAATTTTTTCCTCATGCTGAATACAGCTGAGAAAAAATACACAAATCTGCACGGCCTCATTGAATAACATTGGTCCAATTGGTCCTATCCCTTATTTATCGGATTGCACTCGTCTGATTTATACGGTCTTGTGAGCGAGCCCTTAGTAATATGGTAATATGCTGCATGGGAATTGCGTTGCAGCAGAGGTAATACATTGCTGGGGCTGCTCGGGGCATAATTCACATTATGCTGCTGCTACAATGCAATATAATGTATAGGAATGTGGTTGCATTGTATCTGACAAGTGTTCTGAACCACGACACACAAGTAGAAAAAAACAATGCGAGTTGTGGGCAAAGTCTTGTGTAGTCTCAGCCTAAGGGCAAATTCAAACGTCCATGAAACACAGTCCGTGTACTGATCGCGATGCACAGACTGGTGGCAGTGCTGATTTTTTTGTCCCAGTGCCTGTACATAGACCTGTGGGGCTGGGCATCCTGCGCCTCTGGGCCCTACCTCCTGATGTCTACTTTTTCCTCTCCCCTCAAATTTGACTGCTCTTGACGCGCCCCAGAGGCCGTGGGATACTCGGCACCGGGCCCGTTAACGTCAATGAGAAATGTCACAGTGGCCCGGTCTGTGGCCTCAGGCGGTCATGTAAAATTGATTAGGGATAAAGTTTATGTAGTGATTCGTGACGCCAGTTGGAGTGTTCGACTGTAGTATAGCCGGCACTGCAGATGATCCTTGGGGGAGTAGATGGTGATGGCAGTGGAGATGTTTAACCCTCTCCAACCAGGGCTAACCCCCAGAGATTTTGATGGAAGTAGAAGGTACGGAGTAATCAGGCAGGAGACAAGGAAAGTCACTTTATCATTTACTGTAGTTCAGGTGCAGTTCAGAGGAGATATTACAACTCTCATCAGGCTACAGTCTGTTCTGCAGAATGGGAGCTATCCTTCACTCTGCTTGTGACTCAGTGTATGCTTCCTGCTATTCTAATCCCTTCAGGGACCAAGGCTTCCCGGAGTTTAGAAACTTCCAATATAGCTTCTACTCACTGTGCATTTCCCCTTTGGCAACTTGCAGCTTGGGTCCTGTGTGAGGCAGATCAAGTTCCCTCTTGCACAATCCTTCACTGACCCTAATTCGCTGCAGTTTTCCCAGGGTAAACACGATGCTGTTGGTTGTATAATCCCACATAGTCTCTCAGCTTACCCCCATGCTCTGAAAGCATGGATGGCCTAGGGGCTGATTCCCTGATGCTTCTTATTAGCTTTACTCCTGGAGGGACCACATGTCATCATGGCTCCCAAGAGCATTCTTCATCTCTTCCTTCTTCTTCACACTGAAAACAACAACTCTGCTTCTCCTCCTCCCAGTTAGGGTGTGTCTGCAAAGCTCTATGCTTAACACAAGTAAGGGAGTGAGGTGAATTGTGTGTGTGTGGAGGTATCTAGCAGAGAAAGCATAACTCCCATTGCTCACAAAACACATACTAAACAGTACATATTTAACTCTTTTGTGGCGATAAAGACGCAGGGCGCCACACTCTCCCCTCAGAAAATTACAACTCCGAGCATGCCCTATCAGATTCAAACCATCAGGGCCTGGTGAGAGTTGTAATTTTGTTACTGCAGTGATGATGCGGGACAGGTGTTGCATCTGAACATGCAGTCTCAAAAGTCATTCACACTTTAAGGCTACTTTCACAGTTGTGTTGTGAAATACAGCAGGCTCTTCTGTCTGGGAAGAGCCGGATGGATTTTACAGGGTCCCGCACTTTCTAGGTACAGACAGATGCTCCCATTGACTATAATAGGAGACCAGTCGTGAACCAGCAAAACAGTTGGCCGGAAATCACACGATGTTGAGATTTGATGTCCGGTCGTTTTTGCAGCCAGATCTAGGTGGCCTCGCATTATAGAAAATGGGAGCATCTAGCTGATCAGGCAGATCCTCTGAAATCCCTCTGACTCTTCCCAGACAGAAGAGCCTGCCAGATTTCACAACTATTATGATAACAAAGACAGAAAAAAACAGATAAATGTCAAATTAAAGTGGAGCAAATATTCACCAAGGTCTCCAAATGGAAAAGTGTTTTATAGTGATTATGTTTTACACCACCACAAAGACACACATTTTAGTAAGAGAGGCTGAAAAATGAACAAGTAATAAAATCATTTATGGTAGCTATAGTGTGGACCCCTAGGGTAAATTTAATTGGTGGGCCCTAGGCACCCGAGTCCAATCCTGGTCACATAGCAAACAATACATGTAAGACATACAAAAAGATTCCTAAAGAGAATCTGTCACCAGATTTGTGCCACTTAATCTGAGAACAGCATGATATAGTGACAGAGACTCTGATTCCAGTGGTGCATCACTTACAATACTGCTTGTTGTAATTTTAATAAAATCACTGTTTTATCAAAATGAGGTTGTCACTACAGGACTAGTAAACCAGCTGCCATATAGACCTCTATGTTCTTGAGCTCTGTGTAACCCCGCCCCCACCACCAACTGGCAGCTTTCTACCTAAGATTAACATGATCTATTATGATAAGGTGCCATATAGATGAGAAGTGATAGGAGACAAAAGTACAAGTAAAAGAATATCTTTATTAAATAAGAATATTAAAAAAGCTGATTTAAAAAGACATGGCAGGAAGGGGCCTCCAAACTGTGGGAAAAATAAACAGCAAACAATGGTAAAGTGCACAGTAGAATATAATGCAAGCACCACAAGTAAAAGGACCAGGCAATAATATAACTCCTAAATTCCTAGAAAAGGCAGACAAGGAGAAGACTTAGCAAGAATGAGACAGTTGCTTGACTTTGGTAAGGTTGATTCCTCGTGAATAATTCCCTGTCCCCCCCGCCAAACAAGGACAAGCAACAACCATTTCTTGAGTATAAAACGGCCACAGCAGCCAATTTATTGATATTTTGATAACTAAAGACCCTTGGTGAGGTCCTCGAAGCTAAAAATGTCTGATGACTTTTCATTCCATGGCATTGCCCCTTCCCTCCCAGCCTTACTTCTAGCCGCGAGACCCAGAAGCACCATTAAACCGAGAGAAGAGGTTGCACTCCTGACAATGTGATCCCAACATTCCATCGCTGGGTATCACCCAACTCTTGTATCCATGTGAACCCGATGATACATCACCGGGTATCACCCAAACTCCAAATGTGACCCCGACATTCCCTCGCCGAGTGTCAGCCAACTCTCCAATTAATGTGATTCCGACATTCCATCGCCAGGTATCACCCAATCTCACCAGACCACCACCACAACACCATCCAATGAAGGGGATCCAGGTATTTCAGGAATCTCCCAAACCGATATTTAGCCAACTTCGAGGACCCACCAGCGCCACACCAAGTGCACCTTGACCCCCTCAAGTGCACGAGACCCCACCGTATGGCAATGCTGTGGCCCCTTGTAACCCATCCTGTAGCCCCAATGTCCATAAATCCATCCCCACCGCATTTAGGTGTATTCCATCTACCAGCTAAAACCCTTCCTCCATACGATCCGAATCTGCATGGCATACTGCCATTTCCACCGTGCAGATTCACAAATTTAGACACTTCTTTATTGACCTTAATGCATGCTTTATTAATCTTTTGTACCAACCGAGTCCCCCACCAAAATTTTTCTGAGTACTATGTCCGACCACACTATTTCAAACACAGGAACCGCACCCACAGCTGTCCCAAGTCTCTCTTGATGTCGCAAACCAGTTGCTTCCCAGGGCGGACTCCCAGGTCATTACTTGCTGCCCCTCCGTCAGGTCTGGAAACAAAGAGGGCCACTCGCCCCCGTCCTCTCCTTCTGTGTCCTTAACCCATCCTCCCCTATGTCAGTTCCCCTGTAGCCCTATACTACTACCTGTCGGCTCATCATTCTCCCCTCCCCCCTTCCCATTCAGCCATTTCGTCACTCCCTCCCATCGTCATGTCAGCCTCCCCTTATCACGCTGTTTCCTGTCCGGCTGATACTTTATGTATGCTAAGTTTTGCAAGGCAGTATTGATAGCTATGAAAGGAAAAGAGAAAAAGAGAGACAAAGCCCATAAATGAAAAATGGAGGGAGAAGGGTGCTTGAGATTTATATGTCATATGTTATTAGAATTAGCTTCTTTTAAGACACTTGTACCCGAAGGTCTCAATAAAAGGGCGGGTATATTAAGTGTCAAAAAAGGTTATAAAGACTCATGTGGTTAAATACCTGCTGATGAGCTGGTACAGTGAGACTGTAGTAAAGGCAGCTGCTGCTGACGATCCTCTCTCCCGACAAGCGCCGTTTGGTAAGGTTGCTTCTTCCGGGGGCGTGACTTACATTATATCTTTACAGATTTGTGTCTTATTCAGCTTTCATTGATTTTAGGTCCATGGCAAATGTGTCTGTCAACATAATACAGATGGCTTAAACTGTGAAAAATGTAAAGAATTTTATAATGATGCACCATGGAGCCCTGCAGTTGGCTTTGAGGATAATGCCTGTAAAAGTAAGCTCAGGCTAAATGTTTTTCATACTTTTATGACCTCATTACCTATTTATCGCTTTACATTGTGCTGCTACATGGTCAAGTTCTTCCCCCAACTCCCTTCATTTGCATGTAGCTTAGATTTCCTATATGGTATATTTCATCCATATGGTGTATTGTAAGACGCTAAATTAGTAATGATAGCATACAGTGCTTACTAAAACTTAATACAATATAGTGCACAATATGGCGTACACTGGTCCAATATCAGCTCCATACAAGTTGTGTAAATAACAAATAACAGGTTAGTGGTGGTTTCAAGCCTGAGGGTTTGCTCTCATCTGCATATAAATACAGCGTGTGAAATGTGATCAAAATTCGCATTGCACTCGCAACAAATGTTATTCAATGAGGCAGTGTTCTGTAAGTTTTTCCTTAACTGGAATTGGTCTGAGAAAAAGTTTGCAGCATGCTGCATGCTGTTTATGGCCACGTAAAACGTCCGAGACTTGCCAATGCAAGTCAATTCGTGCTTGAAATAAATCAGATGGCACACAGACCATCCCTATGCCATCCGATTTTTATGCACAAATCTCAAAGAAAAAAATAATAATAAAAAGCTGCTACAACAGAGTGTTTAGCCTGGTTTAACTTAATAAATGATTTAAAAAAACGATGTGGGGTTCCCTCTATTTCAGATAACCAGCAAAGGTAAAACAGGTAGCTGCAGGCTGATATTATGAGGCTGGGAGGGTCCATGGTTATTTGGTCTCTTCCTTTCCAGTCTAAAAATACCAGGCCGCAGACTATAGAAGTGGCACATCACATTAGATGCCACCCCGGCTCTTCTCAATTGCCCTGGTCCATTGGCAATCTGGATAATGATAATTAGGGTTGATGTCAGCTGTGAATTGTCCAAAAACTCAGCTGACATCAAGCTCTGATGTCAGTATTGGAGAGGTGTCTATCAGACACCTCCATTAATAACTCAGTAAGTAAAAATAAAAAAAACACACACAAATATTTCATTTTAAAAAACAAAAACACTCCCCAACTTTTTCCCTACTTTACCAAATTATTTAACAAAAAAAAGCTAAGCAGATCTGACACAGTCCAGGGAATCTGACATACCATTGTTCAGAAATGGAAATTTGAAAGCTATAAAAGAGAAAAACAAAAACAAGAGACTGTGCCTCGTTTATCAATTCATTAGAAAGCAAAGTTCACAGGTTCACAGGTCCAACATAGTCCAGCACTTCACACAACGTTCCTTGATTCGGACGATCAAAGATTATGGATCCTTGTTCTGAGACTCCACAGGCTTTGAGCAGCACTCACTCCCGCTGCACTTTGTTACTCCCAGCAACTGTGATGAGCGGTGATGTCAGTAACATTATTGATGTCACTCACTGTTCATCATAATTGCCGGGTCTCGCGGAAAGCAGAGGGAATCAGGAGTGGCTGCTGCATCTAAGCTTATGAAACCTCAGAATGAGGATCTATAATCTTTGATTGTCGGAATCAAGGAACGTCATGGGAACTGCTGGACTATGTTGGACCTGCATGGGAACTTTGCTTTCTAATAAATTGATAAACGAGGGAGAGTATCTTGTTTTCCTTTCTCTTGTTTTACATCTTGTTTTACATCTTTAAGGATTTCATTTGTGGACTACGTCAGATTCACTGGACTACGCCGGACCTGCATAGCTTTTTAAAAAAAATTAAATTGGAGAACCAGGGAAAAAGTTGGGGAGCGTTTTTTAAAACAAAACATTTTTAGTGTGAGTATTTTTTTTCTTTTTATTTACTGGGTTAGTAACGATGGTGTCTGATAGACACCTCTACATTACTAACACCAGTGATCGATACCAGCTGTGTTTTGGGACAATTCACAGTTGACCTCTACCCCAATTATCATTATCCCGGTTGCCAACAGACCAGTGCAGTTGGGAAAAGCCTGGGGGTGTCTAATGTGATGTGTCACTTCTGGGGTGTCTGCGGCCAAGGTGAAGCGCTAGAATTGGCGAATTTAATGTCATGCGCTCCTTCTGGGGCAGCTGAGTGCTGATATTTTTAGGTTGGGAAGGGTCCAATAACCATGGACCTTCCCAGACCATGTTGTTTCTTTAAATTATTTATTTATTAAGTTAAACAAGGCTAAACACCCTTTAGTGCGACCTAAAAGGCACTAAAGGGCGCAAGTGAATTATAAGTAGGGGCTTTTGTAATTGTATATCTGCAAGATATCTATCTATCTAAAGACAAAAAATGGGAAATAGCACTCCAAAAATTACATAATCAAGCACTGCTTGATAACGGCTCGTCGCCACAGCAGGAAGCCCAGCAGGAAGTGGCCGACGAGAAACGGCCCAGGACATTCTGGCGCGATCAGCGATAATCAGCGGGGAAGCCGGTCGGAGGTATCACATGTAGCGATATCGCTAGTAATATCGCTGCAGCGTCACAAAACTAGTGACGTTATAACGATATTGCTAGCGATATTGCTTAGTGTAACGGGCCCTTTGGTCATCTGTGACACCCCCCTTCAGCAATGGTAATTGATAGCTACATGCCACCCACTCATATAACTAGCCTTATCTGCAATGGGCCCTGAGTTCTATGAGGCCATCGATTCCCATATAATCTGACTAAATCACAATCAATCATAATAATTATATTATTCAGATCTTACTGTTTATTTGCTTTAAATTTCCAAACAAATCCAAGACATAAAGGGCATGATGCGGATTTGAATATGTCTTTGATTAGCATTATTATGGGACTTGCTACATTTCAAATCTGTCACATTTGTATGTGAATGTGATAAGCAGAAAAATGTAGTAAATACTGAAACTTTCTTTGTCTGTTGCAATGTATATTGCTCATTAAAAGTCTTTTATTTTATTTTTAGAGTGCAATTGTAATGATCACTCAGATAAATGTCACTATGACATGCTGGTATACCAGGCAAATAATGGTGCAAGCGGTGGTGTATGTGACGACTGCCAGCACAATACCGAAGGAAATCAGTGTGAACTGTGCAAACAATATTTCTACCATGACCCTCTCAAAGATATCACTGATCCGGACACTTGTATTCGTAAGTTCAAATTCATTTTTCTATACAGTTGATGGAACCATGTGTAGGAAAACAGGTCATTGTGTGATAGTAGGACAGGTTCCTGCCACGGTATTTCTATTGTTTGCTACTTCCCAGAAGACTAATCTGTAGTCAGTTTGTTAGTGTGGATGCTGTGATAGCAATCAAACGAAACTATTGGATTTTTCATTACACTGCATGCCAAAGAGAAGAATGAGAAGAACTGAAAGTTTCGCTTCTTTTGGTGTTCAGAAAAAAGATAGGAATAAACAAAGTAAAAAGAATAGTTAGCATGAATTAAACCCCCTCATACACATTAGTCTAACAGGGGCACCAGTCAAATAATCGTTGGGCGAGACGTAAATTGGGCATATCCAATTTCGGACTACCAATATTTTCGTTCTCCCAGAGATAAGGCACTGATAGAGATGCCTTTCGGCATCTTTTTCATAGAGAACACAGAATCGGTCAGTAGAACAAGCGCTCCTGTCTTTTAGTGTCAGATGATATGGCTGTCAGTCAAGGAATCAGCCTACAGCCAACTAATGTCTATGGCAAGCTTTAGGCTGGCTTCACACATTCACAATTTGCATAATAGACCATAATCTCTTGACCGCCCCCAGGTCTCCTGACCTGAACTCAACAGTATCATAGGCAAATATGAGGCTGTTGAGTTTGGGTGAGGAGATCGGCAGCTGATATGGAAATTATGTTCTGTACATGAATTGTAAAACTGGAACATGTGAAGATAGTGGGACTTACTGTTAAGCTAAGTTCGCATGATGAGCATTTGATGCAGTTTGATTCTGCACCAAATTGCTATTAAACATCATTTTCATTGTGCTTTTTAACATACAGAAATGCAATAAAAGCAAATATGTTATATTCATAGATTTTTCTCATCTCATTTAGGACTATGGGGAAATTCCCAAATAAAACGCATATTTACCATAAGAGAAATTGACATGTTGCAGATTTCAAAATCTCACCACACTTCAGTTTCTGCTTGATAAAAAAAACAGTCAGCATGAGGATTATCTAAATCCAATTCACTTTTCTGGACCTGTTGGATTCTGTGTTTTTTTCTGAAAACACACAGTGGAAAAAATGTACCAAATACTTATTTTGGGACCTTAGTCTTAGTCTATGCTTCTATTTTCGTTGCCCGCCAACCTTACTTTTGAGGGTGGGGGGTTTATAAAAGGTGTATATAAATTAAAATATTTTAGAATAGTTTTGTCCTTTTCTTCCAGCTTGTGATTGTGACCCAAATGGTTCAAAGGATAATGGAATATGTGAAGCTAAAACAAACCACAGACTAGGAATCATTGCTGGGACATGCTTATGCAAAGAACATGTAGAAGGAATCCGCTGTGATCAGTGTAAACCTGGCTACTTTGATTTGGATGGCAATAATCCCGAAGGATGTCAATGTACGTGGCTGAAAATATAAAACACTATATAATTTAAAAAATATGGAAATAAATAAATGCTTAACACTATAAAATACCAATGTTAGTATTTTTCTGTTTCAGACTGTGGTTGCAACCATTTTGGAACCTTGCCCTTCTCATTCTGTGATGTTATTACTGGGCAATGTCAATGTCAGAGCCTTGTAATAGGCCAGCACTGTGATGAATGTATAGTAAGTTTGGGTATTACACAGTACACGTCAACTTTTAGCCTTTTTTTATTTGATTCATTTCCTTCCCCTAAGCCATTGCCCATATTCCTAATATTTTTTTTACTGAGCATGTACAGTACAAGACTTTACAAATGTTACCAGTGTACAAGCAATAAATTGATATTTAAAAATTCTACATTGGGCTCATGTGCGGTTGTTATGACACGCAAGCCCTGCCCCCAATCAGCACTTGCATCACTGTCCCCCCCCTTCGGACCTATAAGCAATCAAGAGGAAGTGAGCGAGCAGCCACAGCTCTGACTTCCTCCTGATTACGTATACCTCTGAAGGTGAAAAATAAAGTACACCCTCTTTGAATCCTATGATTTTGCGAATCAGGACATAAAAGAAATATATATATGTCGTCCTTGAAATTATTAATATGAAGTAAATCTAACCTCATATGAGCAACAAGAGACAATTATACTGTCATATTTAAGACCGCCCATTCTTATCCGCAATACCAGTGAATCCTTACAGCATGCCCACTGCATAGTCACTGCAGACTTTATCAGAAGACCAGACAACCCCTTTAAGTTCATTGAGATTTGTGTTCATTCATTTATCTTTAAGCCCCCGTCACACATAGCGATCTCTCTAGCGAGATCGCTACTAAGTCACAAGTTTTGTGACGCAACAGCGATCTCACCAGTGAGATCGCTGTGTGTGACACTTATCAGCGACCGGCCCCCCTGCCGGGTATCTCTGATCGTCCTGGAAAGGCCAGGACTTTTTTTTGATCGCTGGTCTCCCGCTGGCCAGCACTCATCGCTGCGTGTGGCAGGCGGGAGACCAGCAATCAGCGAGCTGCCGCTGGTAACTAAGGTAAACAGCGGGTTTCTAAGGGGCAAATTCAGCAAAGCTTTTACACCAGAATTGTTTTGTACGCCAGTAATGATACTCTACTCTAGTCTCCGACGGAGGCTTCTTAATGAAATCAGTGTCTTCTACTCCAGCAAGACTTGGGTAAGAATGTGGTACATCAGTCTTGATAAATTCGCCACTTAGTATTTCTGTTGATATTTGATTAGAATAGAAGCCATGAGTAAAATAAAATCTTTCGATTATTTAAAAATGAAAGAAAAGCTTGTAAAAGAGGCATATGAGTCTTGTTACAAACTCTTTTCGCCTCCAGGTGTCAGTGTAGTTGCAAACAATTTGGAAATGGAAGTCCAAGAAAAGCAAAGATTTGTAAAAGAAATGAAGTAGAAAAACATCTTACCCCATTTTAGTTTAGTATATATTCCTAAACATTTTAAGATACTGTGCAATATATCTGTATAATATATTATAAAACATATCCACTACAACAATGGGCAAAGTATTGAAAAAAATAACCTCCTGCTAATTATAGAAAAGCATATATTTAATGTAAACAATTAATGTAAACAATTAATTTAGTTAACAAAATAAGATAAATTGCTTACATAGTAACATAGTTTTGAAGGCTGAAGGAAGACCTTATGTCCATCTAGTTCAGCCTGCTTTTAGTGCAGCTGTTCTGCATTGTTGATCCTGGGGAAGGCAAAAAACCCACAGAGTAGAAGCCAATATTCTCCATAGGGAAAAAAATTTCTTCCCCTAAGCTGGGTCAACCATCTACCTATAATATTCTGTTATTCATAACCTTCTATACTGTTACTCACAAGAAAAGCATCCATTCCTTTCTTAAATTCATTCAGTGAGTTGGCCATCACCACTTCCTCAGGAAGAGAATTCCAGAGCCTCACTGCTCTTACCGTGAAGAACCCTCTTCTATGCTGGTGCAGAAATTGTCTTTCCTCCAAACGAAGAGAATGCCCCCTTGTTCTTGTCACAGTCCTTGGTACAAACAGTTCATTGGAGAGATCTCTGTATTGCCCTCTGATATACTTGTACATATATATTAGGTCTTCCCTAAGTCTTCTCTTTTCTAGAGTAAATAGACCTAATTTTGATAACCTTTCTGGGTATTGTAGTGAACCAACTCCATTTATCATTTTAGTAGCCCGCCTTTGAACCCTTTCAAGTTCAGTAATGTCTGTCTTGAGCACCGGCGTCCAAAATTGCACACAATACTCCAAGTGTGGTCTGACGAGTGATTTGTACAGAGGGAGAATTATGTTTTCATCTCGTGTCCCCAGACCTCTTCTAATGCATCCCATGACCCTATTTACTTTGGTGGCAGCTGCCTGACACTGGGCACTCCAATTTAGCTTCTTATTGACTATAAAATATATTAAGCAATATATGTGGTCCGTCTATTTTTTACATGTGACTATTATCATTATTTTTTATAATTCAGCCTGGCTATTGGGGACTTGGAAACAGTCTGTACCCTTGTTCGGCATGCAACTGTGATATTGGAGGTGCGCGGAAGAGTGTGTAAGTAAAGTTACAGCTTTCACAGCATTTTTTTTTGTTTTTTCTTGCTACATGAAACAGGGTGATTGCTCATAGCAATATACATATATAGCATATGTAGTAGAATTCATAACTATGATACTACATATACAGTATATTACAAAAGTGAGTACACCCCTCACATTTTTATAAATATTTTTTATATCTTTTCATGGAACACCACTGAAGATATGACACTTTGACACAATGTAAAGTAGTCAGTGTACAGCTTGTATAACAGTGTAAATTTTGGGTGCCCTCTATGCAACTCAAACACAGTCATTAAAGCGAACCTGTCATCAAGACTTTTCTCAGTAAACTACAGACAATATCAGGTTGGTGCTGTTACACTGATTAAAATGATACCTGGGTTGAAGAAATCCATTTTGTGGTTGTTTCTTAATCTGTGTTTGCAGTTTTGACTTAATGAGATTCTCGTGCTTCGAGGTGGCCTGTGGGCAGGCATTGTTTTGGTGCACTGGCCTCATTGTCATCATTCTGGGTTTAAATGACAGGTCATTGAACATTCACTGACCTGCCTTCTATTTTAAATACTGCGCTTGCGCATTTAATATTCTGGTCTTAAAAAAAAAAATTTTGATTCAACAAAATCTGGGAGCGCAGGTGGTCTTCTCTTTCATCCTCCCAGTGGATGGCCATGTAACAAGGAGGTGGAATAAGATTCTGCAGGTGAACAACTGGCTATGTCGATGGTGCCGTCAGAAAGGTTTTGGATTTCTGGATCACGAAGTGAATTACCTATACGATGGACTAATTGCTAGAGATGGGGTGCACCTTACAAAGACTGGAAAACATGTATTTGGAAGTCGCCTTGCTACACTCATCAGGAGAGCTTTAAACTAGAACAATGTGGTAAGGGAAGCAAAAGACCTGAAAAAGCCATACACCTGACAAATGCTATTGAGAACTCTGCTATTAGAAGTGGAAAGGAAGAAAAAAGACAAAAAATTCTAAATAATAAAAATATTGGAGAAAGGGAAACCAATCACAAACTAAAATGTTTCTATACTAATGCACAAAGCATGGGCAGCAAACAAGGAGAATTGGAACTACTAACGCAGGAAAAGAAATATGATGTCATTGGAATCACTGAAACTTGGTGGGACAATACACATGATTGGAATACAAGACTAGAAGGATACAATTTATTTGCAAGAAACAGACTTGATAAACGAGGAGGGGGTGTCGCATTGTATGTTAGAAACGCATATATCTGCACAGAGATTGAAGCTTCAGAGACCGGGAGTTCTGTGGAAACTGTTTAGGTAAGAATACAAGGACAGAACAATGGAAAGGACACCATTGTAGGCATTTACTACAGACCGCCTGTGCAAGCTGAAGATATCGATGAACTCTTTATGCATCAAATGGCCAAGTTCTCCAAAAAATATGACATAGTTGTCATGGGAGATTTCAACTATCCAGACATTTGTTGGGAATCTCTCTCAGGCAAAACTATCAGGTCCAGGAAATTCTTATCCTCTCTTGCTGACAACTTTATCTTCCAAAAGGTAGGGGAGAAAACAAGGGGATTTGCTACCTTGGATCTAATCCTCATAAACAGGGAGGAAATGGTTGAGGAGGTAAAAGTGGCTGGGATCCTAGGAGGTAGCGACCATGCTATTTTAGAATTTTGGATAACTAGAGGAGGAAGACCTGTGAAGACTCAGACGTCAAGGTTAGATTTCAGAAAGGCAGATTTTAAGGGACTCAGAAAGATAATTGGAGGGATCCAATGGCTGGATATCCTTAAGGACAAAAATGTCCAGGAAGGATGGGAAATCTTTAAAAATGAAATTCTCAAAGCACAATTGTTAACAATTCTGAAAAGAGGGAAGAATAGGAAGCATTTAAGGAAACCAGGATGGATGAACACAAAACTTAAGCACATGCTAAAAAGGAAGAAAGAAATGTTTATAAAATGGAAAGAGGGAGGCATATCTAAAGAAGAATATAATGCTGTCTGCAGAACCCGCAGGGCACAAATCAGATTATTAAAGCCAACAATTAATTGAGGCTTGCAAGAGACATCAAAAGCAATAATAAAGGATTTTGAGGATATGTCAAAAGTAAAAGAAAAGTCAAAGATGCTATAGAATTTTTACAGGATGAAAATGATGAAATGGTAAGACGGGATGTTGAGAAGACTGAACTTTTAAATTCCTATTTTGCATCTGTTTTCTCTCAGAAAGGAAATGTAACATCAACTGTCCTTTACTGTCCTGTTAAGGGAATAGAAGAATCCAGGATATCTATAGACAGAAAGATAGTGAGGAAACACTTAGCTAAATGAATTCAAGTCTCCAGGTCCAGATGAATTACACCCCAGAGTACTGAAGGAGATAGCAGAAGAAATGTTTGAACCCCTCTCCATAATCTTTGAAAATTCTTGGAGAACAGAAGAAGTCCCAGAAGACTGAAGAAGAGCAAATGTTGTTCCTATCTTCAAAAAGGGGAAGAAGGTGGACCCAGGCAACTATAGGCCGGTGAGTCTGACTTCTATACCAGGAAAGATCTTTGAACAAATTATTAAACAACATGTTTGTCAGTACCTGGAAAAGAATGAAGTGATTAAACAGAGTCAGCATGGGTTTGTAACTAATAAGTCATGTCAGACTAACTTAATTTCCTTCTATGACAGAATCACTGATTGTGTGGATCAGGGAAATGCTGTAGATATAGTATATCTTGACTTCAGCAAAGCATTTGGCAAAGTATCTCACACCATCCTTATTGAAAAAATGACTAAGTATGGAATGGACAAAGCAACTGTTAGGTGGATTCATTTCTGGTTAAGTGATCGGACCCAAAGAGAGGTCGTAAATGGCTGCACATCCAGTTGGAAGAATGTCTCAAGTGGGGTACCACAGGGCTCTGTCCTGGACCCTGTATTGTTCAACATCTTTATCAACGATTTACATGAAGGAATTGAGGGTAAACTGATTAAATTTGCTGATGACACAAAGCAAGGAGGGATAGCTAATACTAGAGAAGAGAGATGATTCAAAAAGATATAAATAAATTGGAGCAGTGGCAGCAACTAACAGAATGGTTTTTAACAGGGAAAAATGCAAAGTAATACATCTGGGCAATAAAAATGAAAAATGCATATACAGAATGGGAGGAATAGGGCTAAGCAACAGCTCATGTGAAAAAGACTTGGGTATACTAATAGATCACAGACTGAATATGAGTCAACAGTGTGTTGCAGTAGCAAAAAAGGCAAATGCAATTCTAGGATGTATTAACAGAAGCATACAGTCTAGATCACATGAAGTCATTATTGCCCTCTATTCCTCTTTGGTCAGACCTCATCTGGAATACTGTGTCCAGTTTTGGGCGCCACATTTTAAAAAAGACATCAACAAACTGGATCAAGTTCAGAAAAGAGCGACCAGAATAGTGACCGGTCTGCAAACCCTGTCTTATGAGGAAAGGTTGCAAGATTTTGGAATATTTAGCTTGCAGAAGAGAAGTCTGAAAGGAGACTTAATAGCTGTCTACAAATATCTCAAGGGCTGTCACATTGTAGAAGGATCATCTTTATTCTCATTTGCACAGGAAAGACTAGAAGCAATGACATGAAACTGAATGGGAGGAGACACAGATTAGATATTAGAAAAAACTTTTTGACATAGCGATCAATGAGTGGAACAGGCTGCCACGAGAGGTGGTGTGTTCTCCTTCAATAGAAGTCTTCAAACAGAGGCTGGACAGACATCTGTCTATGAAGATTTAGCGAATCCTACTTTGAGCAGGGGGTTGGACTAGATGGCCCAGGAGGTCCCTTCCAACTCTACGATTCTATGATTCTATGAAAATGGCTATTGGCAAACGATGCTCTCAATCTGCACATGCACCTCCCACTGTGTTCCAAGGACCAGTGCAGGAGCGTTGCTATGCTCAGAGGCTACAATTTCTTTTCTTGTGCTGGTAGGACAAGAATATTAAAAGCAAGGGTGCAGTATTTAAACTAGGAAGCATGTCACTGAAGGTGAAGGTTCGGTGACATGTCATTTACGCCCAGAATGATGATGATGAAGCCAGTGCAGAAAAAAAAACCCGCTCTCAGGCCCACCCCAAAGCATGAGCATCTCATTAACTCAAAATTGCAAACACAGATTAAACAACAACCACAAGATGGATTTCTTCAGCCTAGGTACCATTGTAATCAGTATAAATGGTGCTTAATTGACAATGCCTGAAGTTTGGTAAAATCCTGATGACAGGTTTGCTTTAATGTCTAATCCACTGGCAACAAAAGTGAGTACACCTCTAAGCAGGGCCGGCGTTTGGGGTAGGCAAAAAAGGCAGCTGCCAGTGGCTCCCACCCACAAAGGGGGCCCCCTGTTTCTGCAGCCCCTTTATGAAGTGCCCAGAGGGTGAACAGCATTACTTACAGTGAATAATGCTGTGCATCCTCTGTGGTCCTTAATCATCTCTCCCAAACCCCCTCCAATTCCTCCTCTCTCTCTCCTGCAGTGTCAGGTTAGAAGATGAGAGTGAGGGGGGGGGCACAGCAAAGCATAGGTCAGACCTGGGGCAGGACACAATGTCTGCAGCCCTGTGTGTTTGTCCTCCTCCACATCATGGCTGCTCCTGCATCACTGTCCTGAGATCTGCACAAGTGATGTCAGGGCCTGGTAAGTATACATATATACAGTATGTATGTCTGTGTGTACATGGGTAGTATACAGTGTGTGTGTGTCTGTATATGTGTATATAGTGTGTGTGTGTGCATATATACAGTATATAGTATGATTGTGTATATCTGTGGTGCATTTATGTGTATATATATAAATTTGCATGTACATACAGTATATAGTATGTGTGTCTGTGTGTATTATATATGTATACTGCATGTGTACAGTATATTGTGAAATATATGTATAAAGTGTATATGTATGTGAGCATACTGTATATAAACTGAATGTCTCTGTGTATATATACTGTACCTTATATTTGTCCTTGTACACACTGTATGTTTCTGCATACTGTATATACAATATGTAGTGTGTATTTCTATATTTATAAAATATATATAATGATTGTACATGTATAGTGTATATCTGTGTACATGTGCTGCATATACAATTCTGTAACTCTAGTGTCACCATAATAGTGATCAGCAGCTTATGTGTAATGCCTGTGTCTTACATTAGGGCCTGTTAACGCTGTCTTTCTTTACTGCTCCCGATGCGTTCTGCCTAAAACTCCTATAGAACCATAGATTGCAATGACAGGAATGGAGTTCACATGAGTCACACATGTGATGTTTTTTTTTCTGACCGTGTCCGACTGTTCCAACAGCCACAGAAAAGTGGACACTTTTAGACGAAAAAACAGAAACAGACTCTTGAGCAGGGGTCCTCAAACTACGGCCCGCGGGCCGCATGCGGCCCTCCAAAGACTTTTTTCCGGCCCCCCGCCAGGCCGACTTTGAGCTCATGAACTGCACTGCAGTTCAGTGCCGGCAGGCTGTGTAATTGCAGGCGGGACGAGGCGCCGAGGAAAGGCGTTGCGCAGCCCTCCCGCAGCACAGTGCACAGAGACGACGTGATTGTCATCACGCCGCCTGCGCGGTCTGATGATGTCACGCCGCCTGGGCCTGTGCCGGAAGAAGACGGAGACGAGCGGGCGCCTCTTCAGAGCAGCGCGGGGACATAGGCGAGTACTTTTTTTTTTTTTTTAATGCCGGGTCCTATTGGGGACATTGTTCTGCCTAGTGGGGACCTGTGCTACCTAGTGGGGATATTTTCCTGCCTAGTGGGGACATTTTCCTGCCTAATGGGGACATTGTTCTGCCTAATGGGGACCTGTGCTACCTATTGGGGATATTTTCCTGCCTAGTGGGGACATTGTTCTGCCTAATGGGGACCTGTGCTACCTATTGGGGACATTTTCCTGCCTAATGGGGACATTTTCCTGCCTAGTGGGGACATTGTTCTGCCTAATGGGGACCTGTGCTACCTATTGGGGATATTTTTCTGCCTAGTGGGGACATTGTTCTGCCTAATGGGGACCTGTGCTACCTATTGGGGACATTTTTCTGCCTAATGGGGACATTTTTCTGCCTAGTGGGGACATTGTTCTGCCTAATGGGGACCTGTGCTACCTATTGGGGACATTTTTCTGCCTAGTGCGGACTATTTTCTGCCTAATGGGGACCTGTGCTACCTATTGGGGATATTTTCCTGCCTAGTGGGGACATTGTTCTGCCTAATGGGGACCTGTGCTACCTATTGGGGACATTTTCCTGCCTATTGGGGACATTTTTCTGCCTAGTGGGGACATTGTTCTGCCTAATGGGGACCTGTGCTACCTATTGGGGATATTTTCCTGCCTAGTGGGGACATTGTTCTGCCTAATGGGGACCTGTGCTACCTATTGGGGACATTTTTCTGCCTAATGGGGACATTTTTCTGCCTAGTGGGGACATTGTTCTGCCTAATGGGGACCTGTGCTACCTATTGGGGACATTTTTCTGCCTAGTGGGGACTATGTTCTGCCTAATGGGGACCTGTGCTACCTATTGGGGATATTTTCCTGCCTAGTGGGGACATTGTTCTGCCTAATGGGGACCTGTGCTACCTATTGGGGACATTTTCCTGCCTATTGGGGACATTTTTCTGCCTAGTGGGGACATTGTTCTGCCTAATGGGGACCTGTGCTACCTATTGGGGACATTTTTCTGCCTAGTGGGGACAATGTTCTGCCTAATGGGGACCTGTGCTACCTATTGGGGATATTTTCCTGCCTAGTGGGGACATTGTTCTGCCTAATGGGGACCTGTGCTACCTATTGGGGACATTTTCCTGCCTAATGGGGACATTTTCCTGCCTAATGGGGACCTGTGCTACCTATTGGGGACATTTTTCTGCCTAGTGGGGACATTGTTCTGCCTAGTGGGGACCTGTGCTACCTATTGGGGACATTTACCTGCCTATTGGGGACCTGTGCTGCCTATTGGGGACTACTATGCTGCCTATGGGGGACTACTATGCTGCCAATGGGGGACTACTATGCTGCCTATGGGGGATTATGCTGCCTATGGGGGACTACTATGCTGCTTATGGGGGATTATGCTGCCTATGGGGGACTACTATGCTGCCTATGGGGGACTACTATGCTGCTTATGGGGGATTATGCTGCCTATGGGGGACTACTATGCTGCCTATGGGGGACTACTATGCTGCCTATTAGGGACTACTATGCTGCCTATGGGGGATTATGCTGCCTATTGGGGACATTTACCTGTCTATTGGGGACTGGCAAGGCTGCATTGATAGGCACTGATGACATTGCAATGATGGGCAGTGCAGTCTGTATGTCTCTGTGTGAGCAATTTTATTTCTGGTGTAGTTTTTGTAGAGCTGTATATATATTGGTATTTTACTAATAGCGATTTTGAATCTCTAGGAAACAATGACATCGAGAAAGAGAAAAATTGACTCGGAGTGTAGGATATTCAAGGAACAGTGGACTTATGATTACTTTTTCATGCAGTACAAGGAAAGAGCTGTCTGTTTGATATGCCAGAATATAGTGTCTGTGTTCAAAGAATACAATTTGCGTCGACACTATCAAACTCAACATAAAGATAAATATGATTGTTTGGTCGGAGAAGTGAGAAAAGATAAAATATTAAAACTAAAAAATACATTGACAACTCAGCAAAATACGTTTGTGAAGCAGAAGCAGCTAAATATTTCATCACTGCGAGCAAGTTTTCAAGTTGCCAAGCTAATAGCGTGCACTGGCAGACCATTCGTGGAGGGAGAATTTGTTAAAGAATGCCTTCTTTCTGTAGCCAAAGAGATGTGTCCAGAGAAGGTCGATTTATTTAGTACAGTGAGCCTTTCAGGACCTACAATTACACGAAGGATTGAAGAAATGGGAGACAATTTGCATCAGCATTTGCAAAACTCCGCAAAAAAACTTTCCTATTTTTCCTTGGCACTCGACGAAAGTAATGATATTCGTGATTCTGCACAACTTCTAATTTTTATTCGTGGGACGAATGATTATTTTGAAGTCACAGAAGAGCTTGCTACACTGCAAAGCATCAAAGGAACAACTACAGGAGAGGATATCTATGAAAAGGTTTGCCAAACTGTGAATGGTTTGGAGCTGGACTGGGCTAAACTAGCCAGTGTGACAACTGATGGTGCTCCTAGCATGGTGGGGTCTAAGAAAGAAGTAATTGCTCGCATTAACCAAGAGATGGACAAGCATAACCATTCTCATCCAATAGCCATACACTGCTTAATCCACCAACAGGCGCTGTGTAGTAAATCACTGAAGTGGGACTCTGTTATGAAAATTGTGGTATCTTGTGTTAACTTCATTAGAGCTAATGCATTAAACCACAGACAATTTCAGGAATTTCTGTCTGAGCTAAATGTTGGCTATGAAGATGTTCTGTACCACACAGAAGTCCGTTGGCTGAGTCGAGGGAGAGTTTTGAAACGTTTCTATGACTTGCTTCCACAGATTACAGAATTTCTGCTTTCAAAAAACAAAGAAATACCAGAGCTCAATGATGCAGAATGGAAATGGCACCTTGCCTTTCTGACAGATGTAACAGAGTTACTTAACAGTTTAAATGTGCAACTTCAAGGAAAGGGGAAGCTCATCTGTGATATGCAATCATATGTGAAAGCATTTGAAGTAAAATTAGGCCTCCTCATCAAACAAGTGAAGGAGGAAAATTTCTGCCATCTCCCCACAACTCAAAATCTGTTAGCGCAAAAACCACTGGTTGCATTCCCAAACAAAACATGTGTGGATTCACTGGAAATCTTACTAAAGCGGTTCCAATTTAGATTTAAAGAGCTTCATCTCCATGGACAGGACATACAGCTTTTCTGTAACCCATTTTCTATTGACATTGAAAATGTTGATACAGTTTACCAAATGGAACTGGCTGAACTACAGAATTGTGACTCTCTGAAAGACGCATTCAAGTCAAGCAGCCTTCCTAATTTCTATGCATCTCTCCCCTCTGAGACATATCCTAATCTCAGGAAGCATGCACTCAAAATGGCAACCATCTTTGGCAGCACTTATGTCTGTGAACAGACTTTTTCCAGAATGAAACACCTGAAATCTCCTACCAGATCTAGACTAACTGATGAACACTTGCATCACTTGTTACGACTAGCAGTGACAAATATGGAACCGGACATTGACCATCTCATTAGCCAGAAGCAGGCCCACAGTTCCCATTGAAATATTGGTAAGTTTGTTGATTTAACACTTGTTCTTCATTTTAAAAATTGTATTTGTTCCGGTTTTGTTTCTTTTTTCTTCTGAATAAGATATGTGCAGTGTGCATAGGGCAAGCCATTGGAATTTGTTCATAGTTTTTTTTAAAAACTATATTACTGCCCTCCAATGGTTTGAGGGACCGTGAACTGGCCCCCTGTTTAAAAAGTTTGAGGACCCCTGCTCTTGAGGGTAGGTGCACAGGGTCAGTAATTGCTGCGGGTTGGATGCTGCGTACTTGTGCAGCGTCTAGATGTTACAGCATAGTGGATGTGATCTCAAGAAATCTCATGCCCACTATGTGTCCACAGACGCCCACGGCTCACCCGCAGAGATGGACATGCAGCGGGTCTTTCCTGATCGCAACATGTCTATTTATCTTGCGGAGACGCGATAAATCTCACCCGTGCAATGTATTGGACGCAGTATATCCGCATTGTTCAGTGATCACAGAGGAGTCATCTGAGTTCAATAGCAGGCAGCGAACATGTGCTGCGTCCAAAGTGCTGCCAATTCCTGATCCTGTGCACCCGGCCTAAGAAAATAAATCAGTCAGTTTCAGAAAAAAAACAAATTAATTTGACCTCTGCTTGTGTCAGTGCCGTCTGTGGCCCCGTCGTGAATCCTATTTCAGGGGGATTTAGGCAGAGACCCCGGACGCATTGCAGAAGCGCAGTGTGTGCAGGGCTCAATATACTATTGTGTGGAATAGTGCAGTCTACTATACTGTACTATTCTGTGCTGTCCCAGTGCAGCAGCCAGACACGGACACCGGCCAGAAGACATTTTTTTTCTTTTATGAATCTGTTGCTGTCGTCTTTCAGTGTTTCTGCAGCATTTTTTTCCCTATTCAAATGAATAGGACACAAAAATGCAAGTGAAAAGGCTGAATATTTCCTGAACTGTAGATCAATCCGTAGCAAAAATGGTGCGTATGAACAGACACTACAAGGGTTTTCTGATAATTTAAAAATAATTAGCATGAAATGATAAATCCCTGTGGGTCCATCACTGATGCTCCGGGGTTCTCCGCCAGTCTCAGCACTGGGCTGCAGGGGGCTTGTGGCACTGGGGGTCTCTGCCAGTCTTAGCACTGGTCTGCAATGGTCTTGTGGCTCCGAGGTTTCTGCCAGTCTTAGCACTGGGCTGCAGTGGTCTTGTGGCTCCGGGGGTATCCGTCAGTCTTAGCACTAGGCTGCAGGGTCTTGTTGCTTCACCTTATATTATAGCTGCAAAGTGAATAATAACCATCAGGGACCCCGAACCATCGGCCACGGAGCCAGAGGGGATTTAGCAGAGTAGTTTGGGTGACATGTAGGACTTTTTTTAATTGCTTTTTATTCTGATGTTTGTGAGGTAGGATGTAGAAAAAGACAGCAGTTCTGCTAATGTTTTCTATTATGTGACTGTACAGCTTCCTTCACACAACCGGGTGTCATGTTTTTCATAGATGCCACGTGTCCCCTATTTGACCTACGGTGCTGCACTATGTCCATGTTTTCCCAGCAGCACAGAAGACAAGGGCCAATACAAGTCTATGAGTCCATGTAAACATGCCATCCGTGTGCCGTACATGTGCTTTACGTGTGTCATCCGTGTTTAACATGGAAAGTATATGAGAAGCTTTGTAATTTCATTTCATTCATTTCCAAGATCCGCGAGGAACGTCACTACGATTGAAGGAAGGTGAGGGTACCCGAGCCTGAATACGGAGAGCTGAAAAAGGAGCTGAGGTGTATGGTTACGGTCGTCAGGAGGACGGCCAATAAACTCGGACCTGTTGCAACTAAAATCTGCCTCCATCTGGTGTCTGTGTCATCTGGTCTCTGTAAGCAGTGGACCACCCCCCAATCTGGGCCCTTACTACATTTGGCGTAGTCGGCAGGATCGCCGTCACCAATACTCTACCTTCAGCGGCAAGCCTGCAACAGGAGAGATCAAAAGGACTTGGATTGCTTTACCTGTGGATTACAAATTTGAGACTTTGTTCCGGATCATTGGCTGTCATCAGAGGATCCGGGGCGGTACAAAAATCGGACAAAATGGCTGTGATATTCCAGCATCAGGAAGAGGCCCAGGCGTTTGCAGCTGTACTGGACAATCTGGGGCCGTCTCAAATCTGCCCCCGGGGGAGCGGAGTACATCTGGAGACTGCCGCCCCCTCATGCTGGACCCTGGAAGATGGGTGGAGAAGCTGACCACCACCCCACCCAAGAACGGGAGTGGCCTAGGTGGGATGACCAGCTGCGGCTGTTTGGCGCCAATCGACTGCTGTACACCGGACGGGATGCGACGTTGCAGCTGCCGCGGTCTTGGACACTTGGAATGGCGGTGGCGTCTGGAGGTCAAATCTCGTCGGGAGACCTGCCCCTGGGAGCCACTGACAGCACCCCGGACATCGGTCGGAGAAGAGGAGCGACTGCGGGCCCTGCTGGAGCAGCCGCTGAAGGAATCTTCTGGGAGCATCTCCGCGGGACCGACGAGCCTGGAGGCTAGCCCTGCCGGATGGTGGGGTGAAGATCGGAGGCTGCGGGAGGAGCTGGGAGGTGGCCTGCTGGAGGCCGCGGTGCCGGGGAAGGTGAGAGGTCCCCCGGCCCAGCCGGCGGCTCCGCAACTGGCCCCCGCCACGCGACCTTCCCGCGCGGCATCCTGCTTTCCAATGGACCTGGCTGTGGAGGGCTTTGCGGCCTCCTTACCAGTGACGGCAGTCGCCTCAGCCTCATCTGCGACTCCGGTTGCGGCCTGCCCCGCGGATGCATCTGCTTCACTTCCGGAGCCAGCTGCGGCCCCCTTGTTGGGCTCTGCGGCCTACCCATCGGGACCCATGGCTGCCCCGGCCCGTCGCCCGGCCCCAGCGGCTGCTGGGCCGCTGGAATCTGTGGCCGCCTTTGCCCCGCTCTTGACCCCGGCCGTGTCCCGCCCACCGGACTCTGCGGCCTACACCGGACCCTCCGTTTGGGTTGCGGAGGTCATAGAAAAGAAGAAGGCCAGAGAGCGGGAGATCTGGGGCCTGCTTCACGAGAAAGGAGAGGCTGGTATGACGGCCTCACGGTCCACCGGGAGGCTTGTATACACCAACCTGGCGAAGGGATACGGGTTCATTCGGGACCTCGCAACCGGCCAAAAGGTATATATTAACGTGACTTCCATCCGTCGCGGCCGGGCTTTGCGGGAGGGGGACTTGGTGTCATAGTATAAGGAGTACTGTCCCCGCGGCTACTATGCGGTAGCCGTGATTGTCGAGCCCGAAGCCCCCGAGCCCCCGTAGAAGGACTCCCAGAGACACTTCAAGCACCCTGGGGACCTCACGGCTGTGGGGTTCCCCTGCTGGACTGGCGCAACATCGGCCATCAGGAGATGACCCGGACTACCGGGATTTCGGTGCACCGTTGTGCAGCCTACAGGACACTTTCACGTCCAAGATAAGAAAAAAGTTTTTTTGTTTTTTGTTTTCTCCTGACACAGTGGGGATGCATATGGGAAAGTACTCATGTTAAAGGAAGGGTGAGTACTTACATTTTGTTTTTTTGGAATGTTGTGTTTAAAGAAGGAGTTAAAGTTAAAGTTATTGGTATTAAAGCAAAGGTAACCATATATACGGTGTACCAAAAGTTGATTTAATGTGTAATATGTATAAGAGTGTGTAACAGGTCCTGGGTACAGGGTATGATAAAAACGCAGACCATCACTTTCTAACTTCAAGGAAGATAAGACGGAAGAGAGTGAACCAGACAGTGGTCCGTCAGTCAGGTCCCCGACACCACGGACACCCCCAAAAGGATAGGCAGGCGCTGACGATGACCTGGTAGGCGTAGGGCCTCGGTCAGGACATTCCGGACAGTTGAGAGTGACAGAAGGGGAGAGTAGTGGGAGGTATACGCCGTAGAGTAGTCCGGGTGGACCTAGCCCATCTTGAAAGACGTTGTCATGCGGTGTGCGCCTTGGTGAGTAGCGGTAGGCTGCTCGGAGCATGGTGCTCCCAGTTTGGTTCGGCCCCCGCATGTGGCGGGTTTGGCCCAACAACCGGTCCGACAACAGATAGTGGACAAGCTTCAGGATGACGAAGGTAGGCAATACGATTGTCGAGGACGACAATAGACAAAGGAAGGGAGAGTGTGGGGAAGGTGACTTGACGAACGGACTTGACTAAAGGTAGAAGGGACGGTTTGTGCATTGTAGGTGGATGTATGTAATGACAGAAGGGAAAGCTGGGGAAGATGGAAAAGGAGTGTAGTACCTAGATTTGACCACAAGATGGCAGGGGGGAGTGTAGTTCAGGACTTGATAGCAGCTTAAGGCTTTAGAAACCGCTTAGTCATGGGGGTGGAGAGATAGGAACCCAGGAGGGAAATTCCAGAGGAAGGGGATAAATAGGACAGGACAGGGTTCCAGGCTAGGCTAGTCCCGGGAGGAGCTCAGGAGGAGAAGACTCAGTACAGAGAACTGACAATGGTGGAGAGCTTGACCAGGGGATTGATAGGAAGAGACAGTCAGGGGGGTGGCCCTGACACAAAGAACCGCAGGACAGACGAGGCCCCGGGGGTACCGATTGAAAGATGACCTCGGACTGGTGAAGCGCTGGCGGTAGATAGGCCTAGGGCAGCCCCAGCGAAAGATCCATGAGGAACGTCACTACGACTGAAGGAAGGTGAAGGTACCCGGGCCTGAATACGGAGAGCTGTAATGGAGCTGCGGTGTATGGTTATGGTCGTCAGGAGGACGGCCAATAAACTCGGATCTGTTGCAACCAAAATCTGCCTCCGTCTGGTGTCTGTGTCGTCTGGTCGCGGTAAGCAGTGGACCACCCCCCAATCTGGGCCCTTACTACAATGACATGATGGAGCTGGTGGGTGTTGAAGATCTTGCGCTCCTCCACCTTTTGTTTGAGGATGCCCCACCAATGCTCATTAAGGTTTAGGCATGGAGACATGCTTGGCCAGTCCAGCACCTTTACCCTCAGTATCTTTAGCAGTAGTCATCTTGGAGGGGTGTTAACATATTCGAATACTGCCCTGCAGCCCAATTTCTGAAGGAAGGGGATCATACTCTGCTTCTGTATGTCACAGCACATGTTGTCATTCATGGTTCCCTGAATGAACTGTAGTTTTTCACAAATGGCAGCACTACTGGCGCTCCTAACCATGACACTCTCACCACCACGCTTGACTGCAGGCAGGACACACTCTTGTCTTTGTACTTCTCAACTGGTTGCTGCCACACACACTTGATACCATCTGAGTCAAATAGGTTTATCTTGGTCTTTTCAGACTACAAATCATGGGACCAGTAATCCATGTCCTCAGTCTGCTTATCACAGTGTTTAAGGGCTTTCTTAGGCTATGTGCACATGCTGCGGTCTTTGCTGCGGATCCGCTGCGGTTTTGGCCGCAGCGGATCTGCAGCAGTTCTGCAGACAGTGTATAGTAGCATGTAAGTCTATGTGATTTACATTCTGCTGTGCACATGCTGTGGATTTTTAACTGCAGAAAAGCTGCAGTTTTGAATCCGCAGAAAGAAATGACATGTCACTTCTTTTCTGAGGATTCTGCTGCGGTTTACCATCTCCTCCATTGTAGAGGTAATAAACCACAGGCCAATCCGCAGGTCATTTTACCTGCGGTTCTACCTGCGGTTCCGCAGACCAATCCACAGTGTGTGCACATAGCCTTATGCATTTTCTTTAGAAGATGCTGCCTTCTGGGAAAACAGTCATGCAGACCAATTTAATGCAGTGTGCGGCAATGGTCTGAGCACTGACAGGTTGACCCCCCCAACCCTTTAGCATCTACAGCAATGCAAGCACCACTCATACTTCTATTTTGAAGAAGCAACCTCTGGATATGATGCTGAGCATGTGCACTACTCATCTTATTTGGTCGACCATGGCTAGGCCTGTTGTGAGCGGACCCTATCTTGTTAAACCACTGTATGGTCTTGCCCACTGGGCTGCAGCTCAGTTTCAGGGTGTTTGCAATCTTCTTATAGTCTTGGCTATCTTTATGTAGAGCAGAAATTCTTTTTTTCAGATCATCAGAGAGTTCATTGCTATGAGGTGCCATGTTGAACTTCCAGTGACCAGTATATAAGAATGTGAGAGCGATAACACCAAATTTGACAAATGTGCTCCCCATTCACACCTGATATATTGTAACACTAAGGAGTCACATAGTCTTCTTTTCTATTTGTATCTATATATAGTATATGTAGAATTCAATCTGAAATAAGCTATAGAGATTTGCATTTCCTAAATTCACAGGTCAGAACGAATGTTATAAAATCCTAAAAAAATTTATAGACCAAAAAAAAATACAATGAATTATAAAATGAAAAAAAAAGCATAACAATGTTGTATGCATTTGTGAACAGGTTGCGGGATGCAGTGACAGACAAGAGGCAGAAAGGGTAAACAGGTTTTAATAAAACAGGGAGTTACTCTATGCAGGGAGATAGGTAAACGTGAGGTAAATAACAGGCAGTACAGGGAACACATGGCTTTGGTTGAGGGGGCAATCAACATAAGAGTAACAAGTGAAGTCGTTCTTAAAGGAGTCACTTATCAATCATACGTTTTCGTGTCAGAAGAGGTCCCGGAGCAGATGATGGTGCCAGTAGCCGTCGACACAATGTACATCCAGTGGGGTCTTGAAGAAGGCAACGATACGTGCCCGGCTGGCAACGTTGAGTCTTTGAAACGTCCTGTGGAGTCCTCAGTAAGGAGACTCCGGTGTCCGGCAAGGTATAGGCCACAGTCCTGTCAGAATTAGGCGAGGCGTGACGAATATGCATTGGGGATTCAGGAAGCAGCAGTACCCGTTCACAGTCTCTGTCACTAACTGTTACAGAGCGATTGGCACCTCGATGTCCAGGTGCCAACCTGCACACGATGGGCTTCTTGTCAGAGTCTCTGTGGTCCGACTCTCTCAAGGGCCCCGAATCAGGAGCTCTCACTCTCCTCAGCCGCGCGCTGCACCTTCCTGCCAATTCAGTCTGTTCCCGCACACAGCGCTGCCCCTGGTAATGCTTAACCATGCCCCCTCAGACAGGAGGAAGGTCCTGTCAGTCAAGCTTCCTCCCCGGGAACAGGTGACGCAGCCTCATCTGTTCCAGCCCCGGCACGCAGGTACCGGCAGTGCGGTTGTCCCTTTTACACTCCTCCTCTCCTTTAGCTCGCTATTCCGCAGTCGAAAATTCTTTGTTTTCTTCTATATCCTCCGGAGATGGAACAGATGCCCACAGTTTTCACATCTAGTTCTGCCTCTCTTGCACCACACTCTGCCAAAGGGAATTGTTCTGTACATACCGCAGGGGCGAATCACCAACATGGTCACAATGAGTATTTTGAGGCTCCTCTTTGATTTTCTCGTTAAGAGTACTCGGAACTATAGCTTGAGTGGTAGAGTCAGGTTGGGTGGTTGTAGGGGGCGGGATTACATCTGAGTTCAATTAAGCAGTCATCACTGGAGCCTGTTTCGCTTCTGGGTCAATATCTGGTGACTCAAGACATTCTTCCTCTTTGTAATCAACAGCTGCAGGAGGAAATATCTCAGGTACACTTTGCATCTCTTCCATTTGGTCAGGATCCCTTGGGCTGGCAGGCAGTAAACTATCCAGTCCAGGGAATGTAGTAAGTGGCTTTTCCTCCTCACAATCGGGAACCGTGGGAGCGGCCGTTTCAGGAACACCTGGCACTTGATCCCCTCTTTTGGGATTGTGTAACAGGCAGGAACGCGGCATACTTCGGTGGACTATTTGGATAAGCACCTCTTCTTCTCCTTCGGGTTGAGTCTCACAGATGGGACCATTGGGTCCAATTTGGCATTTCACCAGATTCGCCTCCACACGCCTGAGTACCGCATACATCTTACTGTAGGCAGATGACGCCTTTACCCTCACTTCTCGGCATCCGATATGGTGGCTCTTTCTGGCTCTGGATGTGGCTGTTCTCTTCTCGCCATACCATTTCATCCAGGGGTGTGATTCTCTCCAATTAGCAGGACCTTTGGAAGGGTGAGTGGATTTTCGCCGTCAGTTGTCTTGGGTAGGGCAACTTCTGTACAGGTGTCCCATTCTTCCACATGTCCAACACCCACTTTTGCACCTGTCTGGTGGGCTCTTTGGTCGTGATCGCCGTCCTCTATGGGAAGCATACTCCCTCTGCATTCGCTTTCCACCCCACAATTTGGGGTTAAATTCTGGAGCTGCTGCTGAAGTTTTCTTCATGCTCTGCACTTCTCTAACTTCTTTCATCTTTTGCTGTGAGTTACCTCGGGGTATGGCATTGGACTCCAACACTGTAGCAAGGGCCTCCTTTAGGCCCCCGATTTCTGACCATATTTTCCGCCAGCCCTGCCGTAATTCACGGGACCACTCCGGCTCTTCTTCGTTCGGGATAGATACTTTGCGGCTCCGGACCATCCCTGCCAAGGCTACGGTCCCCTGCTCCTGCTCCCTTTTGCTTGCTTCTGCCCCCATCTCTGCAAAAGTCATGTGTGGATTAACTCGCAGGCACTCATGCAAAGCTCACTTTAGCAGCGCATCTCTACAGCCTGTCACTAGCTGGTCTCGCAGCACTATGTCAGGGGGTCCTACGCCTGTGCCATCTCGCTTAGCAATTGCAGCGTGGATCTCCCACAGCACATTCATGTAGTGGGTCACGGTCTCCCCCTCCCTTTGGACATGCCTAAACAAGCACATGCGCAACTCTCCAACGTCTATGGGTTCAACGTGCATTTTTTCTAGAATCTGTAGCACCTTGTTAAAGGTATGACGCTCTTGGGGAGGCTGTAACATAATGGAGATCCTCGCCTCTCCGTCCAGAGCCATCAGGGCAACCTCTGCCTCCATTACAGGGGCCATGGGGTACATCCTCAACTTACCCCTGAATCACTCAGTCCAGCTCCATAGCAGAATGTTGCTTCCTGTAAACTTGGGGAGGTTACTCAATATTGTCCCCAATGGTATACGGGCCCCTGGGACACCCCTGACCGCTTGATCTGCCACCTCTGCACCCATAGACTGCGTCCTGCCAACTATGCCAAGTGTGAGCAGGTTGCGGGATGCAGTGGCAGACAGGAGGCAGATCAAGGGTTAACAGGTTTTAATAAAATAGGGAGTTACTTCATGCAGGGAGATAGGTAAACGTGAAGTAAATAATAGGGAATACAGGGCTTTGTTTGAGGAGGAATGAATCAACATAGGAGTAACGAGTGAAGCCATTCTCAAAGGAGTCACTTATCATTCAGGCGTTTTCCTGCCAGAAGAGGTCCCAGAGCAGATGATGGCACCAACAGCCGTTGGCACAACGTAGATCCGGTGGGGTCCTGAAGAAGGCGACGATACGTGCCCAGCTGGCAATGTTGAGTCTTTGAAACATCCTGTGGAGTCCTCAGTAAGGAGACTCCGGTGTCCGGCAAGGTATAGGCCACAGTCCTGTCAGAATTAGGCAAGGCTCAACGAATATGCACCGGGGATTCAGGAAGCAGCAGTACACAGTCTCTGTCAGGTGACACAGACACACATGCAGCACTGACTGTTACAGAGCGATTGGTACAAATAACTTGAATTAAAGATACATATAGGGTCTCAAAACCAATATCATATAAATCCCCTATTAAAATGATACTTTATTAGATAAAACAACCAAAAAATTGCTTCACACCAAAAAAGTGACCACACAAAAAACAAAACAAAAAACGTGCTAAAAAACATGTCGATAAAACCCTGGGGATATTCTAGAAGTCCCTGGTGTATCACCTAAGCTTACACCTTCCTGGCTCCGGAGGTTGGCACCCTAGGGGGGAACGTTGCGGTGCCTCCGCTCCATGATGGCTGCCCCTAGGGAATATACCCTTCAGCCACTAGGGAATCTCTCTACCCAATCTCTAGTGGAACCCCTACCAATAAATATAGACCGAACCTATGTCTAAGGTGACCCTAGACCCAGACAGAGATAAAAACAATGAGAAAGAACACATAAGGCAAACAGTGGCACATGTAGTAAAGATTAGAAACCTTTCACAATCCAAGCTATTAATATTGATGGATAACTGATATACCACACTGATAGCAAATTACTTGGTTGAAAGGTAGTGCTACAAAAAAACTGACCCTTAATTTTCGTGCCTCAATTTAATACCACCACACAAGGCATATCTCTGGGCGCATAGACTGGCAGCATTACGCTATATCCTTCATGGTATGCTGTAGTCACTCTCATTCCTTTTTGTATGCATTTATCTGACATTTTTCTTGTTAATATAGGCATGGCGTTGAGATTGGGTGGCACAATTTTACTGGTAAATGCTGGGTCAGTGATAAATATGTGAATTTGGATGTTCATTTGAGATACTTTCTATGAGAGTGGTAGGGGTCCCTCTAGAGCTTGGGTAGAGGGATTCCCTAGTGGCTGCAGGGTAAGGGTCCCTAGGGACAGCCATCGTGGAGCAGGGGCGCCACAACGTTCTCCCCTAGGGTGCCATCCTCTGCAGCCAGGAAGGTGTAAGCTTAGGTGATACACCAGGGAGGGACTTCTAGAACATCCCCAGGGTTTCATCTACATGGTTTTTTGAGCATGTTTTTTGTTTTCTTGTTTTTTGTGTGGTCACTTTTTTGGTGTGAACCAATTTTTGGGTTGTTTTATCTAATAAAGTATAATTCTAATAGGGGATTTATATGATATTGGTACAGAGCGATTGGCTCCTTGATGTCCGGGTGCCGACCTGCACACGACGGTCTTCGTGTCAGAGTCTCTGTGGTCCGTCTCTCTCACGGCCAGACGCGCACCTCTGCTCCTAACGGCCCCGAAGCAGAAGCTCTCACCCTCCTCAGCTGCGCGCTGCACCTTCCCACCAACCCAGTCTGTTCACGAGCACAACGCTGCCTCTGGTAACACTTAGCCACGACCCCTCGGACAGGAGGAAGGTCCTGTCGGCTCAAGCTCCCCCCGGGGAACAGGGGACGCAGCCTCATCAGTTCCGGTACCCGCGGTGCGGTCATCCCCCTTACACATTAAGACAAGTTGCCACGTTTTCTGACAGAGTCAAATAAATATTCATATAGAATGATAAATAATATGAATATAGTATGAATGCAGTATAACATGAATTTCTATAATACGAATGTAATATAGTGAGAATTATGAATGACATTTTTTTTCAGTGCAATTATAGTTGCAATTGTGCCCCATATTTATAAGGAAAAGGTTAGGTTGTGTCAAACTATATTGGTTTCTTGATTTCTACAGTGAAGGAGGTCTACTGTCAGACATTTTTAACATTTTTATGTCTTTTTGTTTGTATTATGAAAAAATGCTTCCTATTTTTTTCTTTTTTCACTTTGATTTCTCCATATTTACAGATGTTCTCAAAGCACTGGCCAGTGTGACTGTCTTCCTAACATTGTAGGACTTGAATGTAATGAACCAGCAAATGGATATTATATTGTACCACTTGATTATTATATCTACGAGGCAGAGAAAGCCCAAGCACTTCCTGGATCTGGAACTATAGTGAGTAACAACCAATGTACAACTTTCCAGCTTTGCTGTAGAAAGATGAGTTTGCATATATTATTCTTATAGTGATTTTGAGTAGCATAAATGGGTTATCTGGATGAATTACAATCTCACCCCCTTGCTTGGTGTAAATACCAAACTGAGACATGTTCAACTGCTTTCATACTTGTGGATCCAGTGCATTCCGCTCCCATTCACTTTTCACAGGACAGATGTCATCGAGATAGGCTGATTACTAGGGATGGGCAGATCTGTGGATGTTAGGGTCCATCGGGTTCATCCAAATTTTATTAAAATGTTCGGTTCAGGTACCAGAACAGTACCCGAACCCGATCCTGAACCCAGACCCCACTCAAATTAATGGGGGTCCCGAAATCCGTTTGACAGATTGGAAAACAAAGGCTCTGATTGGCAGCAACCTTAATGACTTCACCGCTGGTCACATGTAGCCGTGTTCTCACGCTCAGCTCAGTGTCATCTGGCTGTCTTGCTCAATGGTAAAATTACTGTTGTCACCACTCAGCAATGCAACCAGATGTAGTAGAGGTTGTGTTTGTCGTAGGGCATCAGCATTGTGGATTATCAGCGGACACGTGAGGATTTCTTTGATTTTTTATTTCTATGTTAATAAATGGGAAAAAGAAGGGAATTTGTCAGGGAGTGTTTTGTTCAATTAAAGGACTTTTTCTCTGTGTGTCTTTATTATTTTTTACTTACTGGGTTATTAATGGGGGTGTCTGACAAATGCCTTCCTATTACTAACCCCTGGGCTTGATATATCAGCTGATATTACAAAGCTGACATCAACCCCAAAATATTCCCCTGCTTGCTAACGCACCATCCCAAGCAGGAAGAGCTAGCAAGGTATAGAATTGATGCATCTAATGGATACACCTTTTCTAGGGCGGCTGTGGGCTGTTATTTTCAGGCTGGGGAGAGCCAAATTTCCATTGTCCTTCCTAGTTTTCGAGAATACCATCTCCCAGCTGTCTGCTTTAGTTTGGCTGGTTATCAATAATGGGCAGACCACTTGCCGTTTTTTAAAATTATTTCTTTAAATAACTTTAAAAAACAGCATGGGGATCCCTCTATTTTTTATAACAGCCAAGATAATGCTGACAACTGAGGGCTGCAGCCTGCACACATGTGTACAGTCCCGATTATGAGTCTGCCTCGGCCGGGAGGTTACTTTTTCTGTGGACACAGGAGTACACAGCGGAGCCCCAAGGAGCACTTTAAAATTCGCATGTGACGTTCCACTGGAAGTGACGTGCTGGAAGCTGACCGGAAATGAGGTAATTTCTGTAGGAGATTGTGACGGAACCATGGAGGAACTTCAGGAAATGACATGGCCATGTGAGCGGATCATGATATGTCCTGCATCAGGAGGCTTAGGTGGTGTCATGGTTAGGACATGGTTAATGTCCTGTTCTCACAGGGTTAACTTTTGCCGGCCTCTCTTTGGATCTGGGAGGCGTATTTATACTCACTCCAGACTACCATTCTCTGTCAGCTATACTGTTATTCTGGCTGTGTGTCTGACCGACCCCCCTGGTGTGCGTGTACTGCATTGCTTGTTTGATTCCCGTGTATGACCCGGCCTGTCCCCTTGCTCTGAACTCCATCTCACGTTTTAGGTATTATTGTCTTCTCTGGTTCTGACCTCCCGGCTTGGCTATTGTTACTCCGCTACCATTTGCCCCTATTGTATCATCTATTGCCCATTCTGGTTTTCTGATCTGTTGCTACGTCCTGACTATCCACTCTGTCTAACCCTTTGGTACTGTCCTGCTATCTCGTGCATTGACCCCGGCTTGATCTGGTTTCCGCCCCTGTCTATGCCCCTTGGTAACCTGTCCCGTAGTTACCTTTCTAGGAGTTTCCCTGCAGCTCCTAGCTCTGTGGAGCTTAGGCCACGCCCCCAGCAGTCATGTGCTTCAGGTCCTGATAGTTTGAAGCACACATTGTCACCACTGCTGCCCTGCTCCACAGGTATCTTTTTGTACTCAGGACATGCACACTGGCTCAGTGAGCGAGTGTAGTGCGGTGTTCCTGACATTATAGCTGACCGTTTCAGTTCTTTTTTTTTTTCTCTGAGGGAAAAAAAAAGTGTGTTATCCTCATGGATCCCATACAAGCTTTGGCTGATCAGGTCAAGCACCTGACCCAAATGTTCCATAAACTCAATGTGGAACAGCGCACGATGGCCCATACCCAGCAACAGTTGGTGGTTACTGTACAGGGGGCTGTCACTGCAGGAGCTTCTAGTTCTGGGGGTAGAGATGTGTCATTAGCGTCCCCCGAATCTCCGGTCAAATTGCCAGACCCGTTCTCAGGGGATAAAAGGGAGTTCAGGTCTTTCAGAGAAGGATGCAAGCTTTTTTATTCTCTAAGGCCCCGCTCCTCCGGGGATGAATTTCAGAGGGTGGGGGTCATTATTTCCCTACTTCAGGGGGCTCCACAGGCATGGGCTTTCTCTCTCTCTTCCTCTGCTCCTGAACGTATGTCTGTGAATTTGTTCTTTGAGCCTCTGGGGCACATTTATGATGAGCCTGATAGAGTGCGTCTGGCAGAGGATATGGTGATGAGTGTGACACAGGGGAGGCATTCTGCTGAATGGTTCTGCTCAGAGTTTAGACATTGGATGTCCGAAGTATCCTGGAACGCCGCCGCCCTGAGAGGGTTGTTTCGCAGGGGCCTGTCTGACCGTCTGCAGGACGCTCTGGCATTACATCCGCCTCCTGATACCCTGGAGGATGCCATGATGCAGGCGGTCCGTATGGACCGGAGACTCCGTGCTAGAGGAATGATGCAACAAGAGTCTCCCTTGTATCCCAAATTGTGTGACACTGCACCTGTATCTGAGCCCATGGAGGTTGGGTCAGTCTCGGTTAAGGAGAAAGAGAGAAGGCATCGTAGAGACAACCTACTATGCATTTACTGTGGAGCCTCTGGACATTGGAAAAGGAATTGCCCCTCGTGTCCTTCTTCAGAGAAACCATCAGAGAAATGACTGAGTCTGGGCAACAATCGAGGAGGTTGTCCAGACTCCCAGGTACATTTTTTCTCACGTATAAAAATGGGGCTCCAGGTTGAATTGGAGCTTGCTGGCGGTCCTGTTACGACCACCGCCTTTGTTGACTGTGGTTCCTCCATTAATCTGATTGATGCCCAAGTTGTGACTCTTAATAAGATAGGGACAGTCAGGTTAAAAGACCCTGTTAAAATTGTGGCTGTGAATTCATCCCCTCTTACCCGGGATGGAATTTGTTTTATGTCTGAAGTTTTTCTGTGAAAGTGGGTTCCACTCGTGGAAAATTTAAGTTGTTTCATTATGAATAATCTGCCTGCAGGACTGGTATTGGGAATGCCCTGGTTGCAACGCCACAATCCTCTTATTGATTGGATGAAGGGGGAGATCATTCGATGGGGATGTAATGATATTGGTCTGTGTTGTTACCCGGTTCCTTTTGTCAATCCGATAAAATCTGTATCTATGTCATCTGTAGGTCTGAAGGGTATTCTGGAGTACCTGAGAGACTTTAAAGATGTGTTTTCCGAAAGTGAGGCCAAGGCGCTCCCACCACATAGACCATATGATTGTGCTATCGATTTAGTACCTGGAGCCAAATTATCCAAGGCTTGTTTGTTTAATTTGTCCGAGCCTGAGTGCCAAGCTATGAAAGAGTACATTAAAGAAAGCCTTCGGAAGGGGCATATTCGGCCCTCGGTCTCACCCATGGCAACGGGGTTTTTCTTTGTAAAGAAAAAAGATGGTGGGTTGCGACCGTGCCTCTACTTTCGAGAACTGAACAAAATTACTGTTAAGAACACGTACCCTCTCCCGTAGATTCCTGATCTATGCAATCAACTCACGGGGGCCAAATGGTTTTCTAAGCTCGATCTACGAGGGGCTTATAACCTTATAAGGATCCGGAAGGGGGACGAATGGAAAACAGCGTTCCTGACAACTGAGGGGCTGTTTGAAAACCTGGTTATGCCCTTCGGCCTCACTAACGCTCCTGCGGTTTTTCAGAACTTTATTAATGTTGCTTTTTCTGACTTGATTGGACATCACGTAGTCATTTACCTGGATGACATCTTGATTTACTCTGAGGACAGTCAGTCACACTTGCACCATCTGCGTACGGTTCTTATGAGACTGCGGGAGAACCATTTGTATGCTAAGCTGGAGAAGTGCTCATTTTTTATGCAAGAACTATCTTTTCTGGGTGTAATTGTATCCGGGGAGGGATTCCGCATGGATCCAGGGAAGGTTCAGGCCATTACAGATTGGGTGCAGCCTCATGACCTGAAGGGGTTGCAGCGATTTCTGGGCTTCGCTAATTATTATAGGAAGTTCATTAAAGGGTTCTCGCAGGTGGTGAAACCCTTGACGGACCTCACTCTTTAAGGGGCAGATGTAAAAAATTGGTCCGTGGTCGCAAAAAATTCCTTCCTGGCATTAAAGAAGTGCTTTACTACAGCCCCTGTGTTGGTACAACCCGATTCGCAAAACCTTTTATCGTCGAGGTCGACGCTTCGGAGGTGGGGGTGGGGGCAGTATTGTCACAGGGCCCCTCTACCCTGACTAACCTCAAACCCTGTGCCTTTTTCTCTAAGAAGTTCTCTTCAGCCGAGAGTAACTATGATGTCGGTAACAGGGAATTGTTAGCAGTTAAATTGGCCTTCAAAGAATGGAGGCATTTTTTGGAGGGGGCCGCTCATCCCATTATGGTCATCACTGATCATAAAAACCTGGCCTCTATCGAGTCTGCTAAGAGATTGACCCGCAGACAGGCTCCGTGGGCACTTTTTTTTTCTCGATTTCATTTTACCATCACGTTCCGACCAGGGTCTAAAAATGTAAAGGCGGATGCCTTATCCCGAAGTTTTGATTCTGTGTCCCCTCCAGAACCTCCTTCCTCCATTCTTCAACCGGGAGTGGTTGTAGCCAAAATCTCCTCTGAGTTACAGAGAGAGATTCTGGAAGCACAAGCACAAGCTCCCAGGAATAAACCCCCAGGTAAATTGTTTGTACCCGAACAATTCCATCCCACACTCCTTTAAGAATTTCATGATTCTGTGTTAAGTGCACACCCTGGTATTGCAGCTACCCGGGGGGCAGTAGCTAGGGGTTTTTGGTGGCCCTCTATAGGTACTGATATAAAAAGGTTTGTGAATACTTGTGGGGTGTGCGCGCGCTCTAAAAGCTCTCAGGTCCGGCCGGCCGGGGAATTGGTGCCTTTGCCAATTTCGGATAAACCATGGACTCACCTGTCCATGGACTTTATCACTAATCTTCCACCTTCCAAGGGCAACTCAGTGGTATGAGTAGTGGTTGATAGATTTTAATAAGCATGCCCACTTTGTGCCATTACCTGCATTACCATCTGCTGAAACCTTGGCCCGCTTGTTTATACAGCACATTGTTCGACTGCATGGAGTGCCTGTGAACATGGTGTCGGAAAAGGGTGTGCAATTTGTGGCCAGGTTTTGGAGAGCGTTTTGTATGAAGCTGGGGGTCACGTTGTCATTCTCCTCTGCCTATCACCCGGAATGCAACAGACAAACTGAACGCACCAACCAGCCATTGGAGCAGATTCTGAGATGCCTGGCCTCCTCAAGACAGGAAGACTGGTGTGAGGTATTACCCATGGCAGAATTTGCATTCAACTGTCGGATTAATCAGTCTACCGGAAAGTCTCCCTTTCAGGTCAATTATGGGTTTGTTCCGCAGTTTGGGGAATTTTCCCGTATGGATTCGGATTGCCCTGGTGCTGAGGGGATGGTACAACAATTAAAAACCCTCTGGAAGGAGGTGCAGGGGAACATCTCCAAAGCCCAGAAGAAGTTCAAACATTTTGCTGACAGGAGGAGGGGAGTGGTTCCTGCGTTGACAGTGAGGGAAAAAGTCTGGTTGTCCACCTGTAAAATCAAACTTAAAATACCCTCTATGAAGTTGGGCCCCAAATTTATTGGCCCATACAAGATTGTAGAGGTGATCAACCCGATGGCATACAGATTACAGCTGTCCACCTCCTTCAAAATCTCTAATGTCTTCCACAGGTCCCTATTAAAACCTGTGGGGACAGTTAGATAAGATCCCTCATCTGTGGCTCCACCAGTGTTGGTAGAGGGTCAACTGTAGTACGAGGTAGGGCGCATCGTTGATTCGCGGTGGGTGCGCCGGAGACTTCATTACCTTATCCATTGGAAGGGATATTCCGTTGAGGATCGGTCGTGGGTTCCGGCCAGTTTGGTGCACGCTGATCAACTGGTGCGGGCTTTTCATGCCAGATACCCTGAGAAACCTGGGGGTCCAGTGGCCCCCCATTAAGAGGGGGGTACTGTCATGGTTAGGACATGGTTAATGTCCTGTTCTCACAGGGTTAACTTTTGCCGGCCTCTCTTTGGATCTGGGAGGGGTATTTATACTCACTCCAGACTACCATTCTCTGTCAGCTATACTGTTATTCTGGCTGTGTGTCTGACCGACCCCCCTGGTGTGCATGTACTGCATTGCTTGTTTGATTCCCGTGTATGACCCGGCCTGTCCCATTGCTCTGAACTCCATCTCACATTTTAGGTACTATTGTCTTCTCTGGTTCTGACCTCCAGGCTTGGCTATTGTTACTCCACTACCGTTTGCCCCTATTGTACCGTCGATTGCCCGTTCTGGTTTTCTTATCTATTGCTATGTCCTGACTATCCGCTCTGTCTAACCCTTTGGTACTGTCCTGCTATCTCGTGCATTGACCCCGGCTTGATCTGGTTTCCGCCCCTGTCTATGTCCCTTGGTAACCTGTCCCGTGGTTACCTTTCTAGGACTTTCCCTGCAGCTCCTAGCTCTGTGGAGCTTAGGCCACGCCCCCAGCAGTCATGTGCTTCAGGTCCTGATAGTTTGAAGCACGCATTGTCACCGCTGCTGCCCTGCTCCACAGGTATCTTTGAGCACTGTTTTTGTACTCAGGACATGTGCACTGGCTCAGTGAGCGAGTGTAGTGCGGTGTTCCTGACAGGTGGGCACTACAATGTGAGCCGGGCTGCTATAGTATCTTAATAGAATCTTTATTTCTTTCTCTCTGTTTCTTTATCTCTCTTCTTTCTTTCCCCTCTTCCTTTCTTTCCCCTCTTTCTTTCTCTCTCTAATCTTTCTTTCTTTCTCTCTCTGTTGTTCCTTTCTCTCTCTGTTCTTTCTTTCTTTCCTCTCTCTGTTCTTTCTTCCTTTCTCTCTCTCTGTTCTTTCTTTCTTTCTTTCTTTCTTTCCTCTCTCTCTGTTCTTTCTCTCTCTCTTCTTTCTTTCTTTTTCTTTCACTCTGTTCTTTCTTTCTTTCCCTTCTTTCTTTCTCTCTTTGTTCTCTTTCTTTCTTTCCCCTCTTTCTTTCTCTCTCCTTTATTTCTTTCCCTCTTTCTTTCTCTCTCTTCTTTCTTTCCCCTCTTTCTTTATTTCTTTTTTCTTTCTTTCTGTTCTTTCCCCTCTTTCTTTCTCTCTGCTCTTTTTTTCAGTCCCCTTTTTCTCTCTGTTCTTTCTTTCTCTCTCTGTTTCTTTCTTTCCCCTCTTTCCTTCCCTTTCTTTCTCTTTCTCTCTCTGTTATTTCTTTCTTTACCCTCTTTCTTTATCTTTCTCTGTTCTTTCTCTCTCTGTTCTTTCTTTCCCCTCTTTTCTTTTTTCTCTCTCTCTGTTCTTTTTTTCTGTCCCCTCTTTCTCTCTATTCTTTCTTTCTGTTTCTTTCTTTACCCTCTTTCTTTCTTTTTCTCTCTGTTCTTTCTTTCTTTCCCCTCTTTCTTTCTCTTTCTCTTTTTTCTTTCTTTCTCTGTTCTTTCTTTCCCCTCTTTCTCTCTCTAATCTTATTCTTTCTCTCTCTAATCTTTATTTCTCTCTCTGTTCTTTCTCTCTCTGTTCTTCCTTTCTTTCTCTCTGTTCTTTCTTTCCCCTCTTTCTCTCTGTTCTTTCTCTCTCTGTTCTTTCTTTCTTTCTCTCTGTTCTTTTTTTCTGTCCCCTTCTTTCTTTCTCTCTGTTTTTTCTTTTGTTCTGTTTCTTTCCCCTCTTTCTTTCTTTCTCTCTCTCTGTTCTTTCTTTCTGTTTCTTTCTTTCTTGCCTCTCTTTCTTTCTTTCTCTCTGTTCTTTCTTTCTTGCCCCTCTTTCTTTCTATCTCTAATCTTATTCTTTCTCTCTCTAATCTTTCTTTCTTTCTCTCTCTGTTCTTTCTCTCTCTGTTCTTCCTTTCTCTTTCTTTCACTCTCTCTGTTCTTTTTTTCTGTCCCCTTTTTCTTTCTCTCTCTGTTCTTTCTTTCTCTCTCTGTTTCTTTCTTTCTTTCTCTATGTTCTTTCTTTCACCTCCTTATTTCTCTTTCTCTGTTCACTCTTTCTTTCCCCTCTTTCTTTCTTTCTTTCTTTCTTTCTCTGTTCTTTCTTTTCCCCTCTTTCTTTCCCTCTCTGTTCTTTCTTTCTATCTCTGTTTTCTTTTTTCTGTCTCTGTTCTTTCTTTTCCTCGGTACCAGTCAGTGTGCAAACAGTACCTGCCACTGGGCCCATAATGCCAGCCACTGTGCCCTCAGTACCAGTCAGTGTGATAAGCAGTGCTAAATGGGTGTGGTTGGGAGCATGGACATGGGTGTGGCTAATTATGAAATAGGTGTGGTCAGGGGCATCCTTCTTTCCCTTCTTCAAAAGTTGGGAGGTATGACATTTGGTATCACAGTTATCAGGCGCTCTACACTGACCACTATCTTTTCGGTTTCCATCTAAATCTCTGAGCTACGTGGTTCAGATAAAACCCCTGATGGATCCATTCACTATAATGAGGCAGCAGAGTAACTCTGGACTCCGTCTGGCCTCTGTTCTGTGGTTTGCTTTTTTTCAGAAGTGCACAAAACTGTGGTCGACGCAGCACTTTTATGCAATCCTAAAAAAAGATGGACACCGCCGGATCACACGTCCTATGGCGCCCACAGTGCCTTTATCTGCCTCATTATAGGGAATTTTCTGCAGGGGGTTCTGTCTGAATCATATATTTCAGAAATTTACATGGAAAACCAGGCGTAAGCGCTCAGCGCAGAGCGCAGGATAAATATTTGCCGAGCCTTACTGTGATCTTTGGGAAGCAGAAAGAAAAAATCAACAGCATGTGAAGAATTGGTTTTATTTATTTTTTTCGTTGTTCCTTGTGTGATTACAGTGATATAAGATTTATATCGGATTTTTATGTTTGGCTGCTGTCACACACTAAAAGACGTTTTTTATCGTGAATTCTAGTTTTTGGGTCACCATATTTTGAGAGCTATAATTTTTTCATATTTCGGCTGACAAAGTCATGTTATGGCTTGTTTTTTGTGGGACAAGCTGACGTTTTTATTGGTACCATTTTTGGGTACATGACATTTTCTGATTGCTTTCTGTTCTGATTTTTGGGCAACAGAATGAACAAAAGCCAGCAATTACTTTTTTTTTATACCGATCCTCATGTAGTAAAATTGGTAAGGCAGCTTTACTCTTTGGGTCAGAACAATTACAGCGATACCTCAATTATATCTTTTTTATGTTTTGGCGCTTTTACACGATAAATACTATTTTATAGAAAAAATAATTTATTTTTGCATCGCTTCATTCTATAACTTATTTTTCTGCTGATGGAGCTGTATGGCAGCTTCTTTTTTTGCGGGACAAGATGTCGTTTTCAACGGTACCATTTTTATGTATATCTGTCTTTTTGATCGCGTTTTATTGCACTATTTGTGGTATGATAATAAAACATTGTTTTTGCCTTGTTTTTTATTTATTTTTTACGGTGTTCACTGAAGGGGTTAACGAGTGGGACAGTTTTATATAGCACGTTGTTACAGATGCGGCGATACCAAATATGTGTATTTTTATTTAAAAAAAATATTTTTACTCATTCTAATATTTTTTTTGACTTTATTACATTGTCCCAGGATGGGACATCACTATATAATGTCAGATTGCTGATCTGAAACATAGCACTGCTTAGTATCAGATCAGCGATCTGACAGGCAGGGAAGGAGGCTTCTCAGGTCCTACTCTCTGCAAGCGCTGACAAGCCACCTCCCTGCCAGACTCGGAAGGACCCGCAGCCATCTTGGTGCTGGGGGTCTCCATGGAGACCCTCTCGACAGCGCGATTGCATCACGTTGTTCTGAGGGAAGCGCGAAGAGAGCCCTCTCCCTGCGTGATGCTTCTCTTTGCCGCTGTCACTGCTGACAGTGGCATCAGATGGGTTAAATGCCCAAGATCGGTGCTAGCACTGATCCTGGGCGTTGCTGTGGGGTGTCAGCTGTCACATACAGCTCACACCCGCACGTGATCACCACGGCGCTCAGCCTGATGCCGCAGTGATTGCGCCGCCGTACTAGTACTGCTCTGGTTAGAAATGCAGTTCCCGCAGAGCAGTACTAGTACACTGAAGGTCATGAAGGGGTTAAATAAAGTCTGGATTTCTAAAGGAGCTATAACATTTTATCCTTTTTGCATTGCTTGCAAGGTCTCATCAGGATGTAGTTCTGAGCACCGGAGGTGGCTGTCCATGAGCTGGCTGTTTGCCCCTTTTTCTTTTTCTATGCATTGTGACCAGAATACTGACTGGCGTGTTGGAGCCTGGTACTCAACCACTGGCCTCTTTTGCTCACAAAGCCTTGCCAGAAAGTGCAGTGTGAAGTCCCAGTGTCTGGTGATGTCGCACACCAGTCGGTGGGCTGGCAATTACATGTGCTACTGCAGCACTGTCAGAGCAGCATCAGGTGTAGCCAACTTGCGGAAATGGGCACTGACATGGCATACCTTCACCAGAAGCTCTGGCAATCTGGGAATGTTTTCAAAAACTGCTGAGATGGCCTCGGCCTCAGGAGCACATGCGCTGTGCCAGGATGTGACTCGGCCCAATCCTCCACAATGTTCACCCAGTGTGCTGTCAGGGAAATGTAGCATCCCTGGCTACAAGCGCTTGCCTATGTATTGGTCGTTAAGTGGACAATGTTAGTAAGTGTGTTGGAAATAGCACTGGTGATGTTCCTTGACATATGCTGGTAGAAGGCAGGGACACCACACCAGGAGAAAAAGTGGCGACTGGGGACCGAGTACCGAGGGAAGGCTGCCGCCATGTGTCAGCGGAAATTCTCCCTGTCTACCAGCCTAAATGGCAACATTTCCAGAGCAAACATCCTGGAAATGTGCCCGTTTAGCATGCATGCCTGTGGGTAGGTGGCTGAGAACGTTCTTTTTTTTTTCAAAGGCCTTGGGTAGGGACAAGGCTTCCACTAGGAATTTTGGGGCCCCATACTGGTAAAATTTTTGGGGCCCCCTTGAAACTCCACCCAGGCTCCTCCCTAGCCTTACCTCCACCCCTCAAACCTTCCACAGTCCCACCACCCTCTCTTGGAATACTCCACTTTTGCACCACATTCTCACCATTCACACATTTACAGTTTCCATGACCAGATCACATACATAGCAGCTTTTGTTTTGGCCAAAAGATTCTTTAATCCACCACCACGATAATGGTTTATGCAGACACTTTCAGCCAAGCCCCACTCTACTGTAACTTATTAATCATTTGTTAAAATATCCAATACAATTTTAGGTATATTTTTTATTTGTTTTTCAATTTTTGTCAAAAATGGGGGGACCCCAAGCCATTTTTGTTTTTTTTTAATTATTTATTTAAATAATTAGAAAAAAAACCAGCATGTGGACCCCTCTATTCTTGATAACCAAGCTTGCTGAAAATGACAGCTGAGATTTGCAGCCACCAGCTGTGAGTTTTGCCTGTCTGGTTATAAAAATTACAGGGGAACCCAAGTCGTTTTTATTTATTTATTTATAGTTCAGACAGCTGATACCCCCATCAGCCGCTCCTGCTGTCACTGTTATTAGCAGCAGCAGGGGTAGGCTGATGGGAGTAATAGTCTGCTGTCTCTTTTATCACTTAAATGTAACTCTCATCATTCTCCCCTGCTCGCGTGATCACTGGCAGAGCAGGGGAGAATGATGAGAGCCGTGTTCAGCACCTGGCGCCGGGGAACAGCGCTTACTGTAACACTTCTTCCCCGGCACCGATGCATGTCACATGGATGATATTCATGTGTGTTATGCGTATGCATGTGTGCAGCATGTTTTGTGTCCTGTGCTGACATTAAAAAATGGACATGTCAGCGTGTTTTGCCTATGGACACACGGTCCGTGGAAGCACACTGACATGTGCACAGACCCATTCTCTTGAATAGGCAAATAGTGCTCCGTTCCTCCGAACCTCTCTGTGTGGCTCCACATATGGCCCCACATATGGGGTATTGCTATGTTCAGTACAAATTGTGGGAGAAATTTTGGTGCCATTTTTACTCACTTGTGTGAAAATGTAAAATCTTTCGCTAAAACAAAATATTGGTGGTACAAATGTAGTTATTTTGTCTTCACTGCCCAATGGTATAACATTCTGTGACACACCCATGGTGTCAATATGATCACTGCACCCCTGGATGAATTCACTGAGAGGTATAGTTTGTAAAATGGGGTCATTTATGGGCGCTCTGCTGTTCTGGCACCTCATGGGCTCTCCCAGTGGGTCAGGGGACCTGCAAACAATAACAGTAAAATCTGGCACTCCTTGCCTTCTGAGCTTTGCACTGTGCCTGAAAAATATTTCACGATTACATGTAGGGTATTGGCACACTCAGGAAAAAATGGATCTTAGTTTGTTGTAAAAAAAAAAAAATTAGCGCTTAGAAAAATTAAAAAGTTGGGGCTAAAGCAACATTTTAGTGGTACAAATGTAATTCTTTATTCTTTCTTCACCGCTCAGTGGTATAAAATTCTGTGAGGCCCATGTGGTGTTAATATGATCACTGCACCCCTAGATGAATTCATTGGGGAGTGTAGTTTGTAAAATAAGTTCACATATAGGGGGTTTCTGTTGTTCTGGCACCTCAGGGACTCTGCCAATATGACATGGCACCCTCAAACCATTCCAGCAAAATCTGAACTCCAATATGGCACCTCTTCCCTTCTGAGCTTTGCACTGTGCCTCAAAAGGATTATTCCCCTACATATGGGGTATTGGAGTACTCAAGAGAAATTGCTCAACAACTTTTGGGGTTGAATTTCTCCTGTTTCCCTTGGTAAAATAAAAAATTGGGGGAAAATATTATTTTTGTGGAAAAAAATATGATTTTTTATTTTCACGGCTCTACATTATAAACTTCTGTGAAGCACTTGGAGGTTCAAAGTGCTCACCACACATCTATAAGTTCCTTTGGGTGGTCTAGTTTCCAAAACGGTGTCACTTGTGTGGTTTCCACTATTTAGGCACCTCAGGGGCTCTCTAAACGCGACATGGCATCTGATCTCAATTCCAGCCTATTTTGCGTTGAAAAAGTCAAACAGCGCTCCTTCCCTTCCGAGCTCTGCTATGCGCCCAGTGGTTTACTCTCACTTATGGGGTATCAGTGTACTCAGGACAAATTGCACAACAACTTTTGGGGTCCAATTTCTCCTGTTACCCTTGGTAAAATAAAAAATTTTGGATCTGAATTAAAAAAATTATGTAAAAATGAAAAATCGCTATTTAACTTTTAACCCTTATAACTTCCTCACAAAAAAATTGGTTCCAAAATTGTGCTGGTGTAAAGTAGACATGTGGGAAATGTTACTTATTAAGCATTTTGCTGACATATCTCTATGATTAAAGGTAATGAAAATTCAAAGCTGGAAAATTGCAAAATTTTCAAAATTTTCACCAAATTTCTGTTTTTTTTTTCACAAATAAATGCAAGTGATATCAAAGAAATTTTACCACTATCATGAAATACAATATGTCACGAGAAAATATTCTCAGAATCACCAGGATCTATGGAAGCATTTCAGCGTTATTACCTCATAAATGTGGACAGTGGTCAGAATTGTAAAAATTGGCCCGGTCATTAACGTGCAAACCACCCTCGGGAATATATAGGTTAAAGGGGTATAGGCATGTCATAGGTGGGGTTTTTTTCACCTTAGAATCCCCATCTGTGATACAGAGCAGAGAGACCTTCTCTAGGTTACCATCATGTGGTAATATATTTTAGTTTGGTTGCAACTTTCCTCAGCAAAATCATCTGATTGCCGGGGTGCTTTATAAAAGTACTTGTCACCTAATGAGAACAAGATGCCACTCTTTATTAGTATTAGGGTGCAGTCAGATGGCCATATAAATGGGAACAAGATTGGAACTCAGTGCACGGACTGGCCGGCGGCTCTCCTGACCCAAACTTTATATATTTCTATAGGCTGTCATGCTCAGGTTGGGGGAGCAGCTATCCATTCCGTGCAATACATTTCGATCTCACTTCGATTTATACAGCCTTCTCACTGAATCCTTAGAATATTTTAGATATTATTAAAAGCTAAACTTTATTTAAGAAAACTATTTCATATTAAAAATGTATTTTAGAATTCCTTTAAATATTTTATTTCTTAAAGGGAACCTGTCACCTGTTCTAGCCCCTACAAGATGCGGCCACAGCCTTTCAGGGCTTATGTACAGCATTCTATAATGCTGTAGATAAGCCTCCGATCCAACCTGAAATATAATAGAAATAAGTTTTATTATACTCACCGGGAGGCGGTCCGGTGCGGTCCGGTCCGATTGCAGTGCACAGGCGTCAGGAAAGGTCAGAGAGGCCCAGCACCTGCGCACTGTAGTACTTTGCTCTGCCCTCAACAGGGCAGAAAAGTACACCTGCGCAGAATTGCGATGCAGGAAGCGATGAAGCAAGCAGGAGGGCGTCCTTGCAAGAAGATGGTAGGCGCCGGACCCGGACCTGCGACATTCATCAGACCGGACCGCCCCCCGGGGGCTTATCTAGAACATTATAGAATGCTGTAGGTAAGCCCTGAAAGGCTGTGGCCACATCTTATAGGAGCCAAAACAGGTGACAGGTTCCCTTTAAGAAGAATTGCTTCATGGTTGTATAAGTGCACCAGTTTGCCAAATATGTTTAGCACTAACTTCACACATATTTGCTTCCAGATCAATCCAACTCCCATGCCAAAATGCAAGGAATACTTCCTCAAGCAAGGAATAGATTTCCGATTTGAAAATGATAGGATAATACTGAAAAGTATGAAGAAAAGAAGTCTGCGAGGCAGGAGGCAGGTGCAGGTAATGTTTGATTTCAAAGTTGTAGCATTGGGACTGCTGATATTTTCTGCCTTTGGTAACCTGTAAATTGTTTTAATATATTTACACTCAGGAAATTCTTCCATATGGCACAGATGGGTTTGTGGAGCTTGTATTGCGGCAGCCAAGTCCTGAAAAGCTCATCACATGGACAGGTCCTGGATTTGCACGTGTCCTGAATGGGGCTGGACTGAGATTTACTGTGAATAACATCCCCTACTCCATGGACTTCATCGTTGCCATTCGATATGAACCGGAGGTAAAATGTTTAAATCACACAAGAACCATTGCCAACAAATTCCTATTTTCTGTCTAATACCACAAATTTTTGCTTAGTCTCTAACTTAACATTTATATGATTCCTACTTTATGTACCAATAGTCATTGGAAGACTGGACAGCAATAATTACAGTCAACCCACCACAAGAGGTAGTAAGTGAATATTGCAAAACTAGGACACCCAGGCCTGAGGGGTATACATTGAGTCTGGCTGCTACTTCCAGGTAAAATACAACAAAGTGTTCCCATGTGGGGAAGTTTTGTATATAATTGAAAATTATCATAATAACTTCTCAACATATTAATGACTAAAATCAATACATTGGTGGACAGCAAATGTTACAGATGGGAAATAAAGTGAAAACGAATATAACCATTTAACAACACTACAAAATCACTACTGCTGATTTAATTTGTTGCAAAAACTGATTTACAAGCCTCGAACCACATTTATTATGTTTTAAACACATTTTTTACAATTCAAGAAGGGATCCAAATGGAAATGGGGAAGACTTGTGAAATATACGGCATGGCGTAAACTGCGATCCTGTGAGTTGAAATTGTGGAAAATATTGTTGTAACTTTTTGGACCAAAGTAAACCAAGTAAAGGACCACACTCTACATTTGTCATCCAGTGTGAGTCATTGAGATGAATTTGTCCCATTTTAAAACTGCCAAGATTACATGGTCAAAAAATTAGTTTTAATAAACCAGACCTGAAGCAAGCCTTAGCAATATTGGATAAAAAGGTCCAAAAAGTGCAGTGGAAAATTAGCCTTTTTCATGTATTTGTCTTTGTGATGCATATAGACTTGCTATGCAGGCACAGGGCAGAACACACATAACCTATTTTTTTTCCTCTGGTTAATAGTCAAAAAGTTCCCCTAAGTACCATAAAACTAGTACTAATTCTATTTACCAAACAAAGGTGATGAAAAGTCAAATTATTATATACTATCTGTCATTAATGGCCACATATCTTCTATAGGTTAGCTATGCTGAACCCATCTGTTTGTCTGGATCCCAACACAGAATACCATATAGATGTCTATTTTTCCCAAACTTCAAACAGAAACTCTAATAGTAAATTATATATTCTAGTTGATTCGGTAAGTAGTATAACACAATGAATGCGTATATATGAAGTGAATGTTAGACACATTTTATTAAATTACTCTCCCTTATACTGTATATAATATATAACAACCCCTTTCCCTCAATTATAGGGATATGAGCAGAGGGGTTCCATAGTCATATAAGGCCCAAGGCTGCTGGTAACTTAAAAAAAGAGCATTTATTATTCTCACCTATGGCATGGTCTGGTCCAATGGGCGTCCATAGTCTTGATCCAGCTCCTCCCCTCTTCTTTTGATCACCTATCAAGCGCTTCTATCTGCATTGCAAAGGGCAGCGCAAAGTATTGTAGTGCACATGCGCCAGCGCTTTTTGCTCTTTCCTCACTCGTGCACATTATAGTACTTTGCTTTGCCCTCGGCAAGGCAGAGAGAGGTGCGTCTGTACAGGAGCGCAATGGGGGACAGACAAGTAATCCACATGAAGCAAGAATGAGGATGGCAATTGCAAGAAGGGAGGGCCAGATCAAGACCATCTTTGCCCATCGGACCGGACAGCACCATAAATAAGTATAATAAAGGCTCTTTTTTGTTTTATGCAGATCACATTGGGGACTTATATACAGCATTCTAGAATGATGTATATCAGGTCTTACAGGTGCTGACCCTACTTTATATAGTAGAAACCTGGTGAAAGGTTCTGTTTAATAGAGGGAACATCATTGACCATTGTCTGCAGCATCTGAGGTAAGTATTCTGATGTTCTGCAGCAGCACCATCACTCTGAGCACTGTTGGATAATCATATACCTGAATAATGCTTCCCTTCTTCTACAGTTTTAGTAGGAGTGAAAGACATGAAAGGAAACACAATACAAAGTTTTATAGCAAATACAGTAGCTATACTTTGGACTTTGCTGAATCTCTTCATGGTCCTAAACTATAACCATAAACAACATTGTGAAAAACAAATTGATTTTCCATTCATATGCTTTCAATTTATTCTAAATCTTTATTTCAGTACCTACTGTGCTTGACTAAAATAACCACTGCAGAGTGTAGACAGGCCACATTGATATGTGATGGTAGGCGAGGTGCTAAAATGTCAATGAGCATTCACTTACTCACCTCCGATTCATGAGGCAGAAGGATGGTGAGTAATTTAAACGGTACAGCTCCAGTCAGACAACTGCAAATCAGGAAGCCATGTCAGAGTGGGGATTCTCATTTTGGCAACCTCTTTTGTACAGCTAGTAAGATTTTGAAATATTTGTTATAGCAGAGTTACAGGGATACTTGGGGAATTTAAAAAAAAAAAAAAAGATAAGAAAGAAAATGTTGAAAAAATAAATTCCTAAATACCTCTATTAGCAAATCATGTTCATTTTGTCTAGTGAGGTAATCCTTGTAGTATGTTAAAATGGCTGCCATCCTAGCACACTGTCCTAGAGTGCTAATAAAACAAATGACAGTGAGCAACTGCATTAGGAACCTCTGCTGCATCCCTTCTCGTGTATGAAGATGTGCTCCCACTAGAGACACTGGCAATACCAGAAGTGCTGATTTCAGAAGAGTTTGGTCACGATTTGGTCCACCCTGCCTTTCTGGAGATGCTGGAGATACCAGTGGTGATGAGGAAAGAAATTGCTCCCACTGTTGTCCACCGTGTCTTTCTGATCTAGTACTTTAGATTCCAGAGGTGCTAATATAAGAAGATGCCACACACGTTGATGTTCACACTGTCTGCCTTATCTAACACTGGAGATACTAGTGGTACTGATTTAAGAAGAGGCTGCTCACACTGTTGTCCACCTGTCTTTCAAATCTAATACAGGAGATACCAAGGGTGTTGCGATAAGAAGAGAATGCTCACAGTGCTTTCCACCCAATCTGTTCTAACACTACCAGATACCAGATACCAGAAGTGCTGATTTAAGAAAAGGCTGCTCATGCTGCTGACCACCCTGTTTTTCTGATCTAATACTGGAGATATCAGGGAGGCTGAGGAAAGAAAAGGCTGCTCACACTGCTGTCCACTATTTCTTTTTAATACTGGAGATACCAGGGCTACTGAAGTAAGTTGAAGCAGCTCACAATGCTGTCCACCATGTCTTTCTGATTTCATACTGGAGATACGAAAGGTGTTTAGAAATGAAAAGGCTGCTCACACTGCTGACCACCTGTCTTTGTAATCTAATACTAGAAATACTAAAGGTGCTGAGATAAAGATGAGACTGCTCACATTGCTATCCACTCTGTCTATCTGATCAAATACTGGAGATACCAGAAATGCTGATGGAGCAATAGACTGTGCAAACTACTGACCACCCTGTCTTTCTGATCTGATACTGAAGGCGTCAGAGGGGTTGATGTAAGAAGAGGTTGTTCACACTACTCTCCAACCTGTCTTTCTAATCTAACACTGGAGATACCAGAAGTGCTGATTTAAGAAGAATCGGCTCACACTGCTGTCTACCATGTATTTTTGATCTGATTCTGGAGATATCAGGTGGACTGATGTAAGAATAATCCACTCACACTGCTGTCCACACTATCTTTCTGATCTAACACTGGAAGTACCATGAGTACTGATTTAAGAAGCGGCTCATCACTGTCTTTCTAATCTAATATTGGAGACAGCAAGGGTACTGACATAAGAAGAGACTGTTCACATTGCTGTCCACTCTGGCTATCTGATCTAACATTAGAGATACTAGAAGTGCTAATTTTAGAAGAGATACCAGCGGTACTGAGGCTTGAAGAAGCCACTCACATTGTGGTCCACCTTGTTTTTCTGAATTTATACTGGAGACACCAGAGGTTCTGAGGCTGCTCACACAGCTGTCCACACTGTCTTTATGATCTAATACTATAGATACCAGGGAAGCTGATGCATGGAGAGAACAATCACACAATTGTCCATCCTGACTATCTGATCTAACACTGGAGATACCAGAAGTGATTATTTAAGAAGAGGCTGCTCACACTGCTGACCATTCTTTCGATCTGATCAAACACTGGAGATACCAGAAGTGTTGATTTAACAAGAGACTTTTCAAACTGCTGACCACCTTGTCTCTATGATCTAATACTGAAGTCATCAGAGGGGTTGATGTAAGAAGAGGTTGTTCACACTACTCTCCACCCTGTCTTTCTGATCTGACACTGGAGATGGCAGAAGTGCTGATTTAAGAAGAATCTGCTCACACTGCAGTCTATCCTGTCTTTTTGATTTAATACTGGAGATATCAGGGGGGCTGATGTAAGAGTAATCTGTTATGAACGAGTCACCGTAGGTGGCAGACACAAAAATAGAAGCTACGTCCAGAAAACCAGAGAAGTTGGCAACTATCAGATTGCAGACCCCTGAACCTATCAACACAACTAGCAGTAGCCGTGGGGGGTTCCTACGGTGCCCTAGACCCCTCGATCACAGCCAGAGAGCTAAATAGCCTAATGACAGAAAAGGAAATCTAAACTGCCTCAGAGCAGACCCCAAAGTAAAAGGCAGCCCCCAACATATAATGACGGTGAAGCAAGATGAAAAAACACTCACACAGATAGAAAGATAGGCTGAGCAAACGATGGGGCCCAAGCTAACTACACAGGACAGGAAAGGAAGGTTGCTGTCTGCAATCTGCCAAAACCCTATCAAAGACATAAGCCAACAAGCTGATATGGAAAAAGACCCTGAAGCAGCTAGGCTTCAACAACTATATCAGCACTCAGGTATTTTCAGAAGACAGAGCTAAAGGAATTCAGCTCACCCCAGCAGGGAATGGCAGAAATCCAGAAAAACAAAGCAAAACAAAGTCAAAGCACAAATGCAAAAGGCCGAGCCGAAAACTTAGCTTTAGAAGAGCAGGAATTCAGACTGGTCTCCAAGGGTCCCACAGAGAAATCACCCGCAGGGCAGAAGGGCATTGGCAGCCTTATATCCAGTCAGAAACTCCACTCAGCCAGTCATCATCATTAGGCTCAGGTGTTTGATAATCAGGCTCACTACCTTTCTTTACCAGAAGAGAGAGTTCATCGGGCCTCAGTGGTGAAGGGGAAAATGAACTCACAACAGTAATCCACTTACACTGCTGTCCACACTGTCTGTCTGATCTAGCACTGGAAATACCACTGGTACTGATTTAAGAAGAGGCTCCTCATACTGTTGTCCACCTGTCTATCTAATCTAATATTTGAGATAATAAGTGTCCTGAAATAGGAAAAGACTGCTCACACTTTTGACCACCCTATCTTTTTGGTCTAATACTGGAGATACCAGGGGTACTGAGGTTTGAAGAAGCTACTCACATAATTGTCCACCTTGTCTTTCTGATTTCAAACTGGAGATACCAGAGGTTCTGAGCTAAGTAAATGCTGCTCACACTGCTGCCCACACTGTCTATATTATATAATACTGGAGATATCAAACGGGCTAAGGTAAGACGATGTTGCTGAGAGTGCTGATCCCCCTTTTTTGGTCCAATACTCGAGATACCAGGGATGCCAAGGTAAGAAGAAGCTGTCAATCCTGTCTTTCTGATTCAACACTGAAGATTCTAGAGGTTCTGAGCTAAGAGGAGGCTGCTCACACTGCTGTTCAAAATATCTTTACTATCTAAAACTTAAGATACCAGGATTGCTGAGAAAAGGTTGATCACACTGCTGGCCACCCCATCTTCTGAATGCTGAGCAGTTGAAGTGACCTGGAGATAACCATGCATCATGTTTTCTCAAGTAATCTTCATGTCACTGCAATTGAGCTTATTATTGCACATGATCTCAGGCACAGTCATCTATTAACATTTTAGAATATATTTCAATCAATGTACGGTAACTAGACAGAAGTTATTTTAATGTACTATTGTGACTATAGTTATAACCTTCCTAAACAAACAAGATGCTAATTAAAGGTATTTGGGAATGTATTTTAATGACATTTTCTTTCATCCATTAGTTTGTCTATTCCCAGAAAACTACTTTAAGATCTCATGGTATAAAGATCACTTTAGAAATGTTCAACTCTAATGAAAAAAAGTGAAAACAAAAGTGATTGGTCCTGGTATGTTCAATTTGCTGATGAGAACCATTTTTATCATTCTAAAAATGTACCCAGGGTTTTTAATTGAAAGATTTCATTCTTTGTGTAATGCTCCACTAGATCAGTCGGCCATATGTTAAAATGGTTTTGTTACTTACATATTGAAAATCCACTATCTGCAAAAATTAATCCAACTTCCTATGATGACATATTCTCAGTAATGAAAAGTTATGACGAGCACATCTATGATTGTTGCCAAAGTTTAGTCAATATTTGCATGGTGCTAAAAGATAGCATGATAGTGAATCCAGATTTAATTAAAGAAAGAAGGGCCATTTGTGTGTGTTGCCCTTTACAAGTTTGATCTTGCTTGCATTCCACTAGTCTCTTTGTTTGTGATGTCAGTGGAAAGATATGAAAGGTAAATTTAGATATGTGAATGTAAATCTCATGTGAGCTTTGTCTTGAGAAATCTATATTGAATACATTTATATCTATAACTGAAATGTCATTAAAGAAATACATAGACATAAAATATATTATCATTTTGTGGTTTTCTTATTGATTTTCTCCTACCATTTTATACCCCTCACAGCTTGGATTGATTCCCCAGATTGAGTCTGTAAGCAATTTATGTACTGAATTAGAATTACAAGAATACGACTATTATAACTGTATTGAAATCGCTACAGATATTGGAGTGCAAATGTTACCAGATGTGTGCGAGAAGCTTATATTTAGCATGTCTGCCCGCATACACAACGGAGCACTAAGTAAGTATCTACTCTTCTTTGATACACCTATATAAAAGTGCAGTGACGAGATTTTTCTAAACATTAGCAATTGTGTATGTAATCTTGATCTTGAAAGTATTGAGGGTAAAAAGTGCATCTTCTAGTAAATCCCAGGTTTGCATTCCCTTTGTCTGATATTCCATCATCTATACCTGAAAGGCAGAAAACCTTTCAACATTTCAGTAAAAGTACATTCCAACCTGATACTGACCCTAGAGGCAGAGATTCTCAAGAATATTATCTTGGGCACTACAAGCTAAATTACATAGGAGGCATTACCTTTTGTAATAAAAGTTAAACAATAAGTCCCAATTATTTGCTCTATAGCTAGTAAAACATTAAAACATTCCAGATTTGTAATGCCAAACTGTCTATACATTGCTACAAATGAACCTTAGCTTTGTAATGCTATGTAAAGATTTGCACTGCAGGGAGATGGTTGCTTTAGCTTATATGCAATGTATTAAAGCAATTTTTTAATCCTTTAGAAAAATAGGGTTCTTATTAGAACCCAATTAACCAACCTTTTACTCTTAAACATGTCTGTTAATGCAAAATTTGTCAAGCAGCTTTAAAGGGAATCTGTCACCCCTTTTTTGAAATATCATATAATGATATCATTCAATTGTGTGTCACATAAGGATTCTCTTAGTACTTTTGCTTCCCCCTGACCCAGCACCTTTCATGCATAAATACCTTTTTTATATAGGTTCAGATGTATGTAAACTGCCACAGTCCGGTCTGATGGGCGGGGCTTATTCACCTGCTCCCCCCTCCTTGTCTTGCTCTACACAAGAAGAAATGCGTAGAGCAAGACAGGGAGGGGGAGCAGGTGAATAAGCCCCGCCCAGCGGACCGGACAGCGGCAGTTTACATACATCTGAACCTATATAAAAAAGGTATTTATGCATGAAAGTTGCGGGGTCAGGGGGAAATAAAAGTACTAAGAGAATCCTTATGTGACACACAATTGAATGATATCATTATATGATATCTCAAAAAAGGGGTGACAGATTCCCTTTAAAATGTAGCTGTCATTTCAGGAAATTTGCAGCAGAATGTTTGTGCTTGCCTCCCTCCTTCCTCATCTCTCCATAGAGTGTTATGAGCACCGACTGTCATCCCCTGTCTCTTTATTTGCTGAAGACATATTTAACCCTTAATTATGAGATTTCACCTGTGAATGATCAGTTTTGGAGGCGACTGAAGCATATTTCTCTGATAACATATATTATAAAGTTTATTATTTTCACTTGTACAATTTACTCATAAAAAAAAAGAAATAAAATGATGTTTACTCTTTAAATTCTGCCTGACAAATCTCTGATAACATCATCACAAAAAAATCCATTGTTATCCAGTGGTAACAGTCTAAAAAAACACTGACAGATGGGATGCCTTCTGTAGACTCCCTCAAGTTATATATTTATATCCATGAAACACAAAACACTAAAATTCGTTATTCTATCACTAAGTTTATGACAAGCTTGGCATTATATATTGCACAGTGCTTTACAGGACATTTCCGATCTGTGAAATTGTTTGATAGCCATGTTGTTCATGCACAATGTCTAAAAGTATTACAACTTTTCCACTGGTATATTTTGGGAATAGCCCCAAAAATTTTTATAGTAGAAAATAACAGAAGCATTATATCTATCTCTGACAGAATGTACATGTAATCGAGATGGATCTGTAAGTTCGATTTGCAGTAAGATTGGCGGACAATGTCAATGTAAACTTAATGTCGTCGGAAGCTGCTGCGACAGGTGTGCTGTGGGAAGCTATGGATTTGGCCCTAATGGTTGTCAAGGTATGATATTCACAGGTTATTCAGTGGTACATGTTGGGGAGGAGGGAGAAACATCCTGGTTACTATAGGATTAGAAGGACAGGTAGGTTTTGTTCCCTGTAGCCATCAGACCTAGAGTTCTAATTCTCCACTGGAAAATACACAAATAAAAAGCAAAGAAATACACTATTTTCTGATTCATTTTATAGAATGTAACTGTGACAGCAAAGGGTCAATAAGCACATTATGTGATCAGGTGACTGGACAGTGTGCTTGCCGCGGAGACATACAAGGACAACGCTGTGACAGCTGCTTGCCTGGATATTATGGATTTCCCAACTGCCGACCCTGTAAATGTAATGGCAATTCAGAGACGTGTGACCCAGTAACTGGTGCTTGTAAGGGCTGCATGGGATTTACAGATGGAACCAACTGTGAACGGTAAGGACACATGATAGTGTATAAGTTGCAAGTGTGTTAACAATCTCTTGCTTTTCTAATTTAACTTTTAAAACAATTCTATTATAGCGAAAAATCTAGAATAGTCTAATATACAGTGGTTTGTGAAGGTTTTCAACCCCTTGGCATTTATTTGTGTTTTGCTACCTCACAACCTGAAATTTTACTGGTTTTTTTTTTAGGGTTTGCATCAGTTCATGTAAAGAACATGCCTACAACTGTGAACATTTGTTTTTCTTTTTTTTTTGTGAAGCAAACAACAAATAGGACAAAATAACTGAAAACTTCAGTGTGCATGACTATTCACCCCGCTAAAGTCAGTACTTTGTAGAGCCTCCATTTGTAGCAATAGCAGGTGCAAGTAGCTCTGGATAAGTCTCTTGCCATTGGTATTTTTGCCCATTCTTCAAGATAAAACTGCTCCAGTTCCTTCAAGTTAAATGGCTTCTTCTTGTGAAAACTAATCTTCAATATCACTACAGATTCTCAATTCAATTAAGGTTTGGGCTTTGATTAGGCCATTCCAAAACATTTCCATGTTTCCCCTTAACTCGATCCTCGCCGTACTAATACAGCTCTGCGGGAACTGCATTTCCAACCTTAGCAGTACTAGTATGGCGGTACGATCACTGCGGTCTCACGCTGAACGCCACGGTGATCGGGTGCGGATGTCAGCTGTATGTGACAGCTGACAACCCACAGCAATGCCCATGATTGGTGCTAGCACCGATCGTGGGCATTTAACCCCTCTTATGCCGATGTCAGAACCGACAGCGGCATAGAGAACAATCACTCTCCCACCGGAACAAGGCGATGCGATTGCATTGCTCCTGTGGTCTCCATGGAGACCCCCGGCTCCAAGATGGCTGCGGGGTCCTTCTGGGTCCTTCAGTGAGCCTCCTACACTGCCTGTCAGATTGCTGATCTGACACAGTGCTATGCAAAGTGTCAGATCAGCGATCTGACTTTCTATAGTAATGTCCCAACCTGGGACAATGTAACAAAGTAAAAAACAAAATTATATTGTGTAAAAATATTTTTTTTTTAAAAATCCCGAAAGAAAGAAGAAATTAAATACATATTTTACCAATAAATATATATGTTTATGTAAATAGAAAAAGACAATAAAAGTTCACAAATTTTGTATCGCCGCATCCATCATGACCCAACCTATAAAACTGTCCCACTAGTTAACCCCTTTAGCGAACTCCGTAAAAAAAAAAAGAGGCAAAAAAGCAATGATTTATCATCATACCGCTGAACAAAAAGTGGAATAACATGCGATCAAAAAGACAGATATAAATAAACGTGGTATCGCTGAAAACATCATCTTGTCCTGCAAAAAACAAGCTGCCACACAGCATCAGGAACGAAAAAATAAAAAAGTTATAGCTCTCAGAATAAAGTGATGAAAATATAATTTTTTTTCTATAACATAGTTTTTATTGTATAAATGCACCAAAACATAAACAAATTATATAACTGAGGAATAAAACTGCTTTATTTTACCACACGCGGAACGGTATAAACGCCCCCCCAAAAGAAATTCATGAATTGCTGGTTCTTGTTCATTCTGCCTTACAAAAATCGGAATAAAAAGCGATCTAAAAATGTCATGTGCCCAAAAATGGTACCAATAAAAACATCAACTCAAACAAGACCTCACGTGACTCTGTGGACCAAAATATAGAAAAATTATAGCTCTCAAAAAACTATTTTTTGCAATAAAAAGCATGTTTTAGTGTGTGACAGCTGCCAAACATAAAAAACCCGCTATAAAAACCCACTATAAATAGTAAATCAAATCCCCCTTTATCAACCCCTTAGTTAGGGAAAAATAATAAAATAAAAAAAGGATTTATTTCCATTTTCCCTTTAGGGTTGGGGTTACGGTTGGGGATAAAGTTAAGGTTAGGGCTAAAGTTAGGGTTAGGGTTGGGGCTAAAATTAGGGTTAGAGTTGGGGCTAAATTTAGGGTTGGGGCAAAAGATAGAGTTAGGGTTGTGATTAGTTTTAGGGTTGGGATTAGGGTTAGGTTTGTGGTTAGGGTTATGGTTGGGATTAGGGATAGGGGTGTGTTGGGGTTAGGGTTGAAGTTAGAATTGGGGGGTTTCCACTGTTTAGGCACATCAGGGGCTCTGCAAATGCGACATGGCGTCTGATCTCAATTCCAGCCAATTTTGCATTGAAAAGTCAAACAGCGCTCCTTCCCTTCCTCTGCCATGTGCCCAAACAGTGGTTTACCTGCATATATGGGGTATCAGCATGCTCAGGACAAATTGAAAAACATCTTTTGGGGTCCATTTCCTCCTGTTACCCATGGTAAAACAAATTGGATTCAAAGTAAATTTTTTGTGAGAAAAGTTAAATGTTCATTTTTTTAAACATTCCAAAAATTCCTGTGAAGCATCTGAAGGGTTAATAAACTTCTTGAATGTTGTTTTGAGTACCTTGAGGGGTGCAGTTTTTAGAATGGTGTCACTTTTGAGTGACCTCAAAGTGATTTCAAATGTGATGTGGTCTCTAATAAAAATGGTTTTGTAAAATGTGTCGAAAAAATGAGAAATCGCTGGTCAACTTTTAACCCTTATAACTTCCTAACTAAAAAAAGTTAGTCCTAAAATTGTGCTGACGTAAAGTAGACATGTGGTAAATGTTATTTATTAACTATTTTGTGCGATATGACTCTCTGATTTAAGGGCATAAATTTAAAAGTCATATCGAAGTCTAAGGGGTAAGGTTTCTCCTTGTGGAGAGTGACATACCAGCTCTGGCTTGTCAAGGTAAGGAGGCTTATTCGCTGTGCAATGCTCCTCTGGGAAATTTAATATGCAAATTGCCTCTTCAGAGTGAGAAAGAGGACTGGAACTCTATAGCGCCATCTGTTGGTAGTAGCGATCCTACAAGTCACAATCAACCCTTTAATGAGTCTTGCAATATGACTTAGGATAAAAGCCAAATCAGAATCTCAATTTGCAGACACAGTGTTTCAGGTTATTGACCCTCGTCAGCGCAAAGTATGAGAACTGATTTGGCTAAGTGAGAGACCCCCTGACTGAGGTCTAAGGGGTAAGATCTCTCCTTTTGGAGAGTTACATACCAGCTCTGGCTTGCCAAGGTAAGGAGGCTTATTCGCTGTGCAATGCTCCTCTGGGAAATTCAATATGCAAATTGCCTCTTCAGAGAGAGAAAAAGGACTTGAACTCTATAGCGCCACCTATAGCAGCCCAAAACACCGTGTTTGCAAATTGAGATTCTGATTTGGTTTTTATTCTAAGTCATATTGGAAGACTCGTTAAAGGGTCGATTGTGATTTGTAGGATCGCTACTACCAACAAGTGGTGCTGCTCCCAGCTGTGAGTTTTGCCTGCCTGGTTATCAAAAATACAGGGGAACTGAAGCAGGTTTTTTTAATTATTTATTTACAGTGCAGGAGCGGCTGATGAAGGCCGGCGTCATAATACCGTGGAATACGGGCGAGTGCTATGTGAGAAAACATCATCAGCGTTTATTTTCTCAGCCGCATTCAGCGTGCATGTAAAATCGCAGCATGCTGCGATTATCACAGAGACTCGGCCGAGACTCGACAATGGAAGCCTATGGGTGCGAGAAAAAAAATCGCACAGCACTCGGACCATGCGAGTGCTTTCTGATTTTTACGCGCCGATATCCTTTGAAAAATTGTCAATTCATGTGCCTCGTACAGTAAAATCACAGCGACAGGTTAGATCTTCATCAGCCCCCATGTGTTAGGTCTCATCAGTAGGGCTAATCTACATATACATTTTTTGCTTTCCTTGCCTTTTTTCAGAGAATATGAATGATAATAACACCAAAACTTTTTCTCCATTCATGGTTAGTGGTTGGGTGAAGCCATTTATTGTCGAACTACTTTGTTTTCTCTTTTTAAATCAAAATGACAACCCAAAACATCCGAGTGACCATGATCAAAAGTCAACATACCCCATTTCTTAATACTGTGTATTGCCCCATCTAACATCAATGACAGCTTGAAGTCTTTTGTGGTAGTTGTGGATGAGGTTCTTTATTTTTTCAGATGGTAAAGCTGCCCTCTCTTCTTGGCAAAAAAACTACAGTTCCTGTAAATTCCAGAGAGAGAGAAGAGTCTGGGAGTTAAAGCTCATGATGACCTTTGACACTTTAAATGCTGGAATGAATGTGTCGCATGGATTTATGTCTTTTTACATCAATTAAGCAATTTGCTCCTAAGACCTAGTGGGGGCATCACAACACATTAGGAGACCCCAGTCAGAGGACAATAAAACATCCAGACTCCTTATCTATGAACTGGTCCAATATTTAAGTTTCTCCCTCTCCCACAATGATAGCTCTGCTTCGCGTCACTTGTCTTATCTATTGCATTATTTCTGTGTTGTGTTGTGTATAACTATGTGATTCTTCAGATTTTGTATTAGTCAAGCCTGATGAAGAGACCTGAGTAGTCTCGAAAGCTTGCAATGTGTTACCATCTTTTCAGTTAGCCATTAAAAGGTATCAACCACTGAGGACTCTCAATTCTGAATATTTTTCTATCTACTGGCTAAAGCCCCCGTTACACACTGCGATATCACTAGCAATATCGCTGTAAAGTCACCGATTTTGTGATGTAGCAGCGATATTGCTAGCGATATTGCTACATGTGATACTTACCTCCGACCGGCTCCCCCGCTAATTATCGCTGGTCGCACAAGAAGGTCCTGGACCATTTCTCGTCGTCAGCTTCCTGCTGGCCTTCCTGTGGCGCCGACGAGCGACGCGTGGACGTGGGCGGGAGGACATCAGGATCGCCACGTCTGACAGGTAAGTAGCGACCCCCGACCCCAGCGATGTCGCTGGTGAGATCTGTCTGTGTGGCAGCTAACTAGCGACCACTTAGCGATGCACCAGTGATCCATATCGTTGTCAGGATCGCTGGTGCATCGCTAAGTGTAACGGTACCCTAACAGGGTACAAAGAAATACATCTTTCCTGTATGTAAATGCCTGGACTGTCTAGCATGAACTACATGCATGAAATCTGCCCAGAGTGGCTCAATGATATTGAGGTCAGGATACTGAGATGGCCACTCCAGAACCTTCACTTAGTTTGACAATATTTGGCTTTGCTCAGCCACTAACCATGAGGGGAGAAAAAGGTTTGGTGTTATCATTCATATTCTCTGAAAAAAGGCCAAGAAAACAAAAATTCTGCCGGGGTATGTAAACTTTTGAGCAGATAGGTAGAAGAAAAGCGAGAAATACATCTGCAGTGTACAGTACAATCACTGCAGGAGCCTACAAGATAGAGGAGATGGTTTACATACAGTAAATACAAGTAGAATAGGTAAATATACAGTCATGGCCAAAAGTATTGACACCCCTGCAATTCTGTCAGATAATACTCAGTTTCTTCCTGAAAATGATTGCAAACACAAATTCTTTGGTATTATTATCTTCATTTAATTTGTCTTAAATGAAAAAACACAAAAGAGAATGAAGCAAAAAGCAAAACATTGATCATTTCACACAAAACTCCAAAAATGGGCCGGACAAAAGTATTGGCACCCTCAGCCTAATACTTGGTTGCACAACCTTTAGCCAAAATAACTGCAACCAACTGCTTCCGGTAACCATCAATGAGTTTCTTACAATGCTCTGCTGGAATTTTAGACCATTCTTCTTTGGAAACTACTCCAGGTCCCTGATATTTGAAGGGTGCCTTCTCCAAACTGCCATTTTTAGATCTCTCCACAGGTGTTCTATGGGATTCAGGTCTGGACTCATTGCTGGCCACCTTAGAAGTCTCCAGTGCGTTCTCTCAAACCATTTTCTAGTGCTTTTTGAAGTGTGTTTTGGGTTATTGTCCTGCTGGAAGACCCATGACCTCTGAGGTAGACCCAGCTTTCTCACACTGGGCCCTATATTATGCTGCAAAATTTGTTGGTAGTCTTCAGACTTCATAATGCCAAGCACACGGTCAAGCAGTCCAGTGCCAGAGGCAGCAAAGCAACCCCAAAACATCAGGGAACCTCCGCCATGTTTGACTGGGACCGTGTACTTTTCTTTGAATGCCTCTTTTTTCTCCTGTAAACTCTATGTTGATGCTTTTGCCCTAAAAGCTCTACTTTTGTCTCATCTGACCAGAGAACATTCTTCCAAAATGTTTTAGGCTTTTTCAGGTAAGTTTTGGCAAACTCCAGCCTGGCTTTTTTATGTCTCGGGGTAAGAAGTGGAGTCTTCCTGGGTCTCCTACCATACAGTCCCTTTTCATTCAGATGCCGACGGATAGTACGGGTTGACACCGTTGTACCCTCGGACTGCAGGGCAGCTTGAATTTGTTTGGATGTTAGTCGAGGTTCTTTATCCAACATCCGCACAATCTTGCATTGAAATCTCTTGTCAATTTTTCTTTTCCGGCCACATCTAGAGAGGTTAGCCACAGTGCCATGGGCTTTAAACTTCTTGATGACACTGCACACGGTAGACACAGGAACATTCAGGTCTTTAGAGATGGACTTGTAGCCTTGATATTGCTCATGCTTCCTCACAATTTGGTTTCTCAAGTCCTCAGACAGTTCTTTGGTCTTCTTTCTTTTCTCCATGCTCAATGTGGTACACACAAGGACACAGGAGAGAGGTTGAGTCAACTTTAATCCATGTCAACTGGCTGCAAGTGTGATTTAGTTATTGCCAACACCTGTTAGGTGCCACAGGTAAGTTACAGGAGCTGTTAATTACACAAATTAGAGAAGCATCACATGATTTTTCGAACAGTGCCAATACTTTTGTCCACCCTCTTTGTTATGTTTGGTGTGGAATTATATCCAATTTGGCTTTAGGACAATTCTTTTTGTGTTTTTTCATTTAAGACAAATTGAATGAAGATAATAATACCAAAGAATTTGTGTTTGCAATCATTTTCAGGAAGAAACTGAGTATTATCTGACAGAATTGCAGGGGTGTCAATACTTTTGGCCATGACTGTACATATGTAAGGGTGGTTTCATATTAGCATTTAAGGCTGCAGCGTTGGCCTGCGCACGGCCACCACTAAGCCCCGCCCCCTGCCACGCCTCTGCCGGTAGCTCCGCCTATTGGCGCATGACGCTGCATGCGTCCTGTGTCTCCTATCTTTAGCACTGGGGACGCAGGCCATGTGCAGGTATGCATTTGGCGGCGCATGCATCCTTTTGATGGGTGTGCCGACCAGCGCCAAAGGCAACCTGTTGCAATTTGGTGCTCTCGGCGCACCGTCAAAAGGACGCATGCCCCACCAAACACATACCTGCGCATGGCCTGCATCCCCAGTGCTAAAGATAGGGGACGCAGGACACATGCAGCGTCATGCACCCATAGGCGGAGCTACCGGCGGAGGCGTGGCAGGGGCGGGGCTTAGCGGCAGCCATGCACAGGCCGATGCTGCGGCCTTAAACGCTAATGTGAAACCACCCTAAGTGACAAATACAATTAGTACAGTGTGTGCAGCTTACTCTACATGTATTTAATTAATAAAATATTATTTTTCGCAAAAAAATGGCATGGGCTCCCAAGCAATTTTTGTAACCAGCACACGGAAAGCTGATGGTCGGGGGCCTATGTTTATAGCCTGGAAAGGGGGTAATACCCATAGATCTTCCCAGGCTATTAATATCAGCTTGCAACTGTATACTTAGCCTTTACTGGCTATTAAAATGGGGACCCTAAAATAAAGATGTAAGGTCCCACTATAATTAATAACTAGCAAAGGCTAAGCAGACAGCTGCTAGGGCTGATATTAATAGCCTAGGAAGGGGCTATGGATACTGCCACCCCAAGGCTAAAAACATCAGCTCTCAGTCACCCCAGAAAAGGTGCATTTGCCCTGTAGCAGTGACAAGTGGGGTGATAGTTGGGGGGTTGATGTCACCTTTGTATTGCCAGGTAACATCAAGCCCTGAGGGTAGTTTTGGAGAGGCGTCAATAATACGCCCCCATTACTAACCCCGTATGCATATTGTAAGTAAACACAGACACCCTGAAAAATGTCCTTTAATTGAAAGAATCCCTTAATATTCTTAATTAAACCTTACTTACGACCTCGCCCATTCCCCCGATGCCCTCTTCATCTGCAAAAGAGGTAAAAAACAACAATATTCCTCACCTTTCCGCAGAGATGCTTTTATTTTAATCCATTTGTCCCACAATGGGTCTAGCTCTGCTACATCTAGATAGCAGACTGCATAGATGCATGATGAATCCATATAGCGTGTCATCCAGTAGTCACTGAGCATCATGTGCTCAGTGTCTGCCTGTTAACTGCAATTCCCTGTTTGAGGGCATCGCAAGCGTGAGAAAGTTCTCCTCCTCACAGTGTCATCTGACAGGTCCTGCGAGATCACAGCCAATGATGATCACATGCCTCCTGATGAATTTCTAAACAAAACATGCGTTGGGGCGATGGGGAGCATCCTGACTGACTTTTTTTGCCAGTAAGAACTTTAGCTGTCATAGCACCTTCATTTTTGTTTTGCAATTTGGCATTGCTTCACATTCTTTTGACTACTCTAGCTTAGATTCACTTGCTACCAGTCACTATTGTGTCTGATCTTCATCAGCCACCATGTGTTAGGTCTCATCAATAGGGCTAATCTACACATACATTGTGCGGATTCCATTATGTGCACCTAAGGGCCCGTTACACTAAGCGATATCGTTATTGACAAAAGTCCCATGTAGAATGCTAGAATGCCTATGGATGATACCAAAACAATTTGTTCACTCTAGGCACAAGCCACATCAGCTCCTACATTCATTAGAACACTGGAGAAAAAAGAAGCAAAACGATGATTGCAAAAATACCAATGATTTTTATTGTTAAATATCATACAAAAAGTGCACAAAAATTTAAATGAGGTGCCAATATAAAACACACACCCGACAAACCCCTCGTCCATCCAAGATGGAAAGTAGTATCCTCATATATGTATTCAAAACATCATGCCTAAAGAGTGAACGTCCAAATTGCTCCTGAATGGATTCCCTGAGCATAGCTCAAAGTAGGGAACAGGACGTGTGCTGTCCTAGGGTGCAATAAGTATAAGTATAGACGGGGGTGATCACAGTTAATGTCAGTACAAAATCTTACCAGAGGATGCAGGAGGAGGAGGGGAAGTGTCTGGCAGTGACCTCCGACGTGCGTTTCATGTCGCAAAAAGGCCGCTTTGTCAAGGAGATGTTAACCAGGTCTCCACAGGACCTTCAAATACCCTGTGACCGCGGTCACGTTACCGGGATCAACCAATCAGCGCGGCGTCATCGGCGCATGCGCTCTGAGGACGGCAGGCCCTGCTGCGCAGTGCAGGCGTCATGCTGAAACAGGACACCAGTCACAAGACCAAAGCACCCGTCTGCAGCATCGAGACACCCATCTGTCAGCAGCGCACATACCACCACACAGAGATGCTCGCAGCCACCTATAATTATGTCCCATATATGGAGTAAGGGGGAATCCCTAAAATCATTACAGGAAAGATCACTAATTTTGGAGGGGTCAAGGCCATACAAAAGCAATCATAATATATATATATACACATAAATGCACATCCCATATAACATGAGCAATAAACAGGCCTCCCATATTAAATATATCAGATGTATAAACTAAATATGGTCATAACACCCTCGGCTATAAAAGACGCTAATTCCAACTCACATGGATATACTTATGATATATATCATGCATGGGAAAAGCAGGGATCCCTAAGATCCATACAAACAAAAATCCATCATTTTAAGAAGGGTCATGGCCATACAAAATATCATCATATCTACATAAATGCACATCATATATGACATACACAGTAAATTAAATAAATACATCAAATGTATAAGGCAGCAATCTATGGTCATGGTTCCCACAATTATAAGAACTGCTGGATCCGGTTCACATAGGTATGGTACAGGGCGAGGGTCCATGGAGAAAAAGATCACAATATCAGTCATGTAAGGCAAACCACATAAAATCACAATGTTATCACAAGTTTAGAATCAACATATAGGTCATTAAGCTTCAGAATATTCAGAATTCTAATCCATTCAAACTCTTTAATTTTAAGCAATTTAACTCTATCACCACCCCTCACAAAGAGTTTTTTTATTTTATTCTTTTGTATTTCCATTCTACAGGGGATTTAAGTGTTTAAAATCTGGTTTAAAATTTAACTAGGTATGGACATTTGGATTGACTTGTGGTAAATGTGCTCTTACCAGGGTGCTTTTAACCATTTTGTCTCCTTTGGTCGACGGGTTACCAGCCCCAGGGGGTGTTCCTGCACCAGTGTCCCTCTAGTATTTACTTACCAGTATGAATATTAACACTGTCCCGTGTTCAGCGTTATTTGATATATGATTTTATTTTTGATGCAATTATTTTTTATTGTTTTTTGTTTGCGCTGGCTTTTTGAAAATATTGCCTTATTTACTGAACATGCAGATGCCTAAGGGGTTGTCAGCAGTGTCTGACGTGTGCACGTGGCATTAAGTTGCCATATTTTAAGATTGCATAATATGAATTCCCGTTTGCAATCTTGTAGATATACACATTAGCTATTGCTGGACGCCGGTTTTTGGTGCAATGTGTTAGGATGGGTTGAGCCATGATGTTTGACTATGCACAGCTGGTCTTGATGATCAATTATTTTACATATATATGTTTTGTATGTTATTATATATTTTTGCACGATATTTTGCGCTATGTCACTTTAGACCATTGAGCTATATTGTATTTTTGTATAACTTATGTGAAATTATTATCACAATTCTACACATTGTATTAATTGCTACTAAATACTTGTTATTTGGGTTGCCTTAAATGCTGAGCATATGCACTATTGTAACTGCTTGAGAAAGGTCTGCACTCAAGACCGAAACGTCGCCATATGGGCTATTAAATAAGACTTCTTTCTGAAATTTCATATGGTGTGCTGCCTCCATCTTTGGACTACTACCACTAATATCCCACATCATCCCATCAGAGCCACCGGACTACTACCCCTAATATCCCACATGATCCCATCAGCCAGAGCAACTGGACAACTACCACTAATATCCCACATCATCCCGTCACAGCCGCCGGTCGACTACCACTAATATCCTACATCATCCCGTCAGAGCCACGGGACTACAACCCCTAATATCCCACATCATCCCGTCAGCCAGAGCCACCGGACTATTACCCCTAATATCCCACATCATCCCATCAGACAGAGCCACCGAACTACTACCCCTAATATCCCACATCATCCCGTCAGCCAGAGCCACCGGACTATTACCCCTAATATCCCACATCATCCCATCAGACAGAGCCACCGAACTACTACCCCTAACATCCCACATCATCCTGTCAGCCTGGGGTAAGAACCAGAGCGCTGAGTGGAACGGTCCTAACTTCCATATCGCGGATCCCTTTAATAGAAGCCTGGGATGAGAATCAGAGTGCTGAGGGATTTACCCTAACTTCCATACCGGCGATCCCTTTAAGAGAGGCCTGGGGTCAGTACCAAAGTGCAGAGTGGAATTGCCCTCACTTCCATACTGGGGATCCCTTTAAGAGGCCCTGGAGCCAGAACCAAAGCGCTGAGCGGGACGGTCCTAACTTCCATACTGGGGATCTCTTTAAGAGAGACCTGGGGTCAAACCAAAGCACTGGATGGATTTGCCCTGACTTCCAAACCAATGATCCCTTTAATAGAGGCCTGGGGTCAGTACCAGAGCATTTGCAGCCAATTGCCCTGACTTCCTTACCGGGGATCTCTTTAAGAGAGCCTGGGGTCAGAACCCGAACACTGAGTGGAATTGCCCTAACTTCCATACCAGGAATCCCTTTAAGAGAGACCTGGGGTCGGTACCAAAGCGCAGAGTGGATTTGCCCTCACTTCCGTACCTGGGATCCCTTTAAGAGGAGCCTGGGGTCAGAACCAGATTGCTTGGTGGAATTGCCCTAACTTCCATACCAATGATCCCTTTAAGAGAGGCCTGGAGTCAGAAACAAAGTGCTTAGTGGAATTGCCCTAACTTCAAGACCAATGATCCCTTTGAGAGACCCTGGGGTCAGAACCACAGTGCTGAGTGGAACGGTCCAAACTTCCATACCAGGGATCCCTTTAAGAGAGGCCTGGGGTCAAACCAAAGCACTGGATGGATTTGCCCTGACTTCCATTCCAATGATCCCTTTAATAGAAGCCTGGGGTCAGAATCAGAGCGCTGAAGGATTTGCCTTAACTTCCATACTGGAGATCCCTTTAAGAGGGAACATGTGCCTATGGGATGGAGGATGTGTGATGGGTATATGGGCACGGGAGGGAGGATTCATTTCTGTCATGTGCTCTCTGATCCTTTCTGGGGGGCAGACAATGGCTGGGAACTTATGTTGCCAGGGATGCTAGATTTCTCCCACCCGGTCACTGTCTGCTGAGGTGTTGTCGTGGAGTGAGAAAACTGTTGCTCATGGCAACCAATCACAGCTCAGCTTCTTTTAAACAGCTCTGGTGAAATGAAAGATGCTTAGTGATTGGTTGCAAGGAAAACTGTTGCTCATAGCAACCAATCACACCTCAGCTTCTTTTAAACAGCTCTGGTGAAATGAAAGAGCATTCGTGATTGGTTGGTGATACACACCTACATTCAATTTTATATGTACAGATGCCATAACCAAGTGTATACTTTACTTCTAGGTGTATTTATAATTATTTTGGTAATCCATTATTGGGACAACCATGTCGCCCATGCATGTGTCCGGGGTCTCCTACAAGCAAGAAATACTTTGCAGATTCTTGTAAACAAAACAATAAGACTATGGAGGTGACCTGCAATTGTTTTGAAGGTTATACAGGTAACTCCCAATTGAATTCAATATAAGTTTTTTAATTTTTTTGCAAATGTTTGCCATTTTAATCTTCCTTTATAATACATATTAATAATGAGATATTCAGTATTGTTTTTTATGAACAGAGATCATTGATTTGTCAATTTATGTAAACTCACATGACTATTACAGAGTTGAAACTAACCTTTCTGATTTCAATGACAGCCCAGTATGTATATAAAATGCATTCTGGAATCAGTACAAAAGACAAATGATCAGTAAAGCAAATATGTGCACATTTATGCCAACTTTATATATTTGTTTCCTTTAAACTTTCTACTGTGTTCCTTATTTTCTCAGGAAAGAACTGTAATGAATGTCCTGATGGATTTTATGGAAACATAGAAGAAGGGGAAGAGTGTTTACCGTGTCAGTGCAATGACAACATTAATGTAGAAGATCCTAACTCGTGTGACAAGATTACAGGGGAGTGCTTGCTGTGTACGAAAAACACATATGGTCCTAACTGCGAATCATGTCTACCTGGTTTCTTTGGATCGGGACTTTATCACAACTGTGCAAGTAAGTTTAGGTTAGTGAGTTAGTGACTTATTTTCTAGATTATTGAAATATGTGAGGGGTGCTCTGAAGAAAAAGTCCAAGTATTAATAATACAAAAAACTTCAGCTCTCATATGATAGGTTTATTCACCAATGGTTAAACAAAAATGAGGCAAAACCCCACCACATAACAAAAAAATGGAAAAAAAGACCCTGGGATAAACAGATATTTTCTTGCAACGTTTCAGCATTTGTTGCCTTTCTCAAGCAAGATCTGTGCGGAGTAGGGTCTGAGAGTGTGGCAATAAATGCTGTATTAGACCTGTGGATTATGTAGCACAAAGAAGTGCTCCTGGTGCCTGTGGGACACGAGGCATGAGGGTTAATGGAGGCCTTCCAGGTATGGTCTCAGAGGCCTACTGCTACAGGCAACACGCATGAAGGAGACGTGAACATTGCCAAAAATAATTGGCAGACACCATCAAAGAGGTATCCATTTCACCACAGTAGAAATAGTATAATAGTGATTGATATGTCTTCCACTACACCCAATCCAGCAGATGAACACCCAAAAGGGAGTGTTCACATTTCCAAAAATTACTGGCAGACACCACAAAAGTGGCATCAATTTCTGTTAGGGACGGCGGAACGCACTAAATATTAAATAATAGAAAGTGCGTTCGCCGTCCGGGGTTCACCGTGCAGTGGGTGTTAAAACCGCTGCTAGACAATGGCAGATGTGCTATATGGCGGTATAGCGCACGCTTGTTATACGTCACCCAATGTGCGCTGGGCGTACTCTGTTGATTCACAGAGTCACCTAAGGCATGAACATAAATGCCGAGCCTGTTGACCTCACAGGACGCAGCGAAGTGCACGCACGGTATGTGGTCACAGGACTAAGCCCAAGACTCAGGGAGGTGTCTGTTTAGACCTACAGTGCGTGCGGCGTCGCTACCACGGACGCCAACTAGTGCTGCTACAGCAGCGCGGCGACTGACCCAGCCGCAATGCGACAGTGCCCAAGAGGGGCGCACTGTCAGACGCTAGCACTGTGGAGGATGTGCCGTGTGGCCAGTAACTTTGTTTTTTACAGTAATGGCGTTTACCTCTGTAGTCAATGCAGGGGCACAACTCTACACTCTTCTACTGCACGAAGAAGAACCCTGCACCAGCCTGCGACACACCGATTTTCTGATTAAACCTCTTGCCAGGTTCTCCCGGATATATCGTGACATAGCCTCCGTCTCAGGGAGAGATAGAGGATATACGCGGCCTCTAGGAGGTTACGCGCCTGGCAATAGGTCTATCGGGCAATCGCATGGACAGTACGGCGGAAGCGTCTCCGCAGACTTTTTGGAGAAAACGTCTGCGTACTGTCGGTAGTGTTTAGGAAGCGCGGAAAGATCCGCGGGCACTTCTTTGGAGGCTACTTGGACACTGCCCCTCATGCACCTTCCCTCACAGTCCTTGCTCCAACCCAGTATATTCCCCGAAGACCAATCAATATGAGGGGAATGGTAACGGAGCCAGGGAACTCCGAGAAGCACCTGGTCGATGCCATCTGGCAAAATGAACAGGGACAAGATCTCGTGGTGAGATGGTGAGATAGAGAGACCAAGAGGTGCTGTCTGGTGGGCGACCGGAGATGGTAAAGGCGCACCATTAACCACCCTGATAGTCATGGGATGGGGCAGTAGCACCAGCGGCATAGCGTGCTTTTGGGCGAAGGACGAAGACATGAAATTCCCTTCTGCCCTGGAGTCCACCGTGACCTCTACCTCCCAGGTGGAAGCACCGCTATCTAACGTCCCTCGGAATACCGGTTTGGGAGAAAAGGGTTTCATATCTGATAGACCCCCTCCTACGACCACGGGGCGTGATCGTTTTTTCGACCGCTGTGGACACGTGTTAGCCACGTGGCCAAACTGCCGGCACTGATAACAGTGTGCGGAGCTTCGCACCGGACGCGGCTTAGAGTCAGTGTGAGACATCTCCGTGGGTTCAAGAGGTACAGAGAAGGCAGGAGCCAACTTAACCCTCTGTCTGGCTTGAGCTCGCTCCAACCTGCGCTCATATAACGGAGATCAATGGAGATAGTAATCAGCTCCTCCAGAGTTACGGGAACCTCCCTGGTAGCTAAAGCATCTTTGACATGTTCCGCCAAACCCCTCCAGACAACAGGGACGAGCGCCTTATCAGGCCACTCCAACTCGGAAGCCAGTGTCAGAAAACGAACGGCGTAGTGGCTGACCGAGAGGGAGCCCTGTGTTAAAGCTAATAGCTGGAGGGAGGTGTCGTGAGTGACCCGAGGTCCCAAAAAGACCTGTTTTAGTAGGTGAGGAACTGAGCAGCGCTCAGAACCACGGGGTCACCACGCTCCTACAGCGGCGTGGCCCATTCTAACACCCTGCCCGACAAGAGGGAGACGATAAACCCCACCTTAGCCCACTCTGTAGGGAATCGCACAGCCAGTAACTCAAGCTGGATAGAGCACTGGCTCATGAAACCCCTGCAGGCGGCGCTGTCGCTAGAAAATTTATTGGGCAACGGGAGGCGGGACATTGTCGGCACTGGCGTGGGTGTGGGCACACGCGAGACAGCCTCTGCGACTGCCTGGGCAGCGGCCACTGTAGCATTCGCAGCTGAGGTGGAGCTCTCAATAGCCGCCAACCTGCTCTCCAGCTGCCGAATGTACTGCCGTAGCTGCTGCAGGTCCGCCATTACTAGCCAGACCCTGGCGCTAGTATAATGTTAGGGACGGCGGAACGCACTAAATATTAAATAATAGAAAGTGCGTTCACTGCCCGGGGTCCACCGTGCAGTGGGTGTTAAAACCGCTGCTAGACAATGGCAGAGGCGCTATATGGCGGTATAGTGCACTCGGGTTATACGTCACCCAATGTGCGCTGGGCGTATTCTGTTGATTCACAGAGTCGCCTAAGGCATGAACATAAATGCCGAGCCTGTTGACCTCACAGGACTCAGCGAAGTGCACGCACTGTATGTGGTCACAGGACTAAGCCCAAGACTCAGGGAGGTGTCCGTCTAGATTTACCGTGCGTGCGGCGTTGCTACCACGGACGCCAACTAGTGCTGCTACAGCAGCGCAGGGACTGACCCAGCCGCAATGCGACAGTGCCCAAGAGGGGCGCACTGTCGGATGCTAGCACTGTGGAGGATGTGCCGTGTGGCCAGTAACTTGCCACTGACTGGCGCTGACTCTATAACTAGATCTCTAAACGCACTCGTAATATCAGAGGGAGGGGAATCTTAATGAGTCATTTGCAGTCCATACACCCATCACCATTCACACAGTAGCAATTAGAGTCTATACTAGCACATGGCCGAGCGGCCATGCGGACCTTTTATAGCCGTGCGCTTCCGGGACCTTCCAGATCTCTGAGATGGACCAATCAGATCAGGAGAAGGACCTGAGCACGTGACTCCCGATCTCCAATGGGAGATCTTCTCATGAGCATGCCCAGTAGCGTGACGAGAGGACTTAGCCTCTGGAGTGGCTTGCCGCAGGACAGCCTGCGCTGCCATTGCTGACCAAGAGGTGGCGGCAACAACCAGTCCTACAGAGCTGGTCTGAGCAGAGCGTCTGGGATGCCGAGATTGTTGTGCAGGCTCCTGAGCGGTCGGTGGAGAATGGGAGACCGCTGGATGCAAGACTCTGGATTCCCGCTGTGTAGCTGCAGGGACCCGACGCCTAACAAATTTCACCACAGTAGAAATAGTATAATAGGGACTGACAGGTCTCCCTCTACACCCAATCTAGCAGATGGACACCCAACCAGTAGTGTTCACATTTAAACAAATGAGGGCCTTACACCACAGAAGTGGCATCAATTTCACCACAGTAGAAATAGTATAATAGGGACCAACAAACCCAATTCAGCAGATGGACACCCAGCCAGGAGTGTTCACATTTCCAAAAATTACTGGTAGACACACAAAAAGTGTAATGGAGGTTGGTGTTTGGCACATGGTGAATGTGTGTCTAGAAGTTACAGGAACTTGGCTGGACTTAGCCTGTATACAGGATTCCCGGGCTGCAGGACTATAGCAGCAAGGCTCTCAACAACCCTGGGAATGGCACCTGGTGGAGGCCGCAGGACCAGGCAGCAGCTTAGTTAAGCCTGTTCCGTGCAAGGGGTGAGTCTGGGACCAGTGGTTCTCCAAGCTGGAGTACATTTATGTTTTTCCCTTATTTTCTGTTAACCTGCTGTTTGCAAACTGACATTAAGGCCTCTTTCACACATCAGGTTTTCGCTGTCAGGCGCGATCCGGCGCTTTTGACAAAAACCGGATCCGGCGAAATGCAATGCCGGATCCGGTTTCCCCCCATTGACTTGCATTAGAGCCGGATCGAGCCGGATGGCCATGCGTTTCATCCGATTTTCGCCGGATCCGGCAATGTGACGCGATCCGGCGTCTGGAAAAAACGGCTACTGTAACGTTTTTTGTCTCCGGCGAAAAAGCCGGACACGCCGGATCCGGCTTGTCCGGCTTTTTCATACAATGAAAGCCTATGAGCGCCGCAATGCGCCGGATCCGGTTTTTTTGGTCTGAGCATGCTCAGTAGCTCTGCCCACAAGACATATATAAAAGCAAGACAGTGTGACCCTCAGCCACACCCAACATGCCACCCAAGCCAAGAACCAGGAGCAGGAGAAGGCAGCAGACATCTGCGGCAGCAGCACCATCAGCACCACCCCAAATGGAGCAGCATGCTGAACAACGGGAGGGGAGTCCAGCAGCAGATGAGAGACGGTAATTATCAAATCCCCCATTCCTCCAAACTAGGGCTATGGAATATCAAGATATTCATTGGCCCTTTGTTTCTCTTTATTCAACAGCCTCCCAATAGATGCAGCAGCAGCAGCAGCAGCAATGGCAGCAGCAGGAACACCACCCATAGCCATGGAGTTTAGCCATGAGGAAGACAGCACATCTTCTTCTGGGAGCCCTCCCTCGCATCGTCAGCGTTTGACGGTAAGTTTTTATTTCCAAAATCCATCATCTCTGGAATATATGTCTATTCATTGCCTTTTATTTCAAAACAGGAATCACAAGATGAAGAGGAGCTCCCAGAAGAAGAAGGAAGGGGTGGACAGACACTTGGAGTGGGCTCACAATTGGTAAGTTTTTTGCATCAAACGCAGAAACACAACATCACACTACACACAACACATAGAAAACAATGTTCTGCAGACCACACACAGCAAACAAATGCCTACATCCAAAGACATAACATTTTTTGTTTTCTTCTCTAGTCTTCCCAATCTGGTGCTCGGCCAAGAGGTCCTCGCAGTGCCTCCCGGGGTCGTCGGCGACAGCAACGCGGCGGTCACCAGCGTGTAAGTATAAATATTTTTGCTTTTTTTTTTTGCACTTTTTATTTCATTTCTTTTGTGGAGGCTAATTATGTTATTTTTGTCTTTTTCTTTAACAGCCTTCACAGCGTGCTCCCGACTCTGACGGTGAGGATGGAGGGATTGATGTGGACCGCCTCATCGATCTCGTCAGAGAAAGGGAGCCGCTCTGGAATATGGCTGACCGCCGCCACGCTGACCTTATCGTTACCCGACGACTCTGGGAGGAAATCTGTTCGCTCTTTGTGGACCGCTGGGAGGACCTCGAAGCTCGGGCCCAGATTAAAGAGCATAAGTATATACAGTACCGGTTGCTTGATTTAAACCAGTGTTTCCCGAACTCCAGTCCTCGTGGTCCCCACGGATCATGTGTTCAGGATTTCTATTTACTTTGGAAATCCTGAAAACATGACCCCTGGGGACCATGAGGACTGGAGTTTGGGAAACACTGATGTTGTATACTAACCACTTTGTCCTTTCTCGTTTCAGGGGAGAGAATTGTGAAGCGGTGGCGGTCTGTGAGGGATCGTTTCAAGAAGGAGTTCAATAAAGAGATGTGGGCCCCGAGTGGATCTGGAGGACGCAGGAGCAAGTACAAGTACGCACGAGCCCTGTCGTTCCTCCGGGAGACAATGCTCACCAGAAGGTAAATATTACACACCACATGTGACAAAAAAATGTTTAGATGTAACTTTTTTTTTTCAGCCAGGGCCATACCATGTCACTATTTTAATTGTTTTTTTTTCTCTTTATTCCACAGCACGGTGAGCAGCACTCGGGAGCCTGCACGATTGGACCCTTCTGAGGCGATCCCTGAGGAGACTGTCACCGAGGGACACTTCGACCGCCCCGGTACATCTGCACCTTCCCAGCCTTCCCACACATTCGACCCATCTGTCCCATCCACCAGCACAGGAGCATCGTGGCCGCCTACATTACATGAAGCTGCTGGTGAGGAGATCGCTTTCCCTTTACCCCACCCTTCTGCCCCTGCCACCTCTAGTACACCTGCGGGTACTGGGCGGCAGCGGCAGAGGGGTCAGGAAAAGACTTATGCGCCAGAGTTCTTGCATCTGAATGCATCTTTCCAGAACTGTCTAAAAGTCTTGTCAGAGCAAATCTCCGCAGGCTTTCAGCAGATCAACTCCAGCATTCTGGAGGTGAAGACACTTCTGCAAACCATGCATTTAGAAGCAAGATCTTCGCCAAACCACACCTTTTTCAGGTCTGTTGTGGAGCGCATGGCAACACTATCTCCTACCCAGCAGATGCATGTAATGCATTCGTGCCACGGTGCTCTACAGCAGGTTACCTCCCAACCTCCACCTCCCACCACTGTAGTTCCTCCACCTGCACCCCCTCCAGCCACTTTCCATCCTCCCCCTCCTATTACATCTGCACCCCCTCCAGCCACTTTCCATCCTCCCCCTCCTATTACATCTGCACCCCCTCCAGCCACTTCCCATCCTCCCCCTCCTATTACATACCAGCAACCTCCCCAGTACCAGCAACCTCCCCAGTACCAGCAACCTCCCCAGTACCAGACATCTCCCCACTTCCAGCAACCTGCCCCGTACCAAACTCCTTCCCCGTACCAAACTCCTTCCCCGTACCAAACTCCTTCCCCATACAACTTTCCATCAACATCATCTGCTCCTACAGTCCCTGCCCAACCCTCAACTCCACCGCCCACCACCTCTTCTGCCTCCCACATGTCCACCCATTCTGTAGCTTTTTCCACACCATCACCTCTAACTGTTCCTTCCCCACCACGATCCCAATCCTCTCTCCACACTCCCATTGTCGAAGTGTCCCGCAGCCCCTCCAGCAGTATTTCCACCCCACACTACACAGATTTGTAATGTGTGTTTTGTAATAAAAATGCCCAGTTTTTTTCAAACCTTTATTAAAAAAGTTTTTTTAACTTTAAAAACAGTTTACAAAAAAAAAAATTTTTAAATAAAAGTTAAATTATTGTTTACACTGGTTGTCTGTCATTTCTTTCTGTGGCGAAATATGTTTAAAAAAAAGGTTAAATACAGGGTATTTAAAAGGTAAAAAGGTATTCAAAACTAGGTATATAACTGTGGGTAAATTTTAGCTTTTTGCCACAGTTGTGTTCCTGGTTGTGTTTGAAGCAAAGTATTTCACCTAAAAAGTTGTGTTTATTGTTGGTGATTTCCTAACAATGTACACAACTTTTGTTAAAAGGTGAAATACTTTGCATAAAACACAACCAGGTACACACTTGTGGCCTAAAGCTAAAAATAGAGACCATGACAAGATAGCCAACTTTGGTTGGCAAAGGTATATACTGTTGGTACAGAAGGTACACAAGTTTGGTTGGGCACAAATCTTTCACACTCTGTCATCCTGCCAGTGTACTCTGCCTTGAGGTGACATAAAGTATAGTGCAAAATTGTCCCTCATTACTGAAACCGACACAGAACTTCTAGTGGCAATGTCATGGTAATCTTGCAAGGTGGTTTCTTCAGAGGTGTCCTCAATGGAAATGGGTTCCTTGCAGATAACAAAATTGTGGAGTACCACGCAAGCTTTGATCACCTCGTCAACAGTTTCTGTCTTGAGGTTGATCGCAGTCAATAGGACCCGCCATTTGGCTGTCAGAATACCAAAGGTACATTCAACCATTCTTCTTGCTCTTGTGAGGCGGTAATTAAAAATGCGTTTTGGTCTTGTCAATCCTCTGCTAGAGTACGGTTTCAAAAGGTGTTCTGACAGCTGGAAGGCTTCATCCCCTACACAGACAAATGGCATAGGTGGACCAGATGTTTGCGGCAGCGGTCTAGGTGGTGGGAACTGGAAGGTGTTTCCATACAGTTTACGCCCCATGGCAGACAGTTTGAAAACTTGAGAGTCATTGGAGCGGCCATAGGCCCCAATATCAACAGCAATAAATTTGTATTCCGCGTCAGCGATGGCCATGAGGACAATTGAAAAATATTTCTTGTAATTGAAATATTCCGATCCCGATCCGGCTGGCTTTACAATGTGGATATGTTTCCCGTCCACAGCGCCCAAGCAGTTGGGAAACTGACATATCTGTTGAAACTTGTCAGCAATTTCAATCCACCTCTCTGTTGTGGGCTCTGGTAAAAACTCTTCAGCTAAGGAGTCCCACAGTGCACGGCATGTGTACTTCACTATTCCAGATATGGTGGAAATCCCGAGTCTGTACTGGAAATGCAGTGACGAAAGGGATTCTCCAGTTGCAAGAAATCTGTGGGGAATTAAAAAACAATAAATTAGTTTTAAATCACAGCATTACATACCAAAACTCAGCTATAACACTTGGAGATACAAACTACCACCAACAAGATTGCAGTGAAAGTGTGCTCTGATGCGAGCATATCCAATAAATGTGGCTTACCTTAAAGTCACCATCAGACGCTCTGCGGGTGAAACAGAGAAGCGGCAATAGGTGTCCGCTTTTCTTATGAGGTGTGCAATGCGCTCCACCAAGTAATCAAAATTCTCCATTTTCATCCGAACATATCCAAAAAATTTATCCGGGTTTCGTCGAAGGTCCATGCAGAGTGTAGAATAGACCCCACGCGTCATTCTCTTGGCTGTGATGGGGTGGATCCACAAACGTCGTCTACGATGCCTGATGCGCTGCTGTCTCGCTCTCTCCTTCTCCAGGACAATCACCCTCAAACGATTCGCCTCCGCTATAAAATCCGCCAAATTCTTCAAAATATTTCCAATCACAACATCCATCTTCGCCAGTAACTTGCTCTTCTCTCCAACCTGCACTTTCTCCTCTCCAACCTGTCAAAGAAGGGCTGTAGGAACACGCTACATATAGTTTTCCAGTAGCCAATCCCGTTCGGAAGGCCACAAGGGTCAATTTTAAAAACTGGATCCGGCGTAATCCGTCGAAAAACGGATAGAAAAACGGATGAACCGGATGAGTGGGATCCGGTTTTTTCTGTCAAGAACAAGACGGATCCAGCAGAAAAACGGATCCGGCACATCAGGTTTTACAAAACATTTGCCGGATCCGGCGTTCCGGCACGACGCCGGATCGCGCCTGACGCCGAAAACCTGATGTGTGAAAGTAGCCTAAACCACTGAAATTAGACTTTAAGTCTGTGTGTTGCCTCTTTACTGCAGCCCTGCCATTACATTAAGCTATGGAATATCTGACCTGTTTCTGCATGGTCAGACACAGCCATTACACTGGGGCACATTTATAAGATTATCTCGGGACAGGAACATTTTTTTATAAAAACATCCAATTGTGAAACTTATTATTATTCCAAGATATATAGATTAAAATATACTTTTTATGGTGGCACAACCCCTTTAATATCATCAGAATCAACTGACAGGTGTGCTGTGGGCAGCGATAGATTTGGCACTAATGGTTGCCAAGGTTTGCTATTCACAGGATGTTCTGCAGATACATGTTGGGGAAGAGGGAGAAACATCCTGGTTACTATAGAATTAGAAGGACAGAAAGGTTTTGTTCTCTGTAGCCATTATCAGACCTGAAGCACTAATTTTCCACTGGAAATTACATTCATAAAAACAGATAAAACATTATTTTCTGTTTTGTTTTGTAGAATGTAACTGTGACAGCAAAGGGTCAATAAGCACATTATGTAATCAGGTGACTGGACAGTGCACTTGTCGCAGAGACATACAAGGACAGCGCTGTGACAGCTGCTTGCCTGGATATTATGGATTTCCCAACTGCCGACCCTGTAAATGTAATGGCAATTCTGAGATATGTGACCCAGTAACTGGTGCTTGTAAGGGCTGCATGGGATTTACAGATGGAACCAACTGTGAGCGGTAAGGACACATGATAGTGTATAAGTTGTGCGTGTGTTGACAATTTGTTATCTTTTTCTTTTGGATAGTAAAATGCCTAGTTTAATTTTTTATAGAATTCTACTATTATAGTGATAATAATTGAATGTGCTAATATTCATAGTGTTTCTTTACATTTTGAATAATCAAAAAAAGTAAGAAAAAAAGTAAGATTTTAATCAATATCTCACTGAAAACAAAAACAATTTTTGCAATTTTGACAAGATTGAGTTTCATAGAACATTTCTTTATCTAAAACATGAAAGTAAGTTTAATAATATTTCTTTCATTACGAAATCTTCAGTTTTCAGTTCAAAGTAGTTGATGCAAAAATGAATACACCCCACATCAAAAACAGCTACATCTAGTACTCTGTATGACCTTCATGATTTTTAAGTACATCACCAAGTCATCTAGGCATGGAGTGAATAAGCTGGCAATATATTGCAACATATTTTTTTTTCAATAGACTTCTTTTAGAGCCTGGATGTTATATGGAGAGTGATGCTCAAACTATCTCTTCAGAACTCCCAGGACATTGTGATCATAGGAACAAGGCCACCACCATATTTCACTGTAGGCACCATGTATTTAGAAAAATTAATTTAGAAAAATGCATGGTGGTGGCAATGTCCTTATGTGGGGCTGCATGAGTGCTCATGGTGTCTGGGAGCTACTCATTGCTGCTATCATGAATTCCAAGTTGTACGGCTCTCCATTGAAAGAGAAGGTGCTTCCATAACTCTGTCCCCTTGGTAGACGTGCATTTTTCAAACATGACAATGATCCAAAACACACATCTAAAGCCACTGTTGCATTTCTGAAGAACAGGGTTAAAGTGATTCAGTGGCCAAATATGTCTTCTGATCTGAACCCAGTTGGACACCTATGAGGAATTCTGATGAGACAAGTTGAGCTTCACTCTACATCCTGTATCCAGGCTCTAAAAGAGGTTGTTCTTGAAGAATGGAAAAAGATAGATGTTGCAATATGCCACCATCTTGTTCATTCCATACCTTGAAGACTTGGTGCTGTTCTTAAAAATCATGGAAGTTTTGCAAAAAAGTAGATGTTTGGATGTGGGGTGTATTTATTTTTGCATCAACTAATTTGAGTAAAATAGAAGATTTTGTAATGAAAGTTATATTATTAATAGTGATGAGCGAATGTGCATGGATAAGATGTTATCCAAGTATGTTTGGGTGCTAACCGAGTGACTTTGGCATGCTCAAAAAATATATTTGAGTCTCCACTCCTGCATGTCTTACGGCTGTTCGATGGCCGCAACACATGCAGGGATTGTCTGTTTGTCAAAAAGCCGCAAGACATGCAGGCACAGGGACTCACACATATGATTGGTGCTAGCACTGATCACGGGCATTTAACACCTCTGATGCCACTGTCAGTAGTGACAGCAATATAGAGGGATATCGCACAGTGCAATGGCGTTGTCATGATGGTTTCCATGGAGACCCCTGGCCGCAAGATGGCCACGGGGTCCTTCAGGGCCTGCATGAAAGATGACATGTCAGTGCCTGCTCAGAGCAGGACCTGAGACATCTCCTCCCTGCCTGTCAGATCCTGGTCTAATGCCCTGCAGTGCAGATGCATTGCAGAATATCAGATCAGCAATCTGATGTTATACAGTAATGTCCCATACTGGGACAATGTAAAAGAGTAAAAAAAATATTAAAAAGTGTAATAATATATTTTTTTATATCCTCAAATAAAGAAAATAAACAAATATTTTTCCAGTAAATATATTTATTTATGTAAATAAAAAAATAAACAATAAAAGTACACATATCAGGTATTGCAGCATCCGTAACTATGGAGAAAGAAGGATTTAGTTCAGCTCACCCTCATTGATGCTGCAGCAAGGTCCGAGCAAAGACACGTCTCCACTTGGACATCTTGAAATACTTCATAGAAAAAGGAAAGTCCAGCTCAAGGAGTAAAATCCAGAATTTTCTTTATTTATTTCATTAAAATACATGCATGGCTGCTATAGTCATCATTGCGGTTTTTACCCTGACATGGGATAGCCGCACAGAGAGTGCCCAGGAGGTTCTGTACGCGTTTCGAGCGGTATACGCTCTTAGACTCAGAATAACACCAAAGAGCTAACACAGCAGAATATCAAGAAAGTGCACAGGTGCACATAATTAATTATTTAAAATAGACACAGAGGAAAAAAAAAAGCAGGAAGGTATCCACAAAAGACAAAAACACAAATATAAGTGAAGTATACATAACATTAAATTAATATATCACGTCAACAATAAAACAACAAAAAACCTTTATATGAATGTGATTACCGTATATACTCGAGTATAAGATGACCCCCCTAATTTTGCCACAAAAAACTGGGAAAACTTATTGACTCTAGTATAAGCCTAGGGTGGGAAATGCTCCATAGATTATTCCCCCATATGGTGTCCCCAGAAGAAGCTCCATAGATTGTTCCCCCATATGCTGCCCCCATAAGAAGCTCCATAGATTATTCCCCCATATGGTGTCCCCAGAAGAAGCTCCATAGATTATTCCCCCATATGCTGTCCCCATAAGATGCTAAATAGATTATGCCCCCATGTGCTGCCGCTGCTGCTGCATATAAAAATAAAAAAAATGACATACTCACCTCTCCGTCACTGGGTGTCAGGTGCCGGTGTCACTGCTTGCACCAGAGATACTCACCTGTCCTGCGTCCATGGCTGCTCACCGCTATCTGCCACGTCATCGGTCAGTGACGTTCAGACTGCAGGGGGCGCGGCACGCACTTACTACGTCACAGCGCCCTTTGCTGTCTGAAGTAACTGACAGATGACAGACAGCAGCAAGCAGCCATGGACGCAGGACAGGTGAGTATCGCTATACTTACCCATCCTGACGCTGTCTCTTGAGCCCCCAGCTTCTCCGCGCTCTCTCTTCCTGTCTTCAGCGGTCATGTGATACTGCTCATTAAAACTCATGAATATGCGCATATTCATGAGTTTTAATGAGCGGTACCACGTGACCGCTGAAGGCAGGAAGAGAGAGCACGAAGAAGCTGGGGGCTCAAGAGACAGCGTCAGGACGGGTAAGTATGACCTGACTCCCCCGCCCCCCCCTCCCCCTCCAACCCCCCTCCCCCTCCGACCCCCTGGTGTATATGACTCGAATATACTGTAAGCCGAGAGGGGGACTTTCAGCCCAGAAAAATGGGCTGAAAATCTCGACTTATATTCGAGTATATACGGTAATAATAATGCATAAACTCTTTCCTCAAATTCATACCCATAGGTGTTTGTGTATCAAGAAGGTAAATCCAAAATGCCTCTCTGTCTCTTAGTAATTTTTCTCTATTTCCACCTCTGGTTCTTTTTTTAATTTGTTCTATAGCATAAATTTTAATGAAAGAAAGATCCCTATTGTGAAAAGAAACAAAATGCTTTGACACATTGGATATATATGCAAATATAGTTCATATTGTATGGAACTACAGAACTACATTGTTGCTGTCTCACAATTTCTTCTTATTCAATGAGAAATTCTATCTACAGAATAGTGGTGTGTCGATGGCGGCCAAGTTCTCCACTTCGGTCGCTAACTTGGTGATGGCATGGTGGGAGGAGCTGTTTATTTTTTACGTAAATAATCCTTTCTTGGGAAAACATTGAATGGTATATAAGATACACAGATGATCTGCTCATCATATGGAAGGGTGACGTTTGCCTCATTCCTCTTTTTATTGATTACATTAATGTTAATCAATTTAATTTGAAATTCACACATAGTTTTGATAGGTCTACAATTTGTTTTGTTTAATTGGGATACCGCAACAGTGCATTTCCTCCTCCACACATGGCAAAGAGGTTGCTGGCAATACAGTCTTGCATGCACATTCTTTCCACCCCGCTCACACAATCAAAGCGATTCCTGTGGGTGAATTAATCAGAGCGAAGAGAAATTGCAGTGAAACTTCGTCTTTTGACAGGGAATTTATTTCTATAAAAAATCGTTTAAATAAACGTGGCTATTAGTGTTGAGCATTCCGATACTGCAAATATTGGGTATCGGCCGATATTCGCTATATTGGAATTCCGATACCGAGTACCGATATTTTTTCAATATCGGATACCGGAATCGGAAGTTCCTATAATGCAATGAGCCACTGTTGTGGCTGTGATTGGCTGCTGAAATGATGTCATCATGATGCGCGGTCTGTGCGCATCATGATGCGCGGTCTGTGCCGACTGCGGGGGTCTGTACGGGCCTGAAAGGGGTCTGTTCCAGCTGTCGGGGGTCTGTGCTGGCCTGCCGGGGGCCTGTGCCGGCTGTCGGGGGTCTGTACGGGCCTGCCGGTGGTCTGTACGGGCCTGCCGGGGGTCTGTGCGGGCCTGCCGGGGGTCTGTACGGGCCTGCCGGGGGGCCTGTGCTGGCTGTCGGGGGTCTAGACGGGCCTGCAGGGGGCCTGTGCAGGCTGCCAGTAGTCTGTACGGGCCTCTCGGGGGTCTGTGCCAGCTGCTGGTGGTCTGTGCGGGCCTGCCGGGGGTCTTGTGTGTGTGCTGGTTAATGTGTTGAATGTAAAGAAAAAAAAAACATACTACATACATACTACATATATACTACATTCATACAACATACATACATACTACATACATACTACATGTATACTACATTCATACAACATCATACATGCTATATATACTACATTCATACAACATACATACATATTACATACATGCTTCATATATACTACATTCATACAACATACATACATAGTACATACTACATACATACTACATGCTACAGACATACAACATACATACATACTACATACTGCATACATACTACATACATACTACATACTGCATACATACATACATACTACATACATACTACATACATACTACATACAATACATTCATACAATACATACATAGACATACAGTACATATAACATAGAGAACATACTCACCATCACTTGTCACTTTGATCCCCGAAGCCAGTGTCATCTATGAAAAAATATGTCTATATGTATGTATTGTATGAATGTATTGTATGCAGTATGTATGTAGTATGTATGCAGTATGTAGTATGTATGTATGTTGCATGTCTGTAGCATGTAGTATGTATGTACTATGTATGTATGTTGTATGAATGTAGTATATATGAAGCATGTATGTAGTATGTATGTTGTATGAATGCAGTATACATCTAGTATGTATGTAGTATATATGTATGCTGTATGAATGTAGTATGTATGTAGTATGTATGTATGCTGTATTAGTGTAGTATATATGTAGCATGTATGTAGTATGTATGTATGTTGTATGAATGTAGTATATATGTAACATGTATGTAGTATGCATGTATGTTGTATGAATGTAGTATATATGTAGCATGTATGTAGTATGTATGTTGTATGAATGTAGTATATATGTAGCATGTATGTAGTATGTAGTATGTATGTATGCTGTATGAATGTAGTATATATGTAGTATGTATGTAGTATGTATGTATGTTGTATGAATGTAGTATATATGTAGCATGTATGTAGTATGTAGTATGTATGTATGTTGTATGAATTTAGTATGTATGTAGTGTCATGATCCAGGCTGGATCTGACAGTTTAAATGGAAAAGTGAACTTTTTTTCCTTTGGCTTGGTGCCAAAGTGTATTGTGATTGCCCCCGGTGGCCATTAGAATTATTACACGTGGTGTTTCATTCTAAGTTGCCCGATGGTGGTGAGTGGTATCGCACCTTAGTTTTAGGGTTAATGTGCACGCAATTACAAATCAGGTGTTAGGCTCTATAAAAGGGAGCCAGGTGGGTTCAATGACTGTTGGTGATATTGTGTTTCATTTTGCAAGTAAGCCTGGGGGAGGAAGGAGCTGAACATGAGTCCTGCGCAGCCCAGCCAGAGGGGACGAGTGGCAGTGGTCTGCAAGAAGGGCTGGCATGGCGTGGTGGAGTCACAGTTTATGGTGCTGGCAGGAAGTGCTTGCATGGCTTGGTGGAATGATGACTATGTAGAGAGTTGCATTCAGCATGCGGGACTTGGTTGTTGAGAGCTGGACTCAAGCATGCTGGACGTTTTGGCAGAAGCTGAACTCTGTTACTGGACAGCTGCAATTGGTGGTGGACTCTGTTCCAAGGCTGCACTATGGTGAAGGATCCAGTTATGGTGATGGATCCGGGTGGAGGAGAAGATGCACACGGGTGGTGGGCTCTGTTGCTAGGAGCGTACGCAACAGAGCAAAGCTAAGTGGTGTTTCCCCTGTTTTGTCACCTTTTTTCATGTGTGTTTTAGTGCAGTGGTGGGATTAGTTTCGGCACCGACCAATTCCCTAGTAAGGGTTTAGGTCAGGGCGAGCTAGGGGTTTTAGGTTCCTGTTGCGCGCCCGGTGCGGAACCGGCATAGGGAACGTTAGGAGTGCAGGGACACTGGCTCAGGGGAGCTCAGGAGGTCTCCACTTCCCTATTCCCTATCACAGGGCCCACCATTGTTAATGTTTCCCAGGTTTCCCTTATTATTTAAATTCGCCTTACTGGAGGCGGGGTTTCCAGATTTACGTGTAATACCTAAATTTGCCTGTTGGAGGCGGCGTATCCAGCTGCAGGTTTTATTATTTAAATTCACCCCACTGGAGGCGGTGTATCCAGGGTCACGTGTGTCATGGGTTCGCCTTGCGGTACTCGCTGCGTCCAGACACACGTGACCATGACATGTAGTATGTAAAAAAAAACAAAAAAAAAAACATTCAACACATTAGCCGGATGATGGGACTACTACTGTCCCATCATTGGCTAATGTGTCAATCACTGTCATTGTAGCAGGCATCGTCCGATGGGACCACCGGCAGCCGACACAGGCCCACGACAGTCGGCACAGACCCCCGAGAGACCCGTACAGACCACCGGCAGCCGGCACAGGCCCCCAACAGTTGGCACAGACCCCCGAGAGGCCCGCACAGACCCCGCCCGCACACACAGACACGCACAGTGTCCGCCTACGCACCGCCCACACTCTTCCCCCCTCCCGAACAGGATGTACAAGGAAAGAAAGGGTTTTTTTAATTCCGATATTTCTGTCCCATTGACTTGAATGGGACTTCCGGTATCGGAATCGGCGATGCCCAATACTTTTTGTGTATCGGGCCGATCCAATCTGATCTGATATTTCTGAATATCGGATGGTATCGCTCAACTCTAGTGGCTATCCAAATTGGACTATAAATAGAGCAGCTAATATCGTAAATAGCAAAACAAGGAAAACATTACTCAAACCAAAATGTCATAATAAAAATAGAACTCAACAGAATGATAGTCCCACACTGGTTCTTACCTACAGTCCATACTTTAAAGAAATCAGTAAAATAATTAATAACAATTTACATTTACTCCGTAATGACGACAAGCTACTAAAAAATGGGATCAGGATTGTTTCTAGGAGAGCCTCAACTTTGGGGAATTTTTTATCTCCTAGTCTATACAGTACAAATAAAAATAAAAACTGGTTATCGGTAATGGGCTACCACAGATGTGGTCAGTCTCCCTGTAAAACGTGCATCTTTTCATTCAAAACCCTGTCCTTTTTTGATTCCTCAAACAACAAAGAATATAAAATAAAAAATTTTTTGAACTGTAATTCAAACTTTGTTGTTTATATTGTGGAATGTACACATTGTAACTTAAAATATGTGGGTTCGACCATTCGTAGATTAAAGGATAGGATTCGGGAGCACCTGCATGATATTGTTCAGCCCACAACCCAAATATATCCAATGTATCGAGTCATTTTGTGTCTGTTCACAATAAGGATCTTTCTTTCATTAAAATTTATGCTATAGAACAAATTAAAAAAAGAACCAGAGGTGGAAATAGAGAAAAATTACTAAGAGACAGAGAGGCATTTTGGATTTACCTTCTTGATGCACAAACACCTATGAGTATGAATTTGAGGAAAGAGTTTATGCTTTATTATTAATCACATTCATATAAAGATTTTTTGTTGTATAATTGTTGACGTGATATATTAATTTAATGTTATGTATACTTCACTTATATTTTTTGTTTTTGCCTTTTGTGGATACATTCCTGTTTTGTTTTGTTTTTTCCTCTGTGTCTATTTTAAATAATTAATTATGTGCACCTGTGCACTTTATTGATATTCTGCTGTGTTAGCTCTTTGGGGTTATTCTGAGTCTAAGGCTGGAGTCACACTAACCTGCGCAAAATATGGTCAGTATTTTACATGCGTAAGGCTAGTTTCACACTTGCTTTTTTTTGCAGCGCGTTTTTCCCGCAAAAAAACGCATTGAAAAAATGCATACAAATGCATACAAACGCTGCGTTTTTTTCAAGCATTTTTATGCGCATGCAGGAAAAAAACGCAGCGTTTTTGTGCGTTTGTATGCGTTTTTTGTGCGTTTGCGTTTTTTTACAGGTTTTGGAAAAACCCCACAAAAAAGAAAAAACAACCATTCAACAACACACAAGACCAATGGGACTTCATTGTGGGTGTGGTATGTTAATATATAGACCCTGTCTACAGTATTCTTCACATTTGCTTGATTCTTCTCGTGACCATGGATCTGCGCTGGAAGAGTTTTCACTTCAACTTGGATTTGGACATCGCGATGGCTCAGGCGTATGCAGTTGCTTGCCATGAACAAAGGAAGAGAGAGAGGCAGCGAAGACAGCGGCGTATGTGGATACATCCGATTGTTGAACTCCGGGAGAGCCGTGGGGCATACCACACCCTCTACAGCGAGCTCCAGTCAAACCCGGAGAAATTTACAGATTATATCCGGATGTCCCACGAAAGTTTCATGGATTTGCTTGCTCGTGTCCAACAATCCATCCGGAGACAGGACCCACAGCTCCGTCGTGCGATTCCTCCTGAGGAACGGCTACTGGTGACATTACGGTATGTTTTAAAAACCAAGGGGTGCGGTCTGATGTTTTTTTTTTTAAATTTAGTATTCAAAACCTTGGGTAATTAGTTTTCGTGAATGCACTAATATTTTATTTTATAGTTTTTTAAAATAATATACATAAATATTAATTTTACTTCTTTGTCTGTTCACAGATTCCTGGCGACTGGAGAAACCCTATCTTCACTACACTTCCAGTACCGTATTGGAATCTCTACCTTGTCTGGAATTGTTGCTGACACCTGCCGGGCTCTCTGGAATGTTCTTTGTCCAGAATTTATGCCCCTGCCCACCGCTGAAAAGTGGATGGAAATTGCTGACAAATTCTGGACAGTATGCAATTTTCCCAACTGTTTGGGAGCTGTTGATGGTAAACACATACGGATCATCAAACCCCAAAGAACGGGATCTGAGTACTATAATTACAAAAAGTACTTTTCAATAGTACTCATGGCGATTGCGGATGCCGGATGTATGTTTGTAGCAGTGGACATTGGAGCATTTGGCCGTGGTAATGACTCACAGGCTTTTAAAAACTCAGACATGGGCCGGAGGTTGTATGGCAACTAGTGTTGAGCATTCCGATACCGCAAGTATCGGGTATCGGCCGATACTTGCTGTATCGGAATTCCGATACCGACTTCCGATATTTTTTCAATATCGGAATTCGGCATCGGAATCGGAAGTTCAGTTGATTGACAGCCTGACGTCATCATGATGCGCGGTGTGTGCGCATCATGATGCGCTGTCATTTCGGGCCTTCCGGGGGTCTCTGCCGGCCTGCCGGGGGGCTGTGCCGGCCTGCCGGGGGTCTGTGTGGACTGCCCGGGGGGCTGTGTGGACTGCCCGGGGTCTGTACCGGCCTGCCGGGGGGCTGTGCCGGCCTGCCGGTGGTCTGTGCACCCTGTGGGGGTCTGTACCGGCCTGCCGGGGGGCTGTGCCGGCCTGCCGGTGGTCTGTGCACCCTGTGGGGGTCTGTACCGGCCTGCCGGGGGGCTGTGCCGGCCTGCCGGGGGGCTGTGCTGATGTCCGGGGGTCTGTGCAAGCATCGTCCGATGGGACTACAAGTCCCATCTGGCGATGCCTGCTACCATGACAGTGATTGACACATTAGCCAATGATGGGACAGTAGTAGTCCCATCATCCGGCTAATGTGTTAAATGTTAAAAAAAAAAAATACTACATACATACTACATGCATGCTACATACATACTACATGCTACATACATACTACATATATACTACATACATACTACATACATGCTACATACATGCTGCATGCTACATACATACTACATGCATGCTACATGCATGCTACATACATACATGCATGCTACATACATACTACATGCATGCTACATACATGCTACATACATACTACATGCATGCTACATACATACTACATGCTACATACATACCACATACATACTACATACATACTACATACTACATATATACTACATGCATGCTACATACATACTACATGCTACATACATACCACATACATGCTACATACATACTACATGCATACTACATACATACTACATGCATGCTACATACATACTACATGCATGCTACATACATACTACATGCTACATACATACCACATACATACTACATACATACTACATACTACATATATACTACATGCATGCTACATACATACTACATGCTACATACATACCACATGCTACATACATACTACATATATACTACATACATATACATACATACTACATACATACTACATACTACATGCATACTACATACATACTACATGCATGCTACATACATACTACATGCTACATACATACCACATACATACTACATACATACTACATACATACTACATGCTACATACATACTACATATATACTACATGCATGCTACATACATACTACATGCTACATACATACCACATACATACTACATACATACTACATACATGCTACATACATACTACATATATACTACATGCATGCTACATACATACTACATATATACTACATGCATGCTACATACATACTGCATGCTACATGCATGCTACATACATACTACATACATACTACATGCTACATACATACCACATATATACTACATACATACAATACATTCATACAATACATACATAGACATACAGTACATATAACATAGAGTAACATACTTACCAATACTTGTCACATTGTTCCCCGAAGCCATTGTCTTTTCCGGAATAAATATTAACATAACAAACCACAAAAATACTCACCCACGATCCGAAGCAGTCCACGAGTGTGTCCCACGACGATCTTGGGTAGAGAACTGCAGCATCAGATGATGCTGCCGTTCTCTACGGGCTGCAGGAATCCAATGACGGAAGGTAGGTATCCTTCCGCACTGTATTCCTCCGCCACTTAAAAAAAAAAAGTCCCTAGTCTCACTTTATGCCATTGCTGTGTGGGAAATTCCCACACAGCAATGGCATAAAGTGAGACTAGGGACTTTTTTTTTTTAAGTGGCGGAGGAATACAGTGCGGAAGGATACCTACCTTCCGTCATTGGATTCCTGCAGCCCGTAGAGAACGGCAGCATCAGCTGATGCTGCAGTTCTCTACCCAAGATCGTCGTGGGACACACTCGTGGACTGCTTCGGATCGTGGGTGAGTATTTTTGTGGTTTGTTATGTTAATATTTATTCCGGAAAAGACAATGGCTTTGGGGAACAATGTGACAAGTATTGGTAAGTATGTTACTCTATGTTATATGTACTGTATGTCTATGTATGTATTGTATGAATGTATTGTATGTATGTAGTATATATGTGGTATGTATGTAGCATGTAGTATGTATGTAGTATGTATGTAGCATGCATGTAGCATGCAGTATGTATGTAGCATGCATGTAGTATATATGTAGTATGTATGTAGCATGCATGTAGTATATATGTATGAATGTATGTAGCATGTAGTATGTATGTAGTATGTATGTGGTATGTATGTAGCATGTAGTATGTATGTAGTATGTATGTAGCATGCATGTAGTATGTATGTAGTATGTATGTAGTATATATGTAGTATGTATGTAGCATGTAGTATGTATGTAGCATGCATGTAGTATATATGTAGTATATATGTAGCATGTAGCATGTATGTAGTATGTATGTGGTATGTATGTAGCATGTAGTATATATGTAGTATGTATGTAGCATGTAGTATGTATGTAGTATGTATGTAGTATATATGTAGTATGTATGTAGCATGTAGTATGTATGTAGCATGCATGTAGTATATATGTAGTATATATGTAGCATGTAGCATGTATGTAGTATGTATGTGGTATGTATGTAGCATGTAGTATGTATGTAGCATGCATGTAGTATATACGTAGTATGTATGTAGCATGTAGTATGTATGTAGCATGCATGTAGTATATATGTAGTATGTATGTAGCATGTAGTATGTATGTAGCATGCATGTAGTATATATGTAGTATGTAGCATGTAGTATGTATGTAGCATGCATGTAGTATATATGTAGTATGTAGCATGTATGTAGCATGTACTATGTATGTAGCATGCATGTAGTATATATGTGTTATGTATGTAGCATGTAGCATGCATGTAGCATGCATGTAGTATGTATGTAGTATGTATGTAGTATATATGTGGTATGTATGTAGCATGTAGTATGTATGTAGCATGTAGTATGTATGTAGCATGCAGTATGTATGTAGCATGCATGTAGTATGTATGTAGTATATATGTAGTATGTATGTTGCATGTAGTATTTATGTAGAATGAATGTAGCATGTATGTAGCATGTATGTAGTATGTAGTATGAATGTAGCATGTATGTAGTATGCATGTTGTATGTATGTAGCATGTAATTTTTTTTTTTATTTTTTTTTACATTCAACACATTAGCCGGATGATAGGACTATTACTGTCCCATCATTGGCTAATGTGTCAATCACTGTCATGGTAGCAGGCATCGCCCGATGGGACTTGTAGTCCCATCGGACGATGCCTGCACAGACCCCCGAAGCCTGCACAGACCACCGGCAGGCCGGCACAGCCCCCCGGCAGGCCGGCACAGCCCCCCGGAGCCTGCACAGACCACCGGCAGGCCGGCACAGCCCCCCGGCAGGCCGGCACAGCCCCCCGGAGCCTGCACAGCCCCCCGGCAGGCCGGCACAGCCCCCCGGCAGGCCGGCACAGCCCACCGGAGCCTGCACAGACCACCGGCAGGCCGGCACAGCCCCCCGGCAGGCCGGCACAGACCACCGGAGCCTGCACAGACCCCCTGGCAGGCCGGCACAGGCCCCCGAAAGGCCCGTACAGACCCCAGAGAGGCTGTACAAGGGCAGGAAAGGGTTTTTCTTATTCCGATACCGGAAGTCCCATAGACTTGAATGGGACTTCCGGTATCGGAATCGGCGATACCGATACTTTTTTTAAAGATCGGCCGATACCATCCGATACGATACTTTGAAGTATCGGACGGTATCGCTCAACTCTAATGGCAACCAATTTAATTTCCCTATGCCACGGCCTCTTCCTCACACCGAAGCTCCGCCACTGCCCTTTGTAATGGTTGGCGATGAGGCTTTTCAAATGTGCGGAAACTTACTGAAACCCTACTCCAGCCGGGACTTGGACCACACCAAAAAAATATTTAATTACAGGCTGACCAGGGCCAGAAGAACTGTCGAGTGTGCTTTTGGGATTCTTGTCTCCAGATGGCGAATTCTGGGCACGGCCATTAATCTTAAACTTGAAACAGTCGATGAGGTGGTGAAGGCCTGTGTGGTTCTACATAACTTTGTGATGGCTAAAGAGCACCCGACCTTTGAACTGGACGATGATGCTCCTAACCCATTGCCTGAATTCACTCAGCACACTCTCAGGTCATCCGTTGAAGTTGGCCAAATGAGGGACCAATTTGCGGCCTACTTTATTTCTGATGTAGGACGGGTGCACTGGCAAGATGAAATGGTGTAATGTTTTTGTTTGTTTATGGTAATAAAAAACCTTATTTGATACCATTACTGAGTGCACTATATTTTTTAAACTCCAATTAAATAAAAAACTTCCCATGTATAACTTAATTTTTTGATGTTCACACACCTGGGCAGGTAAATACACATATGAGTTAAAATGCAGCATTGCTAGTCTGCGTGAAATATATTGGAACGAGCAAAGCTGCAGGCCATGAATCAGGAAACCAATTTTTTTCAAGAGAAAATTGTGCAACTAGTTGAAAAAAAAGTATGTGATTTTCTCAAAACACAACCCTCAAAACCCAACCCCAATGAAAGTCCATGGGGAATACAAGTCAGCATTGAGTGGATGATTCCAACTTACAAGTTATTACACTAGGCCTTGGAATGACTATACTAGGCCGTGGTATTTCAAATATGAGTATAGTAGGCCTTGGGCCTACTAGTATAGTCATATGTGAAATACCACGGCCTAGTATAGTCATACCAAGGCCTACTCGATTTTTGCCAACTAGGATCTTGTTTCACGAAAAACAAACTGGTGAAACTTGACAAGTTTCAACAGTTTGTTTTTCATGAAACCAGATTCTAGTTGGTAAAACTAGAGTTATTACACTAGGCCTTGCAATGACTACACTAGGCCGTGGTATTTAAAATATGAGTATAGTAGGCCTTGGGGCTAGTAGTATAGTAATATGTGAAATACCACGGCCTAGTATAGTCATACCAAGGCCTACTGTAATAACTCGATTTTTAACAACTAGCATCTTGTTTCACAAAAAACAAACTGGTGAAACTTGACAAGTTTCAACAGTTTGTTTTTCATGAAACCAGATTCTAGTTGGTAAAACTAGAGTTATTACACTAGGCCTTGTAATGACTACACTAGGCCGTGGTATTTCAAATATGAGTATAGTAGGCCTTGGGCCTACTAGTATAGTCATATGTGAAATACCACGGCCTAGTATAGTCATACCAAGGCCTACTCGATTTTTGCCAACTAGGATCTTGTTTCACGAAAAACAAACTGGTGAAACTTGACAAGTTTCAACAGTTTGTTTTTCATGAAACCAGATTCAAGTTTGTAAAACTAGAGTTATTACACTAGGCTTTGGAATGACTACACTAGGCCGTGGTATTTCAAATATGAGTATAGTAGGCCTTGGGCCTACTAGTATAGTCATATGTGAAATACCACGGCCTAGTATAGTCATACCAAGGCCTACTCGATTTTTGCCAACTAGGATCTTGTTTCACGAAAAACAAACTGGTGAAACTTGACAAGTTTCAACAGTTTGTTTTTCATGAAACCAGATTCTAGTTGGTAAAACTAGAGTTATTACACTAGGCCTTGTAATGACTACACTAGGCCGTGGTATTTCAAATATGAGTATAGTAGGCCTTGGGGCTAGTAGTATAGTAATATGTGAAATACCACGGCCTAGTATAGTCATACCAAGGCCTACTGTAATAACTCGATTTTTAACAACTAGCATCTTGTTTCACAAAAAACAAACTGGTGAAACTAGAAAGAAACTTATTTTTTAGACAAGTTTCAACAGTTTGTTTTTCATGAAACCAGATCCAAGTTGGTAAAACTCGAGTTATTACACTAGGCCTTGGTATGACTATACTAGTCCGTGTTATTTCACATATGACTATACTAGGCCTTGGGTTGGTTTTTAACATGTATTTACCCATCAGTGTGTGTGAGCGGCGCAAACAACATTAATGAAACTTTGTAATGGTGAACCACAAATGTAAATTTATTTTTAATCACAAAAATAAACCAAAAAATTATTTTTTCCGGCGTTTGGGGGCAGATGGTTTCAATTTGGGGGTGTGCAGGGAATATGCAACACTTGCAGTTGAAGACGGTGTTTGAGGGGAAGGGGCAACAAAACTTGTGGGGGAAGGTAGTCCAGTTAAGGGAATTAAACTAGGAACACTTGGAGAGGAAATCTGTTCAGGTACATTAGTTGTAATGGCATGTCGCCATAGGCTTGTGTGCCTGGACCGACTTTGGCCCAATGCCCGCCTTGATAGATTTCGCCTTGAACTAGGGGCAAATATTGAGTGTAGGTCCCCCGTCTGCTGGTGTGGCTGCTGCTGCTGCTGAGGTGGCTGCTGCTGCTGCTGAGGCTGCTGCTGCTGCTGAGGTGGCTGCTGCTGCTGCTGAGGTGGCTGCTGCTGCTGCTGAGGTGGCTGCTGCTGCTGCTGAGGTGGCTGCTGCTGAGGTGGCTGCTGCTGCTGAGGTGGCTGCTGCTGCTGCTCTTCGTTGGCAGTGCTCGTCCTTGCAGGAGGACTGGTGGCGGCAGTGATGGTCCAGGTTTGCAGAGTGGTGGTGGCAGGGCTACTACATGTTGTTGTAGCGGCAGGGCTGTTCCATGTTTGCCTAGTGGTGGCTGAGCTCCACGCATGCATGGGAGTGGCGGTGGTGCTCCAGACAGGAGCAGCGCTTGCCATGGTGGTGTCGGTGAAGTGACCAGCTGCACTCAGACTTGTGGTGGTGTAACGGTGGGTGTCCTGGCTTTGAATAGAGGTGTCCGTGCAGTGGTATGCAGCACAAGTCGGTAGTGAGGTGAAGCGAGTCAATGGTGGCACAGGTGGAAATGACACCACTGACTGCTGACCGTACCGATTATGCTGCATAGCCTGCAAGAAAGCATTGTTGCAGGCCTGCAGCACATTCAGCTGTTGCTCAGGACTAAGGTGTTCCGCCATGCCCTTTTCAATCTTACTAAAAAAATGGTGTGCTGGTCTGTTGAGGTCGGCCTCCAGACGGTCAAGGCGCTGTTCTACAGAATTGAAGCGGTGTTCAAAGTGGTTTAAACCACGTTCCATGAGTGCAAAACCGCTTTCAACTCTGTCGGACAGTGACTTGAGGCTGGAATTAAAGGCCTCGCTCAAATGCATAAACTCGGGCAAGACATTCCTGTCCAAGGCCCTCTGCCGCTGGCGGGTAGTGCCCGCATAACCAGTGGCAGAGACCTGGGACAGGGGAACACCTGATGGCCCAGCTTCCTGGTCACCAGCTGTGTGTGTGGCTGACCTGCAAGGTGCTTCCTGGCTGTCGGATGGCTGGGACGGGTCAGAGGACGTCCGAGGAAGGACCGCTCCAGGGCCAGGTTGCAGGGTGCTGCTCCAGGTGCTGTGGAAGAAAGGAAAATCATTACTACCATGCCTTTACAAGAAGCATCAGCTGTGGATTAGAAAAACACAGATTAATAAAAATAAAAACCCAAAATTTATAATACTTACGATCTCGTGGCAAGGACCGGTCTTAGGAACTGCAACGCGTGATAGTGACGGTATCTAGTTCTGGTCCTTGACGCAGATCCACTGCGAACCTGGCCCTCAGCACGAACATCACTGTTGAAGCAGTCCTTGATCGAACGCCAACGTGTTCGGACTTTGTCCACTGTTAAAAAAAAAAACAGTGCCGTCAAGGACAACAGTCACTGCGGCACAATATAGCAATACAATACTCAAAGCAGTCACTGTAGACCCCGATGACACTGTTGGGTTTCCTGCTAGAATACACCTAGCACGAAACCCAACAGTGCCGTCAAGGACAACAGTCACTGCGGCACAATGTAGCAATACAATACTCAAAGCAGTCACTGTAGACCCCGATGACACTGTTGGGTTTCCTGCTAGAATACACCTAGCACGAAACCCAACAGTGCCGTCAAGGACAACAGTCACTGCGGCACAATGTAGCAATACAATACTCAAAGCAGTCACTGTAGACCCCGATGACACTGTTGGGTTTCCTGCTAGAATACACCTAGCACGAAACCCAACAGTGCCGTCAAGGACAACAGTCACTGCGGCACAATACAGAGCAGGGAAATACTCACTAAACGCCTTTTTGGAGGATGCTGTGGCGCTGTCCCAGCCATCCATCAACGCTGCGGCCACCTCATTCCATAGCCGCCGGGTCACCACAATGTCCTTGTGCAGCCGGTCACGGCTGTCCCACAACGGCGAACGCTCCTGGACCAGGCTGATGAGCTGCTCATTATCCAGGTAGACGTCTTCATCCCGTTGTGGAACCTAGACAAAACACATTCATTAGAATAATCAAATTTAAATTGAATAAAAAGTTACAAAAAAAGAAACATAAAAAAGAGTAAAAATAGAAGATAAAAAATAAAGAACATTACAAATCACCACCGGGACTTGGCTTCGCTGCTCCTGCTCTTCGCCCTCACTAGTCCCGTCCGCAGAAGAAGATGATGATGACGATGTCTTAAAAAAGTTGAAAAAAACGTAAGAGATTTGGAGAAGCAGCAGATATACTTACCAGATGCACGAAAATAATCACCTCACGGTCTGCTTGCGCCAATTCCTGCCGCGATGGGGAATACTCGGATTCTGAAGACATACTGCATGTAAAAATAATAATCATTAGTACATACATAATTTAAAAGGACAGGCATATAATGTAATATACTCACATTCTTCGCTGATAGAAGATGGGTTCCTTGTTGACTGTCTGCTCTCCAATCTGTCAGTGTAGTAGTGGCAGAGTTTTGGCAGGCACCTCCTTTATATAGACTTTTTTTTTTTGACTTTAGAAGATTATAACTAGTACAACAAGTGGACACCACCAAAAAAACGCAGTGCTAAAAAAAAACATACATGCGCATGCCAGTGCGCACGTATGCGCATCCATAGGCTATAATGGCCATTTTTAGCGCAAAACGTGCGCATACGTGCGCAAAACGTGCGCATACGTGCGCATGCGCTTTTTTGCAGGGCCAAAAAATGCAACATGCTGCGTCTGTAAAATACAAACGCACACCCCAAAAAAACGCAGCGCATGAAAATCGCAAACGTGCGCATGCCAGCGCGCAGGTATGCGCACCCATGTTAAATATAGGGGAAAAAACGCATGCGCACGTATGCGTTTTTTTACAGCGCAAAAAAACGCAAATGTGAAACCAGCCTAATACGGATCAATGACCACTAAATAGTGGTCCGTAGGTCATCCGTAAGCAAGGTGAGGTCGCGTATTTTGCGCATGTGTGTCTCCGTATGTAATCCGTATGCAATCCGTATGGCGAGATTTTCTCGCAGCCTTGCAAAATGGACATTTAACGGTTTTGAGGCCTGCAAACAATTTAAATCATTAGCCTGCACCCCATTTAGACACTCAGAAACAGGTGGCTGCCTACATTCTGTACATTTCTCACCTTGCTTTCACGAGGTGTGTTGGTGTTCTTTGTGCAGCATGGCAGAGGGTCTGACATTCAATACAACCGAGCAGGTTCTCTTTACCTGGCTTTTGTCACGGCGCTTTGGCCAACCATATCCTGTGATAGTGGATCCGCGGAGGAGGAGACGCATGTGGGTACATCCACTTTTGAGGCAACGACTCACAAGAGGGCATTTTCACCGCCTCTATTCGTCTCTGCGGGAGCATCTGGACAAATTTTACCAGTACTGTTGAATGAGCATTTCCACATTTGATCGCCTCTTGGAGACAGTGCGCCCTGGGATCACCTTTCAGGACACTAGGGTGCGCAAAGCCATATCTGCAGAGGAGCGACTTCTACTCACAATACGGTATGTACTCCACAACCACATTCTCTATGTTCATAATGTGTGTGTTAATTTATGTTTTTTGGCCTTCTTGGACAAAGTTTAATACCCTCATCTTACTCAAAATATGTTTCACCTGACACAGCAGAATGTTACATGTAATATGTACTGCATATCACTTAGTCATTGTGACACCAAATATGTGTGTGTTGTTCTCTCTCATTTCCTACCAAGTTTGGTCGGCATGTAACTGATTTTTTTTTACTTTAGCCATTCTAACCTGTACTATTTCTGTTGTTCTACAGCTTCCTGTCCACTGGCCTGTCTTATGCCGCCCTCCACCATGAGTTACTCATTGGAAAGTCCACCATTTCAGGCATAGTGAGGTCTACATGTGCAGAAATCTGGACAAGACTCCATCAGGTGGTCCTACCCGAGCCCAGGATGGAAGACTGGTTAAGGATTTCAAGGGACTTTGAGGAGGACTGCCAGTTTCCAAATTGTATTGGGGCCCTGGATGGCAAACATATCAGGGTGCGTAAGCCGCCGAACTCAGGCTCCCAATTCTTCAATTATAAGCAATACTTTTCTGTTGTATTGTTGGCTCTGGTAGACCCTCAATACAAGTTTATAATTGTTGACATTGGGGCCTATGGAAGGACGGGAGACTCTAGAGTCTTCAATACTTCCATAATGGGTCGGCGGCTACGCACCAACCAGTTGGATCTACCACCACCACGCCAGCTACCAGGCTCCCCCGAACAATCAGTCCCTTATGTCCTTGTGGCAGATGAGGCCTTTCAGTTATCACGTAATGTCATGAGGCCATATCCCCGGCGCAACCTTGACCACAGGCGCAGAATTTTTAACTTGCGCCTATCACGTGCTAGGCGACTGGTGGAGTGTTCCTTTGGGATTCTTTGTGCCAAATGGCGGGTACTCCAGTCTGCCATTCAGTTGAGTGAGCAAAATGTGAATGAAGTTGTGAAAGCCTGTGTTGTTCTGCATAACTTCACCAGGATCCATGATTGTTCCTCCTCTGATGGTGTTGTGCGTAGGCCGGACAATGTGCGCAGGGTGAGACCACCTATCATCCCTCAACGTAGACCGCTCTCTGGCCTCAAAGTGCGTGATATATTCACGAATTACTTTATCTCACCTGAGGGGGCAACGTCTTGGCAAGAGAATGCTGTGTCTATGTTATAATTTGTTTTTTTCAAAGTGTGTCTAAATATATATTACTCAAGCCTTTTTATGATTCTATGAGTGTTTCTTTGCATTGGTTGGTGTCTGTAAGTATGTTGTGATGGATAGTGAGAAATCACACAGAGACGTTAACTAGAGTAGACAAATTTTTAGTTTTGCCTTTTTTTTTTTTGTTTTGCTTAAAGGCAAACATAATTTTGCCAGAACACAAATTTGGCAATGGCCAAAATGACCCTTTGGGCCTTCTTTAACTTGGTGTAACATTAACATTACCGAAAAAAAATGCACCAAACATTATGCAATAACAACATTGCTGCATGCCTACATTAACCTTGATTAGGCAACAAAGGGTGAGCTCCATCACCTAAATAAAGTGAATAAGATAACACTCACATTTCCTCATAATGTTTTCCAATCATAGAAAGATTCCACCATGACAGGCAAGGCTACCTCACATCTTTCACACAGATATTACCTGTCTGTAGAACAGACAATATTTAAGCATGCTATACTGGAAAGGATGAAAATACAAAACTCACTTGTTAAGACATTGAGAGAGCGTGATATTGTGAATGCTGGTCGCCTCAAATTGGTTTACTAGAGAATGCTAATAACAAAGTTGACTACTTAACTAAAGGCAAGCACGCCTTTCCTATGCATTAGCAAGTGATTAGTGTATTTTCATCTTTTCAGGTAACAGTATAGCGCATTTAAATATTCTCTTTTATACACACATGTAATATCTGTGTGAAAAGCGTGAGGTAGCGTTGCCTGTTATGATGGATTGTTTCATATGTTTGGAAAACATTGTTTAAAAATGTGAGTGTTAAATTATGTTCTAAATGTTGGTGAAGGAGAACACCTGTTTTTTTGTCTAGATTAGAAGCACCAGTTACATGTAACTGGACATCTCCAAATTTTTGAGTCATAAATCCTCATATGTAGGGGAAGGGGAACGGGGAGGAACAGCCTGTGGGTGCTGCTGGACATTGTGGCCAACATCGCCCTGTGTGGGGCCATACTGTTGCCCATGATGCTGTTGTTGTCCAGCCTCCTGGGCCTGTTGGTGATACTGCCCAGAGTAATAATGATGATGGTGAGGGGCTTCTTGTTGGCTCTGGTAGGCCCGTGGCTCATACCCACCAAGATAGCCAGATCGTCCCCAACCAGGTTGGGACCAGCCTCCAACACTGGGTGGGTACAAGTGGCCATATTGGTGGGGTTGGCTTGATGAAGACATTTGGGGCTGCGGAATAGAAGGATGGGTAGGGGGAGGAAGGGGTTGAGGTGTTGGCCCACGTATTAGGGGCTGTTCAGACCCTGCTTGAGCAAGCATCTGTGTGGATGGTCTCATGCGCATTAAATTTCTTTGGTGAGAGCTGCCACCTCTCCAGAAATTCAAACACCTCATATGGGGTATTGGGTGGGGTGCTTGCATCAAGCAGGATCTGAATACACCCCCTAATACGGAGCCTGACCTCACGGGTAAGGGCACGGAGATAAAGGGTGAGGCTACGTGCATAGGCCTCCTCACCATCATCTGTAGTGACTCTGGACAAGTAATTCAGCACCCCTGTATCCACATTGGTCCTGCTCTCTTGAATGGCGACCTGGCGCCTTCTTCTTATTCGCCGTGATGCAAGAGCAGCCTGTGGGGAGGGCCTGATCTGGGCAGTTGGGCTGCTGCTCAAGTTGCCCATCTCTTCCAGGATGGGTGAGGTTGCAGCTGCAGACCGTCCTGGTGGTGTGTTGTGTCGGGCAGCCATTGTGTGTTCTGGTGATGCCTCCTCTTCAGCCATCCTTCTTGTAGGGGGAGAAGATGGGCCAGCCACCTCATCCCCTACAGGATCAATAATGGGCTCTGCCTCTGAGGCCGTTCCTCGATCCGTAAGGTTGGATTGAGTTCTGTTATGAAATAGAACAGAGGCAAAAATACATCAATATTTTTGTCCCTGTAAAGTATTTGTGTAATGTCTTTGTGTCATGTGGTGTGAGGTATGTACTTACGGTCTCAGAGCCAGAATTGGGGCGAGGAAGTTCAGCCGGTCATAGTAGATGTATTTGCGCTTGACATGGCCAGCATCCCCACTCCTGGACCGCTGCTGGCGTTCCCGGCGGTACTGGTCCCGGATGCTTCTCCACCGTTTCATCACATCTTCCACTGCAATGTGACAGGAAAGATTGTCAAAATCACATATTTGAGAGGTCACATTTTCAAACAGTAGTCTAGGCATGGGGCCTTATGGGGGTGTGCGTTCTACCCATGGTGGCATATGTAATTGGGCCGATACCCAGGGTCTCATTAGCTCCCCTGAAACTAATTTAAGTGGCTAGGAGGATGAGGAGCTTGTGGCCTAACCCCTAATTATGGCTGTGTGAAGCCACGTGTCACATCCTAATGGAACGGCCTCATGAGGCTAATAAAAGTACATGCACAGGAAGGGGGGGGCTGATTGTAGAGTCATTTTATAGCGCGCGCTAACGTTAATTATATTTTTATGGTTGCACTTACGAATTTTCTGCTGCTCATCACGTGGTCTGTCACCAAAGTCATGGTACATCTGGCGACAGATGCGCCTCCATGACGCCTCCTTTCTTGTGTGGTTCGCATAGTTTGCGTCGCGTGGGTCCCATATTTCTGGACGCTCCTGCACCAGCACAATTAGCATCTCTACATTAATATATGTGGACGCCATGCTGCTGCTGTACTCCGTGGAGGCTGACTTCCTGGATGTCTGGAGCGCTTTTTGAGCTCATTTGCATGTCTACGCTTCCTGATGATGGATTGGCCCATTTCCTGTTCACCAGCCAAAAGACCTGCGTATTGCTCGCAGGTCACACGTGTGTTCAGTGCGTAATCCGTATTTTTTGCGCACCCATAGACTTGCATTGGCGTGCTACAGGCGTAGTACGCTGACAATCGCAGCATGCTGCGAGTGGCACGGAGCGGAGGATACGGAGGAGAAATATACGCCTGGTGCGAGTGACCCCATAGAGAATCATTGGTCCGTGTCTAATGCGTGCTTTTTGCGCCTCTCACGCACCCGTATTCCTCGCCAGTGTGACTCCGGCCTTAGAGCGTATACCGCTCGAAACGCATACAGAACCTCCTGGGCACTCTCTGTGTGGCTATCCCATGTCAGGGTAAAAGCCACAATGATGACTATAGCAGCCATGCTTGTATTTTAATGAAATAAATAAAGAAAATTCTGGATTTTACTCCTTGAGCTTGTCTTTCCTTTTTCTATGAAGCATCCTTAACTACCTGCTCTATAAAACTGCCCCAAAGTTCAATAAAACGCGATCAAAAAGACAAATGTAACTAAAAATTGTACTACTGAAAACGTCATCTTGTCCCGCAAAAAAACAGAGCAGTATGATGGCTTATCAGCAGAAAAATAAAAAAATTATAGCTCTCAGAATAAAGCGATGCAAAAATAATTATTTTTTCTATTATATAGTTTTTATTGTACAAAAGCACCAAAACAAAAAAGATATAAATTGGATATCGCTGTAATCATACTGACCAGAATAATAAAGCTGCCATACCAATTTTACCACACGCAGAATGGTATAAAAAACAAAACAAAAAAGCAATTCCTGAATTGCTGGTTTTTGTACATTCTGTCTCCCAAAAATCAGAATAGAAAGCGATCAAAAAATGTCACGTGCCTGAAATGGTACCAATAAAAACGTTAACACGTCCCACAAAAAGCAAGCCATAACATGATTCTGTTGGCCGAAATATTGAAAAATTATATCTCTCAAAATATGGTGATGCAAAAGCTATTTTTTGCAATTAAAAGCGTCTTTTAGTGTGTGACAGCAGCCAAACATAAAAACCTGATATAAATCTGGTATCTCTCTAATCACAACCACCTGAAAAATAAAGTTGCCTAATCATTTATACCGCATGAGGAACGGCATAAAAAAATAAATAAAGCCAATTCTTCACATGCTGCTGATTTTTTTCATTCTGCCTCCCAAAGATCGCAGTAAGGCTTGGCCCACATTTATCCTGCGCTCTGCGCTGAGCGCTTACACCAGGGTTCTGTGTAATATGTGATTCAGAACTGATACAGCACAGAAAGAGGACTTGAAAGTCCACCAATAATATAAAACAGCAAAAAGGTTTACCCGTACAGGCCTCTGTTGTGAGTTCATTTTCCCCTTCACCGTTGATGTCTGATGAACTCCCTCTGCTGGTGAGGAGAGGTAGTGAAATTGATTGGGTTGGGAAGAACCTGTCATCTGAACAGGTGGAGCCTGATTGGACACCCGGAATCACTGAGTGGATATAAGGCAGCCGACGCCCTACAGGGTGCTGGTGATCCTTTCTGCTCTGAGCTCTTGCAAACCAGTTCAGTACCTGTCTTCTGAAAGCTAAGTTTTTGCTCTCTTATTTTTCCATGAGATTGTGTCTGTTTACTTAGTGTTTGTGTTCTGCCTGCCCTTGTTGGAACAGGCTGAGCTCCATTTTTGTCTCTAGTCAAGTTGATCTTTTGCTCAGTCTTCAGAATATACCTGAGTGCTGATATTGTGATTTTGAAGTCTAGTGACTTCAGGGCCTTTTTTCTATCAGACGTGTTGGACATTATTTTGGCAGAATTTTTGCGGATTGCAGCCAGCATCTTTTCTGTCCTTTCCTGTTTAGTTAGTTGGGCCCCATCGTTTGCTCAACCTGTCTTTCTGTCTGTGTTTGTGTTTTCATCTGCTTTTCACCGACAATACATGTTGGGGGCTGTCTATTGCTTTGGGGTCTGCTCTGGGGCAGTTTAGATTTCTTTCTTTCTTTAGGCTTATTTAGTTCTCCGGCTGTGAACGAGGGGTCTAGGGCACCGTAGGAACCCCCCCACGGTTACTGTTAGTTGTGTGAATAGGATTAGGGGTCTGCAATCCGATAGCTACCAACCTCTCCGGTTTTCTGGACTTAACTTGTATTTTTGTTTTTTCCTCCTTCGGTGACTCATTCATAACAGGCCTCCAGACAAATGCACTATCAGGGTGCAGTGGACCCATATAATTAAGATGACAACACAGGTGCAAGAATACAGATAAAACAACCGCTCGCAGCCTACCAATATATGGAGGGGGCAGTTGCCTGGTATGTTGATGCACAACAAAACACTTGTTAGTGTATTTGTCTGGAGGCCTGTACGGGTAAACCTTTTTGCTCTTTTTGCTGTTTTATAATATGTGATTCAGACAGAACCCCCAGCGGAAGATGAGGCAGATGGAGGCACAGTGGGTGCCATAGCACCTGTAATCCGGTGGTGTCTGTCTTTTTCGGATTTCATAAAAGTGTCGTCAGCCACAGTTTTGTGCACTTCTGAAAAGGACACTTCTGAACAGAGGCTAGACAGAGTCCAGAGTAACTCTGCTGCCTCATTATAGTGAATGCATCCCTCGGGGTTTCATTTGACACGTCACTCAGAGATTTAGATTGAAACCTCGATGTAAGTGCTCAGCATAGAGCGCTGGATAAATGTGATCATAAATGCTATATAAAATGTTCCCAATAAAAGCTTCAACTCAATCCACAAAAAAAGCAAGTCCCCACTTAGGTCCATCATCTGTTAATGGAAATATAGGGGCTTCCACATTACTAGTAGCACAAAGGCTCTGGAAAAGTGAAATGGCTGCTTGCTCCCCCCAAAAAATTAAGCAAATTATCTGCTCCCAAATCCAAATGCCCCCCTCTCTTCTGAGCCCCAGTGTACCTAAGCCACATTAAGTGCCCACATGTTTGGCATTTCTGTAGTGATGAACGCCCATCTAATTTACTGGTGCATGTCTCCAGAAGCATGAGCTGGGCATAATGTACTGGTCACTACAATGACAGTTTGCAATTTTTACTCAGCAACATCCACTGCTGCTTGTTTCTGGAAAACACCCATGGAGTCAAAATCATTACTACATCTGTAGATAAATTCCCAATGGGTTATCATTTCTAAAATGTGGTCACCTGAGGGGGGATTCTGCTTTTCTAGCACTTAGGGGCTCTTTATATGGAATCCGCAAACTATTCTAGGAAAATCTGAGTTCCAGGAGTCAAATAGCATTCCATCCCTCCCGAATCTCTCTGTATGGCTAAGTAGTACACTACACAGCCACGTATGGGGTATTGCCACGTTCAGTAGAAATTGTGGGACTAATTTTGGTGCCATTTTTACCCATTTCCAAGTATGAAAATGTAAAACTCGGGGCTAACACACAATCTTGGTGGTAAAAATGTAAATTATTTTATCTTCACAGCTCAATGATACAAAAGTCTGTAACACACCTGTGGTAATATAATCACTGCACCCCTAGATTAATTTATTGAGGGGTTTAGCTTATAAAATGGTGTCAGATATGGGTTTTTTTTGCTGTGTTGGCACCTCAGGGGCTCTGCCAATGTAACATGGCACCCTCAAACAAGTGCAGCAAAATTTGCACTTTAATATGGTGTTTCTTCCCTTCTGAGCTTTGCACTGTGCCTCAAAAGTAGTTTTTGATATGATATATGGGCTATCGGTGAACTCAAGAGAAATTGCACAACAAATTTTAGGGTCCATTTCCTCCCGTTACCCTTGTAAAAATACAAAATTTGTAGCTAAAAAAAGATTTTTGCGAGAAATATATGATTTTTTTTATTTTTATACGGTTTAACGTTAGAAAATTCTGTGAAGCACCTGGAGGTTAAAGGTGTTCAATGAACCTCTAGATAAGTTCCCAAAGAGGTCTAGTTTTCAAAATGGTGTCATTTGTGGGGGGGGGTTCATAGTTAAGGCACATCAGGGGCTCTCCAAACGTGACATGGCATCTGCTAATTATTCCAGCACATTTTACATTCAAAAAGTCAAATGTCGCTCCTTTCCTTCCAAGCCCTGCCGTGTGCCCAAACAGTTGTTTTCCTCCATATATTGGGTATCTGCGCACTCAGGAGAAATTTCACAACGAATTTTATGGAGCAATTTCTCCTGTTACCATTATGAAAATGCAAAATTTGGAGCTAAAAAAGATTTATCTGGGAAAATGTGTTTTTTTTTTTCTTAATTTTCATGACTTAACGTTATAAACTTCTGTGAAGCACCTGGAGTTCAAGGTGTTCAATACACATCTAGAAAAGTTTTCAAATGGGTCTAGTCTCTAAAGTGCTGTCAACTGTGGGGGGTTTCCACTGTTTAGGCACATCAGGGGCTCTCCAAATGGGTCATGGCATCCACTAATTATTCCAGTACATTTTACATTCAAAAAGTCAAATGGCGCTCCTTGCCTTCTGAGACCTGCCGTGTGCCCAAACAGTAGATTTCCCACACATGTGGGGTATCAGCATGCTCAGGAGAAATTGCACAACAAATTTTATGGTGCATTTTATACCTTTACCCTTGGGAAAGTAAAAAACAATTAGGTCTAAAGGAAAATTTTTGTGAAAGAAAAGTAAATGTTTATTTTTTCCTTCCACATTCCAAAAATTCCTGTAAAGCACCTGAAGGGCTAACAAACTTATTGAATGTGGTTTTGAGCACCTTGAGGGGTGCAGTTTTTAGAATGCTGTCACTTTTAGGTATTTTCTGTCATATAGGCCCCTCAAAGTCAGTCCAAATGTGAGGCGGTCCCTAAAAAATATGGTTTTGCAAATTTTGTTGTAAAAATTAGAAATCACTGGTGAACTTTTAATCCATATAACTTCCTAACAAAAAAAAAATATGTTTAAAAAATTGTGCTTATTTAAAGTAGAAATGTGAGAAATGTTATTTATGAACTATTTTGTGCGATATGACTCTTATTTAAGGGCATAAAAATTAAAAGTTGTAAAATTTCGCCACTATCATGAAGTACAATATGTTACGAGAAAACAGTCTCCGAAACAGTGGGATCCATTGAAACGTTCTAGCGTTATGACCTCATAAGTGACAGTGGTCAGAATTGTAAAAATTGGCCTGGTCAGGAAGGTGAAAACAGGCTTCAGGGCAAAGGGGATGAAACTCATAGCAGTACCCCTTTTTCACCCTGCTGCTGTCTGAGTCAAACTAATCATCTGTTTCTGTTACTGATCCAGCCACGGGCCTATATGTCTGGTCCATCAAGAGTCACTTTCATCTCATTAGTGCATAAAAACACTTGAAAAATCCATCTTCAGACATTTATTGCCCTAGTCTTGACATTACAGCACACTTGTGTTGTTCAGTGGTGGTCAGGTTTTAATCTTCCTAATCTTGGCCATGTCTGTGAGCACTGAATGCATTGTACTTCTTGCACTCCAGGGAGGTTGCAGTTCTGGAATATGACAGCACTAGAGGATAATGACTCCCTGGTCGCTTCACATTTAATTCTCATTAAATCTTTGGCAATTAATGTTTGTCTTTTTTCTCAACATATTTTTTGTGAAGCTGCTGACTATTTACAACAAAACTTTTGATGGGTCTGTGATCACACCTCTAAATCTTAGCAATTTCAAGACTTGCAACAATTTTTGAGTCTATTAAATCTCATTTTTGGCCCATTAAACCTAAGGAAGACAAGTTGCATAACAACTCTGCACACCTTGATAAAGGGTGTTGATATCCTTATATGGCACCCTATCTCATTAAATACACTGACAAGCAAATGGGTAACATTGTTTTGAACTTTTGACTTTTAAGGTACCGTTACACCTAGCGATGCACCAGCGATCCCGACCAGCGATATGACGCGGTTAGGATTGCTGGTGCATCGCTAAGTGGTCGCTAGTGAGCTGCCACACAGGCAGATCTCACCAGCGACATCGCAGGGGACGGGGATCGCTACTTACCTGTCAGACGCGGCGATCCTGCGTCCTCCCGCCCGCCTCCACACGTCGGCGCCACAGGAAGCGCCGCAGGAAGTGACCGACGAGGAATGGTCCAGGAGCTTCTTGCGCGATCAGCGATAACCAGCGGGGGAGCCGGTCGGAGGTAAGTATCACATGCAGCGATATCGCTAGCAATATCGCTGCAACGTCACAAAATCGGTGACTTTACAGCAATATTGCTAGCGATATCGCAGTGTGTAACGGGGGCTTTAGGCTCCATATCTTAACATCCAGTGTTGCTTCAAGCAGTTTGGCAATTATCTTGGCCAAGAGATGGCTATTGATGAGCTGGATAATGCTTTTTCTTTGTTCTTGGAAAATATTCTTCCTGGCTGCTCCTCAATTCAAACCAGTGACATTTCGCTTGGGAATCAAGCTAATAACACATTGAGCTATTAGGGAATGTGAGAACAGGTTGTAATTTGTATTATACAGAAAGAAAAAAAGATTTTTTCACAACCTGGAGCAAAACAGTAACAATGCAGTGACATGACAAGAATCTGCATAACTAATCATATGCTAAATATGTTCCAGTCAGATTTTTGTATGAAATAGATAACATGGTTGTCCATATAATTATGGTAGTCTCCCATCTCGAAGCAGTAATGGATGGTGAAATATGGAAAATAGAAGTCAAAAGTTCTAAACATTGCTACTCTTTTGCTCGTTAGTGTAAATACACATTACCTCATCTGGTTCATCCACGAGACATTCAAGTTTATGTAGCTTGGAGTTGGAAAAGCTGCTTAAAAATACTGACTGTCAAAATACTCAATAAAATACAAAATGCTAATAATTCTGCATATAATGTATAGTTTAGGATTATTATTGATGATATAATTATGTATTTATACTGCATGCCATAACAATTTCTATACTTTATATCTCAGGTGTATTGATAATTATTATGGTAATCCACTATTGGGACAACCATGTCGCCCATGCATGTGTCCGGGTTCTCCTACAAGCAAGAAATATTTTGCAGATTCTTGTAAACAAAACAATAAGACTATGGCGGTGACCTGCAATTGTTTTGAAGGCTATGCAGGTAACTTCCAACTAAATGCAATTCAAGATCAGATTATGAAACATTTTGCACAAATATTTACCATTTTATCGTCCTTTATCGTACATATCAGATAATGAGATATTCAATATGGTTTTATGTGACCAGACATCATTGATCTGTCGCTTTATGGTAGCTCACATCATTATAGTGTTGAAACTGGGCCTATAGAGCTGACAGTAGGGCTTTTTGATTTCAAGGATAACCAGCTATGTACAGTCATGGCCAAAACTGTTGGCACCCTTGAAATTGTTCTTGAAAATGAAGTATTTCTTCCAGAATATTATTGCAATTGCACATCACATGTTTTATTATGCATATGTTTATTTCCTTTTGTGTGTATTAGAACAACACAAAAAAAACTGAGGAAAAAAATGAAAACTGCAAATAATTTCACACAAAAAACCCAAAAAAGAACCAGACAAAATTGTTGGCACCTTTCCAAAATTATGGGTAAACAACTTTGTTTCAAGCATATGATGCTCGTTCAAACTCAACTGCGGCAAGTAACAGGTGGGGCTATATGAATATCACACCTGAAACCAGATAAAAAGGGGAAATGTTGACTCAATCTTTCAATTGTGTCTCTGTGTGTGTCACACTAAGCATGGAGAACAAAAAGACAGGAAGAGAACTGTTTAAAGATTTGAGAACCAAAATTGTTGAAAAAATATCAATAATCTTAAGGTTACAAATGCATCTCCAAAGATCTTGATCTTCCTTTGTCCATGTTGCGCAACATAATCAAGAAGTGTACAACCCATGGCACTGTAGCTAAAATTCCTGGATGTGGACGACAGTGAAAAATTGATGAAAGGTTGCAACACAGAATAGTCCAGATGGTTGATAAGCAGCTCCAATCAAGTTCCAAAAAAATTCAATTCAAGCGGGCCTGCAGGCTCAAGATGTATCAGTATCAGTGCAATCTATCTGTCCACATTTGAATGAAATGAAACACTATGGCAGGAGGTCCAGAAAGACCCTACTGCTGACACAGAGATGGAGCGCCCGGGCGCACGCGGCAACGTGAGAGAGCGCACGTGCGGTGCAGGATCGTGGGGTACTCAATACCAGGCCCGTCGACTTCAACGGTGGCGGCGACACGGTCTGTGGCCCTGGGGCATCCATTAAATAAAATGATGAAAGGGGAAGGGGAAAAGTTGTTGGTGATGTTGTTAGATGTGGTAGAAATGATGATAAAGTTTATAGATGATTAAATACGTGACGCCACCTGTGGTATTCTGGTCAGAGGTGACCAGCGCTGCGGTGTTGTTCCCCTGAGACTGTTGATGTAGCGCAGCTGTGGTGAAAATAGCTCTCCACAGGTAGAGCAATAGTCCCAGGGCAAAGATGTTAGATTAATAGTCAAAATGGCTGTGAACGTTGGGGTGCAGAGAAATGAGAGGAGGACACAGAGGTGCAGTTTCTTTACCATTTACTGGTAATTGGTTGCAATCTGGAGTACCACATACCGGTGATGGAATGAGTCCGGCTTGCCTGGAGGCATTCAAGGGATCCACCTTGCCAGGTGGGGATTTTGGACCTTCTTTCTGCGCTTTGTGTGTGGGTCTCCGCTGTTTATAACTATGCTGTGACCCTCAATTGCGTGATGATTTCACTAACCTGTACGGCTGTCAGCATGCGCCTATTCCACGGGTACCGTCCTTTTCACCGTCAGCCCCGGGCTCCTTATCTGCTGCCGTGCCCTCAGTTGTGCAATGTCACACAGGAATTTGCAATCCCCTGTACTTTCAGATTCGGCGATCAGGACATACAGCTCTTGACCACCAAGGACTCTGGCGCCCCTTTTCTTTCTATTAGCACTTCGCTCTGGGGTCTGCTATATGCAGTTTTTTAGCTTCCCCAGTGCCTCTCCATCTCTGCTCGTGTCCTTTCCCTCTTCATAGATCAGCTGCCCCTCACCAGCTCCTTACAGATTAGGTCTGTTATGATTGGGTCACCGAGGAGGAAAACAAAACCAAGCTAAGTCTCAGAAAACCAGAGAGGTTGGTAACTACGCGGATTGCAGACCCCTGATCCTAACCACACAACTAACAGCAGCCATGGAGCATACAAACGATGATTCTAGATGCCACGCCACAGCCGGAGGACTAAATAAGCCTAAAGCAAGAAAAGGGGAAATCTAAACTGCCTCAGAGCAGACCCCAAAGGAATAGACAGCCCCCATACATGTATTGATGGTGAAACAAGATGAAAGCACAAACACAGGTAGGAAAATAGGCTGAGCAAACAATGGGGCCCACACTAACTAGAAAGGACAGGAAAGGAAAGATACTGTCTGCAATCACGCCAAAAAACCCTGCAAAAATGTCCAAAACTTCTGATAGCAAAAAAAACCCTGAAGTCACTAGACTTCACCCACTATATCAGCACTCTGGCATATTCTGAGGACAGAGGCCAATCTAATAAGGGACAAAAAGCAAACTGGCACATACAGTGACATAAGAGTGGAAATTCAGCACAGCCCCAGCCGGGGCTGGCTGACCACACAAAAAACTGAATAGACCAAACCAAATCAAATGTGAACAATAGCAGAGACAACATAGCTTGAGATGGCAGGAACTGAGCTGGAAATTAAGACCTCAAGAGGCATGAAAAAATCACCAGCATGGGAATAGGGAGTCGGCTGTCTTAAATCCAGTCTGAGACTCCAGATTTCCACTCCTCATCCTCATTATCAGGTGGCAAGTCTCTGTTAATTAGATCAGCTTCATTACCTCCTGCCACCACCAGAGGGAGTTCGGAAAGAGAACTCACAACTCCTCTGTCAGCACAAACAGTTCCCTCACCAGAAACCAGAGGCAGACCAGAAAATGAGTTCACAACAAGCGCTCTGTCTTGAACTAATAGGATCTTCCAGAAAGATCTTTTTACCTCACGTTTTAACTGTCTTGTCATTTTCCTCACAGCTGCTCTCATTTCCATAACAACCCCCTCAGCTCACTTCTAGCTGACTCACCAACCCCCTCTGCTGACCAGAATTTATAAGGCAGCTCCCTTTTCTGATCTGCAGCAGGAATTGTGATTTAATCTATGTTACCTGGCATGGGGGTCCCTTTCTGCCTCCAAGCATGACTTCACCTCTTAGAGGGAGGTAATGTCATTGTGACAACTGGACTCTGGAGTGTCACATTCCCCCCCAGTTAAGTTCAGTGTTCCTGGACTGAGGAAACATAACAAGAATTGTTAACAACAATTAATGAAAATCTACAAAGTCTTAAAAATGTAAAAATTATCAAAAACCAGACAAGGAAAAAAAACGGATTAAAAACACACATGTGACATGCACAAATGAGAACACGTCGATCAGACAATGCTCACACCACCCACTAACTGAGATACAACAAGAAAACACAGAATGACAGATTTGCAAAAATACTCTGCAATAAAAAATGGCAGTAATCAGCAAGTGCTGGATAATAAGTCGATACTTTTTTTGTGCAAAAAAATGTACACCAAGCTGCTCCACCACGTCAAGGTAACCCCTATTGAAGCAGTCCCTATCTAATGTATTAAAAACCTGTACATGTGAACAGTGTCTAATATGAACAGGATTCAGACAGGCCGCTCCCTAGTATGGGCTTGTGGTCTGAGACAGCTCTTATGTGCACGTCACACAAGAGAGGGGTGGGGTCTCCCAAACCATGCTAAGCAAGGGAAAAAAAAGAAACAATAGCACAGTTATTGCAGCGACCAGTCCTTACACTACTGTCCACAAATTGTCTTTGTGCTTGTACCTGGAGTTTGGTTGGTGGGAACCGCCTTAACCCACTTTGTGTGTTGTCCCTGGGCATGGCTACAGGGCATTCTGTGGACGGGCCTGTTTTCAGCCACACCGGCGGCTTATTTTCAAGGCCAATTTGGAGAAACTATTTACAAATAAAAGTTCTGACCACACATAGTCCCATGGCCCAATTGTCCTTTAACGGGTTATTATGAATACTTTAAAAAGGTTCATACAGTGAGTCTCTGTAGGCTCTCATGCTTAACGGTTACAACTATACTGTACATTCTTATAACTTTATTTACATTATGTAATCTCTGTAATGGGCAGGGATCTGACCTCTAGTACTATGAGTGGATCTATGCAGTATAGGTATTTCTGATGACCTGACCTGTTCTCTGATGTCTACTGTTGGTGCATTAATCACTACGCTATAAGTAGACTTATGTAAGATAGGTATTCTAGACTGCCTTCTCGCTACTCCTAGACTCACCATGAGATTGTCAGATTCGCTGTTAGCAGGGGACAGATTTCCACATTCCACTGCAGTCTCTTCTTCATCTGGTGCAGTAGGCTGTTGAAAGGTTAGTACTGGTACTACTATTGCCTGATTTACTTGTGTCCACGTCCGAGGAAATTCTCCAAGTTTAGTTTGAATCTTTTCTTCCACCTCTACTGTAGGCTGTGGAGTGTCTTGGACTTCTTTCTTGTCCTTCAATTGATCATGGCACATCTTTAGATGATCTCTTGAGACTGCTTCTAAGGTTTCTCTTCCATCTTTATTGGTGATACATACTTTGGTGTTTATTAAAGTCTGAAGATCTTACGGTGTATGGCTCTGCCTCCCACTGGTCATCTAGTTTGTGAACACGTCTCTTTCTTTTTACTACTTGTTCACCTGGTGTCAAGGGAACTGCAGGGGCGTTTTGATTGTAGTTTCTTTCCTGCCTCTGTCTTGGTTGGGACAAACTTTTCTCCACACAGTCTTGCACTTTGCGGTATTGTTGCTGCCGCTCTGTATCCCGGTCTGCATCTGGTGATGTTGTCTCTGGTGTTAAGACTCCCATGTCTAAATCAATGGGTAACTTGCCAGGTCTTGCTCTCATCAAGTAGACCGGAGTGCAATTTGTAGAGTTTACCGGTATATGATTATATAGATCTACCAGATCTGGCAACTTCTCTGGCCACTGGTTTCGTTCTTCCAGAGGTAAGGTCTTCAATAAGTCAATTACCACCTGGTTCATCTTCTCACACATGCCATTTGTCTGTGGATGGTACGGTGTCATTCTGATTTTCTTGCAACCGTACATGTTACAGAACTCCTGGAACACTTTGCTTCAAAGGCTGGACTTTGATCGGTGAGCACTTGTTCAGGGTATCCATGTGGTCGACAAAAGTGTTGCTGATATGCCTTGGCTGCTGTCTTCGCTGTTTGGTCTTTAACAGGCACGACTACCAAGAACCTTGAGTAATGGTCACCGATGGTCAAAGCATAAGTGTAGCCATTCCTACTCAGAATTAACTTCACGTAATCCAAGGCTACCAGGTCAAGCGGCTGTTTTGTGATGATCGGCTGTAATGGGGCTCGCTGGCTGTTTCAGTCTTTTCTGCGCAGGTTGCATGGGCCACATTCTCGGCACCACTTCTCAATGGAACTCCTCATGCCATCCCAGTAGAATCTTTCATGAAGTAGGACCTCCAGCTTCTTCCAACCAAAGTGTCCTGCTCCATTGGGGTACGCCTCCAAGACCATTGCGCATCCCTCTTCGGGACTACCACCTGCTAGACCAGTTCGTGTGTGCGTGAGTTGATGTGCCTCCGAAACAGTTTACCCTCGTAGATAAACAGCTTGCCTCTCTCCTTCCATAATTGCTGTGCTTCCTGTGGGTCATCTGGACCAGGGTGTGCATCAGCTTGTGCCAGCCAGCCACTCCTTTATGAGGTGAACAGCTGGGTCACTGTCTTGTGTCTCTGCCCACTCATGATGGGGTAATGGATTCAATGTTACCTTTCGTGTGACAAAGCGCTTATTCGTCACTCCTTGAGAGCGCTGGGCTGCAACTGGATGGTGGAAGGCTGGTAACTCGATTCCTTCGAGTTCTTTTGGATCTTCTCCACCGTCTGGTGAATTGGGCATCCTGGACAATTCATCCACATTAGCGTTCTTATGTCCTGCTCGGTACTTGATGGTGAACTCCTAGTTGGACAGCAAGGCCATCCATCGCAGCTCAAGTGCCCCGAGCTTTGCCTTTTTAAGGTGGGTTAGAGGATTATTGTCCGTGTAGATGGTGAACTTTGCAGAAGCCAAGTAGTGTTTGAAGCGCTCTGTTACTGTCCAGACTATGGTGAGGAACTCCAGTTTAAAGGAACTGTAGTTGTCGGGGTTCCTCTCAGTGGGACGAAGCTTCCTGATGGCGTAGGCAATCACTCTCTCTCTGCCTTTCTGCACTTGTGATAGCACTGCTCCCAATCCCACGTTGCTGGCGTCAGTGTAAAGTACAAATGGTTGGTCGTAGTCAGGGTAGGCCAGGACCTCATCTCCTGTAAGGGCCTGTTTCAACTCGGTGAAGGACTCTTCTATCCTTTTATTCCACTCGAACGGAAGATTTTTGTTCTTGGCCTTCTTGGATTGGCCCACTAGAAGATCTTGCAGCGGTGCTGCTATCTTGGTGAAGTCCTTGATAAATCTTCGGTAGTAGCCTACTAACCCAAGAAATTGCCTCACTTCATGAATAGTGCTGGGTCTTTGCCAGTCCTGGATAACGGTGACTTTGTCAGGATCGGGTGCCACACCTTCCGCGTTCACCACATGGCCTAGGTACGGCACCTTGGGTTTCAAAAGGTGACATTTGGACTGTTTTACTTTCAGGCCAAAGTTTGACAGGGCTTCGAATACCTCGGCCAGGTGCTTCAAATGGTCTTTGTAGGTTTTGGAGAAGATGATGGTGTCATCCAGATACGGCAGAACGGTTTCAAAGTTTTTATGTCAAAGGCCGCATTCCATTAACCGCTGAAATGTTCCTGGTGCATTGCTGAGCCCGAACGGCATGTAGTTAAACTCGCAGAGGCCCATTAGTGTAAACGCTGTCTTCTCTTTTGTCTGCCTCTGCCACAGGAACCTGCCAATACCCACTGGTGAGATCTAAGGTAGAGAAATAATTAGCAGTTCTCAGTGCGACTAGTGATTCCTCAATTCTAGGCAATGGGTAAGCTTTTTTATGTGTAATGCTGTTAATCCACCTGTAGTCTACGCACATTCTCATAGTACCATCTTTCTTTTTAATGAGGACTAATGGAGCTGCCCAGGGGCTACAACTATCTCTGATTACCCCAGCCTCCTTCATCTCCCGTAACATACTCTTGGCACATTGATAGTGTGCTGGGGGTACAGGCCGGTGTCTCTCTTTAATGGGTGGATGATCTCCAGTGGGGATATGATGTTGGACCCCTTTTGCCTGCCCAAAGTCTAGAGGATGCTTGCTGAAAACCTGTTCAAATTCTCGAGCCACCAGGTAAGCTCCATGCTTTTGGTGCGAAGGGGTGGAGTCAGTGCCTACATATACTGTAGCTGCTGACACCAATCCTCCTGCTGCCCTTCAGAGCCATTCTCTTACACCTTGTCAGATGGAAGCAAGGGCTCTAGTATCTCGATTGCATTGTTACTGACAGTGAACAATTTAGCAAGGGTGGCATACCGGGGTAACTGGACCTCTCTCTCCCCACAATTTAAGATGCATATTGGTACTCTCCCCTTGCGGACATCAACTACCCCTCTGGCTGTCAGGATAGTGGGCCTACTATCAGAGTACATGGGTTCCACCCGGGCTTGGTAATCTTGACCCCTTAGGCCTATTGCTGCCCGACACCAAATTAACATTTCACTTCTGGGAGGTACTGCAATGGGAAAAGGATCACTTACTCTGACACTGCCGACTTCTCCACCAGACAGCTCTACCTGTTGTCTCTGCATCAGGGCTCTGATCTCCTTTTGCATGACCCGTTGCTGACTGGAGCTGGCGGCCTCTGCTACCTGTTGTAACAAAGCAATAATTTCTCAAAGACAATTTTCAATTACATTAGTGCCTAAAGTGATCATAGGATAGCATTCTCGTTTGTCAATATCAACTATAATCAAACCTTGCGATTGCATTTCTACTCGGCCAATCTTGATGGTCACCTCTTTATATCCCATCTGAGGCAAGGGCTGTCCATTGCTGGCAAGAATGGCAAGGTCTTTATCTGGGCTATGAGTAATGTCTGAATCAGCCCAGTATTGCTTAAAAAGAACATATGGTATCGTTGTCTCCTGGGAGCCGGTGTCCAGTAAAGCGTTCATTGGAAAACCGTCAATCACAACAGGCAGAACTGGTCGTCCTCCTACGTACTTGTCTCGCCAATTTGGTGGGCCTGGTCGTCTTACTCCTGAGGGTTGGCCCTTTGCCCCAGGGGTTGCTTGTTTAAATGACAGGATCTGGCTAGGTGTCCCGACTTGTTGCAGCGGCGACAGATGGGCTGTCCGTCCTCGTCGTAACGATCACTGTCTCTCCCGCTGGTCGGTGGGATTCTCCTCTGTTGTCACCACGGGACGTCATCTGGACTGGAGGCCAGCTGGATCTTCTTCTTTGGAGTCACTTGTAGGGACTGCACAGTTTTTGTGAGTGCAGCCACACTTTTGGTTAGTTCTTTGACGTAAGTCTGCAGCAGAATCATCATCTTGGGACGGCTTGTCAGTCTCAATAGGGGTCTTTGGAAAGGTTACTGACTCCTGCTGGTATGTAATTGCAGGATGCTTAGAGGGCTCTGTGCTGCTAGGGTTCGGTTCATGTTGCACTCGGATGGCTCTATACTTAAAGTGTGCAAAGTCCAATTCAGGTTTTTGTAGTGCCATTATACGCAGCTGTGTCCTTTGGTTGTTAGACTGGAGTCCCTCTATGAACTGCTCTATTAGTAATCTAACTTCATCTTGCACGCTCTCAGGGTCAACCTGCTTTACGGCCCATAGTGCCTCCTGAAGATTTAGGGCATAGTCCCGTATACTGTCCTGCACTCTCTGTTTGCACCCAAAGAATCTCATTTTTATCTCTGTTGCAGTTCGGGTATCCAAAGTGTTCTTCAGTCTGGCCAAGATTTGCTGGACAGTCCCTTTATCAGTGTCCGGCCAGGACTTTACTTCCCTCTGGGCCGCACCAGTTAACTGGCCAATGAGGATACTGACTTTTTGGCTTTCTGACAGGGGGTACACTTTGAACAAACTACATAGTCTTTCTTTAAAATCACTCAAGGTGTGCGACTCCCCTGAGTACTGAGGTAACCAGGCTGCTCCTGGTATATATGGCATCGATAGCGGCATTATTGAGGCTGCAGCTGCGACCGCCTCTGAATCTCCACCCGAGTTGGGCATTTTTCTTCCTGTTTTTCACTTGCTCACAATAGAGCGCAGCTCCAGCTTCAATGGCACGCCCCTCTCTGCTCGCACGCACTGTGTGACGCAGTTTTGGCGGTTACTTGAAAGCTCAGTCAAATCTTTAGCACTCAATTTAATAAAGTCTATGGCACACAGTACCCAGCTTTGCCAGGCTCCTTTACCCAGCTTTGCTAGGCTCGCTAAATCCTGTTCGTGACGCCAGTTGGAGCACCCGGGCGCACGCGGCGACGTGAGGGCGTGAGAGAGAGCGCGCGCGCGGTGCAGGACCATGGGGTACTCGGTACCGGGCCCGTCGACTTCAACGGGGGACGGTGTCAATGCGGCGGCGACACGGTCTGTGGCCCTGGGGCGTCCATTAAATAAAATGATGAAAGGGGAAAAGTTGTTGGTGATGTTGTTAGATGTGGTAGAAATGAAGATAAAGTTTATAGATGATTAAATGCGTGACGCCACCTGTGGTATTCTGGTCAGAGGTGACCAGCGCTGCAGTGTTGTTCCCCTGAGACTGTTGATGTGGCGCAGCTGTGGTGAAAATAGCTCTCCACAGGTAGAGCAATAGTCCCAGGGCAAAGATGTTAGATTAATAGTCAAAATGGCTGTGAATGTTGTGGTGCAGAGAAATGAGATGAGGACACAGAGAGGTGCAGTTTCTTTACCTTTTACTGGTAATTGGTTGCAATTCGGAGTACCACATACAAGTGATGGAATGAGTCCGGCTCGCCTGGAGGCATTCAGGGGATCCACCTTGCCAGGTGGGGATTTTGGACCTTCCTTCTGCGCTTTGTGTGTGGGTCTCTGCTGTTTATAACTATGCTGCGACCCTCAATTGCGTGATGATTTCACTAACCTGTACGGCTGTCAGCATGAGCCTATTCCACGGGTACCGTCCTTTCCACTGTCAGCCCCGGGCTCCTTATCTGCTGCCGTGCCCTCAGGTGTGCAATGTCACATGGGAATTTACAATCCCCTGTACTTTCAGATTCGGTGATCAGGACATACAGCTCCTGACCACCAAGGACTCTGGCGTCCATTTTCTCTCTATTAGCGCTTCGCTCTGGGGTCTGCTATATGCAGTTTTTTAGCTTCCCCAGTGCCTCTCTGTCTCTGCTCGTGTCCTTTCTCTCTTCATAGATCAGCTGCCCCTCACCAGCTCCTTACAGATCAGCTCCCTGTTTTGAACTGATAGGATCTTCCAGAAAGATCTTTTTACCTCACGTTTTAACTGTCTTGTTATTTTCCTCACAGCTCACACCTGCTCTCGTTTCCATGACAACCTCCTCAGCTCACTTCTAGCTGACTCACCAACCCCCTCTGCTGGCCAGAATTTATAAGGCAGCTCCCTTTTTGGACCTGAAGCAGGAATTGTGATTTAATCTATGTTACCTGGCATGGGGGTCCATTTCTGCCACCAAGCATGACTTCACCTCTTAGAGGGAGGTAATGTCATTGTGACAACCGGACTCTGGGGTGTCACAGAGACATAAAAAACCTAGACTGCCATTTGCCAAAATGTATATGAGTAAGCCAAAATCTTTCTGGGAAAGTGTTTTGTGGACAGATGAGACCAAGATAGAGCTTTTTGGTAAAGCACACAATTCTACTGCTTACAGAAAATGGAATGAGGCGTACAAAGAAATGAACATGGTACCTACAGTCAAATATAGTGGAGGTCCAAAATTTCTTTGCGGTTGTTTTTCTGCTTCTGGCACTGGGCACCTAGACTGTGTGAAATGCATCATGAAATGTGAAGATTACCAAAGGATTTTGGGTCTCAGTGTAGTGCTCATTGTCTGAAGGCTGGGTTTGGGTTCTACGTCATGGGTCTTCCAGCAGGACAATGACCCCAAGCATACTTCAAGAAGCAGACAGAAATGGATGGAAGCAAATCACTGAAGATTTCTGAAGTGGCCAACAATGAGTCTGGATTTAAATCCCATTGAACACCTGTGGCAAGATCTTAAAATTGCTGTTGGGAGAAGGCACCCTCATATATGAGAGTCCTGGAGCAGTTTGCAAAAGAAGAGTGGTCATAAATTCCAGCTGAGAGATGTAAGAAGCTTGTTGATTGGCTATAGGAAGGAACTGATTGCAGTTATTTATTCCAAAGAGTGTGCAACCAACTATTAAGTTGAGGGTGCCAACAATTTTGTCAGGCCCACTTCTTCGGCATTCTGTGTGAAATTATGCCCAATTTGCCTTTTTTTCTCTGTTTTTTGTTGTTGTTCCAATACACTCAAATGAAATAAACATGTGTATAACAGAACGTGTAATTGCAATAATTTTCTAGAAAAATATTTTCTTTTCTGGAACATTTTCAACCATGACTGTATATAAAATGCGGGATCAGTACAAAAGACAAATGATCGGTAAAGCAAACTTCGTGCACTGTTTACATGACTATTTGTTGGTGAAATGCTGCACATTTATACCAACTTTATAAATTTGTTTCCTTTAAAATTTTCACTGTGTTCCTTATTTTCTTAGGAAAGAACTGTAATGAATGTCCTGATGGCTTTTATGGAAACATAGAAGAAGGGGAAACGTGTTTACCGTGTCAGTGCAATGACAATATTAATGTAAAAGATCCTAACTCGTGTGACAAGATTACAGGGGAGTGCTTGCTGTGTATGAAAAACACATACGGTCCTAACTGTGAATCATGTCTACCTGGTTTCTCTGGATCAGGACTTCATCATAACTGTACAAGTAAGTTTAGGTTAGTGACTTATGTGCTAGATTACTCTCAGTGTTGTAACTTGAAGCACATGGGCCCTAATGCAAAAGCTCCATTGGGGCCCCCAATTATTACAAGTCTTAATATTAGTGGTCTTTTCATATAGGCCAAAAGAACTTTTTGGACCCTTTAGGCTCCAGGGTCTGAATGTGCTTGCATACCCTGCACCTATTGTAGTAGCACCCCTGTTTAAACTGATTCTATAGTGCACCGCACATTTTCCAGAGTCCTAGATAGAATACCTTGTTTAGTGTTTGCATACTAAAAATGTTCAGTCTGATGTTACATGAGAGCTTCAGACTTAATTCTTTCACAGATTCAATTTATTTTCTTTTACCATTATATTCTAATGTTCTCACCACCAACTTTGCCCAACCTTTTCTCCTTACTATGCATGCAGTGATAGAAGAATCAAATATTTATTCCGCAACTTCTGTATTATCTAATGATAGAGCAGATCAGACCACTTATAACTAAAATGATTTGAACCAATAAACCTGTGAAAATACATAGGAAAGGAGATGATCAAAGACTGGTCTCCCTACAGCCAACTTTCATGACAAAGACCACCACCTGTATCTTAAAATAAATGGTCACCGTGATGGAAATACAGTAGTAACTTTAGTAGAATTCAGGTAAAGCAACCATATAATCTAATTTCAGATTATCTTTCATTTTCACTTTGGAGAAAGACAACTTTTCTAAAACAACTTTCTATAACTTTAAGGTTTTTTTTCTGACCATTATTCCATAAGGTGGACATTAGCTGTTGTATTCAGCTGAAGATCGAATGGAGAGTAAATGTAGCCACACATGTTTGTGGCTCTGTTCCTTTAAGTAAATAGGGGATAACGTAATTGCCAAGTTTACTCTAGATATGCCAACATTTCTTTGGTATGGAAAACCCTTCACATGAAGATCATAGGAATGAATAATTATCACATCCGCGCACGGGAACGTCCAGCGGACGGCACAACTTATAGGTACAACAAGATGATAAAAGGAGAAAAAAGCCCTTATGGTAGCGAGTTAGGGATGGGACACCTCCTGACACCAACCTGTGTTTGTCACTAAGCTCCCCTAACGCCCTACGTGGGTCCTTCGCCCCAGTGCCGTCACGTGCCTAGTTTCTGGCTGTCACCTCAATGTACCCTGGCTAGTGCACTGGCCGGCAAGGAATCTAGCCTTGCCACTTCAGGTAATATACCATAGGGAAAGAGACAAGCAAGGGATAAACAGAAAGGATATAATTCAGCTCAGAATAGACTGCTATGCTCCACAGCAGCAGAGAAAATGGCAACAGGTAAATTGGACTCCAACAGCAGCAATACCACAGCCAAAGGAGAACTCCACAAAATTAGCTGGTCTGCATAGAAGTAACTCTATAACCGACGATCAGCTGAAGGGTCATGTGACTATTTAAAGGGAGGTGGGAGTGGTTACCAATCAGCCTAAAAGAAGCTGCCAGCAAGAGATTAACATTAACTCTTGCTGGACCAAAGGAAAAAACTACATTTAAATTCCAGCAGACCCAGAGCTGACACAAATCCCTTAATGATATGTGACACAAATGTTAACACAAACATGATCCTACTGCTAAATAAATCCCATAAAATCAAAATGTTCCTGAAGGCTTTGGTTATGTCTCTATTCATTCTTCTAAGACAGAGAAAATAAAGCCCCCGTTACACACTGCGATATCGCTAGCAATATCGCTGTAAAGTCACCAATCTTGTGACGTTGCAGCGATATTGCTAGCGATATCGCTGCATGTGATACTTACCTCCGACCGGTTCCCCCGCTGGTTATCGCTGATCGTGCGAGAAGCTCCTGGATCATTCCTCGTCGGTCACTTCCTGTGGCGCTTCCTGCTGTGACGATGAGCGACGCGTGGAGCCGGGCGGGAGGACGTCAGGATCGCCGCGTCTGACAGGTAAGTATCGACCTCCGACCCCAGCGATGTCGCTAGTGAGATCTGCCTGTGTGGCAGCTCACTAGTGACCACCTAGCGATGCACCAGCGATCTTGAGTCGCTAGGTGTAACGGTACCCTAACCCTAAATGGAGATTATATCTAGCACTCACAGAATGTAATCTGTAAATTCGATCTGCAGCAAGATTGGAGGACAATGTCAATGTAAACTTAATATCGTCAGAATCAGTTGTGACAGGTGTGCTGTGGTCAGATATGGATTTGGCCCTAATGATTGCTAAGCTATGAAATTCACAGGATGTTCTGAGGATGCATGTTGGGAAGGATGGAGAAACATTCTGGTTACCATAGAATTAGATTAACAGGAAGGTTTTGATCAGACCTAAAGCTCTAATTCTCCACAGTGCTTTACAGCAGGGTTCCCCAACTCCAGTCCTCAAGGCCCACCAACAGAAATCATTGCCACTGTCCCTATTGTAGTTTATCTACAATCCCTATCATTATGTCTTTGGAGTGTGGAAGGAAAAAGGAGAACAGGGACAACATACAAACTCCTTACAGATGTTGTTGATGGGGTTTGAACCCAGGACCCCAGGTTAGCAAAGTTGCACTGCTAACCACTGAGCCACTGTGATGCCCCACAGATATTGCATACTTTTCTGTTTCATTTTATAGAGTGTAACTGTGACAGCAAAGGGTCAATAAGCACATTATGTGATCAGGTGACTGGACGGTGTGTTTGTCGCAGAGACATACAAGGACAACGCTGTGACAGCTGCTTGCCTGGATATTATGGATTTCCCAACTGCCGACCCTGTAAATGTAATGGCAATTCAGAGACATGTGACCCAGTAACTGGTGCTTGTAAGGACTGCAAGGGATTTACAGATGGAACCAACTGTGAACGGTAAGGACACATGATAGTGTATAAGTTGTGCGTGTGTTGACAATTTGTTAGCTTTTTCTTTTGGATAGTAAAATGCCTAGTTTAATTTTTTAAAGATTTCTACTATTATAGCAAAAATCATTGAATGTGGCAATATTCATAGTGTATCTTTACATTTTGAAAAATCACATCCTTGTCCACAATTTCTCAAAACCACAAATCATTGTTTGGCGGTATGTAAACCAAATTTAAGATTTTAAAATTCAGTGAAGAAAAATAAAGTTGAAAATAAATGGCGGCATAATGGTAAAAAATATACAGTGCTCAGCAAAAATGAACACCCTTTTTGAAAAGTAAGATTTTAATCAATATCTCACTGAAAAGAACAATTTCCACAATTTCGACCAGACTGAGTTGTATGCAACATTTTTTTTTTACCACAACATGAAAGTGTGGTTAATAATATAACTTTCATTACAAAATCTTCAGTTTTACTCAAAGTAGTTGATGAAAAAATGAATACACACAACATCGAAAACAGCTATATCTAGTATTTTGAATAACCTCCATGACTACATGGAACACAAAGTCTTCTAGGCATGGAATGAACAAGTTGGCTATATATTGCAACATATATATATATTTTTTCATTTTGTAATAGGGATCTCTTTTAGAGCTGGGACACTGTGTGGAGAGTGATACTCAGGACATTGTGATCATAAGGACACTGCCACTAGCATATTTCACCATAGGCACCACATATTTAGAAAAATGAATTTAGAAAAATGTGTAGTAGTGTAAGGGGGTGATGTTGTTATGGACATTAAGAAACACGCTGCAACTTTAAGAGACAGCACCCCCTTGTCTGGTGTGATGGAATGATCTGCTCCCCCTGTAAAGGACTGTGTTAATGAACTGCCTGAGGCTGAGGGGAGGAGTTGAGTCTGTGAGAGCGTGTGAGCTGAAAGCTGCTGCTGAGAGTTGCTGTGCATGGAGCTGTGTAAAAAGGTCACACAGCCTGAGACTTAGTGGACTTGTGAGATTGAACAGACTGGGTGTAGCAAAGGTGGCTGTCCTGTGCTATTGTGACAAGCCATGAAGAGACCGAGAAAAGGATTTACAGTTTCCCGGAGCACCTCCAGGACCCTGAAGCAAGGAGAAGAACATGTTTCACGGATCTGCCAGACAGACGTGCGCACCACCGTTCAAGTCTGTTGGGGGCCCCCTGGACTGGACCTAAGTGCCCAACGTTACCGTGAGTTTGTTCCTGTTTGTGCACATGTTAGGGCCTAGTGTAGGCTTCAATAGACAGAACATGGCAGCTGTGTGGCCTGTTTAGTAGAGGCCAGGGAGGCTACATGTAGAGTAGCATCATTCTGTGTTCATTGTTTGGATTTGCCTGTGTGAAATATGTTGACCTGTAATAGTTGGAGCACAGTGCTATTTGACGGCCCAGCTAAATAATACAAACTCTTGTAAATGATCTTTTGCCACTGCATACCCCTGTTTGCACCTTCCCTATCCACTTCATTCCTTGCCTTCCAATAAATCTACCCTTTGTTGTTTGCGCCTCATCTGGTGTACTGCAATCTTCCTGCACTGTGGAGGTTCCCCGGCCATCGCTTCAGTAGTGGCAAACTTCTTATGCGTGGATGCATGAGTGCTCATGGTGTTGGGGAGCTACTCATTGATGGTATCATGAATTCCCAGATGTACTACTCTATGTTGAAAGAGAAGGTGCTACCTTAACTCTATGCCTTTGGTAGACTTGCACTTTTCCAACTTGACAATGATCCAGAACACACATCGAAGGCCACTGTTGCATTTCTGAAGAACAGGGTGAAAGTGATTCAGTGGCCAAATATGTCTCCTGATCTGAGCCTAATCAAACACCTATGGAGAATTCTGAAGACGCAAGTTGAGCATCACTCTTCATCCAGCATCCAGGTTCTAAAAGAGGTTGTTCTTTAAAGAATGGAAAAAGATAGATGTTACAATATGTTGGGAACTTGTTCATTTGATGCCTTGAGGGCTTGGAGCTGTCATTAAAAATCATGGAGGTTTTACAAACAAATAGATGTAGTTGTTTGTATATGGGTCATATTTATTTTTGCATCAACTAATTTGAGTTAAATAGAACATTTTGTAAAGAAAGTTATATTATTAACCTTGTTTTGCTGCTGTAGTGTTAAAAAAATGTACTATGAAACTCAGCCCTGTCAAAATTTGGAAATTGTTCTTGTATTCAGTGAGATATTGACTAAAATTTTGTTTTTCAAATGGGGTGAACTCATTTTTGCTCAACACTATAAGTAAACTGTCTAATATACTACACAGTTGCTGGTATACCTATATTGTATACACAAATTATTCTAATGGTTAAAACATAATTGGGTTGTATACTTTATTTGTACTTTAACAAATATGTGTAGCACATGATTTAAAGGCTTTTATGAATATACTCTTGACAAGGCCTGTCTGTCTGCCTCTTCCGATTAAAATTCAGCTTCTCATGGGCACTTTTTTCTATTTGAGGAGGATAATAAACAGGTCTGGCCACATGTTCCTCCATCAGCAATCACATTAAGAACTGTAGTGCTGTGTGCTACCTAGCAGCTAGAGGTTCATAGAGTAGGACAATCTCTAATACTTGCTGTTAAACTACGTGGACAACCCCTTAGTACCATATATAGCAAGTGTATATTTACTTTTAATTGCATTGTAAATGCTGTTACCATTGCATTCCCGTGCAATGAAGAGGACTGATAAAGTACCTGCTCCACTTTTATTTTCTGTTTATCTGCTGCTGGACCTTAAGGCTATGTGCCCACGTATGCAGAAAATTCCTGACTAAAAACCAGACTCCTTCCCAGGAAAAACGCATTTTTATTTTTGCGTTTTTTATGCGTTTTTTTCCGCAGCATCCACATTCTCAAAGAATATAGTTGGAAATGCGTTTTTTTCCCGCAAAATTAATGAACATACTGCGTTTTTTTCCACGATGCGTTTTTTTGTGTGGAAAACAACACATAATGTGCGTAAAAATTGCGGAATGCATTATAAGAATGGGATGCTTAATGTATGCACTTTTTAAGTGTTTTAACACGGAAAAAAACGCTAAAAAAATGCTTACGTGGGCACACAGCCTGAATGCTCTTTCAGTGGCCCACCAGAAAAACGTTATGCAGTGTGTGCACAATTATGAGACCATTTTGTTTTTTGATGGCTAATTTTATTTAACAACTACAGTGCTTTCAGTGTTCGTCAATCTAAAATTCTAACAGACTTGAATATTTTAGAAAGTAAAAGCAAGATTTTCTCTTTCTTAGAATATTGATGTGTGCAAAATTATTGAGCAACTATTATTGTGCACAATTACTACTGATCTAAATGAAAAACCTTTTTCCCATTTCAATTGTTTATTTTCATCTGTTAAAGTGATAGTAGTAACCAAACAACTCATAATGAACAAAAATACATTTCTGACATTTAAAAAAAAAAAAATCACTGACCAATATAGTTGCCCTTCTTTTCATTAACAGTCATAGGTCTTCCATCCATGGAGTCTGTCAGTTTTTTTTATCCGTTGACTATCAACTTTTTGGGCAGCACAACCCGCAGCCACCCAGACACTGTTCACAGAGGTGTATTGTTTTCCTTCATCGTAATTCTCCAATTTAAGAAAGGCCCCCAAGTTTTCAATAGGGTTCAGAACAGCTGAAGAAGGGGTCCATATAATTATTATTTCATGCTTAAAGGGAATCTTTCATCCTTTTATTTGCCCTATCAGCTGCCGCCACTGCCATCAGGGGCTAATCTACAGCATTCTGTAATGCTGTAGATAAGCCCCCCGATGTAACCAGAAAGATAAGAAAAACACATTAGATTATACTCACCGGAGGGGGCTGTCCAGTCCGATGGGTGTCGTGGTCCGGTCCGACACCTCCCATCTAAATACGATGCTGCCCTCTTCTTCCCTTCCTGTATTAGCTCTGGCGCAGGTGCACTGCTCCGCCCTGTTGAGGGCAGAGCAGAATACTGCAGTGCGCAGGCGCCGGACCTCTCTGACCTCTCCCAACGCCTGCGCACTGCAGGACTCTGCTCTGCCCTCAACAGGGCAGAGCAGTGCGCCTGCGCTGGAGCTACTACAGGAAGGGAAGAAGAGGACTGCGTCGTATGAAGATGGACCGGACCGCGACACCCATCGGACCAGACCGCCCCCTCCGGTGAGTATAATGTAATGTGTTTTTCTTATCTTTCAGGTTACATTGTGGGCTTATCTACAGCATTACAGTGTCACACTGTACTCACCAGGAGGCAGGACTTGGGTCCCGACGTCATTTCTTCTGGAGCCGCAGCCGCTCCGGGGGTCCCGTTGGGTTCGCATGCACACTAATCATACCCAGGTTTCCACCTCCTCCATGTCGTGTTTGCGCTTGTGCGCTCCTGTCAGTTCAGTCTCCAGGTCGGTCCTCTCTATGGTAAAGGAGGACCTGACCTGGAAGCTGTAGTGGTCATGTGCTATCAGGCTAGAGGACCTGACCCGGAAGCTGTAGTGGTCAGGTGCTATATCAGGCTACCTCCCCCTATGGGAGGTGCCTGATTATTGTTGTGCTTCCTGGCTTGGTCTGCTGTGTCCCTGCCTGGCTGTGCGCTGTACTCAGGTCCTGTACTCTGCCTTGCACTCTATTGTGCCTCCTGGCACACGCTCTGAATCTTCACTTTGTTTCATGCTCAGTTGTGTCTCCTGGCACACTCTCCGATCCTGAGCTCTGTCTCTTACTCAGTCGTGCCTCCTGGCACTCACTCTGTCCCTGTGCTCTGTTACACCTCCTGGCACGACTGCTTATCAATTCAGTACTCTGTCGTGCTCCTTGCACGCATCCTGCTTTGCTCACCTCCGGACGTACTACTCTCTACACGCCATACGTGCTCACGTGTACCCGTCTTGCACTATCCTGTAGTTAGTACACTTCTGTGTACACATCTGGTGTTCCCTAGTATCCTGTACCTTCCTTCGGACACACTCACCCGTGTCTCCTGTGAGCCGGCCGCCTGGTGCCAGCAGTCGTGGTACCTCATCCCCTGGGGCTTGCTCCTGACCCTACCTTTATAGGGGGTGGTCCTTACTAGGCCAGCTCGCCCTAGGAGGGTTGGTGCCACGACCCAGAGGGTCCACTCCAGAAGTCGTCACATACAGAATGCTGTAGATGAGCCCCTGATGTCAATACAGGCAGCCGATAGGGCAAAAAAAGGGTGACAGATTCCCTTTAAGGTCTTTGCTGGCTAGTCAAGCAGTAGAGTACTTCAATGCATGTGATAGAGTAGTGTCTACATTAAAAATCATGGTTTTATTGAAAGATGCAGAGTATTTCTTGTACTACTACTTGAAGAAAATGTTTACAGCCCATAGCAGTACCCCACCTTCAGCTTTCTGGAGTCTGAGTCGAAGCAAAGGTCTGTTTCTGTTACTGATCCAGCCACAGGCCCATACATCTGGTCCATCAAGAGTCACTCTCATTTCATCAGTCCATTAAAACGTTTGAAAAATCCTTTTTCAGATATTTCTTGGCCCAGTCTTGACATTACAGCTTGTGTGTCTTGTTAAATGTTTTTCGGGTTTCAGCTTTACTCTTCTTGTCCATGTCTCTGAGCAATGAATGCCTTGTACTTCTGGCTCTCCAGGGAGGTTCTGGAATATGACAGCATTGGATGATAATGTGTTCCTGTTCGCTTCATGTTTGATTTTTTTCAAATCTTTGGCAGTTAATGTTCATCTTTTTTCTCAATTTCTTTTTCAACCTATAGATTATAAGCGACAAAACTTTTGATGGTTCTGTGATCATACCCCAATGTCTTAGCAATTTCAAGAGGGCTGTTTCCCACTAAAAGACTTGTAACAATTTTTGACTTTTCGGAGTCTATTAAATCTCTTTTTTTGACCCATTTTGCCTGAGGAAAACAAGCTGCATAGAAATTCTGCATTCAGATTCATGATCGGAAATATTTGCCGGAAAATATTTGCTTTGCCACTTAAGTATTTTGAGCACTTTGGCTAAGATAATGGTGGTGTATGATGAGCGTGGGGCACATGTTTGATGAGGATAGGGGGTGGGGAGAGCTCAGTGGAGCGGCATGCTTGTAAACTGTGTGCACATTACGGCTAGCCAATCAGGGCGTAGGAAACATCCACAATGTTCTGACACAATGGCATGTGTCATTGGCTGCTGAAATCACATGTTCATCTCCATATAAAGAGCGGACATCATGTTTTACTGCCATTTTGACACTGTAGCAGTGCAGAGAGGCTGCTCCTGATGCTGGGACTGTTTGCTGCTCAATTTTAGCTACTTAGCTAGGCGGTTGTGTCTTAGTCAGATAGTTTAGCTAGCTAGCATCCTGTGTGGCTATGAAATCGATTTTCCAGCAAATTTTTTATGTGCCATTACTGAATTCCACAGATAGTCAGCATGGCACATTTTATGCAAGTGTGTTTTGCACTGCTCCTATTCTGCTCCATGCACAAGTAGACTGTTCTAAATCTTATTTTTTCACTTGCCAAATGTGATACTGCAAGGTATATATCACCTTGCAATTTAGTGATATGGTGAAATTGTTCTGTGATTTGAGCTGTTGGCCATAAAAAAATATTTTTTGCCAGTTGTTAACGTGATTCAGCATGCCATATATCACCTTATATCCATTTAGTAGTAGTGAAATTCTACTGTCTGCAGAGCTCATACAGAATGGCCCACTATATCCCACAACCCATTATACTATTTCTACTGCGGTGAAATTGGTGCCACTATGCTGGTGTTTGCCACTAATTTTTGGAAATGTGTAGACTCCTGGTTGGCTGTCCATCTGCTGGGTTGGCTTTCGTGGAAGAGATGTCGCTCCCTATTATACTATTGCTACTGTGGTAAAATTGATGCCACTTTGTTGGTGTCTGCCACTAATTTTTGTAAATGTTTAGACTCCTGGTTGGGTCTCTTTCATGCGTGTTGCCTGTAGCAGTAGGCCTCCGAGATTGGCAGGCCTCTACTACCTTTGTGTCAGCGTTCGGCTGTATTCGGCGAATATTCGATGAATAAATTGGCAAATTTTGCAATCATAATCCGAACTGAACATTGAAATAGTCACTCATCTCTAGTGTTGATATCCTTAGATGATACCCTTTGTCACTGTATAATACACATCACCTTATCTGGTTCATCCAATAAGCATTCAAGTTTATACAGCTTAGATGTGGAAAATCGGCATAAAAATCATGATATTGTCAAAATACTCACTTGCATTTAATTTATAACGGTATAATTTAGGATTATTATTGAGGATATAGGTAATTACATAAATATACTGCATGTCATAACAAATTCTATACTTTATATTTCAGGTGTATTGATAATTATTATGGTAATCCATTATTGGGACAACCATGTCGCCCATGCATGTGTCCGGGGTCTCCTACAAGCAAGAAATATTTTGCAGATTCTTGTAAACAAAACAATAAGACTATGGAGGTGACCTGCAATTGTCTTGAAGGTTATACAGGTAACTCCCAATTTAATTCAAGATCAGATTATGAAATATTTTGCACAAATATTTGCAATGTTATCGTCCTTTATCGTACATATCAGATGAGATATTCAATATGATTTTATGTGACCAGAGAGAATTGATCTGTCTCTTTACGGTAGCTCACGTAACTATTATAAGGTTAAGGGCTCATACTCACACGCGAGAAACTCGGTTGAGTCTCGCAAGTCAATACCAGGCATGTATGCTGCTGAACGCTCCGGTCCGAGGGCCGGCGGCAGTGCAGGCCAGGGTATTGACATGTGAGAATCGTCCGAGTTTCTCACGTGTGAGTATAAGCCCTAAAACTAAGCCTGTAGAACTGTACAGCTGACAGCAAACCTTTCTGATTCTAAGGGCAATCATCTATGTATCTAAAATACATAGTGGGTTCTATACAAAAGGCTAATAATTGGTAAAGCAAACTACATGCACTGTTTTCATGGCTCTTTGTTGTTGGAATGCTGCCCATTTATGCCAACTTTATATATTTGCTTCATTTAATCTTTTCACTGCATTTTTTTTTCTCAGGAAAGAACTGTAATGAATGCCCTGATGGATTTTATGGAAACATAGAAGAAGGGGAAACGTGTTTACCGTGTCAGTGCAATGACAACACTAATGTAGAAGATCCTAACTCTTGTGACAAGATTACAGGGGAGTGCTTGCTGTGTATGAAAAACACATACGGTCCTAACTGTGAATGGTGTCTACCTGGCTTCTTTGGATCAGGACTTCATCACAACTGTACAAGTAAGTTTTGGTTAGTGACTTATGTGCTAGATTAGTCTCAGTGTTGTAATTTGCAGCTCATAGGCCATAATGCAAAAGCTCCATTGGGGCCTCCAATTATTACAAGTCTTTAATAGTAGTGGACTTTTCATATAGGCCTAAGGGATTTTTTGGACCTCTTAGGCTCCAGGGTCTGGGGGCAATTACAACCCCTGCACCTATTGTAGTTACGCTCTTGATTAGACTGATTCTGTGCTGCACCGCCTGTGTTCCAGAGTCTTAGAATACCCTGTTTAGTGTTTGCTTCCTAAAAATGTTCAGTCTGATGTCACATGAGAGTTTCAGACTTCATTTTTTCACAGATTCCCAGTTTATTTTATTTCTAATGTTTTTACCTTCAAAGTTATACAATCCTTTCATTGTCCAACTTTCTGTCCTTACTATGCATGCATACTTTTACAAAAACATCTTTCTATAACATGAGGTGGCCACTGGCCTTTGTTTTTAGATGAAGATTGAATGGAGAGGTAATGTAGTGGTCCTGTTCATTCAAGTATATGGTAGTCAAATAATTGTCCAAACTTACTGATAAATCTTATGACAGATATATGATCCTACCAGAAAATAAATGCCATACAATCAAAATGTTCTAAATACTTGGTTATGTCTCTATCAATGATATCAGAGAGTTTTTTAATGCAAATATATCTATTCTATGTAAAAATTGATTATTTTAATAACATATCCCCTTTTCTCCGAGGCTGTGTTTGCAATCCAATGGGAACAATTGCTCAGAATTGCTCAGTTTACGAGGAAGCTGGAGAATTTGTCTGTGACAGGAAGACAGGGCAATGTCCATGCCTACCAAATGTGGTTGGCATTAGCTGTGATACTTGTGCTCCTGGATACTGGGGCTTCACCAGTGTAAAAGGATGTCAACCCTGTAACTGTTTCCTAAATAATTCCTATGGAAACCAATGTAATCAGGTGTGAAACATTATTTTTTTTTTTTACATACACCACACTGCATGCAATACTCTACTAATTTGTCACAGTTATTATATAGCATTCATATAGTTATTTAAAGGGTACATTTCTGGAAGAGAACATAGTAAAGGAAATGATATGAGTTTTTAGCCATTTCTGAAGAACAAAAGACAGATATTTTCATTGGCAAATGAATTAAATATGGCATTTTTCTACTAAACATTTGCTTTGCACTTGTATACCACTTTCCATAGATAATCCATAAATATCTCATCAGATGAGATTTGCCAGCTGTACACAGTGCAATACAAGTTATTTGCAGTGAATAAGTCTATTATAGGAAAACTCTATAAATGCTCTACATTTCCAGCATTCTTTAACTACTTCCGGACCAGAAATAGATGTAAAACATTCAGGCCATGCCGTTACTCTACATTGATGTTATAGATTATCATTGCAGAGCAAGCAACTGCATGAGATGGTGCAGATGCAGGAGCAAGGAGCCGGCTGTCAGAGCTGGGCAGACTCCCTATGGGGATGGCAGAGCTCTTAAATTACAAGTTTTTTATACAATAGAGAAAGTGCTAACAGCACAGCCTCCTCCAGAATTTGTGGTCATGCGGGTGCAATAAGTGAACAGGAGCTGCAGATGCCTAACAGACCTAGATCAGCTATGCTGTTCGCCCAAAAGGCTGTAATTGTCTTGTAACTGGGGCTGAAATGCCAGTCTAGTTACGGAGGAGATCACATATAAAAAATTAAAATATATTTTAGTGGTCATAAAAAATAAAAATGTGAAAAAAACAGAAATGTATTATATCTCATTTATTTTACTATAATATTGCATGATACTGGCAAAAAAATAATATTATTAAAATTACAAATTAGGTCTTACATATTATTAAAAAATATGCAAAAATTAATATCTGAATGAGTAGATTTTTTAGAACTCTTAAATACTGCATGTGCAAAAATAAAAGAAAATGGGAATGTCAGAAATTATGGAAAATGGCTGATCTTGGGATCTTGACTCGGTTACATTTTCCCTAGCTAACAGGTCAATGTGTGTGTAAACCAAAGTACACAGGAACAAAATGTAAGCAATGTGAAGAAAATCACTTTAGAAACCAAGGACATCAATGTATACGTAAGTATAAATAGAATTTATTTATAGTAAGCCTGTATACCTAGTAAAATCTTATCATGCATAGTGGTCGGTGTAAGTTATTGCTTTTTCCAATAATAACTAGCTGAAGAGCCCAGCGCTGCCCAGGCCCAGGTAACTAACTATACTTAGTTATAACAAATTATAATGATTATATCTATTCTGTCATGATCCCAGTGCAGGTTTTTGAGCTGCACGTCAGGGGTTAATGTCTGGAGCTCAGTGCAGGTTAATGATTGTGGCCTCTTTCTGGTTCTGGGAGAGCTTCTGTTTCCCGTTGTGAGTTTGCCTGTTGATTCTGTACTGTGCTATCCTCTCTGTGTATGACTCATTGCCTGTGATCTGACTACTCTCTGCTCGCCCCTCTTGTACCTTGCAGCTATCTCTGTGTATGACTCATTGGCTACGTCCTGACTATCCTCCCTGTCTATGCCCCTTGATAACTTTGTCTCGCAGTTACCCTGCTAGGAGTTCTCTTGCAGCTCCTAGCTCTCTGGAGTTTAGGCCACGCCCCTAGCAGTCACGTGCTTCAGGTCCTGCTGTTCTGACGTACGCACCTACTCTGCTGCCCGCTCCACAGGTATCTTTAAGCACAGTTCGCTTTACTCAGCACACGCGCACTGGCTCAGTGAGCAAGTTCAGTGCGGTGTTTCTGACACATACAGGTGCCCAAATCCATGCCGTGTCCTCTGGGTCAGGGGCTCAGCCAACCTCCAGGCAAGATGAAGTACTCCCTTCCAGCACTCTGCCAACATGTGCCTTTTCTGAACGTCTCCCTTCTAGCGCCTATTTGAAGTACTCACAGTACTGAGTTACACTGGAGTTCCTCCTTTCAGATGTTCTTAGAACTCTACTTGTACAGCAGACAGCTGTAGCCTGCTTCGGGGACTCCTTGCTACTAAGTCCCACCTCACTCACGTTGCTGTTGTGCCCCCAAGTCTTGTGTGGGAATAAAGTGGTGACAACTTCTATTCCTCCGGTGTCTGTCGCAGGACCATTAGTATCCATACAACCTCGGGGACCGGACCCCGGCCATGCGCTGAGAACTTGAGGAAGGACCCTTCTCTAACCCTAATCCTTAGTTCTCTTCTTCTCCTCACGTTCCGTACAAAACTATCCTTCTTATGGAGAATTAGGCTTTCTTGATATCTCTTTCCTGTTCCAGCAGACCCAGGTCACTGAGGTCTGCTGCAGCACTTCCTTCAATTCATCCCTCTCAGGGGAGCTCCTCTCACAGACTGACCTAGTCCTAATAATCTCCCGCTCTCTCGTGCAGACTAAGCTCCACCCACCTCCCAGCACTCTTCGTGTTCCAAGCAGGGAGCCACCAAAGGTGCTTTGCTACACTACTATGTTGTGTGGGATGCAGGTGTTGGAGCGTGGTCAGGTGTTTCCACCTTACCTGGATGGTGAGGTACCACACCTCAGGATGAGATGCAGTACCTCTGTGGCAACTGAACCCTCAGGGGCGCCACACTAATATCCCACATCATCCCGTCACATCCGCCGGACTACTACCCCTAATATCCCACATCATCCCATCAGAGCCACCAGACTACTACCCCTAATATCCCACATCATCCCGTCAGCCAGAGCCACTGGACTACTCCCCTTAATATCCCACATCATCTTGTCAGCCAGAGGCACCGGACAGGACCCGGACCACCCCTGGGTGAGTATAATATAACTCATTTTTCTTCTCTTTCAGGTTACATCAGGGACTTATCTAAAGCATTACAGAATGCTCTAGATAAGCCCCTGATGGTGGCGGCCGCAGCTTATAGTCGAAAAAATAGGTGACAGATTCCCTTTAAATTAGTAATCATGTAAAGAAAAATAAGTAAATAAGTAAAAGTGCTAGTGCAATTTAATAAAAAGTGTTACCATAGCAGCAAAACAATGATAGTTGACTTTGTGGAACTTTTTCCCATGTCCCTACTGCATCTGTTGAGCTCAGCCACAGTGATCTTGGGGTTCTTTTTTACCTCTCTCACCAAGGCTCTTCTCCTCATGATTGCTCAGTTTGGCTGGATGGCCTGGTCTAGGAAGACTTATAATAATAATAATAATAAATTTTATTTTTATAGCGCCGACATATTCCGCAGCACTTTACATTTCAGAGGGGATTTATACAGGCAATAGACATTACAGCATAACAATAATCACATACAGTAGATTATAACAAATACCAAGAGGAAAGAGGGCCCTGCTCGCAAGCTTACAGTCTATGAGGAAAGAGGTAGACACGAAAGGTGGGTGGTAACAGTTGCCCTGATTGTATGGACCAGCCACAATGTTAGGTGTGTGACAGTACGGACACAGAGGGCTAATGGATGCATAAAGCATGTGGGAACATGATGCGGGAAATCTGGTTATGGTAAAACTTTTGGCTGTGCCACACAGGGATAGATTAGGTTAATGTGTTGAGGCGATAGGCCAGTCTGAATAAATGCGTTGTCAGGGCACGCTTAAAATTGTGGGGATTGGGGACTAATCGTATTGACCTGGGAAGTGCATTCCAAAGAATTGGCGCGGCACGTGTAAAGTCTTGGAGACGGGAGTGGGAGGTTCTGACTATTGAGGATGCTAACCTCAGGTCATCAGCAGAACGGAGGGTGCGGGTAGGGTGGTATACTGAAACAAGGGAGGAGATGTAGGGTGGTGCTGAGCCATGGAGGGCTTTGTGGGTGAGGGTAATAAGTTTATACTGAATTCTGGAGTGGATGGGTAGCCAGTGTAATGACTGGCACAAGGTAGAGGCATCGGTGTAACGATTGGTGAGGAATATGATCCTGGCTGCAGCATTCAAGACAGATTGGAGAGGGGAGAGTTTGGTAAGAGGGAGACCGATTAGAAGAGAGTTACAATAGTCGAGACGAGAATGAATAAGAGAAACAGTAAGAGTTTTTGCAGAGTCAAAAGTAAGAAAAGGTCGAATTCTAGAAATGTTTTTGAGGTGCAGATGACAAGAGCGAGCCAGTGATCGAATGTGGGGGGCAAAGGAAAGCTCGGAATCAAGTATGACCCCAAGACAGCGGGCCTGTTGCTGGGGAGTAATAGTGGAACCACCCACAGAAGTAGCAATGTCGGGTATAGGTACATTAGTAGAGGGAGGAAACACCAGGAGTTCAGTCTTTGACAGGTTCAGTTTCAGATATAGTGAGGACATGATATTAGACACAGCGTTTAGACAATCGCCGGTGTTTTCTAGAAAGGCTGGCGTGATGTCAGGAGAAGGGTATAATTGGGTGTCATCAGCATAGAGATGGTACTGGAAACCAAATCTACTGATTGTTTGACCGATAGGGGCAGTGTACAAGGAGAAGAGGAGGGGGCCTAGAACCGATCCTTGGGGGACCCCAACAGTAAGGGGAAGGTGAGAGGAGGAGGAAACGGCAAAAGATACAGTAAAGGAGCGGTCGGAGAACCAGGAGAGAACGGTGTCCTTGAGGCCAATGGAACGGAGCATAGTGAGGAGGAGCTGATGATCCACAGTGTCGAATGCTGCAGAGAGATCCAAGAGAATTAGCATGGAGTAATGACCATTTGATTTAGCTGTTAGCAGATCATTAGAGACTTTAGTGAGGGCAGTTTCAGTGGAGTGTAAAGAGCGGAAACCGGATTGGAGAGGGACGAGAACAGAGTTTTCTCAGAGATAGCGGATAAGACGGGAGTGGACCAGGCGTTCCAGGAGTTTAGAGATGAAGGGAAGATTAGAGACAGGTCTATAGTTAGCGGCACAGTTTTGGTCGAGGGATGCTTTTTTAAGTAGTGGATGTATGATGGCATGCTTAAATGAGGAGGGAAAAATACCAGAAGAGAGAGAGAGGTTAAATATTTTAGTTAGGTGAGGGGTGACAGCAGGGGAAAGGGACTGGAGGAGATGTGACGGAAATGGGTCACTGGTGCAAGTAGTTGGGCGAGAAGATGCAAGGAGCCTGCTTACTTCTTCTTCTGTGACTGGTTCAAAATCAGAGAGTGAGCTAGATGCAGTGGGGGAGGGAGGACAGTGCATGGTATGAGGTGATTGGGAGATAATTTCCTGTCGAATCTGGTCAATTTTTCTTTGAAGTAATTGGCCAGATCGTCAGCTCGGAGCTCCGTGGTTGGGGCCTGTACTCTTGGACTGAGTAGAGAATTAAAAGTGTCAAAGAGACGTTTCGGGTTATTGGACAGTGAGGTGATGAGGGTGTTGAAATAGGTTTGTTTGGAGAGGTGAAGGGCAGTGTTGTATGTTCTAAGCATAAACTTAAAATGGATGAAATCTTCGTGTAGATTGGATTTTCTCCACAGACGTTCGGCTTCTGTTGGTCCCAAACTTCTTCCATTTAAGGATTATGGAGGCCACTGTGATCTTAGGAACCTTGAGTACTGCAGAAATTCTTTTGTAACCTTGGCAAGATATGTGCCTTGCCACAATTCTGTCTCTGAGCTCCTTGGCCAGTTCCTTTGACCTCATGATTCTCATTTGGTCTGACATGCACTGTGAGCTGTGAGGTCTTATATAGACAGGTGTGTGCCTATACAAATCAAGTCCTGTCAGTTTAATTAAACACAGCTGGACTCCAATGAAGGAGTAGAACCATCTCAAGGAGGATGAGGATCACAAGGAAATCGACAGCATGTGACTTAAATATGAGTGTCTGAGCAAAGGGTCTGAATACTTATGACCATATGATATTTCAGTTTTCCTTTTTTAATAAATTTGCAAACATTTCTACATTTGTTTTTTGCAGTCAAGATGGGGTGCAGAGTGTACATTAATGAGAAAAAAATGAACTTTTTAAAGTCTACCAAATGGCTGCAATGAAACAAAGATTGAAAAATTTAGAGGGGTCTGAATACTTTCCGTACCCATTGTATATTATTTTGTGCTCTGGAAAATCTTTAAAAAAAACTGTTATTTAATAATAAATAGTAAACATTGACTATGATCTGTAGAAGGAGGGATTTTTAATTTTAATATTTATTGACTAGGTTACTGACAACTGTTCGTGCCCATGAGAGGTGGTTTGTCTCCTAGGTAAGGAGCTCATTGCCTCCAAGCTATTTGCAATAGAACCTTTAATTGCTGCTCTGAATGTACCCAGATCCGTTTCAATACCACTGCCCTCCTCCAATGCTGAGGAGTTAGTGCTTGTCAAAGCTTGGAGAGCGCACAGTTAAGTCCAGTGGCACAAAAAAATAGACCAAATTGTCATTCAAGCAGGAGCATTCATCAAGTAGGAGATGATGTGCTTCTGGTCCTGCACCGCTCTTCTGCCTAGCTTCACGCTTTCTGGAAGAGGCTTAGGATACAGTATATATGTATGCTTCAATTAATCTATGAGTTCCTGACTATTATTGTAACGTCTAGCATTGATTTCTTACTCACTCTCTCGTTTTAGTAAATGATCTCAAGGTCAACAACAATTCTAAAGCTAAAGTTTAATCTGAGCTGCTAGTAGTAGGAAATGTGAGCTAAGCATTGCAAATACACTATATTAGGCTAGTTTCACACTAGCGTTTGGCCAAGCTGTGGAGGGCTGCAGACTTCCTGCTTGAAGCTCCGTCCACTGCGCACCTCCTCTGGTCAGCTCCGCCCAAGTCTGCATGCGGCCTGCCTACCTATCTTTAACATTGGGTACGCAGGCCATGATGATGTATGCGGATGCCTCCGCATACGCCGTTTTGACGATGCAGCGACCGCAACAAATTGAAACACGTTGAGTTCGACACAGGTCGCCACATCGTCAAAACGACGCATCCGCATAAATCCGCACGGCCTGCAAACCCAATGTTAAAGATAGGTATGCAGGCTGTATGCATACATAGGCGGAGCTGACTGGAGGATGTACGGCAGTGGGCGGAGCCTCACAGAGGAAGTCTGCAGTCCTCTGCAGCTCAGCCAAACGCTAGTGTGAAACTAGCCTTAAACACTTTATGTTTTTATTTCTTTTTTTGCAATATTTATTAGGACTATAAGTAGACTTAAACCCATGATCCCTTGCATGGTAATACACTGTTCTACTTAAGCAAAGCAGTGCATTGTCTCAGCATTATACTAACAGTCAATATATTAGATTCTGACCTTGGCAGGGTCTAATTAGTTTTGATCTTTGGAAGACCATTAGGCCACAGGTTGCCATAGCAATTTATCAGCACTCCATAACTTATTGCAGAGAGCAAATGCGATAAGAGTGGGAGCTCTTTTCCTCTGTCAAAACTCATGACATTCCATAGTCACCATGGATTACAGCATTAGAGAAGTTGTCAGAGACTCATTCTCGGCTACTTTGTCCCTGCTTGTTGCAGGGTGTGAACAGGCTGATAGTAAGGGACCCCCCCAGATCAACATGGGAAAGTCAGCACAGCCATTTGACATTTTGGAAAGTTGCAAATGCCATTAGGTAAAGACAGTTAGGTGAAGGGAGGCAATTACTGTAAGACTTTTACTCTGTTTCCTCAATATTATAAATCATAAATAATATAAAAGTTATTAATATGTAATAGCAATTATTAGTTAAAAAAAACATTTTTTATAAACCTTTGAGTCTTTATGTAGCAAAAAATAAAAATGTTTGTATACATTAGATACATATGGTATATTTTGTCTTATTTCAGCTTGTAGGTGTAACCTGGAAGGTTCTCAAAAGAACATGTGTGATCAGGATACTGGTTCATGCAACTGTAAACCTGGGATCACTGGAAGAAACTGTGACCAATGCGCTTCTAAATTCAAGCTAGACTTCCCTGCATGTCTTCAATGTCACATGTGCTTCGATCAGTATGAAACACAAGTTTCAAATCTATCAACTTCTGCCCGTGCTTTAGTAAGATTAGCTACTAATATTGTTCCAACAAAATCACCAACTGGCTGTGATATTCAAATACGTATCCTCCAAGAGAAACTTTCTGCCATTGAAAAAATCTTTCGTAGTCCAATTCTTTCACCTGAGAAGTACAATAAAGTGAAGAAATACTATGACACCATACGGTAAGCCATTTTCACTTAATGAACATATGCATGACAACCACACATTTTTAATAATTCTGATTAGCATGAGATAGTCAAGAATGAATTCTAAATCAAGGACTAGACAAATCTTAGTGCCCAATTTGCCAATGGACAGTATGCAATGCTATTTTGCCTCCATAAAGGCAATTGAAAAGCGATGAGAAGGAACCATGAAGTAAATAGTCTTAAATTAAATTTGATTTATGGAATAACATTTATGGTTTATACGGAATGAATAATACTGTATCCTTCCATATGATTCTCAAGTAACCCTATCGGTAAAACAATTTTCTGAAAGTAGTCAGTCAATTGTACTAAGCTGTTTTATTTCACATATATTACAGTCAAAAAGTAAATAGCATAAAGATTCCAGATTTGGGAAATTTCAATGAAATTGCAAAAATGAACAAATTAATTTCGGATATGGGGAAAGAAATTGATTATTTATTTACTGAACTTAACAAAATAAAGAAAAAGAAGGAAAAAGAAAATACAGTAAAGGTTAAAGGTAAGAAATAAATATCACTCTCTTAATGTTGAGAAAAGTACATATTTCAAAGCAAGAATTTTGCTCTATTCTACTACTGAGGTCCATGCTGTCAGACTCTACATCCCCTTCTCAATGCGAGTGGAGGTGGTGTATTGCCTTCCGGGCCCCTCCCATTAGTTCTTGGATCATTTTGCCATCTGGCTTCCACACTTTCTCTCCTGTGACATCCAAAGAGAAAAATCAAACAATTCATAGAGATTTGAAAAAAAGTAGGAGAACATGCAAATCCCCTTAAAAGGCATACAATTTATTACAATAATTTATTAAAAAACACCTTCCCAGTGCAAAAAGCTGGCGAATGCCAAAATAGAAAAAAGACCTGGTCTAAAGTGCTGCACAGCCCTATACTAAGGCCTAACTGATACCTTCCTAGCCGTGGAGGTTGGCACCCTAGCAGTACAATATTGGCACCCCCACTCAACGAGGACTATCCCTCACTTCCCTAATAGTCCCTGATATCGCAGGAAGGAAAACAATTTCCAAATAGTGCAGAGATGAAAAAAACAGAATGCCCTAGGACTAGTGCAGACAAAAGTATAATGATAAAAATACATATACCCATATCATGATATCATGTGACATAAATATCCTCACATGGCAAGGTACATAGTTACTCCCACTTAGGGGGGATATAGGCAATCAGATATACTACAAAAATTGGTCACTTATCATGTCTATGGAGAACCATCATGATAAAAATACATATACCCATATCATGATATCATGTGACACAAAATATCCTCACATGGTAAGGTACATGGTTACTCCCACTCAGGGGGAAATAAGTGATCAGATATACTGTAAAAATTGGTAACTTATCATGCCTATGGAGAACCCTCACTCAGGGGGATATAAGCAATCAGATATACTGTAAAAATCGGTCACTTATCATGTCTATGGAGAACCCTCAACGCGTTTCCCCGCTGTGGCGGTTCATCAGGAGGTGTAACCAATGCTTTCACCGATATTGTTGCTGCTCCATGCCTGATATCACGATGATGGAGGCATCAGAGGTCAAACCAAACAGATTTAAATAACCACCTTGATTGTACTTAGGCGCCACCCACCATCCGGTGGCTTAATCAGTGGAAAGGTGTGGATGATTAAAACCCAGGTGTGCAATCCAAAGAAAAAATGTACCTGATCATCCGGCGTTCAGCCGCTGTACTAGAGATGTAAACCGGCAAGTAATCATTAGCGTGCGCTCCACAATGGAGCACATCCAAGATGGTGCCGGAACTTCCGGTCACGTGATATCACATCCACAGCGGGCCATACATATTACCCGATCATCCGGAACTATATTAAATAGACAAAGCAGCAGGGAATCATTTCCACTCGCTCAACAATGGAGCTCACCCAAAATGACGCCGGAACTTCCGGTCGTGTGATGTCACATCCGCTTCTAGCTGTCGCCATGGAGCATCCAAGACACTTGCCGGATAATAAAAACGCGCATCAAACAAAGCGCGTTCTGATGACATATGCTGCCACTCACGCTGCATCAAAAGATATCTTAAGAATAATAAAGAAAAAAAGGGTCAGGAGCAGGACAGAACACTCAATCTTAGGTATAAATAGTCCCACAATAGTACCATAATTCCAAAATAGGTACCGGGCCAAATATCACCCCCATCCCCCAATCCTAAATGCCACAATAATTTGTATCAAGGCACACCTTCAAACACACATATTTGGGCACTAATAACACTAGCAATATAGATATATCAGTTATATCAGTGGTGTTGATCCATGGAGTGTTTTGTGGGTGAGGGTAATAAGTTTGTACTGGATTCTGGAGTGGATGGGTAACCAGTGTAATGGCTGGCGCAAGGTAGAGTCATCATTGTAACGATTGGTGAGGAATATGATCCTGGTTGCAGCATTCAAGACAGATTGGAGATGGGAGAGTTTGGTAAGAGGGAGACCGATTAGTAGAGCTTTACAATAGTCCAGACGAGAATGAATAAGGGAAACAGTAAGATCTTTTTGCAGAGTCAAAAGTAAGAAAGGGTCGAATTCTAGAAATGTTTTTGAGGTGCAGATAACAAGAGCGAGCCAGTGATCTGATGTGGGGGGTGAATGAAAGCTTGGAATCAAGTATGACCCCAAGACAGTGGGCATGTTGCTGGAGAGTAATGGTGGAACCACAAATGGAAATGGCAATGTTGGGCATATGTTTATTAGTAGAGGGAGGAAACACAAGGAGTTCAGTTTTTGACAAGTTTAGTTTCAGATAGAGGGAGGACATGATGTTAGGGACAGCGGTAAGACAATCACCTGTGTTTTTTAATTAGACAGGCGTGATATCAGGAGAATTGTATAATTGAGTGTCATCAGCATATAGATGGTAGTAGAAACTAAATCTACTGATTGTTTGACCAATAGGGGCAGTATACAAAGAGAAGAGAAAGGGGCCTAGAAGCGATTTTTGAGGAACCACAACAGTAAGGGGAAGATGAGAGGATGAGCCAGCAAAAGATACAATGAAGGAGCCGTCAGAGAGATAGGAGGAAAATCAGGAGAGAACAGTGTCCTTGAGGCTGATGGAGCAGAGCATAGTGAGGAGGAGGAGCTGATGATCCACAGTGTCGAATGCTGCAGAAAGATTCAAGCGAATTAGCATGGAGTAGTGACCATTAGCTTTAGCAGATCATTAGATACTTTTGTGAGGGCAGTTTCAGTAGAGTGTAAAGAGCGGAAACTGGATTGTAGAGGGTCGAGAAGAGTGTTGTCTGAAAGTTTGTGGATAATATGGGAGTGGACCATGCGTTCCAGGAGTTTAGAGATGAAAGGAATATTAGAGACAGGTCTATAGTTAGCGGCACAGTTTTGGTCGAGGGAAGGTTTTTTAAGTAGTGGATGTATAATGGCATGCTTAAATAAGGAGGGAAAGATACCAGAAGAGAGAGAGGTTGAATATTTTTGTTAGGTGAGAGGTGACAGCAGGGGAAAGGGACAGGAGGAGATGTGATGGAATGGGGTCAATGGTGCAAGTGGTCGGGCGAGAAGATGAAAGGAGCCTGATTACTTCTTCTTCTGTGACTGGTTCAAAGTCATAGAGTGAGCTAGATGCAGGGAGGAAGGAGGATAATGCATGGTATGAGGGGATTGGAAGATAATTTCCTGTCGGATATGGTCAACTTTTTCATTGAAATAATTGACCAGATCGTCAGCGCGGAGATCCATGATTTGGGCCTGCAATCTTGGGTTGAGTAGGGAATGAAAAGTGTCTAAGATACGTTTCGGGTTATTGGATAGTGACGTGATGAGGGTGTTGAAATAGGTTTGTTTTGAGAGGTGAGGGGCAGTGTTGTATGTTTTAAGTATAAACTTATAATGGATAAAATCTTCGGGTAGATTGGATTTTCTCCACAGACGTTCAGCGCACCTGGAGCACCGCTGCAGGGAACGTGTTTGCAGCGAGTGCCATGGTTGTTGCCGTCTGTGCCATGTTGTTCTATGTATAGGAGGTGCAGTTTCATCCAGGGCACTTTGCAGTGTTTCATTGTAATGCTTCAGTGCAGAATCAGGACATGAGATGGAGGAGAAAGTGGCCAATGATGACTGCAAGTTCTTCATAAGTTTCTGGGTGTTAAATGGCCTGTATGTTTCTATAAGTGTGTAAAGTAGGGGTGACCTGAGCGGGATGGCAGTTCTTGATAGAGAATGAAAGGAGGTTGTGGTCAGAGAACGGGAGAGGGGAGTTTGTAAAATCATCCCCTGAACAAAGCCGGAAGAAGACCAAGACGAGGGAGTTTCCCTCTTCATGCGTAGGAGAGTTAGTATGCTGCGAAAGGCCGAAAGAGGAGGTTAGAGATAAAAGGTGGGTAGAAAATGGGGAGAGGAGAAGAGCAATGGGGATGTTGAAATCACCCATGATGAGAGTGGGGAGGTCACTGGAGAACATGCAAATCCCCTTAAAAGACATACAATTTATTACAATAATTTGTTAAAAAACACCTTCCCAGTGCAAAAAGCTGGCGAATGCCAAAATAGAAAAAAGACCTGGTCTAAAGTGCTGCACAGCCCTATACTAAGGCCTAACTGATACTTTCCTAGCCGTGGAGGTTGGCATCCTATCAGTACGATATTGGCGCCCCCACTCAATGAGGACTATCCCTCACTTCCCTAATAGTCCCTGATATCGCAGGAAGGAAAACAATTTCCAAATAGTGCAGAGATGAAAAAAACAGAATGCCTAGGACTAGTGCAGACAAAAGTATAATGATAAAAATACATATACCCATATCATGATATCATGTGACATAAATATCCTCACATGGCAAGGTACATAGTTACTCCCACTTAGGGGGGATATAGGCAATCAGATATACTACAAAAATTGGTCACTTATCATGTCTATGGAGAACCCTCATGATAAAATTACATATACCCTTATCATGATATCATGTGACACAAAATATCCTCACATGGTAAGGTACATGGTTACTCCCACTCAGGGGGATATAAGTGATCAGATATACTGTAAAAATTGGTAACTTATCATGCCTATGGAGAACCCTCACTCAGGGGGATATAAGCAATCAGATATACTGTAAAAATCGGTCACTTATGTCTATGGAGAACCCTCAACGTGTTTCCCCGCCATGGCGGTTCATTAGGAGGTGTAACCAATGCTTTCACCGATATTGTTGCTGCTCCATGCCTGATATCACGATGATGGAGGCATCAGAGGTCAAACCGAGCGGATTTAACTAACCACCTTGATTGTACTTAGGCGCCACCCACCATCCGGTGGCTTAATCAGTGGAAAGGCGTGGATGATTAAAGCCCAGGTGTGCAATCCAAAGAAAACATGTACCTGATCATCCGGCGTTCAGCCGCTGTACTAGAGATGTAAACCGGCAAGTAAACATTAGCGTGCGCTCCACAATGGAGCGCATCCAAGATGGCGCCGGAACTTCCGGTCACGTGATATCACATCCACATCAGGCCATACATATTACCCGATCATCCGGAACTATATTAAATAGACAAAGCAGCGGGGAATCATTTCCACGCGATAAACAATGGAGTGCACCCAAAATGGCGCCGGAACTTCCGGTCGCTTGATGTCACATCCGCTTCTAGCTGTCACCATGGAGCAGCCAAGACGCTTGCCGGATAATAAAAACGCGCATCAAACAAAGCGCATTCTGATGACATATGCTGCCACTCACGCTGCATCAAAAGATATCTTAAGAATAATAAAGAAAAAAAGGGTCAGGAGCAGGACAGAACACTCAATCTTAGGTATAAATAATAGAGTCCCATAATAGTACCATAATTTCAAAATAGGTACCGGGCCAAATATCACCCCCATCCCCCAATCCTAAAAGCCACAATAATTTGTATCAAGGCACACCTTCAAACACACATATTTGGGCACTAATATATCTGATATTATTCTGCCCCCCGTGTCTTACATTCTGCCCCATGTCCATTCTGCCCCCTCCTGTGTCTCACGGTCACATTCTGCCCCCATGTCTCACATTCTGCCCCCATGTCTCACATTCTGCCCCATGTCTCACATTCTGCCCCCCGTGTACCACATTCTGCCCCCTCCTGTGTCTCACATTCTGCCCCCGTGTCCATTCTTCCCCGTGTCTCACATTCTGCCCCCGTGTCTCACATTCTGCCTCCATATTTATTCTGCCCCGTGTCGCACATTCTGCCCCATGTCTCACATTCTGCTCCCGCGGCAAAGCTCCCTCCACACAGCTGAAGCGCGCACTCGCCGGCGAATGACAATGACGTCAGATGCCGGCGATGTGCACGCTGCGGCTGACGTCAGCTGCCAGCCTCCGATTGGCTGGCGTCTGTTAACTATTGACGTGCGGGCCTGGGCCCGCATGTCAATAGAGTTGAACTGCCACTAGGGCCCGGTTTAGCCAGCCCTTAGGGCCCGGTGAGCAGATGAGACGGGGCCCGATGCAGGCCCCCTCTGCCCACCGGGCCCCATACACCAGTCAGGGCAGTAATGGTGTAAATGGTGTAAAAATGAGAAATTGCTGTTTAACTTTTAACCCTTATAACTTCCTAACAAAAAAAATTTGGTTCTAAAATTGTGCTGATGTAAACAGACATGTGGGAAATGTTACTTATTAAGTATTTTGTATGACATATCTCTATGATTTAAGGGCATGAAAATTCAAAATTGGAAAATTGCGAAATTTTTGCCAAATTTCCATTTGTTTTCACAAATAAACGCAAGTCATATCAAAGAAATTTTACCACTATCATGAACTACAATATGTCACAAAAAACATTCTCAGATTCACCGAGATCGATTCAAGCATTCCAAAGTTATTATTACCTCATAAAGGGACAGTGGTCAGAATTGTAAAAATTGGCCTGGTCATTAACATGGAAACCACCCTCGGGGGGAAAAGGGTTAAATTGTTTTGAAATCCTTGAATCAAAAATAGGGTCCAATATGTCCTTCCAATAGGCTTGAAAGGAGCAATTTTAAGCACCATGCTAGCATTTTCTTTTCTTTTATCTTTTTGTTAGGAATCGTGTATGTGACCAGTAGTCGTCTTCGCCTGTTTTCAGCACCCCTCCACACCACGTGACTGCAAATGCATTCTACCAAATCATAGTTGTTGTTGTGTGTAGCGGAGGTCAATTTTTAAACCTATGGGAATTCTGTAGAAGGTTCTGTAGCCACGTTATGAGTACCAGAGACTTGAACTGAGTAAAGTGATCTAAAGAACATACAGCGATGCCGTAGCTTACAAACATTATGTGGTGATGGAGCGGGGCTGAAAACAGGTGAAGGTGCTGACTGGTGTGTATTCAATTCATATATATAATCCCTAGCATAAGGATTGATAAAAAGGCTGGATCAATCAAATAATTTACTTGAGGAGCACCTACGGACAACAATAAAAAGTCAGTAGCCTGAGCCTCAAAGTCACTAAGCTGCAGGTTACTCTTGTATATTATTTACTAACTTGATGTTTTTTGAGTTTCAGCTGCAAGACCAGCTATGCTCGTGTGTGCACGACCAATATTTTCTATTAGTACTTCAAAATCCAATTTGAAATACTTTGGACAGTTTTCCCATTCACAGCCAATCTTACTTTTCAAATTCTGTTTGAACATCCCCTATCCTCTGAAATGAATTTTAATTTTTTTTATACAAATTTTATCTGTTTTCTAGCAGTTTAGGTTTGTTGGACAGCTACATGAAAATCAGTATGGTTGACATGAGAACTCCAATAGTGGCTCTAAAAAAATAAATGAGGTTGAATGAGGTTGCCTTGCAACTGCAATAAGCAAGTCAAAGGAAGTCCAACTGGAATTTTTGGGACTTTCTTGTCAGTCACAGTACCCTCAGGGTTGGACTGTATTCAGTTGTATTGCACTGCAATGTAGCAGCAATAACTAGTGAGCTTTGGTTATGTGACAAGTGTCATGGCCAAAGTTGTTGTATAGCCTAAACCTAATGTTAAAGGGGTGGTCTGGTACGTAAAATGTCCTTTCTAAATGTCTATCTTTACACCCTAACATCTTTTGTAATTAGACTTATAAAACAATACCATACAATTCTCACTATCTAATCCCTAAATGTGCTTTTTTACTGCACTTCCTGTGACATTTCTTTTGAAAGGCGTCTCAAACAGGACATCTCAGGAGGCTGGAGCTGAACTCACTTCCCTGAAGCATCTATAGCTACCCTCTGAAGAAGTCCTGGATCCATGTTGATAGAATCTGTGGAAGAGATGAGTGCAGTGCTTGCACTCTGCTTCTGTCTATGCCGCCACTGCTTATAACTGTGAAAAAAATGTTGTCAGGGGTGGAGATAGCAGCAGTGAGTGAAACCAGCACCATCCCACAGCTTTTAGCACTGCCCTCAAACTTATCGTCATCAGGGGCAGTGATATAAGCTGTGTGAGTGACACCAGCACCATCGCCTGATGATGATTAAAGGAGTTGTCCACTACTTTAAATTAACCCCCCAATATATCCCCCAGGGCCCCTAATGAATTTTGTAAATAAGTTATATATGCCTATACTGCCTGTGATCGACGCTACCCGTGGCCGCTCACAGGCAGCACGTGACCCAGAACTGACATCACGACAAGTGAGGCATGACTCAGTGCTGGTGGGTCCCCGCAGGTGGCTGCTGGGTTGTGGGCGGAGTTACCCCCCGTGTCACACCCAGCATCCACCGTGCGCTTTCTCAATGAATGGGTGCGGAGTGGAGTGTGACGCGGGGGGATAACTCCACCCACAGCCTGGCAGCCAGCACGGAAGGTGGAGGAGGGACCCCCGGCTGCTGCCAGCACTTGACGGGACGTCAGCGGAAGCAAGAGCCGGCCGCAGCCGGGGGTCAAGTGCTGCCTGTGAGCGGCCAGTGATATCGCCGCTCACAGCCAGTATAGGCAATATGAGGTATTTACAAAATTCATTAGGGGCCCCGGGGGGATACATTGGGGGGTTAATTCAAAGTAGTGGACAACCCCTTTAATTTGAGGGCAGTGCTAGAAGCTCTGGTTTGGTGCTGCTGAAACTCACTGCTTTTATCTCCACCACTTGACAATGTCTTCCTTCTCAGTTAGATAAAAGAAACTAATAAGTAACTGTAGGATCGCACCCTGATGATGTCCTGTTCCAGGAGGAATGATAGATGCTGCAGGAAGTGAATACAACCCTAGCTTCCTGTGATATCCTGTTTGAGATATCCTCTGAGACATCTTTTTTAAGCTTAGAAAGGTCAACTCTATCTCTTATATGAGAGACCTTCCAACCCTTGTAGTAATCTAGTTGCTCACCTTTAACTGGCTCTAATTTTCGAATATCCTTTTTAAAATATGGGGCCCAAAACTGGATCCTATAGTCTAGATATGGCCTTACAAGTAATTTATAGAAGGGTAACAATAAGTTGGGAGCACAGGATTTTATCTCTCTCTTTATACACCCTAATCTTGTTTGCTGCTGCTTCTGCTTGACATTGAGTACTACGGCTAAGCTTACCTGTAAACAGAGAATCCAAATCCTTCTGCTGTTCTGTACTTTAGTCCCAAGTATACTTCTATTTAATGTGAATACAGCAATGGGATTACTCAGTCTTAGGTACAATAATGACCATTGCCAACATTAAACCTGAACTGCTCAACTGCCATGTGTTTGCCCATTCAGAAATCTTATCCAACTCATTTTGTAATATTGTACTGTCAAGTTCAGTTTTTAATATCCTACATAGTTTGGTGTCAGACACTTTACTCTCAATCCCATCCACAATGTTATTCATAAAGAAATTAAAAAGAATCAGGCCTAGTACAGATCCATGCGGTACCCCAATGCTGACTATATCCCTCTTGGAGAATGTACCATTCATAATGACTGTTTGTTTCCTATCTTTTAGTCTCTGGAGCTTTAGTGTAAGGCTTTTGTGTGGAACAGTGTCAAATTACTTTGCAAAGTCCAGATAAATCATATCAGATGCATTACCAATATTTAGATTTGCACTTACCTCCTCATAGAAACCCAACATGTTGGTTAGGCACAACTTATCTTTCATGAATCCATGTTGGTTGTGAGTTATTTTATTCTCTGCAATATATTTCTGCAGGTCCTCTCTTACAAACCACTCAAAAATGTTGCACACTGCTGATGTCAGACTTACCGGACAGTAGCTGCCTGGAACCACCTTCTTACCGTTCTTAAATATCTGTGTCATGTCAGATATCCTCCAATCCTGTGGCACTGACCCTGTTACAAGAGATTCTAAGTAGATGAGATACATTGGGTCTGTAAATTACTAAGCTCAATTCTGTCGAGATCCATAGACGAATGCCATCTTGCTCGGGGTATTTCTCAGTTTTTAATATGCTTTGAAGCAGCTGTACTTCTTCTTGTGTTAATCTAGTTATATCAAGTGGTGAACTTTGATTTTTGTCTTGTTGAATGATCCCTGGACCAGTCAGTTCATTGGTAAATACAGTTGTAAAGTGCCTGTTTAATATTTCAGCCTTTTCTTTGTCCTCTATAATTACCATATTTTGTGGATTATAAGACGCACGCCAAATTTTGGGGAGAGAAATAGGAAAAAAAGGTTTGTAATAAAATTGTGGTGTGTCTTATAATCTGCTTTTACTGTAGCTTACCGGGGGTGGCAGCTGCGATGGAGCGGGGTCCAAGGAGGCAGGATCGCTGCTGCAGGAAGCTGGTGGCTGTGGTGGAGACAAGAGTGGGGCAATGCTGCAGGCCTCAGGCCGGTAAGAGGGGGTGTTTGGCGCTGTGAGGACTCTGATGACATTTTGGGAAAGCCCAGAGCCCCTGAATTTTCCATGTTTTTCAATGTGGTGGACCTTGGGAAAATGGCCTCAGGGCGGTACAGGCACAGATTGAGAACTCAGCACCAAGATGTCGTCTCACGAGATCTCGGCTCCTGAGATCTCAATCTGCTCATGGGCCACCTCTGTTAGCCATTTTCCCAAGGTTCAACTCTGAATATCCGCTACTCCCAGCTTGAGGCCTGCAGCATTGCCCCATTTCTGTCTCTGCCACAGCCGCCAGCTTCCTGCAGCAGCGATCCTGCCTCCTTGGACCCCGCTCCACTAAACACCCCCTTCTACCATCCTTAGACCTGCAGCATTGCCCCACTCAGATTCCTGCAGCAGCGACCCTGGAATCCTGCTCAACCGCAGCCACCGTAAGCTACATTCAAATTATAAGACACACCCCTTTTTTCCCCCCAAATATTGAGTCTTATAATCCAAAAAATTCGGTACAGATAACCATTTGATTTTTTTCTTTTTGGGATTAATATATGTATACAATTTGGTGGGATTTTAATTTCATTGGTGATTTGTAATTTGTTTTTCAGTAGCTAACTTTGCTAGCATGATTTATTTTTTACATTTCCTATTGAGATCTGTACAGTCCTGAAATTTCTGTATTCTTGACCTTCAAGATTTTGAATGCCCTTTGTTTTTGTCTTCTTATTACATTTTGTACTGTCTTATTTATCCATGATGGTTACTTTATATTTCTGAACATTTTTATTACCAGAGGGTATAAGTTTTTTGCACGATTCTAGAAGTATATCCCGAGACATGTCCCATTTATGTTCTGTAGTAAATTTAATCATGACAATGATGATACATGTCTCTCTCCCTAAACAGATATCCAAGAGTCTTTGGAGAAGATCACCAAACACTACAAAACATCTTTATCTGCAGTAGAGAAGGCACGCAATGCTGCTCCCATGATCAAGACAGCAGCAAAAACCAGGAAAAATATTTTAAATACATTAGACAATCTGGATGCAAAAGACAAACAAAACCTTGACAAACTAAATAAAATGAATTCACTTGAAATAAGCAAAATGAACGAGATGGTGAGTTCTTATTTTGGAATGATTCTATTCTGATATCCATGCACGTCAGATGAGAGTCTGATTATTTAAAAAAAGAGTGAGATCAAAGTTTAATTGACATGTGTATGGCTCTACATATTCTCAGGATAATTTAAATCAGTTTAATCAGTTGAAAGACATTTGGTCTTTCAATGGGAGCGCAGGTGGTCTTCTCTTCCATCCTCCCAGTGGATGGCCATGGAACAAGGAGGTGGAATAAGATTCTGCAGGTGAACAACTGGCTACGTCGATGGTGCCGTCAGCAACGATTTGGATTTCTGGATCACGGAGTGAACTACTTATACGATGGACTACTTGCTAGAGATGGGGTGCACCTTACGAAGACTGGAAAGCATGTATTTGGAAGTCGCCTTGCTACACTTGTAAGGAGAGCTTTAAACTAGAACAACATGGGAAGGGAAGCAAAAGACCAGAAAAAGCCATACACCTGACAAATGCTATTGAGAACTCTGCTATTAGAAGTGGAAAGGAAGAACAAAGACGAAAGAATCTAATTAATAAAAATATTGGAGAAAGAGAAACCAATCACAAACTAAAATGTTTCTATACTAATGCACAAAGCATGGGCAACAAACAAGGAGAATTGGAACTACTAACACAGGAAAAGAAATATGATGTCATTGGAATCACTGAAACTTGGTGGGACAATACACATGATTGGGATACAAGACTAGAAGGATACAACTTATTTGCAAGAAACAGACTTGATAAACGAGGAGGGGGTGTTGCATTGTATGTTAGAAACGCGTATATCTGCACAGAGATTGAAGCTTCAGAGACTGGGAGTTCTGTGGAAACTGTTTGGGTAAGAATACAAGGACAGAACAATGGAAAGGACACCATTGTAGGCATTTACTACAGGCCGCCTGTGCAAGCTGAAGATATGGATGAACTCTTTATGCATCAAATGGCCAAGTTCTCCAAAAAATATGACATAGTTGTCATGGGAGATTTCAACTATCCAGACATTTGTTGGGAATCTCTCTCAGGCAAAACTAACAGGTCAAGGAAATTCTTATCCTCTCTAGCTGACAACTTTATCTTCCAAAAGGTAGGGGAGAAAACAAGGGGAACTGCTACCTTGGATCTAATCCTTATAAACAGGGAGGAAATGGTTGAGGAGGTAAAAGTGGCTGGAACCCTAGGAGGTAGCGACCATGCTATTTTAGAATTTTGGATAACTAGAGGCGGAAGACCTGTGAAGACTCAGACGTCAAGGTTAGATTTCAGAAAGGCAGATTTTAAGGGATTCAGAAAGATAATTGGAGGGATCCAATGGCTGGATATCCTTAAAGACAAAAATGTCCAGGAAGGATGGGAAATCTTGAAAAATGAAATTCTCAAAGCACAGTTGTTAACAATTCCGAAAAGAGGGAAGAATAGGAAGCATTTAAGGAAACCAGGATGGGTGAACACAGAACTTAAGCACATGCTAAAAAGGAAGAAAAAAATGTTTATAAAATGGAAAGAGGGAGGCATATCTAAAGAAGAATATAATGCTGTCTGCAGAACCTGCAGGGCACAAATCAGATTAGCTAAAGCTGAAAATGAATTGAGGCTTGCAAGAGATGTCAAAAGCAATAATAAAGGATTTTGGGGATATGTCAAAAGTAAAAGAAAAGTCAAAGATACTATAGGATTTTTACAGGATGAAAATGATGAAATGGTAAGACAGGATGTTGAGAAGGCTGAACTTTTAAATTCCTATTTTGCATCTGTTTTCTCTCAGAAAGGAAATGTAACACCAACTGTTATTCACTGTCCTATTAAGGGAATAGAAGAATCCAGGATATCTATAAACAGAAAGATAGTGAGGAAACACTTAGCTAACCTAAATGAATTCAAGTCTCCAGGTCCAGATGAATTACACCCCAGAGTACTGAAGGAGATAGCAGAAGAAATTTTTGAACCCCTCTCCATAATCTTTGAAAATTCTTGGAGAACAGGAGAAGTGCCAGAAGACTGGAGAAGAGCAAATGTTGTTCCTATCTTCAAAAAGGGGAAGAAGGTGGACCCAGGCAACTATAGGCCGGTGAGTCTGACTTCTATACCAGGAAAGATCTTTGAACAAATTATTAAACAACATGTATGTCAATACCTGGATAAGAATGAAGTGATCAAACAGAGTCAGCATGGGTTTGTAACTAATAAGTCATGTCAGACTAACTTAATTTCCTTCTATGACGGTATCACTGATTGGGTGGATCAAGGAAATGCTGTAGATATAGTATATCTTGACTTCAGCAAAGCATTTGACAAAGTCTCTCATACAATCCTTATTGAAAAAATGACTAAGTATGGAATGGACAAGGCAACTGTTAGGTGGATTCATAACTGGCTTAGTGATCGGACCCAAAGAGTGGTCGTAAATGGCTGCACATCCAGTTGGAAGAATGTCTCAAGTGGGGTACCACAGGGCTCTGTCCTGGGCCCTGTATTGTTCAACATCTTTATCAACGATTTAGATGAAGGAATTGAGGGTAAACTGATTAAATTTGCTGATGACACAAAGCTAGGAGGGATAGCTAATACTAGAGAAGAGAGAGAGAGGATTCAAAAAGATTTAAATAAACTGGAGAAGTGGGCAGCAACTAACAGAATGGTTTTTAACAGGGAGAAATGCAAAGTACTACATCTGGGCAATAAAAATGAAAAAAGCATATATAGAATGGGAGGAATAGGGCTAAGTGACAGCACATGTGAAAAAGACTTGGGTATACTAATAGATCACAGACTGAATATGAGTCAACAGTGTGATGCAGCAGCAAAAAAGGCAAATGCAATTCTAGGATGTATTAACAGAAGCATACAGTCTAGATCACGTGAAGTCATTATTTCCCTCTACTCCTCTTTGGTCAGACCTCATCTGGAATATTGTGTCCAGTTTTGGGCACCACATTTTAAAAAAGACATCAACAAACTGGAGCAAGTTCAGAAAAGAGCGACCAGAATGGTGACCGGTCTGCAAACCCTGTCTTATGAGGAAAGGTTGCAGGATTTGGGAATGTTTAGTTTGCAAAAGAGAAGACTGAGAGGAGACTTAATAGCTGTCTACAAATATCTAAAGGGCTGTCACATTGTAGAAGGATCAACTTTATTCTCATTTGCACAAGGAAAGACTAGAAGCAATGGGATGAAACTGAATGGGAGGAGACACAGATTAGATATTAGAAAAAACTTTTTGACAGTTAGAGTGATCAATGAGTGGAACAGGCTGCCACGAGAAGTGGTGAGTTCTCCTTCAATGGAAGCCTTCAAACAGAGGCTGGACAGACATCTGACTGGGATGATTTAGCGAAACCTGCTTTGAGCAGGGGGTTGGACCAGATGGCCCAGGAGGTCCCTTCCAACTCTACGATTCTATGATTCTATGATTCTATGATTCTATGGTCATCCCAGATCTTGCTGACATCATTGGGATTCACCTAAAAATATTGAAAACAACTCACCCTTATATAGGGGAGACAATGAAATGCGATTGAGTATAATATGTATTACTGTATTGAGTATGAAAGGAGAGTATTTATTTGTACTGTATTGAGTATTAGAAGAGAGAGATGTCTCTTGTAACCAGAAGACCCTTCTTAAAAATGTTGAAGATCTCTTACATGTAGTTAAATTGAAACATTCTTGGATAGCAAAGATAAATGCAATCAAGATGTTGGTTGTACCCCAAATTTTATAAAGGTTCACCTGCTTGACATTTAGTCAATTTGTAAAATTATTAATTTGTTACAATTTACAAACCTTTTTAAAATATCTGTGGAAATGAGGCAGGAGAAGAGTCGCTCATGATATCTTATATCTTCCAAATTTACTTATGTACCATAAGCAGTGATGTTAGAAATTTGGCTCGATGGTGGCAAGGAGACAAGGGTAGATCATGCCCGCAATTGGATGCCCACCTTCCATTAATGTTTGTCAAATTGTAAAGGACCATACATGGGTTTTGAACAGCTTGATGAAAGGATTATTTTTAACGTCATTCCCAATTTTCTATATGAGAGATAGAAATTTAAAGGTATTAAAGCGATAGAGGGCCTCACTTGTCTTGGGTTTTCAAATTTTCCAGTATTAAAAACTGATCATAAATCAGGATTTGGATGATAAGGAACATATTCCTTATTTACAGCTAAAGAGTGTTAATAAGAATAAAATAGAAGATTGAAAAAGGATATTTTTGGACAATTCCTTCTCATTCCTCATGTTGAGCCCTGTTAAAATAAAAACACCTATACTCACTTCCGGTGCTGGCGCTGCTCCAGCTGTGTCAGCACTCGTATTTCCTGAGCTCACGTGAGGTTGTGATATCACACGAGCCCTGCCCCAATCAGCGCTGGCGTTAATGTCCCCTCCTTCGGACATATTGAACATCACCAGGAAGTTAGGGCTATGGCTGCTCTCTGACGTCCTCTCTATGTTCGATTGGTCCGAAGGTGAGGACATTAACGCCAGAGCTGATTGGGTTCAGGGCTCATGTGTCATTGCATCCTCATGTGAGCCCGGGAATGCAAGTGCCAACACCGCTAGTACGAAGACAGCACCGTAGGTGAGCATAAGTGTTTCTATTTTAATGGGGCCAAGCAACAGGTTTAGTTATCCAAACTGCAATAAAAGATTTGTAAAAAAAAAAAAAAAACAGACTGGCAGAAAAAAAGGCTTATTAGCACATTGAAGGAGAAGCTGCCATGCATGGAGAGATAAGAGCAAAGTCATGAATTATGTTGTATAAATCATAAAGAAGCAAACAGAATGGTTTTATTGTCTAATAAGTATTGCAAAATACAGCTCTGATTATCCAAGGCTGCATTGGAAATTATGCGGACAAGCAGCTGATCTTGTGCATAATTGGGGGAACTTTAATGTGATTAAATGCTTTTGGTAGGGTATTGCGACATTAACATCAGCACTTGCCCTTACTGCTTCTGCTTCTGTCACCAGGCGGTGCTCTCATTATTGATGATGAGGGGTAACAGTTCTAGTTTTGTGTTCTCTATGACTTATAGTCCCACCCATACTGGGAGACATAGAGTTAAAGTGGTTGAGCAGTTCAAGTCAATAAGTTTATGGATCCCCAAGCTCACACACTGTGCGCTGCGGGCATTCACCAGTTTCTGAGCCGGCACCGAAGGGTATTAGGAGTAATACATAGTGGGCGTGGCCTTCAACCTATACACTTGTATTGCGCAAGGCCACGACACGACTAGTGATGTGACCGTCCAGTGGGTGTGTCCAATTAGAGAGCGCAGACTTGCTCCTTACAAGTGTATGGAATGAGGCTGTGCCCACTGGACGGGCTCTGGCTGGGAATATGTATAAAGCATACTTACCCTCTGGTCTCGGCTCAGAAACCGGCAAATCCACACAGTGCATGTGCTGGGGGGATTCATAAGTCTGCAGTCACACAGAGTGAGTGCAGATTTGTCCATTTGGACCATCAACCCCTTTAAAGAGTAACTGCTGTTTTAATTTTAATTTCATAAATCAATAGTACACGTGAAAATAAGCAACTTTTGTTACATATCTTATCATAGAAATCTGCTTCTTTCTATGACACAATTAATCAGTTATGATCAAAATTATCAATTCTGAGGTAAAATCTGTATTCAGTGAAAACAGATGCTCCCATTAGTGAGATAGGAGATGACGGTTGCTATGGATACATTTCTATGTAGATAGGACTAGGGAGGAGCTAGATGCAGAGCCCCTCCCTCCTCCTTCCCCTCCTATCTAGATAGAATCTCATCAATAGAAGCTCTCATCTCCTATCTCAGGACTGCAACCTATTTAAGATCCTGAAATCCTGCTTTCTCTACTGCCAGTTAGTCTGACCTGCTTCAGTGTAACTTGCATTGCTATTCTCCCAGTGGACAGTCCTGACTTCTGATCTTGGCTTGTTTTTTTGACTATTATCATTTTTTATGATTTTGTCCCTGCACTGACCTCTTGATTCTGATTTTGATTCTAACTACCCACTTGCCTCTTGATTTTGTAAATGAAGCGACTTATCTGCTTTGTCCCTGCCTGGTGACATTTCCTGACTGTGTATGGCAGGCCTTCCATGGTAGCTTACCACTGGGTCACATTGTAAAACCAGATCCCTGTAAAGATGTGAAAGGGTATTGGGGTTTCTCTGGAATCTGCCATATGGAATGGCTTGCGCCATGTCTGTCTAAGGTAGCTTTTTTTGAGCCATCAGTATATGACAGAAGTAACAGGTAGTTTTGGTATAATAATGAGATTGTCCAATATACCGTATTTTGTGGACTATAAGATGCACCGGACCATAAGACACACCCCAAAAATATTTGGGGTGGAGAATAGTAAAAAGAAATGTTTTGAACAAAATGGCAGTGTGTCTTATAGTCTGTTTTAATAGTAACTTACATGAAGGGGCAACAGCATAGATTGTGGTCACAGGATGTAGTGCCGCTGCTTCAGGAGGCTTGCGGCAGCAGGAGTGGGGCGATGCTGTGGGCACTGGGCTTTCATAAGATGTCACCGTTGGTTAGAGGAGTTCCCTTTCCTGTAGATTTCTCTGACGTGGGCTCCGGGAAAATGGCCAACAGACGCAGCGCATACGGTGATTGAGATCTAGGAATATGGCGGAGACTAGCTTCATATTATAAGACGTACTCCCATTTTCCTCCCATATTTTGGCAAAAAAACTGTGTCTTATAATCCCAAAAATACAGTAATTATACCATTCATCCTTGAATCTGTGCTACTCAAATTAAAATTAGACACAAATTCAGCTAATATTGGGTGGGTAGTCTGTAAAATCCTATGTGCAGCTCATAGATAAATAATCTTTATATTGAAATCTACACAAACACATTTTGTAGAAGCAATGATTAGTATAGTGATTACTTATCTGCAATATGAATTCCGGGGATGGAGACTAGCAATAGGAAAGTTACAGTAATTACTAGACTAAGTGAGTGGTGTGGATGAAAGACCCAGCATCGTCTAAAAGCTATGCTATTGAGATTTAGCCGTTGCTGGTGTTAATTAACCCTTTCATAGAAAAGCTTGTGGAACGCCAAGAGAAAGACCCCCAGGCCCCCCAAGCATTATGTAGTTATAATATAGAATTGATATAAAAGCAAAAATAAATAAATAAATCAGCCTGCACTCATTTTCTCTGAATTTCACCTTATTTGTAAAAACTATGCATGTCATGATTATGAACCATGAGTTCATGTTTGAAAACAATGTTATGTCATAAAATGTATCTTAATGGAGAATCTGGATGTAATTTGCTTATATAGGTTTGTGGAACAGTCTGGGACTTTCCGTGTGATCGTGCACCATGTGGAGGAGCTTTATGCCGAGATAAATTTGGAAGTAGGAAATGTGGTGGACCGAATTGTAATGGAGCTATGCAAGTGGCCAAAGATGCAATAAATAAAGCAAATGAAACAGATACTAAGTTAAAGAGAGTTGCAATCCACTTACTTGAGGCTGAGAAACAGGTAAATACAAAAATTGAGAAAATACTAAAAAAAAAGTTTGAACTGAAGAAGGCATTAAATAGATGAAAAATAGAATGTCTGAGGGGAGAGATCAAAAATGGACTGCCTTGCATCTCATTTTTTTATATATGTACCCACGTCCTCAAGTGATGTAATGAGGCCAGACGATATAGTGCAATGTGTAAAGATAAAATACAAATCTTTATTTAGATTAGATATTAGATATTTAGATAATCTAAATAAAGATTTATATTTTATCTTTACACATTGCACTATATCGTCTGGCCTCATTACATCACCTGAGGACGTGGGTACATATGTTCTAGACATAGACATTTTTGCCTTGATAACTTTATAAGACTGTGTCAATTTTATCTCATTTTTTAGTATGATCTTTTGAAAACTCTGTGGCATGTAAAGAGCATCTGGAGGGTGTTAAACGGCCATTGTAGTTATCATAGAGAAATATACATTGGACAACCCCAAGGCTTCATCCCCTTGTTATATATAATGCTAAGGTCCCATATATGTTGTTTCCAATCAAAGATGTAACTTGTAGCTCCTAGGCCTCAGTGCCAAATCTGTAAAATATGTAGGGCCCACCACCTACCATTTCTAATGCTGTCGTTGAGCTTAGAGGCTTTAGGGTCTCTTTAGGCCCCAGGACTCAGCTGCGTCTGACTCTGCATCCACCATAATTATGCCGCTGCTTCCAATAGTAGATGTGTAAGATGCCCAAGCAAGGTAGTCGTGGGCGAGCTTCGGTCCCGACTCGCTCTGGAATGCTACAGACTTGGTGTGTCCCACTCCCTTTGTGCTGCTATGTATGTGGTGCTTCTGACTTACTTCTGGCCTGCAGGTCTCTTCTGACTCCAGGAATCCTTCTTCTGGAACCAGGGCAGTAATCAATCCAAAGGACACAAGGTTTATAAAAAAACAAACTTTTACTTTGTGAATGGCAGTATCTATTATTATTATTATTATTTATTTATGAAAAAACTGGAGAAAATAGAGTCTAAGCTAATTTACAAAAATACCAAACTTTATTAATCATAAAAATAATGACACAAATGTCATTAGAGCAACAGAGCAACATGTATAATACATATGTGAGCAGACAAAATATAAAGAGGGTACATGTAATTTAAAGTGACCTAAATACCCTAAAAGGTAGCATACACTGCCATCTCAATTGGCACATGCGGGACAAAAATAATATTTATATACTGCCACTAACAAAACAGTCTCAATAAACTGTATGATCCACAAACGTAGTAGGCGTCACACAAAACCCCAGCATCTGTAGCTCTCCCTTAGAGAATAAAGCCTAGTGGTATAAGTAGAAACAGGCAGAGCGCCAGAATGCAGCGGTATGTGAGGAGACCGTTAGGTAGTGGCCGCATACAAACATGTAACAGAAACATGTGAAAAAGTTTAAAATCAATACACAATGCATCAATAGTAAATGGTTACCCGTTATGTGTCCTGAGGAAGGTTAACACATCGAAACGTACGTCGGGGTTTGCGTTTCCTGCCCTCCCCTCTTGGACACATGACGGGTAACCATTTACTATTGATGCATTGTGTATTGATTTTAAACTTTTTCACATGTTTCTGTTACATGTTTGTATGCGGCCACTACCTAACGGTCTCCTCACATACTGCTGCATTCTGGCGCTCTGCCTGTTTCTACTTATACCACTAGGCTTTATTCTCTAAGGGAGAGCTACAGATGCTGGGGTTTTGTGTGACGCCTACTACGTTTGTGGATCATACAGTTTATTGAGACTGTTTTGTTAGTGGCAGTATATAAATATTATTTTTGTCCCGCATGTGCCAATTGAGATGGCAGTGTATGCTACCTTTTAGGGTATTTAGGTCACTTTAAATTACATGTACCCTCTTTATATTTTGTCTGCTCACATATGTATTATACATGTTGCTCTGTTGCTCTAATGACATTTGTGTCACTATTTTTATGATTAATAAAGTTTGGTATTTTTGTAAATTAGCTTAGACTCTATTTTCTCCAGTTTTTTCATGATTTATTTATGAGTCGCTGCTGTTATGCAATCTTATTCCCTTTTGTGGATATGTGGTAATTTTGCCACCATAGTAAATCAATTATGGTTTGGAGACTTGTAATATTATCTATTATTTATTTATATAGCACCATTGGTTCCATGGTGCTGCAGTATTTGTAAGCAGAAGCAGTGGATAAGGCCCAACGGGATGTCATTTTTCCCACAGGTACAACTTCAGCCCTGATTCTCGGTATAGGTGGCATTTCCCTCTCACTGGCTTTCCTAGTGCTAGGGAGTCTTCCTCACATTTAACAGTATATCTGGATTGCAATACCTTTCACCACATATAGTCTGTGTCCTTCTTTCCCTGTAGCTTCATAAGCTGAGTGTGCCTCTAGTTCCCGACGTCCATCTCGAGGTTGCTCTAGGCCATTTAGATGGAACTACAAGGACAGGTATTTGCAGCAATCCACTGCCCCAAGTATTAGGCTCACACTGTCCCTAGCAGCCTCCTAGGCCTCGTTCTTCGCTCACTGCTGTCCACACACTGACTGACCCTATCACTTCTTGAACTGGTCGCTAACACTCAGTTTCTCCTGTCAAACAGGGTTGGCTGTTAACCCTCAACTAACTCTATGTCTGTTGTGTTACTGGGAAAATGTCACCTACATTCTGGACATTGACATCTTGAGGCCATTAGTTATTACTGTAGCCCACAGGGGAATTACAATTGTTATAACAAAGAACAAAACTTTTATCACATTATACACCACAGTAGCATTGATGTCTTCAGGGGGAACATGTCAGCGGGTCCACCTCCTTACAGATAGACTTAGATGTTTAAAATTTCACAGTAATCCTGTTGGCTAAAACACTGAGGTTCCAATTCATTAAGACTGGTGTTTTGTACACCTGTCTTAAAGTGGTTTTCACATAAAGTTAACTTTAAAGTTGATTTTAATCAATACATCTTGGAATAATAATAATTTCCACAATCTGATGTGTTTAAAAAATATTCCTGTGCTGAGATAATCTTATAAATGTGCCCCTGCTGTGTACTGTGTAATGGCCGTGTCTGACCTTACAGGAACATGGTCTGATCATACCACAGCTCCTGGGCAGGGGAGGAAGTAAAAGAGAATAGACATTACAGCAGAGGATCACAGCTGATTCTTTTTGTTAGGTAAAGCATTTCCCTGCCTGTTTTTAAAAAATGTTCTAACTCAAAGAAACAATTATTTGCAATCCCATGCTGTAATCTCTGTATACTTTTTTACTTCCTCCCCTGGCCAAGAGCTGTGGTATGATCACACCATGTCCCTGCACAGTCTGATACAACCATAGCAGAGGCAAATTTATAAGAGATTATCTCAGCACAGGAACATTTTTTTTATCACAACCAATTGTTGAAATTATTATTATTCCAAGATCTATTGATTATAATGAACTTTGTTTGTGGGAAAAAACCTTTAATGAAGGGCGTGCATGAATAAGAGGCACATCTCTTAATGAATTCATAGCATCTTATCATTGGAGACACCTCCATGAACCTTGTCAGAAATGCTACTCCATGATTTTTTTTTTCTAAAAAATGTTGCAACTTTTCAAAGTGTTTTATGGTAGAAGTTTCGTATTTACTTTGAATTAGGGCCAATAAGACATGTATACATATTCAGTAATTGCATAGGAGTCTTCAAAGCCAAAATTTGTTGGTCACAGGAAAAATCACTAGGGAACATTTCCCTTACTGTTATAGACAAGTACAGAAAAGCTAAAATTGTTCTACCTTAAATTAATCTTTTAGGTGCAGATAAAGGTGTTGTTCATTTAGAACAACTAATTTTCATACATAAGGAGGAGCTCACTACGTAGGATTTTTTTTTCAAAATATGCAGTATATATAATACTCATTATGTAAACTAGGGGCAGGTCAGTGAGGGATCAGTGACCCGTCAGAAACCATACATATGAATACCTAATCAGAGCACCACATGAAGACCCCCCACAGGACACCCCGAAGCACGAGCATATAAAATAAAATAAAGATTAAACAACAACCACATGACGGATTTCATCAACCAAGATATTTTAATCAGTATAAAAGTGTTGACCTGACATTGTAGGTTACTGTGCATAATCCTACTGAGGTGCCTTTTAAAATTTGCTTAATATTGGGAGCAGCAAGTGTGGATAGGGTTGTCTAAAGCCAGTAAGCCCTTTAAATTCCAATTTGATGCATCAATATTATGGCCTAATATGCATTAGTAAACATCTGAAAGGACTGTTTCTCTAATTTAGATGCTTTTTGTTAAATGAGTATATTGAGATGCACAATTTGTAAAAGAATATCAATTTGCTTTCAGATTGCGAATATCAGGCAGTTAGCAGAAGACACAAAGCTGAAAGCTTCACGACTGAATAAAACACTAAGCAAAGCAATGAGTCGAATAGAAGCTGACAAAAATCGCTCCAAGGAACTTATAAAAAATGTTAAAGATTTTCTGTTGGGTAGGTGATATGTATAGTATCATATAGACTTAATATGATCTATTTATTTTGTTGTTATGTTTGTACTATGGTTACTCGGATATTTGAAAATATGTCATCCATCTATTTGAAACCAGGGGAAGAGTCTGGTTTATATTAAAACCAGGGGAAGAGTCTTGAGGAGATCATTTGCATATTCCCAGTGCCTTCTGGGATAAGTGAAGAGTCTCCGCGAGCTCAACGATCACTGGGTTTTGGCTGTTGCAGCTGAAAAGAGGAGATCGGAATTTTGGCTCATCTTTCATCGTTTTTAAGAAATCTCAATATGGAAGAGGCCAGGAGCCATTTGGTGAGCTGCATTTCTTGCTACATGTTCACAGACTTACCAGTGGAAAAGCCAAACTTCACATGCCACAAATGCAAGCTTGTGTCCCTGTTGGAGGAAAAGTTGCAAAATCTCGAAGAGAGGTTAGCTACGTTGAAGATCATTAAGGAAGGGGAAGAGTTCTTAGACAGAGCAGAATGATCTCTTCATGTTACAGAAAGAGAAGAAATTCAAAGTGCACCTGAAGAAACAGAGGAATGGAGACATGTGACCCAGAGAAGCAGGAGGATCAGGAGGCAGTCAGCACCCATACTGCTCAGGAACCAGTACTGGGCTCTCACGCAGGAAAACGATAAAGAAATACATCAGGATAAGACTTTGCCCACAAACAGCAACCTTGTACGCCCTCAGAGTCCTCCTGGATGGAGAAAGAAAAATGTTGTGAAGAACAAACGGAGAGTGGTGGTCATGGGGGATTCCCTGTTGAGAGGAACAGAGGCCGCTATCTGCAGACCGGATATAACTTCAAGAGAAATGTGCTGTCTTCCAGGTGCAAAAATTAAAGATGTGTCTGACAGGATATCAGGACTCTTCAGACCTACAGATGACTACCCATTCCTGTTACTACATGTGGGGACAAATGACACCGCAAGAAACGACCTGGAAACCATCTGCAGAGACTTTGAAGACTTAGGCAAGAAAGTGAAAGAACTGGGAGCGCTGGTGGTCTTCTCTTCCATCCTCCCAGTGGATGGCCATGGAACAACGTGGTGGAATAAGATTCTGCAGGTGAACAACTGGCTACGTCGATGGTGCCGTCAGCAATGATTTGGATTCATGGATCACGGAGTGAATTACCTTTACGATGGACTGCTTGCTAGAGATGGGGTGCACCTTACGAAGACTGGAAAACATGCATTTGGAAGTCGGCTTGCTACACTTGTAAGGAGAGCTTTAAACTAGAACAACATGGGAAGGGAAGCAAAAGACCAGAAAAAGCCATACACCTGACAAATGCTATTGAGAACTCTGCTATTAGAAGTGGAAAGGAAGAACAAAGACAAAAGAATCTAATTAATAAAAAAATTGGAGAAAGAGAAACCAATCACAAACTAAAATGTTTCTATACTAATGCACAAAGCATGGGCAACAAACAAGGAGAATTGGAACTACTAACACAGGAAAAGAAATATGATGTAATTGGAATCACTGAAACTTGGTGGGACGATACACATGATTGGAATACAAGACTAGAAGGATACAACTTATTTGCAAGAAAGAGACTTGATAAACGAGGAGGAGGTGTCGCATTGTATGTTAGAAACGCGTATATCTGCACAGAGATCGAAGCTTCAGAGACTGGGAGTTCTGTGGAAACTGTTTGGGTAAGAATACAAGGACAGAACAATGGAAAGGACACCATTGTAGGCATTTACTACAGGCCGCCTGTGCAAGCTGAAGATATGGATGAACTCTTTATGCATCAAATGGCCAAGTTCTCCAAAAAATATGACATAGTTGTCATGGGAGATTTCAACTATCCAGACATTTGTTGGGAATCTCTCTCAGGCAAAACTAACAGGTCAAGGAAATTCTTATCCTCTCTTGCTGACAACTTTATCTTCCAAAAGGTAGGGGAGAAAACAAGGGGAACTGCTACCTTGGATCTAATCCTTATAAACAGGGAGGAAATGGTTGAGGAGGTAAAAGTGGCTGGGACCCTAGGAGGTAGCGACCATGCTATTTTAGAATTTTGGATAACTAGAGGAGGAAGACCTGTGAAGACTCAGACGTCAAGGTTAGATTTCAGAAAGGCAGATTTTAAGGGATTCAGAAAGAGAATTGGAGGGATCCAATGGCTGGATATCCTTAAAGACAAAAATGTCCAGGAAGGATGGGAAATCTTGAAAAATGAAATTCTCAAAGCACAATTGTTAACAATTCCGAAAAGAGGGAAGAATAGGAAGCATTTAAGGAAATCAGGATGGATGAACACAGAACTTAAGCACATGCTAAAAAGGAAGAAAAAAATGTTTATAAAATGGAAAGAGGGAGGCATATCTAAAGAAGAATATAATGCTGTCTGCAGAACCTGCAGGGCACAAATCAGATTATCTAAAGCTGAAAATGAATTGAGGCTTGCAAGAGATGTCAAAAGCAATAATAAAGGATTTTGGGGATATGTCAAAAATAAAAGAAAAGTCAAAGATGCTATAGGATTTTTACAGGATGAAAATGATGAAATGGTAAGACAGGATGTTGAGAAGGCCGAACTTTTAAATTCCTATTTTGCATCTGTTTTCTCTCAGAAAGGAAACGTAACATCAACTGTTCTTCACTGTCCTATTAAGGGTATAGAATAATCCAGGATATCTATAAACAGGAAGATAGTGAGGAAACACTTAGCTAACCTAAATGAATTCAAGTCTCCAGGTCCAGATGAATTACACCCCAGAGTACTGAAGGAGATAGCAGAAGAAATTTTTGAACCCCTCTCCATAATCTTTTTAAATTCTTGGAGAACAGTAGAAATCCCAGAAGACTGGAGAAGAGCAAATGTTGTTCCTATCTTCAAAAGGGGAAGAAGGTGGACCCAGGCAACTATAGGCCGGTGAGTCTGACTTCTATACCAGGAAAGATCTTTGAACAAATTATTAAACAACATGTATGTCAGTACCTGGATAAGAATGAAGTGATTAAACAGAGTCAGCATGGGTTTGTAACTAATAAGTCATGTCAGACTAACTTAATTTCCTTCTATGACGGAATCACTGATTGGGTGGATCAAGGAAATGCTGTAGATATAGTATATCTTGACTTCAGCAAAGCATTTGACAAAGTATCTCATACAATCCTTATTGAAAAAATGACTAAGTATGGAATGGACAAGGCAACTGTTAGGTGGATTCATAACTGGCTTAGTGATCGGACCCAAAGAGTGGTCGTAAATGGCTGCACATCCAGTTGGAAGAATGTCTCAAGTGGGGTACCACAGGGCTCTGTCCTGGGCCCTGTATTGTTCAACATCTTTATCAATGATTTAGATGAAGGAATTGCGGGTAAACTGATTAAATTTGCTGATGACACAAAGCTAGGAGGGATAGCTAATACTAGAGAAGAGGGAGAGAGGATTCAAAAAGATATAAATAAACTGGAGAAGTGGGCAGCAACTAACAGAATGGTTTTTAACAGGGAAAAATGCAAAGTACTACATCTGGGCAATAAAAATGAAAAAAGCATATACAGAATGGGAGGAATAGGGCTAAGCCACAGCACATGTGAAAAAGACAGGACGGACTGGCAAAGCAGGTGCTGGCATATCTGGCTAATGTAAAGACTGACAAGGCAAATTTCGGCAAGGAGGTTAGGGATGGACAGACACTAGTGGGAACTAGCAGACTGTGACCTGAGAATTAGAAAGCATATTTAGGAACAGATTAACAAAGTTGAACAGGCACCTCCATGCAGCCATTACAGTAATAGACGATTACTGGATGGCTTTTTTCTTTTAATAATGTATTTTTTGAATCATATATATCTAATGATCAATATGATTAAATACTTATGCAAAGTTTTTTTAAATTTATTATTATTATTATTATTATTATTATTAATATTTAATTATATAGCACCATTGATTCCATGGTGCTGTACATGAGAAGGGGTTACATACAAATTACAGATATCACTTAAAGTAAACAAACTAACAATCACAGACTGATATAGAGGGGAGAGCGGACCCTGCCCTTTCGGGCTTACATTCTGCAGGATGGTGGGGAAGGAGACAGTAGGTTGGGGGGGTTGCAGCAGCTTCAGTGATGGTGAGGCGGTGGCTCCAGTAGTGGTGAGGGGGCAGCGGAGATCATTGCAGGTTGTAGGCTTTCCTGAAGAGATGGGTTTTCAGGTTCCGTCTGAAGGATCCAAGTGTGGTAGATAGCCAATAGTCCAATAGTACGTCATTACTTGCATTCAATTTTTTGGGACCAAGGCGCTTGGTGCCGCCATCTGAAAAGGAGCACATGGGAAGATAAGGAACACAGGGCAGAGAGTGCTTTCTTCTTCAAACTGATGGAAGCACTTACTGGTCAATGTCAGTATGAAATGGCCAACAAGATACAACTGTGCACAAAAAATTAGCTATTTTAAAGATGCAACATGTGAAGCGCTACTCAAACTAAATTTAAAGCTTATTTTTTTACCCGTTAACTATAAATATCAATAAGAAACAGCAAAAATGTTGTAAAATAATAGAATGCAAATGGAAGGAAAAGTGATGTCATTCAATCAAACAAAAGTTATCTAGCAGCTCTCAGTTATGAGATCCGGGAGGCAACATGTAAATCAGATTGTTGGTTGCTACTACCATAATGAGCTCACTTGGTCCATCTTAATCTAATGTTTATAGGTGGTTTTATAGGTGCAATAGCCATAATAAAGTAGGGGGTGGGAATAGGGCGCAGCTAGATGAAAGCACCCCATGACTGCGATTGGCTGGGGAGGTTTCAAACCTGGATGCAAAGGGGGAAGAAGTGATTGTTTGGGGGGAATAGGGGAGGAGTTGTTGGGGGGGGCTGGAGGGGTAGTTGGGGAAAGTGCGGGAAAATCCCCATTCCAGCCTGAGGAACCAGGACGAGAAGACTCACATCATCACCTGCCAAAAAAAAACAAAACCTTATGGATTCCATGGGGACGCTTATGGCCCGGCTTTAGGAGGTCGCACGATCCAGGAGGGGAGGATGGCTAGAAGCCCAGCTGTCCTCTCTCATCGGGGCTGCAAAGGAATCTGGTCCGAGTTACAGGGGCAGGAGGACCAGGCCCTCCAGGGACCCTGCGGACACCGAGCACGGTGGTGTGATACCTCCCCGCCGTGCCCACTCCGGCAGAAATCCGTTCAGCTGGCCTGTGGGTGCGGGACAGTGAGGACCTAACACCGCGCCGTAAGTACAGGCCGCACAGGAAGTGAGGCCTGCACTGGAAGTGCAGCTAGCATCGCGGGACCACGGCGAGTCTGTGGGGTGCAGGGACAGCAGTGCTGGCCACGGTCGGTTGGTAGTACATCAGCGGGTGACGAGTGAGGAGGCAGCAGTGGTGACATCGTTGGAGAAGGATCCAGAGGTGGCATATGTGGCAGTTTCCCTGGGCGAGGTGCCTGCCAGGGTGCCATCAAGGAGGAGTGCTAGACAGCCGGGGTCAGTGGGCAGGCAACGGCAAAGGGACAATATGCTGCCCAGTTGGATACTGGCCCAGTTGGATAAAGGGGATATGGTGAAGCTGGATGACAGGGCAAAGGGTGAGGTGTATGTGTTTTGAGGGGCCTCTGGGAGCCCATTTAAAAAAAGAGGTGAAAGAAAAGATTTGGTGAGATGAGTATGTGGAGATATTCTCCCTCCTCCCTCTGGAAAAATTTTAATTTGGATAGGAAAAAAAGATGATAGTAAGAGAGGAGGAAGGAAAACGGATGTGGAGGTTGATTCCACAGACATTTGTAAACTGGTTGCAGGCATTTGTGATTTTGGCGAGTGGCATAGGCAAAAAGTTTCCTGAGAATTGCTTGGGTTTGTTTTGCTATCTGGATGCGATAGGGGAGGCGCATCGGACATTCAGGGGTCAGACATGGCTACTGTATGATGAGCAGTTTCAGCAGAGGAAGGCGGTGCGGTCAGAGATTAAATGGGATCAGAAAGACATTGGGCTTTGGCTGAAGGTTATGGCCCCAACCAGGTATGGGCACGCCTTTCATGGGAGCCGAGGTAGCGTCATCCAGCAGGCGGGACATGGGGGCGGTAGTCAGGGGACACCAGGAACTAAGGAAAAATCGGGAACATGCTGGCAGTTTAATGACGTCCAGTGCAAATATGGAAACAGCTGTAAGTTTAAACACGTATGTTCCCATTGTAACAGGAGCTCCCATAGAGCTTCTAAATGTTTCAAAAAAGGTAAGGGAAAGCCCTCTGTGGGTGCCAGTCAAGGGGGTGAGCCCGGTGAGACTTCAAGAGCTGGCCCCCTTTCTAAGTAGGTACCCAGATCAGGCAAAGGCTAAGGTTATCAAGAATGGTTTTGCGGAATTTTGGGCCTAATTTTTTGCCGACAGCAGGGGTGTGGGCTGCGCACCATTTCATTCGCTTGAATAAGGAGCATAGGGAGGATTTGATTGTCTGGCAGCATTTTTTGGGAAGTTATAATGGTCAGTTTTTGATGCAGCATGAGATCTTGAACAACTTTGACTGTGAGATTTACACGGATGCAGCCGGCGGGCCTGGTTATGGGGCCTATTATAAGGGAAGGTTGAGTGTTGGAACTTGGCTGGAGACATGGAAGAAGATGGGCCTTACAAAAAACCCAGCTTTGTTGGAATTGTTCTCAATTGTCGTGGTCGTCTCAGTCTGGGGTAACATGTTCGCGAACCAGAGAGTTAGGTTTCATTGCGACAATATGAGTGTGGTGTCAGTGATTAACAGCTTGTCAGCTTCTTCTCCCCCGGTGATCAAGTTGGTTAGAGTATTGGTTCTCAGGTGCTTTGAGCTGAATGCTTGGATTTCGGCAGTACATGTACCAGGTATGCAAAACTCAATTGCGGATGCATTGTCTCGTTTCCAGTGGGAACATTTCCGGGAGTTGATGCCAGGAGCGGAGCTCTCGGGAGTGGAATGCCCTTCGCATCTGTGGCAGGTGTTTTTGGACCAGCATGAAGGTTGATTCGGGAGTCGGTGATGAGCCAGACTTGATCATCATATGAATCATTGTGGTGGGTATGGCAAAGCTGTGTGTCGCGGTGGGGCTTGGTTGAGTCAGAGGAGGATAAGACGTTTGCAGTGTTGTTTTTAATTGGTCATGCGGCTGAAACGGGTTGGTCAGTTTCGAAGGTGAATAAATTCATTGCCGGTTTGGCATTTGGTTTTAAGTTGCAATGTTCGGTGGATGTGACAAAGAAATTTTTGGGTAAACAGGCGTTAAGGGGTTTTAGAAGGGGCAATCGGAGTTTTGATAAGCGTAGACCAATCTCGTTCAGTGTGATGGAAAGGTTGGGCTGCATTTTAGAGGGGATTTGTTGCTCCAATTTTGAATTGACATTATTTAGGCTCGCGTTCTCTTTAGTCTTTTAGGGTGATGTGGATTGGCAAAATTGTTTCTTGCAGCAGAGACAGGGCTGGGGGCTTGCTGGCGGAAGATATGGATTTTTCGGTGGGAGGCATTGTATTTTGGATAAGGAGTTCAAAAACTGATCAATTGGGTAGAGGTATTAGTGTATTAGTGAGGGTTGAGGGGTTCATTGATGTGCCCACAAAGGTGTTTGGAAGCTTATTGGAATGTGTGGTCAGGGAGAGTGGGCCCACTGTTGTGTCATGCAGGGGGGCATTTTTGTCTTGTTTCTAGTTTATTGCGGTCTTAAAGAGGGGCTTGCAGGAGTTGGGCCTTACCCCGGGAATGTATGGGTCACATTCTTTTAGGATCGGGGCTGCTTCGGAAGCTGATAGTCTTGGTTTAAGTGCATCATTAATTAAAGTTGTAGAATGTTAGGGATTGGTTTGAAATTGATTGTTGCTATATATTTTCAGGTGGTTACCCATTGTTATCCTGGATCTTCGGACATTCGTTCGTGCATTGGGGGTGCTGCGGGCTGACGTAAGGCCAGACGGTAGGCAACTGGGTTTTAGTAGGGAGCAGGTGGTGATTCGATGGTTGGGATTTCGAGGAATGGTATGGAGTAGGGTCCTAACTGAGTTTTGCAGAGCCGCTCATTTGGATACATCACCCGACATTCTGCTTATGCATATGGGTGGGAATAATTTAGAGGCTAGGCATGTTAGGGAATCAATTAGGGACATACTGTCACGATGACCCGTCCTGTGTGACGCGACCCGCAGGCCGGTAACTGAAACTACAAGACGTGGCACGTGATACTGTCCTGTGTGACACGGCACGCAGGCCAGTAACTAAAACAACAAGACACGGGGAAAGGGGAAACAGTTACAACAGTGGGCCCTGTGATAGGGAAAGGGGACGTGGAGTCCTCCTGCACTCCCCTGAGTCAGCGTCCCTAACGTTCCCTATGCCGGTTCCGCACCGGGCGCCGATCAGGAACCTGTCGCCCTAGCACACCCTACCCCTATCCCTTGCTAGGGAGCTGGGTGGCGCAGGCACTGGCCCCACCGCTGTACTAATACACACTAAGGAAAAACACAAACAGGGAAACACCACTTAGCTTTACTCTGTTGCTCTTGCTCCTGGCACTAGAATGCAGCTCTCCTCCTGAATAGCTGCCACCAAGCTCTGTCAGACCTACAAGGAAATCCCCTCTGACTCCTTCCACACCAGGGCTAAGACAGTGCTGCAAGGAACGCTCTCCAGCTCCTTCCTCCACCAAGGATGGTTGAAATGAACACTATCACCAACACTGATTGCAACACCTGTGACTCTTTTACAGCAGAGCCAGAGCAATCACACCTGCATTGTAATCATGGGCACTAACTAAAGAAACCAGAGTGCAATGACGCTAACCACCACCGGGGGCAAATTTAGAACAAAAGACACCACAGTGCAATAATCCTAATGGCCACTGGGGGGGCAAAAACCAAACTTAACCACAGCTTAAGAAAAAAAAAAGGTTACCTGTGCTTTTTATCAGTCCTGATCCAGCATGGATCATGACACATACGTTTTGACTTGCTACGGCTGTGGGCATCTTTTCCTGGCGTGTTGATCGTGTGGTCGGATATTGTACCTAGACAAAAATGGAGGGCGGCTAGATCTTTGAAAAGGATTAATAGGGCTAGGGTGAAATTAAATAGGGCAGTATCGAGTTTTGTAACCAGGAATGGGGGTTTAAACGTCAGGCATTTTGAATTGGAATCGGGGGTTGGAAATTTCTCGTTGGAGGATGGGGTTCATTTAAACGCGATAGGTATTGATTTGTGGGCTTTGATATTGCAGGAAGGAATTGAGAGAGCATTAGTGGCGTCGGGGCACTCACGAGCCTGAGGTGGTCGGGGCTGTTTGTGGTTGGTGGGGGGTGGGGTTCTTGGAGTTGACGCTGATTGAAGGAATTGTAAGTGAATTCCAGGCAGTTTGAAATTGTGTGGGGTTGATCTGCCACTTGGGTATGGGCTCTGGACGGGGCTTTATCCCGGGAGCTTTTGGTGGTTAGTCTTCCCGGAACGGGATGTACGGTGCCCTCGAGCTGGTGATGGACAGATGAGGGTAACATGGTGGTAGAGGTTCATTTGCTTTGCCAGATATTAAGTCAGATCTTTTAGCTCCAAGAACCCTCCCCTCATATGTACATACCGATTGTATGTATATTTATGGTTATATGTTACTGTTTGTTAATAAACTTGGCCGCTGTGGCCAAAATTTATCCAAAGAAATTAAATTGTAGTGTTTTTATTTAAAAAGGGGTGGAACGTTGGTACGGTTGGGATCAGAATGGAAGTTGAAAGGAAAGAAGCAGTATTCGCCATACGCAGTCAAGATGGGGGTGGGAGTAGGGCGCAGTTAGATGAAAGCCCCCCATAACTGCGATTGGCTGGGGAAGTTTCAAACCTGAATGCAAAGGGGGAAGAAGTGTTTGGTTGGGGGGAATAGGGGAGGAGTTGTTGGGGGGGCTGGAGGGGTAGTTGGGGAAAGTGCGGGAAAATCCCCATTCCAGCCTGACGAACCAGGACGAGAAGACCCGCCCACCCTTCCCTTCTTGGGGTTTCATATTCAGCTCGGGGGCAGGGGTGGTATAAAAATAAAATTAAAAAAATACAATACGATGAGAATTTTGTTGATAGGTTTTGCATACATGTATACTTATTTGGTGTTTGTTCTCGTCACAGTGGCAAGGATGGCGGGGGGTTGCGTTCTTGGAGTTGATGCTGATTGGCCCTGGGAAGGAATTGTAAATTCCAGATAGTTTGAAATTGTGTGGGGTTGATCTGGCATTTGGGTATGGGCTCTGGTTTTACTCCGAGAGCTTTTGGTGGTTAGTCTTCCCAGAATGGGATGTACGGTGCCCTCGAGCTGGTTATGGACGTCTGAGGGTAACATGGTAGTGGAGGTTCATTTGTTTTTCCAGATATTAAGACAGATCTTTTAGCTCCAGAAACCCTTCTCTCATATTTACACACCGATTGTATGTATATTTATGGTTATATGTTACTGTTTGTTAATAAACTTGGCCGCTGTGGCCAAAATTTATCCAAAGAAATTAAATTGTAGTGCTTTTATTGAAAAGGAGGTGGAACATTGGTACGGTTGGGTTCAGAAATGGAGGTTGCAAGGTAAGAAGCCGTATTCGCCATACGCTGTCATGCTGATAGTGAGAGGGCAAAGCACGGAAAGAAATTGTACTTTTCTGGCACAATTCGATAATATTACCTTTCCATGATGAGAGTCAATAATTTTGTGGGTTGGAACTGTGTGAATCTTTAAATTGTTACTATTACAATATATAGAATAAATACATAAACTCATCATTTAATGAATAGCTTGGTAAAAAATGATAAAAACAGAAATAGACCAAGGATTGTACCATAATTTGATTAAATAAAATGAAAAGAAATGATAACAATAAGGCCATGATAAATATTTATATTGATCAGCCATAACATTGAAATACCAATCGTAATATAGTGTTGCCCTCTCCACCACGCTGACAAAAGAACTTTAAAGGCCCTTACCCCATACACATTAGACATTGGACATGCAGCTAAATGTGCCGATGTTGAAGGGTTTGGCCGACGGTTTTGTATGGCGGTGCCAGCCAATTGATGGATGGGAGAGATGTCGATCAGACATGTCAGATTTTGGACTGCTGATCACATTGTGCTCCCTGCGAAGAATGGGAGGAATAGGGCTAAGCAGCAGCACATGTGAAAAAGACTTGGGTATACTAATAGATCATAAACTAAACATGAGTCAACAGTGTGATGCAGCAGCAAAAAAGGCAAATACAATTCTGGGATGTATTAACAGAAGCATACAGTCTAGATCATGTGAAGTCATTGTGCCCCCCTACTCCTCTTTGGTCAGACCTCATCTGGAAAACTGTGTCCAGTTTTGGGCACCACATTCTAAAAAAGACATCAACAAATTGGAGCAAGTTCACAGAAGAGCGACCAGAATGGTGACCGGTCTGCAAACCCTGTCTTATGAGGAAAGGTTGCAGGATTTGTGAATGTTTAGCTTGCAAAAAAGAAGACTCAGAGGAGACTTAATAGCTGTCTACAAATATCTCAAGGGCTGTCACATTGTAGAAGGATCATCTTTATTCTCACTTGCACAAGGAAAGACTAGAAGCAATGGGATGAAACTGAATGGGAGAAGACAGATTAGATACTAAAAAAAACTTTTTTGACAGGGTGATCAATGAGTGGAACAGGCTGCCACGAGAGGTGGTGAGTTCTCCTTTAATGGAAGTGTTCAAACAGAAGCTGGACAGACATCTGTCTGGGGTGATTTAGCGAATCCTGCTTTGAGCAGAGTGTTGGACCAGATGACCCAGGAGGTCCCTTCCAACTCTACCATTCTATGATTCTATGACTGTATATGCAGAGGATGTCAAGAAGGAGCTGATATTATTGACGACTAATGTATAAGAAAAATCTTTTTAGCCAGTAAAACAAATGATCAACATACATTCCTGGTGAATACAGAGCCAGTTATGCAAACTCTATGTTAATTTCATCATTATAAAGTCATTAGTAAATATTTACTTAATTCTTGTTTCACTGGTTAATTATTTATAGACAGTGTGCCTGCCTACCAATGCCGGGGAAAGACTGGAGGCAAGACGCCAATGGAAGTTGGTAAGAATGATCTAGAACAAACACTTGACAGTTGTAAAATGCTTAAATAATCCTATAGTATTACTATGCTTCAAGGCAGTTTTATGTTAAGGCCTTATACTCGCTGCTAAATAAAAAGCCTGCTATTGGCCATATTCAACCTACAATTTTTAGATGCATATTGTGGAGGTATTTTCCTTTGCTACGGTTCTTTTAGTAACACAGACATGTAAGCATTATGTGTGCCGCTATGCCACCAACCTCATCAGGTCAGCAAAATGTGTTTAATATTGTATGAGGGTTTGAATTATGAAATCTGGGGACAGATCTGCATTCATTTCACATTTGAATTTTTACACTTTGTATATTAGATGATTTTTAAGAAGTCAATGGACCAAAAAATCAAGTGCAGTGTGCAATCCTCCTAACTCAACGACACGTTTACACTCCTTAGCAAAAACTAACTTTATATATTCCATAATTGTTAGGCAAGAAATTTAAACTAGATAAAGTATCAATGTACTTATCCATTTCTCCATAGAAGGGCATGAAAAGCTAGTAAAAGTGTATTTATTTCACTTCAGCACTAGGATGGTTACTCTGTGCACATATGCATGTAGCTAGAATAATCGGAGACTTTTTGTAGTGCAGCTGATTGATTATACTCAAGTGCGTAGGACACTGCTTCAATATTAAGCACATCCTTCAGCACAGCATTTGCAGTATGAACCAATATAAAGAATGAAGATGACATGGCACTCACAGGAGTGCCGCAGCCCCCTTGAAACAGTTCATCAATGGGTTCACATATATCCTTGAATCAAGCTCGGCTTATTTTAAAGTGATGCTTTTCATTGGATTAGAACTAATAGCAAAACTGATGCAAAAATGCATCAGTTGCCACCAAGCTTTTTCATCATTTTACTAGGGATGAGCAGACCAGTTCAAGTTCGAGTTCTGCTACCCGACCCGAACTTTATTCCAAAGTTCAGTTTGGGTACCAGAAATGTACTTGAACCAAAACCCCATTGAAAACAATGGGTAAACAGACTTTTGAGCTGGAAAAATAATCTTTCTGGTCAGTGAGTGCATGGAAAACATCAGACTGCACTCGGATACCATCTGAGTGCAGTTCAATTTCCACAGACTGACACAATGGAGAAGATGGAGACATTTTTTTTCTATTTTAGTTCATCTGAGGGATGAACTCACTCTCTGATCAAACTCTGATCAGAGTGTAATTTGCATAATCGACACGATTCACTCAGATGAGCTACAATATGGTTGTTTGACGGTAGCCTAAGCCAAAACCAGTAGTGAGTGACTCAAAAACACAGCAGAAGTGGGATTCTTTCCCTTATTTTTTCTAAATTTTGATTCCATTCGTGATTTTGGTCTACAAACATGTATGCAATATAATATCTCACCCACAGGTTGTAAATTGTAATATTATTATTCACCCAAAAGTTTGCAATAGTTTCTAGCGACTGGTAAACCTGGAGATAGATTTAATAATGTAATGATTCTGGAGGAAGTAGTCTCACATCACTAATACCATATTATCACCTTTATAGGCAAAAAAGAAAATGTCTACTTAAAAATAAAATAAAAAGCAATTGAACAAGGAATGTAAATAACAAAGAAACACTTATTGATGTGACTTATACAACGATTCAGTATATTTTTTCGATTCAGTGTATTCTTATTGAAAAAGCCTATTTAGTGAATTGTTTGATAAAGCAGAGCAGAAACAACATAGGAAGAAAATAATAAAACTCCATGACGTACTGACCTGATGTTCTCTTTTCAGATGGCACTATAGGCGCAGAAGAAATAGAGAATATAGCAAATGCGATTCTTGCTATTAAGCTTCCAGCTGCTCCTTATGATTTAATTAGCATGTTAAATAAAATTAAAAAATATTGTGATGATTACAAGGAAAACAATATAAACTTGCAGAAGCAACTGGAAGAAGTGAAAAAACTCACCCAGAGAGCAGAAGATGCGAAGTAAGATTTTGCTTGTCAAAGTTATGGTTATGATTCAGTTCGGTGGAAAAGGTCATTTAAGGGGACTTGTCACTTCCAGAAATGCTATTAACTAGAGTTGAGCGACTTTTGGTTTTTTAGGGTCGCGTTTCGTTTCGTGAAACCCGACTTTTCCAAAAGTCGGGTCGAGCAAGATCGTCCGATTATAGGGAAAAGTCGGGGTCGTCCCGAAACACGAAACCCAATGTAAGTCAATGGGGAATAAAAGTCGGCAGTGAGAGGAGGACAGGAAACACACCTACAGTGCCCATTTGAATGCCAAAAGCATCAATTCTTCTTACTTAAGCTTGTCAACCTTAATTAACTTAATAATATAAGTTACGCACTGAAAAATGGGGGTTATTTGGCTAAAGTTGTGGGGGGGAGGGCTGGCTGCAGGTTTTCATGTGCCCTGGGCGAAAGAGCGCCCCTTTAACACATACCACAACTCATCATGCTCCGATACGGCAGATAAATAGCGGTATAGTACAATGAAAAATACCTCACTTTTTACATCTCATGACGAGGCCCATCTATTTCTCCATACAGAATCATTGGTCCCATATAATGTTTGAAACAGTATATGATGAGCTCCACATAATGCTACAGTATATGTTGGTCCCCATGGATGAAGCTCCACTGTCTTATGGGCCCAAATAATGCTCCAAACATAATGGGCCCCATTTCTAATGCTCTAGTGTATAATGGGCCCTGTAAATGCTGCTCCAGTGTCTGATGTCCACCTTTGGAATGTTCCAGTGTATGGTGGGCCCCATCTATCATTCTCCAGAGTATAGTGCTCCCCAAAAATTGCTGTCCCAACATTGAAAACAATCAAATAAGTCTCCTCGCTAGGGAATCCCTGTACTTGTCTGGACAGGTGCTGTAGCTTGCTTAACAGCTCGCCAGCCGTTCTCACGCCCAGTATGGATTGCACGTGATTGCACAAAGGTTAGAAAGGGTACCGTATCCCTGGATAACATGTATGGATAGCGTACACATTCAAAACAGGCAGGCTCAGACGGTGTTAGGCCCAGTATGGATTGCACGTGATTGCACAAAGGTTAGAAAGGGTACCGTATCCCCGGATAACATGTATGGATAGCGTACACATTCAAAATATATGTCTCAGGAGGCAGGCTCAGACGGTGTTAGGCCCAGTATGGATTGCACGTGATTGCACAAAGGTTAGAAAGGGTACCATATCCCCGGATAACATGTATGGATAGCGTACACATTCAAAATATATGTCTCAGGAGGCAGGCTCAGACGGTGTTAGGCCCAGTATGGATTGCACATGATTGCACAAAGGTTAGAAAGGGTACCGTATCCCTGGATAACATGTATGGATAGCGTACACATTCAAAATATATGTCTCAGGAGGCAGGCTCAGACGGTGTTAGGCCCAGTATGGATTGCACGTGATTGCACAAAGGTTAGAAAGGGTACCGTATCCCCGGATAACATGTATGGATAGCGTACACATTCAAAATATATGTCTCAGGAGGCAGGCTCAGACGGTGTTAGGCCCAGTATGGATTGCACGTGATTGCACAAAGGTTAGAAAGGGTACCATATCCCCGGATAACATGTATGGATAGCGTACACATTCAAAATATATGTCTCAGGAGGCAGGCTCAGACGGTGTTAGGCCCAGTATGGATTGCACGTGATTGCACAAAGGTTAGAAAGGGTACCGTATCCCCGGATAACATGTATGGATAGCGTACACATTCAAAATATATGTCTCAGGAGGCAGGCTCAGACGGTGTTAGGCCCAGTATGGATTGCACGTGATTGCACAAAGGTTAGAAAGGGTACCGTATCCCCGGATAACATGTATGGATAGCGTACACATTCAAAATATATGTCTCAGGAGGCAGGCTCAGACGGTGTTAGGCCCAGCATGGATTGCACGTGATTGCACAAAGGTTAGAAAGGGTACCGTATCCCCGGATAACATGTATGGATAGCGTACACATTCAAAATATATGTCTCAGGAGGCAGGCTCAGACGGTGTTAGGCCCAGTATGGATTGCACGTGATTGCACAAAGGTTAGAAAGGGTACCGTATCCCCGGATAACATGTATGGATAGCGTACACATTCAAAATATATGTCTCAGGAGGCAGGCTCAGACGGTGTTAGGCCCAGTATGGATTGCACGTGATTGCACAAAGGTTAGAAAGGGTACCGTATCCCCGGATAACATGTATGGATAGCGTACACATTCAAAATATATGTCTCAGGAGGCAGGCTCAGACGGTGTCAGGCACAGTATGGATTTGACGGCCCAGATTACACAGCGGAGGAGCAGGGAGAGGTAAAGATTGCAAATGCTGGGGCCCTGCCCAAGCAAGGGGGGCCCACTCGTGGGCGTCGGTATTGGCACTGGGCCCCTCATAGTACAGAGGTGTGTCTGACGGCGGGTGTGCACCACCACCGTCAGAGACACTTGATTGCACTATGGGGGACCCTGTGCCAGTGCCCGCGCCCAAGAGTCGGCCTACCCACCTGTCCAGGGCAACGGCACTCGCACGGTGTCGTGCGCTAGGTGGTGACCCCGGCCATGGGGGGGGAGGCAGCACAGTTAGGGAGTTTTAGAAAGTGGCATATGTTGATGTTGGACATTCAGCTGATGCAAAAGGCGAAATAGGTGAAGTACCAGGAAGAGGTGGACCAAAGCAAGCCATTTTTCTGTCACCCTATGTGTCATCAGGGGAAGGTGGGACAAAATCCTTGGAAACCCATGCGTGGTTCATTTTAATGAAGGTTAGATCATCCACATTTTGGGTTGACAGACGGGTCCTTTTTTCTGTCAGGATTGATCCAGCTGCACTGAAGACTCTTTCCGATAGCACACTTGCAGCTGGGCAAGCGAGCTCCTGTAAGGCATATTGGGCCAATTCAGGCCAGGTGTCCAGTTTAGCGGCCCAATAGTCAAAGGGGAATGACCTGTGTGGGAGAACATCGATATGGGAGGAAAAGTAGTTTGTAACCATAGTTGACAACTGCTGTCTCCTGTCACTTTCCATCGATGCAGTATTACCAGTTGTGTGAGCGGTATTTGAAAAATCAGTCCACAACATTGTCATGAAACCCCTGTCTCCAACGCCACTTCTGCTGTGTGCACCACGAACACCTCTGCCAAGCTGCCCCCGGCCCGTACGGCTCGTGTGAGAACCATCACCGCTGCTGTGTGCTGGGAATGCCTCAAGCAACCGATTTACCAGAGTTGCTTGTTTATTAGCCAATATTAGGTCAAGGTTCTCCTGTGGCATGATGTTTTGTAATTTGCCTTTATAGCGTGGATCCAGGATGCTGGCCAACCAGTAGTCGTCATCGTTCATCATTTTGGCAATGCGGGGGTCCCTTTTTAGGATCCGCAAGGCATAATCTGACATGTGGGCCAATGTTCCCGGTGTCAATGATGCACTGCGAGTGCTGGGTGGAGGAGCACTTTCTGGCAAATCCACATCCCTCCAGTCACGCACAAACCCTGTACCAGACCTTGCCACGCCAACATTTTCACTTGCCCCACGAGATGCATCCTCCTCCCCTAAGTAATCATCCCCATCATCCTCCTCCTCCTCCTCTTCTTCCTCCACCTCGTCCAGGAGAGGTCCCTGAGCAGACAATGGCTGAATGTCATCAAGGATTCCCTCCTCCTCTTCCTCCTCATCAACATTGGCTGCAGACGCCTGCTCCTTAAGGTGCGTCAAAGTTTGCATGAGCAGACGCATAAGTGGGATGCTCATGCTTAGGATGGTGTCGTCTGCGCTTACCAGCCGTGTGCATTCCTCAAAACACTGAAGGACTTTACAAAGGTCTTTCAGCTTCGACCACTGCACGCCTGTCAACTCCATGTCTGCTCTCAAAGTGCCTTGCCGTGTATCCTCCCACAAATGCATTATGGCCTGCCTCTGCTCGCACAGCCGCTCCACCATGTGCAGGGTGGAGTTCCACCTTGTTGCAATGTCGATAATGAGGCGGTGGTTGGGAAGGTGGAGCAATCGCTGCAGCTTCTGCATACGAACGGAGTGTACAGGCGACCGGCGGATGTGCGCGCACAGTCTTCGCACCTTCTGGAGCAGGGCTGTTAACTCCGGATAATTTTTGAGGAAGCACTGCACCACCAGGTTCAAGGTGTGAGCCAAGCAAGGTATGTGGCTGAGTTTTGAAAGGGCTATGGCTGCCACAAAATTACGCCCGTTATCACTAACTACCTTGCCTGCCTCAAGATGTACACTGCCCAGCCATGACTCAGTTTGTCGCTTCAAGTACTCGGCCAGCACCTCGGCGGTGTGTCTGTCGCCCAAACACATCATCTGCAACACAGCCTGCTGACGCTTTCCACTAGCTGCTCGATAGGGGGACACATCGTGTGCAACAGTGGCAGCTGCAGATGGAGTGCTCGTACGACTGCGCTCTGTGGACGAGCTTTCGCTTCTGGAGGAGGAGGAGGAGGAGGAGGGTCGAACGCCTACAGCCAACTGTTTCCTATACCGTGGGCTAGGCAGCACTGTCCCACCACCGCTGTCCCCTGTGGACCCTGCATCCACCACATTAACCCAGTGCGCAGTGATGGACACGTAACGGTCCTGGCCATGCCGACTGGACCATGCATCAGTTGTGAGGTGCACCTTTCCGCTCACTGACTGCTTGAGTGCATGGACAATGCGGTCTTTCACATGATGGTGGAGGGCTGGGATGGCTTTGCGAGAGAAGAAGTGGCGACTGGGTAGGTCATAGCGTGGTACTGCATAGGCCATGAGTTCGCGGAAAGCTGTGCTTTCCACCAACCGAAAGGGCATCATCTCAAACGAGATTAGTTTGGCAATGTGGGCGTTCAAACCCAGTGTACGCGGATGAGAGACTGAGTACTTTCTTGACCTACTCATAGTGTCTGGGAGGGTGAGCTGGACTTGAGAGCTGCATATGGTGGAAGTAGCGGTGGACAGGGCGGACTGAGAGAGGGTTGATGATGGTGATGGAGTTGGTGTTCTTTCTGATGGCCTAGATTCAGTATTTCGTTGATATAACAGTGGGATTCCCTGACTGCTGTGGCCTTGCAACGACACCTCAACATTTGCTGCTGTGCTAACCGGTGGGCTTACAGTGGGGGAAACAATGTAGCGTTGCTGACTACCTTCGTTGTGATCAGTTGCACATGTGGCACTTGAGGTTTGGTGTTGTGTCCACGCTTGCAAGTGCATGCTGGTTAAATGTCTAAGCATGCAACTGGTATTCAAATTTTTCAGATTTTTCCCTCGGCTAAAGGTCTTTGCACACTTCTTACAGATAACCTTGGCCTGATCATGAGGATTTTGTTCAAAAAAGTGCCACACTGCACTCTTCCTACTTTGGCAGACATTTTGCGGCCTAGCACGCTGTGATCTTTTGACCCTCTGGACAAGCTGTCCAGCAACTCTTTTGATGTTTGGAACCTGTCTTTGGAGTGCTCCTGGCCTGCCAGATAACAGCTGTTGCGATGTCGATGTCTGCTGTGGATGCTCCTCATCTGAGCTATTGGAAGCAGCACCCTCTTCCCCCAATGGATGCTAATCTGGGTCAACAACTGGGTCATCCATCACCTCCTCTTCTATGTCATGTGCACCTTTCTCTGTGTCACCGTGTATGGTGGTATAGTGTGCGGGAAGGGGCACCTGAGTCTCATCAGGGTCAAAATCTGGCTCTGTACACTGCGAGGACAATGTAGTGCTCTGAGTGAATGTACCAGCAGAATCATCCATCAGCGGCTGTGCATCAGTGCACTCCATGTCAGATTCATCTTGGCCTGGGTAATTCACCATTTGACTTGATAATCCAGGCATGGTATGTGAAAACAGCTCCATGGAGTAATCAGTAGTATGGCCTGCGTCATCCTTCAATCTTGGTTGGGGTGAAGGACACAAGGAAAGGTGTGGTTCATGAACATGAGCCTCCAATGACGACTCAGTGCTTTTACTTTTTACAACTGAAGAAGAGGAGGCGATAGAGCTGGAGGCTGAGTCAGCAATGTAAGACAAAACTTTTTCCTGATGCTCTGCCTTTAAAAGCGGTTTGCCAACTCCTAGAAAACTAAGCGTTCGAGGCCTTATGTAGACAGACGATGACGCAGGGTCAGCACCTCCTGCATTCGGTCCTATTTTGCTCTTGCCACTACCATCAGATCCACCACCAACACCATCATTACCAGCTGCCAACCCCCGCCCAATTCCACGGCCTCTTCCACCAGCCTTCCTCATTTTTGGAAGAAATGTAGACAAAATCCAACAAACTATATAGTAATGTAAAACAAGGTACAAGGTGTCTATAGGACAGGGGAGATTTAGAATTTCTGCACACACTTGTGGACAGTGGACACTTTTGGATTGTGTGAGGCCCACTGATATCTGAGCGCTATGTGACACGCTCGATGGCACAGCTGCCTGTGACCAAAGTGACGAGAGGATAATGGAGATTTTGAATCTCTGCGCACACTTTTGGACACTGGACACTTGTGGATTGTGTGAGGCCCACTGATATCTGAGCGCTATGTGACACGCTCGATGGCACAGCTGCCTGTGACCAAAGTGACGAGAGGATAATGGAGATTTTGAATCTCTGCGCACACTTTTGGACACTGGACACTTGTGGATTGTGTGAGGCCCACTGATATCTGAGCGCTATGTGACACGCTCGATGGCACAGCTGCCTGTGACCAAAGTGACGAGAGGATAATGGAGATTTTGAATCTCTGCGCACACTTTTGGACACTGGACACTTGTGGATTGTGTGAGGCCCACTGATATCTGAGCGCTATGTGACACGCTCGATGGCACAGCTGCCTGTGACCAAAGTGACGAGAGGATAATGGAGATTTTGAATCTCTGCGCACACTTTTGGACACTGTACACTTGTGGATTGTGTGAGGCCCACTGATATCTGAGCGCTATGTGACACGCTCGATGGCACAGCTGCCTGTGACCAAAGTGACGAGAGGATAATGGAGATTTTGAATCTCTGCGCACACTTTTGGACACTGGACACTTGTGGATTGTGTGAGGCCCACTGATATCTGAGCGCTATGTGACAGGCTCGATGGCACAGCTGCCTGTGACCAAAGTGACGAGAGGATAATGGAGATTTTGAATCTCTGTGCACACTTTTGGACACTGGACACTTGTGGATTGTGTGAGGCCCACTGATATCTGAGCACTATGTGACACGCTCGATGGCACAGCTGCCTGTGACCAAAGTGACGAGAGGATAATGGAGATTTTGAATCTCTGCGCACACTTTTGGACACTGGACACTTGTGGATTGTGTGAGGCCCACTGATATCTGAGCGCTATGTGACACGCTCGATGGCACAGCTGCCTGTGACCAAAGTAACGAGAGGATAATGGAGATTTTGAATCTCTGCGCACACTTTTGGACACTGGACACTTGTGGATTGTGTGAGGCCCACTGATATCTGAGCGCTATGTGACACGCTCGATGGCACAGCTGCCTGTGACCAAAGTGACGAGAGGATAATGGAGATTTTGAATCTCTGCGCACACTTTTGGACACTGGACACTTGTGGATTGTGTGAGGCCCACTGATATCTGAGCGCTATGTGACACGCTCGATGGCACAGCTGCCTGTGACCAAAGTGACGAGAGGATAATGGAGATTTTGAATCTCTGCGCACACTTTTGGACACTGGACACTTGTGGATTGTGTGAGGCCCACTGATATCTGAGCGCTATGTGACAGGCTCGATGGCACAGCTGCCTGTGACCAAAGTGACGAGAGGATAATGGAGATTTTGAATCTCTGCGCACACTTTTGGACACTGGACACTTGTGGATTGTGTGAGGCCCACTGATATCTGAGCGCTATGTGACACGCTCGATGGCACAGCTGCCTGTGACCAAAGTGACGAGAGGATAAGGGAGATTTTGAATCTCTGTGCACACTTTTGGACACTGGACACTTGTGGATTGTGTGAGGCCCACTGATATCTGAGCGCTATGTGACACGCTCGATGGCACAGCTGCCTGTGACCAAAGTGACGAGAGGATAAGGGAGATTTTGAATCTCTGCGTACACTTGTGGACAGTGGACACTTGTGGATTGTGTGTGGCCCACTGATATCTGAGCGCTATGTGACACGCTCGATGGCACAGCTGCCTGTGACCAAAGTGACGAGAGGATAATGGAGATTTTGAATCTCTGCGCACACTTTTGGACACTGGACACTTGTGGATTTTGTGAGGCCCACTGATATCTGAGCGCTATGTGACACGCTCGATGGCACAGCTGCCTGTGACCAAAGTGACGAGAGGATAATGGAGATTTTGAATCTCTGCGCACACTTTTGGACACTGGACACTTGTGGATTGTGTGAGGCCCACTGATATCTGAGCACTATGTGACACGCTCGATGGCACAGCTGTGACAAAAGTGACTAGAGGATAAGGGAGATTGGATTGCTTTTAAAAAAGCAGTTTGCGGAGCAGTGGGTAAACAGCAATGCCAGCGTGTCAAGAAGCCTTAAAAGGCAGCCGAACAACCAACACCACTGATACACCACTATATAGCCTCCCCTTGCACTGCACACACAGTGACTTGTGTGTTGTGCAGGCCAAATCGCTAGCAGCAGAAGCAGTTTTTTTGTCTTCTTCCCTGCCTAACGCTCTCCCTACAGAATGAGCAGCAACCTCTCCCTATACTAAGATTGGGAGAAGTAAGATGGCGGTCGGCGTGCATGCCCTTTTATACCCCCTGTGACGCCCACCAAAGCAAGCCAATCACTTGCATGCCCTTCTGAAAGATGGTGGTGACCCGTGCCTAGGTCATCACGTTGCCCACAGTGTCCGTGGATCCTGATTGGCTGAAAAAGAGCGCAAAACAAACTTTTGAAACGCGACTTTGGCGCGTAAGTCGCCGACCTCGTGGCCGACCTCATCCTAGGGTCGGGTTTCGTTTCATGAAACCCGACTTTGCCAAAAGTCGGCGACTTTTGAATTTTTTCGACCCGTTTCGCTCAACTCTACTATTAACCTGTTGATGTAGGGTTAATCTGGAAGTAACGTTAAAATCAAGTTAGGCCTCGTTACTGGAGAGGTGGCTGCAGGAAGAAAGTAAACTTATATCCACCCTGTGCCCCCTCGCTGCCAGATATAGGAGCCGTGCAGGGAGTGATCACAATCACTCACTGTACAGTAAGCATGCTGTAATCACTCCCCCCCATTTTGATTGCCAGCCTGCTCCCCAGTGTTTATGTGCCAAGCAAGCTGTCAGTGAAAGTACAGGAGAGCAATTATGGCAGGCTCATTATATAGTGACAAATGACTAGAATTGCTCCCTGACCTGATGATTGGAAGCAAGCGGCTGCAGGGAAGATGTGAGTTCTCTTTCTCCCTAGAACTGCTTCTCCAAAAAGTAGGCTGCACGTAATTTAAACACTATTTACTTACAGATTTACCCCATATCTACAGGTAAATAGTTTTTATGGACGTGACAGGTTCCCTTTAACGCTTATGGTACTTATAATTATAAATAAAAAATCAGTGCGTCAAAGTGGTGTATATTACTTGAGCTTTGGGTTGATTTTCAACCCTTTTAGGAGTTTAGAAGGCTGTAGATTTTCTCATTCCATAGAGTCATGCCGATTATGCAAATGACACGCCTATCAAACTCTGATCAGAGTGTGAGCATAGTGTGCTCTGATACTCGAGGACGAGGAGAAGATGAAGAAAAAAACATTCTCCATCTTCTCTATTCTGTCAGTGCGTAGAAAGTAGACTGCGCTCAGATGTCATTTGAGTGTAGACCGATGTTTTCCACAGTCTCATTGACTTGCATGGCTGAGTGCGATACGATATATCAGATCACAATTGGGCATGCAGTGATTTTTTTTCCTCGGACAGACTCTGCCAGAAAAAACAATGGCCCCATAGAATAACATTTGTCCGAGTGTGATCCGATGTTGTATTTCAAATGCAGGGGCAGATAAAGAGTAGCCAGGGCCCTGGGCAGTTTAGAAGGCGTGGTGCCCCCTTCTGACAGAGATGGCTAATTTTCCTTTATGTACTGAACTATACATAACATAGCACTATACATAATAAAGCAGAGGGGGAAGATTAATTTTCCTGAGGGGCAACATGAGAGACTCTTGTGAAGGCCACACCAATAGACTGAAATTAATTCTGGCCAATCTTAACATATTAATTATAAAAAAATTTTATATTAATTGTATGACTTAATATTGAGCAGAAATAAGTACGCTGAAATCTCCCTACATAGAATATGAGCCCCCACATAACCCCCTTTCAAGAATATGAGCCCCCACATAGCCCCCTTTCAAGAATATGAGCCCCCACATAACCCCCTTCCAAGAATATAAGACCCCACATAACCCCATCAATCAACAATCAAAGCAATCAATCTATGAGGCACCTTATATATGTAAAGCATAATAAACAAAATTACTTTGTTATTTAGTTATTTTAAAAACCCAATACATAAAGACATAAATGCACACACATTTGCACATCAAATTAGCAATTTAAAAAAAGAGCAGAAATTAGGGTTAGATGAGTACTAGCTTTGTCCTTCACAATTCTCTTCCTGACAGCGGAGGTTGACACCCTAACTTGAAAAGGTATGTTGCCCCTGTTACTCGTCAACTGCCCCTATGTAGCCCTAGCACTACTCTAATTGACCAGGCATCCTAAGTATGTGATCAGATAATATGTAAAGGATGTATATAAACATATACAATATACAGGTGTTTCTCACAATATTAGAATATCATCAAAAAGTTAATTTATTTCAGTTCTTCAACACAAAAAGTGAAACTCATATATAGCGCATTACAGACAGAGTGATCTACTTCAATTGTTTATTTCGGTTAATGTTGATGATTATGGCTTACAGCCAATGAAAACCAAAAAGTCATTATCTCAGCAAATAAGAATACTTTATAACACCAGCTTGAAAAATGATTTTAAAATCCAAAAAGTTAGCCTACTGAAATGTATGTACAGTAGATGCACGAAAATACTTGGTCAGGGCTCCTTTGCATCAATTAGTGCAGCTATGTAGCGTGGCATGGAGGTGATCAGCCTGTGGCCCTGCTGAGGTGTTATGGAAGCCCAGGTTGCTTTGATAGCAGCCTTCAGCTCGTCTGCATTGTTGGGTCTGGTGTTTCTCATCTTCTTCTTGACAATACCCAATAGATTCTTTATGGGGTTAAGATCACACGAGTTTATTGGTCAATCAAGCACAGTGACCCTGTTGTTTGTAAACCAGGTATTGATACTTTTGGCAGTGTACACAGGTGCCAAGTCCTGCTGGAGAATTAAATTTACATCTTTAATAAGCTTGTCGGCAGAAGGAAGCATGAAGTGCTCAAAAATTTCCTGGTAGAGGGCTGCGCTGACTTTGGCCTTGATAAAACTCAGTGGACCTACGCCAGCAGAGGACATGGCTCTCCAAACCATCACTGATAGTGGAAACTTCACACTAGACCCTCAATCAGCTTGGATTGTGGCCTCTCCACTCTTCCTCCAGACTCTGGGACCTTGATTTCCAAATGAAATGCAAAATTTACTTTCATCTGAAAACACCTTGGACCACTGAGCAACAGTCCAGATCTTTTTCTCCTTGGCCCAGGTAAGACGCTTCTGGCGTTGTCTAATGGTCATGAGTGGCTTGACACAACGAATGCGAGACTTGTAGCCCATGTCCTTGATACGTCAGTGTGTGGTGGCTCTTGAAGCAATGACTCCAGCAGCAGTCCACTCCTTGTGAATCTCCCCCAAATTTTTGAATGGCCTTTTCTTAACAATCCTTTCAAGGCTGTGGTTATCCTGGTTGCTTGTGCACCTTTTTACACCACACTTTTTCCTTCCACTTAACCTTCCATTAATATTCTTGGATACAGCACTCTGTGAACAGCCAGCTTGTTTAGCGATGACCTTTTGTGGCTTACCCTCCTTGTGGAGTGTGTCAATGACTGCCTTCTGGAGCATCTGTCAAGTCATCAGTCTCCCCCATTATTGTGGAGCCTACGGAAACAGACTAAGGGACCTTTTTAAATGCTTAGGAAGCCTTTGCAGGTGTTTTTTGCGAATTATTCTAATTTACTGAGATAATGACTTTTGGGTTTTCATTGACTGTAAGCTATAATCATCAACATTAACATAAATAAACACTTGAAATAGATCACTCTGTCTGTTTCACTTTTTGTATTGAATAACTAAAATAAATTAACTTTTTGATGATATTCTAATTTTGTGAGAAGCACCTGTATATATCCATATTTAAATATGCATCACATATTTTCTCTACAGACTGTGTCTGAAAACTTCATAAGCCAAAAAATCTGATAAGGATGAATTCCTGCAAAACTGATAAACTGTTTTAATGTAAGAGATACATTATACTGTATATATGATTCACTTTGTTAATAAAAATCAGTGTCTTTGAAGGTAAAGTTCATCTATAAAAAGGTATCCATGATGTGATTGTAAGGGTGTCATATTTCACAAAAAAGGTGTTGGTACATGATAAACCGGGGTGGACACTGACAGCTTGGGGCCCCTGTGCAAGAAATGTGTCTGGGCCCCCCTCCTTTTATGGCGACAAAGCTATATACTGTATATAGCCACATACACACATGTATATGGCAAAATTAAGAGACCACTTCCAAATGGTCAGATTGTCTGATTTTTTTCTTTAAAGGTATATTTTTGAGTAAAATGCGCAAATTGTTCTTTTAGTATACAATCTTCTGACAACTCCAAATTTCCAAGCAATAAATTTTATATTTTTTTCTGAAAAGGAGAAATGGTCAAAATTAAAAAAAAAATAAACCCAATGCTTTCAGACCTCAAATAATGCAAAGAAAACAAGTTTATAATCATTTAGAAACAACAATACTAATGTTTTAACTCAGGAAGAGTTCAGAAATCAATATTTTCTGAAATAACCATGATTTAAAAAAAAAACTTTCATGGATCTTGGCATGCTTTCCATCAGTCTTTCACACTGCTTCTGACGTAAAAATGTAAGCAGCTCTTCTTTTTTTCATGACTTGTGACTATCTATCATCCTCTTGATTACATTCCAGAGGTTTTCAATGGGGTTCAGGTCTGGAGATTGGGTTGCCCATCACAGGGTTTTGATGTGGTGGTCTCTTAATTTTTGCTAGAGCTGTATATTATATAGTCTCCTTTATTATGTATATTGTCATCTCTTATTACACAGTGCCCCCTCTTGTTATGTACAGCACTGTCCTTTACATATTGGATTATGCAGAGCCCTGTTTTTTGTTACATACCATCCTGTCTTGTTAGCTGTATAATGCAATGATGGCTGATGGAGCATGGATAACTTCTTTTCTGATGGAGGAGCGCATGGACTGGATGTCTGGTCACCGGCTCCTCCAGCAGGAGTCATTTCATATCTAACAAGAGAGGGGACTATGTAATAAAAGAGGGAGCTGTGATTAACAAAAATAACAAGAATACACTATATAAGAGACAGCAATGTACATAGGGGAATCTATATAATAAGGGACGGCACCATATATAACTAGAGAGGATGGTATGTAATAGGGGACGGTGTTATACATAATAAAAGAGGAAACTATGTAACTAAGGATGGTGTTATACATAATAAGTGAGTACACTATATACTAAGGAACTGTGTTATACATAATAAGTAAGTACATTATATGCTAAGGGACTGTGTTAGACATAATAAGTGAGTACACTATATACTGAGGGATGGTGCTATACAGAATAAGCGAGTATACTATGAGACTGTGCTATACATAATAAGTGAGTATACTATATAATAAGGGACTGTGCTATGTATAAGTGAGTACACTATATACTAGGGACTGTGTTAGACATAATAAGCAATAATAACGTCTTCCTCCACCTCCCCCTTTCCCTAAGTCCATTATAAATCCCCCTTCCTCCCATCTCAATCCCCCACATCCCTCATTGTCCTCCTACCCACGCATCCCATTATTGTCCTCTCCCCACCCCCATCATTGTCCTTTCCACCACCATCATTGCTTTCTCCCCCCCACCCCTTCATTGCCCATTCCACCACCACCATCATGGTCCTTTCCACCCACCCCCATCATTGCCCATTCCACCACCTCCATCATTTCCTCCTCCGCCACCATCATCATTGTCCTTTCCACCACCACCATCATTGCCTTCTCCCCATCACCACCATCTTTGTCCTTTCCCCTACCTCCATCATTGCCCTTTCCATCACCTCCATCATTGTTTTCTCCCCCACCACCCCATAATTGCCCTCTCCATCACCCCATCATTGCCTTCTCCCCACACCCCATCATTGCCCTTTCCACCTCCATCATTGCCTTCTCCCCCACCATCCCCATCATTACCCTTTCCATCACCTCCATCATTGCCTTCTCCCCCACCCCATCACTGCCCATTCCACCACCACCTTCATTTCCTCCTCCCACTACCTCAGTCATTGCCCTCTCCATCACTCCCATCATTACCTTCTCCCCATCACCCCCATTATTGCCCTCTCCACCATCCACACACACACCGCACCATTCACCTCTCTGCACGTTCCCTCACAGCGCTACGCATGCACCGCACACACACTACCACTCATCTCTGCACACACACTCACATTCACGCGCGCGCACACACATTCACGTTTACACACACACTGCACAACTCACCGCTCCGCAAACTCTCTCGCAGCCACAGCATCACTGTCCCGGCAGCTTACTCTCTCTGTCACAGCCACGCTGAATGATACCGTCATCCAGCCGCGCTATGTCAGAGACAGGAAGCATGGGCAGGAAGCAGGACAGATCACTGCAGCTCCGCTCTGCTGCCATTTTCTCTTGTAGTCAGCAGAGATGCAGAGATCGGTCCCTGCCCACCGCACATGAGAGCAATCTGGCTAGGGGCCCTGGGGAGCCTCAGGACCGGATAAACAGGCCAGATTGCCCTCATTATTAGTCGCCCTGCAGGGGTCCCCTCCACCTCCGGGTCCTGGTGCAGCCGCATCAGCTGCACATGTGGTATTTCAGGCGCTGCGATACCCTCTTACGTCTACCTTATACCTATACCACATGTACTGTATATATTGGTGTCCATTTATGATTATTTTTTGGATTTACAAGTGAATTATAATGTGCTATACTCTACTTTTATACTACATTGTATTTTGTTTTCTTTTAATTTAGGAAAGCAGTAGAAAATCTACCAAATGTAGATGAAGTTCGAAATAATTTAAAACAAGCTGAAAATGCTCAGAAGACAACAAATACTTTACTGAAAACTGTGAATAAGGATATCGAAGATATCAGGAACAAACTCTCTCAGGTATTGGAATATTAATCCAGGATTATGCATTTCAATATACAGTCCTCAACACAGAACACAGAAATTGCAACACCGACATGGATAAGTCATGGAATTATGGGAATAACAGGATTAAGGCCGGGGTCACACTTGCGAGTGTGATGTGAGTAACTTGTGCGAGTCTTTCACATCAATACCCGACACTGCCGCCGGCACTCGGGACCGGAGTGTGCGGCTGCATGTATTTCTATGCAGCTGCACACTGCGGTCCCGAGTGTTGGCAGCAGTGCCAGGTATTGATGCGAGAGACTCGTGCGAGTTTCTCACATCACACTCTCAAGTGTGACCCCGGCCTATTGGACCTGTTGTTGATATGCAAAGGATAAAAAATGGAAATAAAGTTTTTAAAACATTTCCATTTTTTCAGCATCAAGTATGAACCCCACATGCAGAAGTACATATTACCTTACATGTCTTGCATGCAATTAATGAGGTTATTAATGGTTGAATGATGAATACTCTACAATGCTGAATGCATTTGAGCATGCAAATCATCAAGATCCATTTCTGGCAGCTCCTTTGCAATTGCTGACCAATAAAGGCCTTGATGCGCTTGATAAGAAACAAGATAGAGAGGTGAAAACAGGTAACACTGCATGCCATGGTAGAAGGTTTAGACCGCACAGGCTGCTCACAGTAGCACAAGCAACATGTGGTCTGTCGTGTTGCAAAATGGCTCTTAAGACACATTGTCAAAATGTATGATACCATCGCGCCTGTGATTTCCATAATTCCACAACCTTTTGCTGTTGCAATTTCATGGTTTAGGAGTGTTCATCTAATTTGTAAAAATGTTGAAATTCTGAACTAAAATTTAGATAATTATTTGAATCAACCTTTTATATACTATAGATTTATGTGAAACCTTTGCATAATAAAGGGTGTCTTTACACAAGCAATTTGAAACCAGGAAATGTCCCTTATAAAATATCTATCACCAGTCTGTGGCTGCTCTTTTTATTTAAAGGATAGTGTTCAACAGAAAGTGACCTATTATTTTGTACGTTTTTTTAAAGTTGGTAATGTTTGGGTTTTTATAAAAAAATAAAATAAAATTAGAAATCTTGCAATCTTCACATGGGTCACTGGGTCTTTTTTAAACCAAACCATTTTTCAGCCAGGTTCCATGTTACAACAGATAACACAGGATCTGACAATCACAATATGTGATGTTACCTATTGATGACCCTGCTCCTCCTCCCTTCATAATGACCTTTGCACATGTCCATTAAATGCAAAAGATAGGGTCGGAATCCAAGCTTTGTGACTAATGTATATGCATTATTTCCTGAAACAAAAGAAATTATGGGTCCAAAAAAGTCTTTTATGCCCTTTAATAAAACAATGCCAGACACAGACTGATTATTTTTCTGTTGCCTGTTATTAGGGGTGAATGAACCCGAAATGTAAAGTTCGGGGTTTGTAACGGACACCTGGTGTCCAGTACAGGACGCTGAACACTGACTTTTTACTCTACGGGTTTGGTGCCAAATAAAGTTTGTTGAAAGGCTGCAATGCAGACAATCAACAAGCTTTAAGGTTGTGGGCACTTCTGCAGCCATCACAGCCATGTCAAGTATTAGTATGGCTGAGACTGGCAGGTGCACCACGTGACCCAGCCTGTATAAATGCCGGATCACGGTTGCCTCCTCCATTCTTCTCCGATTAGTGTAGGGAGAGAATGCAGCTGTAGTGAGTGACAGTGTTAGATTCTGTGTGTACGCACTCTGCAAAATAGTGTCTGTGTGTGTACTCTACGCCCGTGTCTGTGGGACTACTGTGCCAAAAAGCCTCTATGTTTACTCTGCACCCATATATGTGGGAGTCCTGTGGCTAAAAGCTATTTTTTCTACTGTGTACATGTGTCTGTTGGAGTAGTGTGCCTTTAAGTCACTTTTTTAACTCTACACCCTTGTGTATGGGAGACTATGCATAAAAACAAATTTTTCTACTCTGTACTCATGTCTATGGGAGTAGTGTGAGTAAAAAAATATTTTTCTACCCTGTACCAATGTCTGTGGGACTAATGTGCCTTTAAGCCTTTTTTTTTTTTTACTCTGCACCCGTGTCTGTGGGAGTACTGTGAATAAAAACAAATTGCTCTACTATGCACCTGTGTCTATGGGAGTAGTGTGCCTTTAAGCCACTTTTTTTTCTCTGCACCCATGTCTGTGGGAGTACGGTGCGTGAGATCAAATTTTTCTACTCTGCACCCGTGTCTGTGGAAGGAGTGTGCCTTTAAGCGACTTTTGTTACTCTGCACCCATGTGTGGTAGGACTGCGGAAAATCAAATTTTTCTACTCTGCACCTTTGTCTGTGGGAGTACTGTGCGTAAAAACAAATTGTTCTACTCTGCACCAGTGTCTGTGGAGTAGTGTGCGTTAAAACAAATTTTTCTAATCAGCACCCATGTATGTGGGAGTAATTTACGTTAAAACTAATTTTTCTACTGTGCACCAATGTCTGTCTGAGTACTGTGCCTAACATCCACTTAAAAAAAGGAGAGCATCAAATAGTACGTAAACATGGCTGTGGTGCTTCTGGTTATGGTGGTGATGTAGCTGCTGTTGGTGGTGATGTAGCTGCTGCAGGGAGAGGACATAGTCATTCTGTGCTTGCTATGTGCCCAAATTAAACACCTTCCTCTGGTGCAAGCAGGCGACCGGACGTTCTACGTCATTTCGTATGGCCGAGTACCGTTACACGAATGGGGAGGCAAGATTATGTGAAGGCAGAGTTAGACTGGATAGTTGAGAGTGCCTCCAGTTCCTTCGCATTATCTTCCAAAGGGTCCTCTGCAGACAGTGCAGAGTTGGCACCTCAGGACCATGGTCCCCTGGGTGATGACTTTGCTGGCTAGGGTTTCATGGTCCATCCACCTGTCCCTGCCCCAGAAGTGGAAGAGACTGAGTGCATTGATGTCCAACCATTTGTTATGTTGGAGGATGGGTACGTGGAAGGGCTAGTAGACACGGTCAGTGGACCACTGCAGCACATCTTAGAGGATGACAAAACACAGTTGCCAACGAGTCTTTCTGCAGTGTGCAGACCAGCAAGGATGGCAGGGGTAAGGAGTGAGTGGAAGATGATGTGAGGGATATTGAGGTCCTAAACCCCACATGGAGTGAAGGCCATTCTAGTGATGTGTGCAGTTTGGAGGAAGAGGAGGTGGTCATGCTGCCCAGCAGCACAGCAAAAGATGAGCAGGGTGCAAAAGCACAGTCGGCAGTCCCTTGCCAGTACATCGACTACTCCTGCCCACCACACTGAGGAAATGAGCAAGCCAAAGCCAGCTCAAATGAGCTCCTTTGTGTGGCATTTCTTCAGCCAATGTGCTGACGACAAGACACGGGTGGTTTGCACTCTGTGCCATCAGGGTCTTAAGCAAGGCATAAATGTCCTGAACCTGAGCACCACCTGCATGATGAGGCATCTGACTTTTAAGTATGAGGTGTAGTGGAGTTTACACTTTAAAAAGCATGACAGATCTGAACCTCCTCCTGCTCCCTCTTCTGCTGCAGTCTTGGGTTCTTACTTCTGCTCATGATCAACAGGGCCAGCTGCCTCCCCTTCCAGAGAGGCTGTGGCAGCACAATCACCACAACCGAGCATCTCCATCTTCTCGTGGAAGTGTACAACTACCCGTCCTCCAAACCCTCAAGAGAAAGAGGAAATATCCCTACACCCACGAGCCATGGTCCTGATTGACAGCATGAAATGCTGTTATTTGGGCTTGTGGAGACAGTTTTAAAAAATTGGTATCAGTGGCTGTCTCACAATCCCAACTGCCACTACTTTTCCAGGTGGGCCATACCTGCCCTGCACATACATGTTGCAGACCAAATCAAATCAGGTGTGCACTGCACAACGCCATAAGTGGCAAGGAGCGCATAACCACTGATACGTGGACACAGCCAGAGATGTTACATCTCCCTAACTGCCCAATTATTTAATATAATAGCTGCTGGGACAGATGTGGAAGGCGTTCTAGTGCATGTATGTCCTACCACCACCGAGGATTGCTGGACGTTTCTCAGTCCAGTTTGCCTCCTCCTCCACTTCTTCCACGGCTTCCTCATCCAGTCACAAGAATAACTGCATCACCAACTTCAGCACAGCCAATGTACAGTTCTGAAACTCATCTGTTTGGAGGCCAAATCCCAGCTGTGGACATGATCCAACAAGAGACAAATGAGTGGCTGATACCTGTGAACCTTAAGCCCGGCCTGGTGGTGTGCGATAAGGGGTGAAATCTTGTAGCAGCTCTGGGCCTAGCCGGTTTGATGCACATCAATTGCCTTGCGCATGTGCTAAATTTGGTGGTGCAGAGCTTCCTTAAAATTTACCCATGTATGTCAGAGCTGCTGCTAAAAGTGCGAGCAGTGTGTGCTCACTTTCAGCTTTCTCACCCTGCTGCTGCTCGCCTGTCTCAGCTGCCACATCAATTCTGCCTTCCTGCTCATGGTCTCATATGCGACGTACCAACAAGGTGGAACACCACCTTGCATATGCTGAAGAGCCTATGCGAGTGCCAGTGGAAAATAGTGGAGTTCTAGCTGCAGCACACACGGTGAGTCACTCTACAGAACAACACTACTTCACCACCAATGTTTAATCTTCCATGTGGGATATATCTACTGTGTTGTGCTGGTTTGAATAGTCCACCAACATAGCCAGCGCTGGCTCGGAGATGAGTTCCTGTGCCAGGAGCGGCCAGGTACACAACTGTATAGCCAGGGTACAGTTTTAGAGGATGCGGAGGAGGAGAAGGAACCATGCACCCAGCATGGTGGCACTCAAAGCAGCTCACAGCCATCACTGGAGCATGGCTGGGGGTATATAGAGGACCCAGACCATCCACCTCACACTGAGGACAGCTAGTTGTTGCCTCTGGGCAGCCTAGCACACATGAGTCAATATATGCTGCTGTGCCTACACAAAGATCCCCAGGTTGTCCGTCTTGTTACTATTGCTGATTACTGGGTGGCCACCTTGCTGCATCCCCACTACAAGGACAACCTACCATCATTAGGGCCCCGTCACACATAGTGATCTCGCTAGCGAGATCGCTGCTGAGTCACAAGTTTTGTGACGTAACAGCGATCTCACCAGCGAGATCGCTGTGTGACAGCGATCAGCGATCAGCCCCCCTGCCGGTATCGCTGATCGCTGTAGGAAAGCCCTGAACCCTTTTTTTTGTCGCTGGTCTCCCGCTGGCCAGCATGCATCGCTGCGTGTGACAGGCGGGAGACCAGCGATCAGCTGGTAACTAAGGTAAACGCAGGGTTTCTAAGCACTGCGCTGTGCTTAGAAACCCTCTGTGTACATTAGTTACCAGCGCGCTGATGCAGGGAGCTGGTAACTAAGGTACACATCGGGTTTCTAAGTGACGCACGTCCCTTAGAAACCCGATGTGTACCTTATTTACCAGCTCCCTGCATCAGCGCGCTGGTAACTAATGTACACAGCGACGCCGCGCGCTCGGCGTTGCTGGTCCTGATCGCTGGTGAAGCTGTCTGTTTGACAGCTCACCAGCGATCATGTAGTGACTCACCAGCGATCCTGACACGTTGATATCGTTGTCGGGATCGCTGGTAAGTCGCTATGTGTGACAGGGCCTTTACTTGCGTCACTGGATCGGGATTACAAAATGCATGACTACAAGTGCATGCTGGTAGAGGCACTAATGACGGCGTTCCCACCTGACAGTTGGGGTTCAGTGAAAGAACAATGCAGAAGAAGAGGAAGTCGCCAACTCAGCTGGGGTACAGTCACAATCTCGGAAGGCATGGTTAGTGTGCCAAAATGTGACAACATTTTCTCAGCATGCCACAACATTCAGCACCACCATCTGATCTGGTCAATATTAACAGGAGGCAGTCTTACAACAACATGGTGGAAGAGTACATAAATCACTAGTGCGACCACACTTAGAATACTGTGTACAGTTCTGGTCTCCGGTGTATAAGAAAGACATAGCTGAACTGGAGCGGGTGCAGAGAAGAGCGCCCAAGGTTATTAGGGAACTAGGGGGTCTGCAATACCAATACAGGTTATTACACTTGGAATTAGTTTGGAAAAGTGAAGGCTTTGGGGTGATCATATTTTAATGTATAAATATATGAGGCGACAGTACAAAGACCTTTCTAATGATCTTTTTACTCACAGACCTGAGACAGAGACAAGGGGGCATCCTCTACGTCTGGAGGAAAGGTTTAAGCATACTCACAGATGCGGATTCTTTAATGTAAGAGCAGTGAGACTATGGAACTCTCTGCCATATGATGTTGTAATGAGTGATTCCCTACTAAAATTTAAGAGGGGACTGGATGCCTTTCTTGAAAAGTATATTACACGGTATATACACTAGTTTCCTTAATATTGTGTTGATCCAGGGAGCTAGTCTGATTGCCGTATGTGGAGTCGGAAAGGAATTTTTTTCCCCAATGTGAAACTTACGTGTGCCACATGGGGTTTTGTTGCCTCCCTCTGGATCAACATGTTAGGGCAGGTTAGGATAGGATATAGGTTGAACTAGATGGACTTAAAGTCTTCCTTCAACCTTAATAACTATGTTACTATGTTATTAATTGCAGGAACTTTAAATTAGTAGCACCACTCCAGCTCTGCAATAAAAAAAAAAAATCTGGAGTTTGTACCTTAAAAAGGGCAGCCCCAGACGGATGATACTAAGTTTTGTTAAAGTGTTGCTTTTATTCAGACTTTAGCTCATACCTTTGTTCCACAACCAGTAGATACTGTGTGACTAAGGCCACAACTATGCACTAAATTAATTAGGTAATTTCATACATGCAATAATAAATATGTAAAATGACTTTATACTGTGTATTGTAATTCCCAGTGTATTATGTGCAAGGAGTGATATAGAAGACATTGTGGCTTGTACTTTGGTATCAACAACTTGCTTAGGTGAGGTTCTTTAACAGGGACCTGTCATGTGACAAAACTATAAAGCCGGCAGATATAGAGTTGATCTTCAGGTTAACAGCGTTCTGAACCTGCCCGGCGCCTGCACTAAAGCCCTGCTGCCGTGTGAAAATGAACTTTATTTCTCCAGGCTGCATTTGGAATTCAGTCACAGGGGTGGTGCTAGCATGGGTTCAGCTACCGCTCTGTGTATATGTACCCGTCCATCCCCAGCACTGACTAAAAGCCAGCTCAATACTAGAGGCGGCTGTCAGTTAGTGGCTGAGGCATGGTTACAGGCGCTGCTCTCTAAACAAAGAGTGTTGACTGAAACCGTGCAGGTGCCAACCCCGTGACTAAGGCCTCTTTCACACATCCGGTTTTTGTAATCCGGCACGATGCGGTGAAATTTTTAATAACCGGATCCAGCACCGGATCCGGTTTTGTCCCATAAGCTTTCATTGTCGCCGCATCGTGCCAGATGGTTATGCGTCGTGTCCGGTTGTTGCCGGACATGGCATAAATTAGCCGTCCGGCATCTGCAAAAAACGTTCCCTGCAATGTTTTTTGTCAGCGCCGGACCGGCTTTTTCCACAGCGCATGCCCGGACTCTGTGAATGTTAACCCCACAAGTGCCCGGCGAGAGAGAGAGAGATCTCTCTCGCCGGGCACTTGTGGGGTTAACACTCACAGTGTCTGGGTGAGAGAGAGAGATCTCTCTGTGGGGTTAACCCCACAAGTGCCCGGCAAGAGAGAGAGATTCTCTCGCCTGGACACTAAGTGTTAACCCCCCATGTCTCTCTCTCTCCACCCCCCTCTCCCCTCCCCTCCCCTCTCCTATCCTCTCCTCCCCTCCCCTCACCTCCCTTTCAGCAGCTGTCTCTCATCGGCTGCCTCTGTCCACCTCGTTCTGCAGCTCCTTTAAATAATGTCCGAGCCGTATCTCTCGCCGCACACACATCCGGTGTCACGGCTGCAGGCCGGATCCGGCGGCCCGGCTTTTCACCGCACGCCGCCGGACCCCACACACCGGATGTGTGAAAGTAGCCTAATACCCAAACTCTGCCGTGACGAATAAAACTCTGGAGGCAGATTCTCATGCAGATTTGTACCCTGCCCACTTCTTAACAGCTCATTTGCATTTTAAAAAACATGGATTTCTCTGGAAGTAACACATTAGATATCAAAGTACCATTTTATTCAACTTTCTATGACCAGCATGCCCATATAGAAAGCTTAGGAGGGTTCATCTTACTGACAGAGTCCCTTTAAAGAGTCGATATTGACTTTTAAGATTGCTACATCCAATAGGTGACACTAGTGTTCCTGTCCTCTTTCTCTCTAATGAGGCTATTTGCATGGGTAAAAAAAGCGTAAAGAATAATAAACATTATCCATGTAGAAACGTAAGAAAGAGTAAAATATCATTACTATGTGGTTAACAATATATTTAATAATATAATAATATATTTTCAATATAAACTATTTTTTATGTTTATCTAGGCTCAAGCGAAAGCAGATAAAGTTGACAGCAAATTAAATTCCATAAAAGATATGCACTCACAACTGGAATCAAGAATTGCAGAACTGCAGGAAAAAATGCTAAAAAACAGAATTGTGGCTGATAAAGCACAGGAAGGGGCAAACAAAGCATTATCAGAGGCAACTGAAAGTGAAAATGTATGTAACTGTTTTCTATTTCACAATACTTTAATATCTACACCCACTTTGATAGAATTGTAGAAGTGCTTTCATTCATGTTAATACTCGCATAAGTTTTATGTATTTTCAAAAGGAGAAGAAAATTAATGAAGGTGTTAATTTTATAGAAATGACAGCGCACCAATTGCTTTTTACTAATGTGTATATTACAGGAGACTCTATCATAGGCTTTTTTTAAATTTGTGAATCTGTTACATCTCTATTGCACAATGAGAACATCCAGGGGCAGACACAGACTGCAACTATCAAATCTAAACAATAAATCCAGATTTCATATTTAACAACTGACTATAACATAAAGCAGTCACATGATTCATACGTCATATTTAGATGTGCTTTTTGTGGCCTACCAATTATCAAGCCATACAGACTCTCATTACTTTACATATTGAAGAAAATAATACTGTAGTCAGGAGTAAAGATGAGAGAACGTGTCCGGAAAACATTTGCCAATGTCAAATTCGGCACTAACATAGCAAATACGGATTCGTGTTCGGTTTCCCGAGCGTTTTCCCTCTAAGTCGGCAAAATTCGGTAAAAAATCGGTAAATGATCGCGTTTCCACTGATGCTTTTGGTTTTGACATTGTTTAGGAAAGTGGTGCTGTATGATGAGTGGGGCGGATGAGGGGAAGGGGTGTGTCTAGGTCAGAGGAGTGATTTTTTTTCTTTAACCCCTTTACTCTCAATGGTGGTTTGCACGTTAATGCCCGGACCAATTTTTACAATTCTGACCATTGTCCCTTTATGAGGTAATAACTCCGGAACGCTTCCATGGATCCCGGTGATTCTGACAGTGTTTTCTCGTGATATATTGTACTTCATGTTAGTGGTAAAATTTCATTCATATAACTTGCGTTTATTTGTAAAAAAAAAAAACGGAAATTTGGGGAAAATCTTGAAAATTTCGCAATTTTCCAAGTTTTAATTTTTATGGCCTTAAATCACAGAGATATGGCACGCAAAAAACTTAAAAAGTAACATTTCCCACATGTATACTTTACATCAGCACAATTTTGGAACCAAAATTTTTTTTTTGTTAGGAAGTTATAAGGGTTGAAAGATGACCAGCGATTTCTCATTTTTACAACACCATTTTATTTTTAGGGACCACATCACATTTGAAGTCACTTTGAGGGGTCTATATGATAGAAAATACGCAAAATTGACACCATTCTAAAAACTGCACTCCTCAAGGTGCTCAAAATCACATTCAAGAAGTTTATTAACCATTCAGGTGCTTCACAGGAATTTTTTGAATGTTTAAAAAAAACGAACATTTAACTTTTTTCACAAAAAAATTACTTCAGGTCCAATTATTTTATTTTACCAAGGGTAACAGGAGATATTGGACTGCAAAAGTTATTGTGCAATTTGTCCTGAGTATGCTGATACATGATATGTGGGGGTGGACCACTGTTACGGTGCATGGCAGAGCTCGAAAGGGAAGGAGCGCCATTTGAGTTTTTCAGCGCAAAATTGGCGGTAATTCAGATCGGATGCCATGTCGCGTTTGGAGAGCCCTTGATGTGCCTAAACAGTGGAAACGCCCCACAAATGACCCCATTTTGGAAACTAGACCCCCCCAAGGAACTTATATAGATGTTTGATGAGAACTTTCAACCCCCAAGGACTTCACAGAAGTTTATAACGTACAGCTGTACAGTTAAAAAAATGATATTTTTTCCACAAAAATGATCTTTTCACCCCCAATTTTTTTTATTCCCAAAGGAAACAGAACACCAAAAGCTATTGTGCAATTTGTCCTTAGTATGTGGGGGTAAACCACTATTTATGTGCATGGCAGAGCTTGGAAGGGAAGCAGCGCCATTTGACTTTTTTGACTGGAGTTGAGATGAGACGCCATGTTGCATTAGGAGAGCCCCTGATGTGCCCAGACAGTGGAAACCCCCCCAATTCTAACTCCAACCCTAACCCCAACACACCCCTAACCCTAATCTCAGCCCTAGACCTAACCCTTTCCCTAGCCCTAACCCTAACCCTAGCTGTTGTGAACTCATTTTCTGGTCTGCCTCTGGTTTCTGGTGAGGGAGCTGGTTGTGCTGACAGAGGAGTTGTGAGTTCTTTCCAGGCTCCCTCTGGTGGTGGCAGGAGGTAGTGAAGCTGATCTAATTAACAGAGACCTGCCACCTGATAATGAGGAAGAGGATTGGACATCTGGAGTCTCAGACTGGATTTAAGACAGCCGACTCCCTATTCCCATGGTGGTGATTTTTTCCTGCCTCCTGAGGTCTTAGTTTCCATCTCAGTTCCTGCCTTCTCAAGCTAAGTTGTCTTTGCTAATGTTCACATTTGATTTGGTTTGGTCTATTCAGTTTTTTGTGTGGTCAGCCATCCCCGGCTAGGGCTGTGCTGAATTTCCACTCTTATGTCACTGTATGTGCCAGTTTGCTTTTTGTCCCTTATTAGATTGGCCTCTTTTTGCTCTGTTCTCAGAATATGCCAGAGTGCTGATATAGTGGGAGAAGTCTAGTGACTTCAGGGTATTTTTTGCTATCAGAAGTGTTGGACATTTTTGCAGGGTTTTTTTGGTGTGATTGCAGACAGTATCCTTCCTTTCTTGTCCTTTCTAGCTAGTGTGGGCCCCATTGTTTGCTCAGCCTATTTTCCTACCTGTGTTCGTGTTTTCATCTTGTCTCACCGTCAATACATGTGTGGGGGCTGTCTATTCCTTTGGGGTCTGCTCTGGGGCAGTTTTAGATTTCCCCTTTTCTTGCTTTAGGCTTATTTAGTCCTCCAGCTGTGACGAGGCGTCTAGAATCATCGTAGGTACGCTCCACGGCTGCTGTTAGTTGTGTGGTTAGGATCAGGGGTCTGCAATGCGCATAGTTACCAACCTCTCTGGTTTTCTGTGACTTGGCTTGGTCTTGTTTTCCTCCTCGGTAACCCATTCATAACACCTAGCCCTAACCCTAACCCTAGTCCAAGCCCTAACCTAACCCTAATGGGAAAATGGAAATAAATACTTTTTTTTAATTGTATTATTTTTCCCTAACTAAGGGGGTGATAAAAGGGGGTTTGATTTACTATTTATGACGGGCTTTTATGTTTGGCAGCTGTCGTACGATAAAAGATGCTTTTTATTGTAAAAATAGTTTTTGCATCTCCACATTTTGAGAGCTATCATTTTTCCATATTTTGACCCACAGAGTTATGTGAGGTCTTATTTTTTGTGGGACAAGTTGACGTTTTTATTGGTACTGTTTTTGGGCACGTGACATTTTTTGATCGCTTTTTATTCTGATTTTTGGGACGCAGAATGAACAAAAACCAGCATTTCATAAATTTCTTTTGGGGGGCGTTTACACCGTTCTGCGTGTGGTAAAATTGATAAAGCAGTTTTATTCTTCGGGTCAGTATGGTTACAGCGATACCTCATTTATGCCTTTTTTATGTTTTGGCGCTTTTATACAATAAAACCAATTTTATATAAAAAATAATTATTTTTGCATCGCTTTATTCTGCGAGCTATAACTTTTTTATTTTTTTGCTGATGATGCTGTGTGGCGGCTCATTTCTTGCAGGACAAGAGGACGTTTTCAGTGGTCCAATGTTTATTTATATACGTCTTTTTGATCGCACGTTATTGCACTTTTTGGTCGACGGTATGATAAAGCATTGTTTTTTGCTTTGTTTTTTTTGAAGGGGTTCACTAAAGGGGTTAACTAGTGGGACAGTTTTATAGGGCTTGTTGTTACGGACGTGGCGATACTAAATATGTGTACTTTTTTTTTCTAAATGAAAAAAAAAAGAATTTATTAGGGAATATATATTTTTTAATTTATTTTGAGATTTTTTTAAAATTATTTTTGCAAGTGTTTTTTTTTTCTACTTAATTATATTGTCCCGGGGGGGACATCACTGTCTTGTGTCAGATCACCAATCTGACACTTAGAACAGCGCTGTGTCAGATCAGCGATCTGACAGGCGCTGCAGCAGGCTTCCTCATGCAGTGAGGAAGCCACCTCCCTGCAGGCCCCCGAAGGCCCCCGCAGCCATATTGGCAGGGAGGAGGACTCTCAGAGTGATGCAGCACATTGCATTGCTCCGGGGGTCGCAGGCAAGCATGAGGGAGCCCCCTCCCTGCGCGCTTCTCTCCTATTCCCCCGGTACACTGTGATCATGTTTGATTGCAGTGTGCCAGGGGTTAATGTGCTGGGGGCGGTTCGTGACCGCCCCTGACACATAGTGCTGGGTGTCAGCTATGATAATCAGCTGACACCCGGCCGCGATCAGCGGCGCTCCCCCCGTGAGCGCCGCTGATCGCGTGTGATGTAATATTCCGTCCTTGGGACTTAGGTCCCAGGTCACATGGACAGAATATTACGTCCAATGTAGGAAAGGGGTTAATAACTAAATGTGTGTACATTCCGGCAGCTAGTCAGTGCACACAAACCATCCACAACATCATGACACAAGGGCTTCTGTGATTGGCTGCCAAAGTCACATGTCCCTCTCCATATAAACAGCTGACATCTTGTCTTGCTGGAGCCATTTTCTCAGTGTAACAGCGCAGGAGTCCACATTAGCTACTCAAAATCGTTTGGGCTAAAGTTTTAACAAGTTGTAACAGTTGTGTTACAGTCCGGAATCAGTAACCCCTTTTGCTAATCCAAATCGTTTGGGCTAAAACTGTGTTGCAGTCAGGAAGCCCTGTTTGCTAATCCAAATCGTTTGGATTAAAACTGTGTTGCAGTTAGGAGGCCCCATTTGGTAAACAAAATGGTTAGGGCAAATAGTGTAGTTCAGGATCACTATCTGTCTGAGCCTAAAGTTGTGAAACAGCTGGTTTAAAGAGGGGAAGACTATATGCAACATGAGTGCAAAAAAGTGAGGTCATGGTGGAAGGGGGAATAGGCTTGGTGTTCAACGTGTTCGTGGGTTAGTTGGTAATCCTACTGAAAGCTCTACTGATTAAACACTATCTCGTCCCATAGAAAGACAACTGACAACATCTGCTACTGTACGGGCTACTCAACTCCCTTTTGTTTGGCAGCCGCACAGTGGTACGTCTTGTAGATGAGGGTCAGAAAGAGCATGTCAAGCGCTGCATCAAGTGGCTTCTCCTCATCTTCCTCCACCTTAATATCACACACAGTAAAATTCTCCGAGGTGGCAGCCCAATCCCCCTTGTTTTGTCCCGCGTCACAAATTTCCAACTGCCCAACTGACTTTAGGGAACCACTGATGGACTAGTCTGCAGAGCTGTTCACAATTTCTATTCCATGGGCATCAGAGGTCTGCTCCAAAGATTCACAGAATCCAGAGGAGGAAAGCATCTGCACTGATGACCAAAAATTTTTCATGTTGGATCCAAGGTCGGAAGAAGTAGGGTCGATCAGAATCCAGAATCTTGTCACCAGACAGTAACTCCTGGGGGTGGAGGTGATACTGATGAGACCAGATACCAGAGGCGCACACAAACTGTACTGTGCTGGCAGGGCAGGAAGAGGAGGAGGGTGTCTCTCAGGGTGAGGAGTGCGAGTACAAAGAGGATGACAGTGAGGTTGTAGATCCCACTTAGTGTCAACCCAGAGGCACGCAGCTGAGTAGCTCAGCAGAGGAGGTGAAGGAGGAGGAAGATGAGGAGGTTACGTTGTGGCTTCCCGCAGACATGGAATGCGGCAACCACGACAAGCACTACATCCTCAGCCACAACTGTGGCTGTTGCCAGCAGTGGTCGCGAGTCTGCAGTTCTCAGGGGCAGTAATGGCTGCCTAGCCTGGGCCTTTTTTGAGACCGCAAAGGATGACCCAACTTACGTTATCTGCCAACTTTGCAAAAAATGACTTAGTAGAGGCACAAATTGCAATAATTTGACTACTAAATGCATGAACAGGCATATTTGCGGTCAACATGCCATTTCTGAGAATCACGCTGCACTAAGATGCAGACTAACGGGCCTCACCAACCACCAGTCTTCCCAACAACTGTATCTGCTGCTTCTTCCTCTTCCATCACTGTGGTAACTGTTCTCAGACAGGTCTCCAGCCGCAGAACCTCCACTTGTTTACTACCTACAGTCGGGGTGCGTGATAGCCCATCAGCTGTTACGAAACTGGAGATGCCTGATGGTTTTGGTTCACCGAACACACCACATCTTTCTCAATCCACCATAACATCTCCATCTGCACTTCACTCACAGTCCAGCAGTTTATCCTGTTCACCCTCTCTCAGCACAGCAGCCAGTCCTCAGTCCTGCATTTGTGGTCACGTAAATTAATGTTTCCTCCTACACATGCCAAAACTAAGAGCTTGAACTCCACCTTCTCCTGTATGTTGTCCACAGAAATGCTGCCTTTCCGCCTGGTGGATACAGATGGTTTCTGAAAGTTGATGGCTGTCGCAGTCCATCAGTAACAGTTGCCCAGTCACCATTAGTTCTCTTAGAAAGCGATGCCTGCGCTACACCAGCATGTTGCAAACAATATCACCCATTCCCTGAAAAAAATATATGTCTGCCAGGATGCATTTCACCAATTACACCTGGACAAGAAAATATGAGCAGGTGCATTACATCTTGCTGACTGGGCACTGAGTGACTCTGGTGGCTGTGACGGCAGGTGGGCAAGAGGCGGCTGTTGCACAAATCTTGGCATCCCCAAGGCTTGTGGGACAAACCTCTGTATCTATCACTTCATCCACAGCTTCTGGCTCCTCCACCTCCTCTAGGGCCTCTGCCTGCACCCTCAACCTCTCCCTTAATGAAACACATCGTTCCTACAGTGCAGAGAGAATTCCCTCCACCTCCATACTGCGTAGCCTGGGCTCACCGCAATCAGGCAGTGCTAAATTAATATGCCTTGGAGATAGCAGTCACACAGTTCATGAGTTGTGGATGGCTATCCAGGTCGAGTTAGAGAAATGGCTGTCTCCACTGGACCTGGAGCCAGGGAAGGCCGTGTGCAATAACAATGTGAACCTGTTGGACCCGTGTGTTGGGAAACCTCACACATGTGCCTTGCATGGCTCACATCCTTAACCTGATGGTACAGCAATTTCTCCGCCACTATCTTGGCCTGGGTGTGCTGCTGCAGAAAGCATGGACACTGTGTGCTCACTTCTGCCAATAGCACCCCGCATGTCATCAACTTGCATCGCTACAGAGGTCTTTCAGCCTACCAGTTCACCATTTGATTTACAATGTGCTGACATGGCATAATTCCATTTTGTACATGTTGCAGCGACTGTGCCAGCAGTGACAAGCCCTTGTACAGTATGTCATTTTGCATATAATAAATCAATAGATACCGTATATAAGCCGAGTTTTTCAGCCCTTTTTTTCTGCTGAAAGTGCTTCCCTTGGCTTATACATGAGTCAATTGTCCCAGAAACATAGCGGGGGGAGGGGGCAGGAGCCAGCGGCTGTCCCTAAAGCCTGTGCCACTGCTAAAGAATGAATATTCATTCCTCTGTAATAGCACACAGTGATAGCCGCAGCCACCGGCTTCCAGCACACATCCTACTTACCTTCCCTGCGTTCCCTCGCTGCATCTCGTTCGTTCCAGTGCCAGCAGCTCTTCTGGCCCAGCGATCGCCTGGCCCCACTCATAAAGGTAATGAATATTCACACCTCTCCACTCCCATAGACATGGAGTGAACATTCTTTACCTTAACGAGTGGGGCCACATGAGAGTTGCTGGTGTGGGAACAAGGTGCAGCGAGAACGCTTGCAAGGTAAGTAGGATTTTTTTCTATAGGAACCATGCATACAAGGATAGGGGATAAGGAGCAATGCATATAAGGAAATGGAATAAGGAGCCGTGCATACAAGGACAGCGACGGGGGAGCCATGCATACAAGGACAGTGGCCGGGGAGCCATGCATATAAGGACAGGAATGGAGCAGCCATGCATACAAGGACAGGGACGGGGAGCCATGAATACCAGGATAGGGATGAGGGGACAATACAAACCCTGCTTATTCTCGAGTCAATAAGTTTACCCAGTTTTTTGTGGCAAAATTAGGTGCCTCGGCCTATATTTGGGTCGGCTTATACTCAAGTGTATATACGGTAATTGGTCCTCATCCGATAGAGTGCCACAATGCTAATATGTAAATCAAAAACATGTCACCTAGTAAGTCATTTACCCCAAGAAACTAGGTGAACACAATGACAACTGGAAAAAAGTATATATAAATATAATTTTTATTTGTACATAAAGAACATAGCAAACAGATTTTAAATAATAAAAATGGGTGCCTCTAGCGTGAGAGGCACAAAGACATTCTATGCAGCGCATGCAAGTAAAAACATCCTATGTGACAAGGAGTATCTCCCCACTTATATAAGAATATGGTGAAACAAATGTAGACAATTAAACAAGATGATGATATAGATGACAAATACTGATCTTAAGAGGGATTGGCCCACATATGCTGCCTTAGGCTACTTTCACACATCAGGTTTTCGGCGTCAGGCGCGATCCGGCGTCGTGCCTGAACGCCGGATCCGGCAAATGTTTTGTAAAACCTGATGTGCCGGATCCGTTTTTCTGCCGGATCCGTCTTGTTCTTGACAGAAAAAACCGGATCCGTCTCATCCGGTTCATCCGTTTTTCTATCCGTTTTTCGACGGATTACGCCGGATCCGGTTTTTAAAATTGACCCTTGTGGCCTTCCGAACGGGATTGGCTACTGGAAAACTATATATAGCGTGTTCCTACAGCCCTTCTTTGACAGGTTGGAGAGGAGAAAGTGCAGGTTGGAGAGAAGAGCAAGTTACTGGCGAAGATGGATGTTGTGATTGGAAATATTTTGAAGAATTTGGCGGATTTTATAGCGGAGGCGAATCGTTTGAGGGTGATTGTTCTGGAGAAGGAGAGAGCGAGACAGCAGCGCATCAGGCATCGTAGACGACGTTTGTGGATCCACCCCATCACAGCCAAGAGAATGACGCGTGGGGTCTATTCTACACTCTGCATGGACCTTCGACGAAACCCGGATACATTTTTTGGATATGTTCGGATGAAAATGGAGAATTTTGATTACTTGGTGGAGCGCATTGCACACCTCATAAGAAAAGCGGACACCTATTGCCGCTTCTCTGTTTCACCTGCAGAGCGTCTGATGGTGACTTTAAGGTAAGCCACATTTATTGGATATGCTCGCATCAGAGCACACTTTCACTGCAATCTTGTTGGTGGTAGTTTGTATCTCCAAGTGTTATAGCTGAGTTTTGGTATGTAATGCTGTGATTTAAAACTAATTTATTGTTTTTTAATTCCCCACAGATTTCTTGCAACTGGAGAATCCCTTTCGTCACTGCATTTCCAGTACAGACTCGGGATTTCCACCATATCTGGAATAGTGAAGTACACATGCCGTGCACTGTGGGACTCCTTAGCTGAAGAGTTTTTACCAGAGCCCACAACAGAGAGGTGGATTGAAATTGCTGACAAGTTTCAACAGATATGTCAGTTTCCCAACTGCTTGGGCGCTGTGGACGGGAAACATATCCGCATTGTAAAGCCAGCCGGATCGGGATCGGAATATTTCAATTACAAGAAATATTTTTCAATTGTCCTCATGGCCATCGCTGACGCGGAATACAAATTTATTGCTGTTGATATTGGGGCCTATGGCCGCTCCAATGACTCTCAAGTTTTCAAACTGTCTGCCATGGGGCGTAAACTGTATGGAAACACCTTCCAGTTCCCACCACCTAGACCGCTGCTGCAAACATCTGGTCCACCTATGCCATTTGTCTGTGTAGGGGATGAAGCCTTCCAGCTGTCAGAACACCTTTTGAAACCATACTCTAGCAGAGGATTGACAAGACCAAAACGCATTTTTAATTACCGCCTCACAAGAGCAAGAAGAATGGTTGAATGTACCTTTGGTATTCTGACAGCCAAATGGCGGGTCCTATTGACTGCGATCAACCTCAAGACAGAAACTGTTGACGAGGTGATCAAAGCTTGCGTGGTACTCCACAATTTTGTTATCTGCAAGGAACCCATTTCCATTGAGGACACCTCTGAAGAAACCACCTTGCAAGATTACCATGACATTACCACTAGAAGTTCTGTGTCGGTTTCAGTAATGAGGGACAATTTTGCACTATACTTTATGTCACCTCAAGGCAGAGTACACTGGCAGGATGACAGAGTGTGAAAGATTTGTGCCCAACCAAACTTGTGTACCTTCTGTACCAACAGTATATACCTTTGCCAACCAAAGTTGGCTATCTTGTCATGGTCTCTATTTTTAGCTTTAGGCCACAGGTGTGTACCTGGTTGTGTTTTATGCAAAGTATTTCACCTTTTAACAAAAGTTGTGTACATTGTTAGGAAATCATCAACAATAAACACAACTTTTTAGGTGAAATACTTTGCTTCAAACACAACCAGGAACACAACTGTGGCAAAAAGCTAAAATTTACCCACAGTTATATACCTGGTTTTGAATACCTTTTTACCTTTTAAATACCCTGTATTTAACCTTTTTTTTTAAACATATTTCGCCGCAGAAAGAAATGACAGACAACCAGTGTAAACAATTTAACTTTTATTTAAAATATTTTTTTTTTGTAAACTGTTTTTAAAGTTAAAAAAACTTTTTTAATAAAGGTTTGAAAAAAAACTGGGCATTTTTATTACAAAACACACATTACACATTAGTGTGGGGTGGAAATACTGCTGGAGGGGCTGCGGGACACTTCGACACTGGGAGTGTGGAGAGAGGACTGGGATCGTAGTGGGGAAGGAACAGTTAGAGGTGATGGTGTGGAAAAAGCTACAGAATGGGTGGACATGTGGGAGGCAGAAGAGGTGGTGGGCGGTGGAGTGGAGGGTTGGGCAGGGACTGTAGGAGCAGATGATGTTTATGGAAAGTTGTATGGGGAAGGAGTTTGGTACGGGGAAGGAGTTTGGTACGGGGAAGGAGTTTGGTACGGGGCAGGTTGCTGGAAGTGGGGAGATGTCTGGTACTGGGGAGGTTGCTGGTACTGGGGAGGTTGCTGGTATGTAATAGGAGGGGGAGGATGGAAAGTGGCTGGAGGGGGTGCAGATGTAATAGGAGGGGGAGGATGGAAAGTGGCTGGAGGGGGTGCAGATGTAATAGGAGGGGGAGGATGGAAAGTGGCTGGAGGGGGTGCAGGTGGAGGAACTACAGTGGTGGGAGGTGGAGGTTGGGAGGTAACCTGCTGTAGAGCACAGTGGCACGAATGCATTACATGCATCTGCTGGGTAGGAGATAGTGTTGCCATGCGCTCCACAACAGACCTGAAAAAGGTGTGGTTTGGCGAAGATCTTGCTTCTGAATGCATGGTTTGCAGAAGTGTCTTCACCTCCAGAATGCTGGAGTTGATCTGCTGAAAGCCTGCGGAGATTTGCTCTGACAAGACTTTTAGACAGTTCTGGAAAGATGCATTCAGATGCAAGAACTCTGGCGCATAACTCTTTTCCTGACCCCTCTGCCGCTGCCGCCCAGTACCCGCAGGTGTACTAGAGGTGGCAGGGGCAGAAGGGTGGGGTAAAGGGAAAGCGATCTCCTCACCAGCAGCTTCATGTAATGTAGGCGGCCACGATGCTCCTGTGCTGGTGGATGGGACAGATGGGTCGAATGTGTGGGAAGGCTGGGAAGGTGCAGATGTACCGGGGCGGTCGAAGTGTCCCTCGGTGCCGGTCTCCTCAGGGATCGCCTCAGAAGGGTCCAGTCGTGCAGGCTCCCGAGTGCTGCTCACCGTGCTGTGGAATAAAGAGAAAAAAAAACAATTAAAATAGTGACATGGTATGGCCCTGGCTGAAAAAAGAAAGTTACATCTAAACATTTTTTTGTCACATGTGGTGTGTAATATTTACCTTCTGGTGAGCATTGTCTCCCGGAGGAACGACAGGGCTCGTGCGTACTTGTACTTGCTCCTGCGTCCTCCAGATCCACTCGGGGCCCGCATCTCTTTATTGAACTCCTTCTTGAAACGATCCCTCACAGACCGCCACCGCTTCACAATTCTCTCCCCTGAAACGAGAAAGGACAAAGTGGTTAGTATACAACATCAGTGTTTCCCAAACTCCAGTCCTCATGGTCCCCAGGGGTCATGTTTTCAGGATTTCCAAAGTAAATTGAAATCCTGAACACATGATCCGTGGGGACCACGAGGACTGGAGTTCGGGAAACACTGGTTTAAATCAAGCAACCGGTACTGTATATACAGTGGGGAAAAAAGTATTTAGTCAGTCAGCAATAGTGCAAGTTCCACCACTTAAAAAGATGAGAGGCGTCTGTAATTTACATCATAGGTAGACCTCAACTATGGGAGACAAACTGAGAAAAAAAAATCCAGAAAATCACATTGTCTGTTTTTTTTTCATTTTATTTGCATATTATGGTGGAAAATAAGTATTTGGTCAGAAACAAAATTTCATCTCAATACTTTGTGATATATCCTTTGTTGGCAATGACAGAGGTCAAACGTTTTCTGTAAGTCTTCACAAGGTTGCCACACACTGTTGTTGGTATGTTGGCCCATTCCTCCATGCAGATCTCCTCTAGAGCAGTGATGTTTTTGGCTTTTCGCTTGGCAACACGGACTTTCAACTCCCTCCAAAGGTTTTCTATAGGGTTGAGATCTGGAGACTGGCTAGGCCACTCCAGGACCTTGAAATGCTTCTTACGAAGCCACTCCTTCGTTGCCCTGGCGGTGTGCTTTGGATCATCGTCATGTTGAAAGACCCAGCCACGTTTCATCTTCAATGCCCTTGCTGATGGAAGGAGGTTTGCACTCAAAATCTGACGATACATGGCCCCATTCATTCTTTCATGTATCCGGATCAGTCGTCCTGGCCCCTTTGCAGAGAAACAGCCCCAAAGCATGATGTTTCCACCACCATGCTTTACAGTAGGTATGGTGTTTGATGGATGCAACTCAGTATTCTTTTTCCTCCAAACACGACAAGTTGTGTTTCTACCAAACAGTTCCAGTTTGGTTTCATCAGACCATAGGACATTCTCCCAAAACTCCTCTGGATCATCCAAATGCTCTCTAGCAAACTTCAGACGGGCCCGGACATGTACAGGCTTAAGCAGTGGGACACGTCTGGCACTGCAGGATCTGAGTCCATGGTGGCGTAGTGTGTTACTTATGGTAGGCCTTGTTACATTGGTCCCAGCTCTCTGCAGTTCATTCACTAGGTCCCCCCGCGTGGTTCTGGGATTTTTGCTCACCGTTCTTGTGATCATTCTGACCCCACGGGGTGGGATTTTGCGTGGAGCACCAGATCGAGGGAGATTATCAGTGGTCTTGTATGTCTTCCATTTTCTAATTATTGCTCCCACAGTTGATTTCTTCACTCCAAGCTGGTTGGCTATTGCAGATTCAGTCTTCCAAGCCTGGTGCAGGGCTACAATTTTGTTTCTGGTGTCCTTTGACAGCTCTTTGGTCTTCACCATAGTGGAGTTTGGAGTCAGACTGTTTGAGGGTGTGCACAGGTGTCTTTTTATACTGATAACAAGTTTAAACAGGTGCCATTACTACAGGTAATGAGTGGAGGAAAGAGGAGACTCTTAAAAAAGAAGTTACAGGTCTGTGAGAGCCAGAAATCTTGATTGCTTGTTTCTGACCAAATACTTATTTTCCACCATAATATGCAAATAAAATGAAAAAAAAACAGACAATGTGATTTTCTGGATTTTTTTTTCTCAGTTTGTCTCCCATAGTTGAGGTCTACCTATCATGTAAATTACAGACGCCTCTCATCTTTTTAAGTGGTGGAACTTGCACTATTGCTGACTGACTAAATACTTTTTTTCCCCACTGTACTTACGCTATTTAATCTGGGCCCGAGCTTCGAGGTCCTCCCAGCGGTCCACAAGGAGCGAAAAGATTTCCTCCCAGAGTCGTCAGGTAACGATAAGGTCAGCGTGGCGGCGGTCAGCCATATTCCAGAGCGGCTCCCTTTCTCTGACGAGATCGATGAGGAGGTCCACATCAATCCCTCCATCCTCACCGTCAGAGTTGGGAGCACGCTGTGAAGGCTGTTAAAGAAAAAGACAAAAATAACATAATTAGCCTCCACAAAAGAAATGAGCTAAAAAGTGCAAAAAAAACAAAGCAAAAATATTTATACTTACACGCTGGTGACCGCCGCGTTGCTGTCGCCGACGACCCTGGGAGGCACTGCGAGGACCTCTTGGCCGAGCACCAGATTGTGAAGACTAGAGAAGAAAACAAAAAATGTTATGTCTTTGGATGTAGGCATTTGTTTGCTGTGTGTGGTCTGCAGAACATTGTTTTCTATGTGTTGTGTGTAGTGTGATGTTGTGTTTCTGCGTTTGATGCAAAAAACTTACCAATTGTGAGCCCACTCCAAGTGTCTGTCCACCCCTTCCTTCTTCTTCTGGGAGCTCCTCTTCATCTTGTGATTCCTGTTTTGAAATAAAAGGCAATGAATAGACATATATTCCAGAGATGATGGATTTTGGAAATAAAAACTTACCGTCAAACGCTGACGATGCGAGGGAGGGCTCCCAGAAGAAGATGTGCTGTCTTCCTCATGGCCAGACTCCATGGCTGTGGGTGGTGTTCCTGCTGCTGCCATTGCTGCTGCTGCTGCTGCTGCATCTATTGGGCGGCTGTTGAATAAAGAGAAACAAAGGGCCAATGAATATCTTGATATTCCATAGCCCTAGTTTGGAGGAATGGGGGATTTGATAATTACCGTCTCTCATCTGCTGCTGGACTCCCCTCCCGTTGTTCAGCATGCTGCTCCATTTGGGGTGGTGCTGATGGTGCTGCTGCTGCAGATGTCTGCTGCCTTCTCCTGCTCCTGGTTCTTGGCTTGGGTGGCATGTTGGGTGTGGCTGAGGGTCACACAGTCTTGCTTTTATATATGTCTTGTGGGCAGAGCTACTGAGCATGCTCAGACCAAAAAAACCGGATCCGGACACCGGATCCGGCTGTCGCCGGATCAGGCGCATTGCGGCGCTCATAGGCTTTCATTGTATGAAAAAGCCGGACACGCCGGATCCGGCGTGTCCGGCTTTTTCGCCGGAGACAAAAAACGTTACAGTAGCCGTTATTTCCAGACGCCGGATCGCGTCACATTGCCGGATCCGGCGAAAATCAGATGAAACACATGGCCATCCGGCTCGATCCGGCTCTAATGCAAGTCAATGGGGGGGAACCGGATCCGGCATTGCATTTCGCCGGATCCGGTTTTTGTCAAAAGCGCCGGATCGTGCCTGACGGCGAAAACCTGATGTGTGAAAGAGGCCTTAGGGTTCTTTCAAACGTCCTTGTCTCTGGTATGTATGGTGACAGTTTTCACAAGTACCGCAGACACTGACACATGTAATTCTCACGGTGATCTGCTGTGAAGACACTGAGCTTGAACTGCGGTGACTTCATGACTGACTTTTTCCCATGGTGCTGAGGTCACCGCAGTTCAGCCCTGATAGGAACGCAGCCTCACTGACCAGCGGTAACCACAATGATGTCACAGCCATTCACTGAGGCTACGCTCGCAGTTCATTCACCTGTGGTTTTCAGCCTGGATGGTCACATCTTTGCACTATCCAGGTTGGAATCTATTAATCCCCCCGACATGGATTACGGCTTAGGACAGAACGATGGGAGAGATGAGAGAGATTGTTGTTTTTATTTTAGTTTTATTACAGAAGATGAGGGCTTTGGTGGAATTAGGCATTAGGTGAGTATAACTGTTGTGAGGCAGTGACCCCTGTTACAGCTAGAGGGCACTGTGTTTTTTCACCATGATATGCACAGAGGCGTATTGAAGCTATGAGGATGCATTGCGGTCACAGCTGTAGCTGGGATTGCAATGGGGAACCAGTGACCGATGTCACAGGTAGGGGTCGCTGTGTGTTCTCCCCAGGATGTGCATGGAGGTGTATGAAGGTCATAAGTGGGCATGGCAGTCATGGGCTTAGCCGTGATTGCAATGCAGAATGATAATAAAAGTAAGTGTTAGTCTTGGACATGTTAGTGTCCAAGATAGAGGTAGGGAAAATCTGCTCTGGATGTTGTGTATGAAACAGATTGCAGTATGATGGTAGTTTGTGCACTCTGTTCCATTTCAGACCCAGGTTTTCCATGTGGCTGAAAGCCACAGGTTTCTGTGATAAAAACCCTGAAGGAAAGGGTTAGTGAGTGCTTAGTGGGCCTCAGGTGTGTCAGGGCCAGAGTGAGACCTGGCAACCCGCAGTGTACACAGAGATGTAAGTCGTTCATGGTGACTGGTCTCGGATGTGGACAGTCCTGTGCCCGTAGGTGAACCGGAGGTGGATGTACTGTGTCCGAAAGAAGGCGGGCGAGTGTAACGATTGAAAAACAGGTGGATACGGTGCCCGGCTGCGATCCGGAGGATATCCTGGACTGTGTACGGCTGTGTGAGTAATGAGACTGTGATGCAGCGTTGCAAGACACCCACAGGAACTAGTCAGAGGAGGACTAGCGTGTGTAGTGCCTGCAACAAGTAATGCTTTGTGAATAGAGTCTTGGATTGGTGCATAGACACCCATGGGAATTAGTCAGAGGAAGACTGGCATGTTTAGTGTCTGTAAAATGAACATTGCCATATAATATATATTCTGCAAATGGTGAAATGGATACTAGGTATATGCCCTGAAGTTATATGCACTTGTGAGGATTAGACTTTTAATGCTGTGAGGAAACACATTAAAAAAGACTTTTGTGTTTGAATTTTTTGGGTCACTGCCACCACTGCCTTACACTGTTTATTATTTTTAAATTAAAATGTTAAACTTGGTTTTGTCTTATTTCTAATAAAATACTTTATTTTGGCTGTGTCTTTATTTACCATGTAACTATAGGATTAGTAATGGAAAGGTGTCTCATAGACACCTCTCCATAACTATGCTGTGGGCTTGATGTCACCTGACAATACAAAGGTGACATCAACCTCACAAATATGAACCCCACTTACCACCACTATAATGCAAGTGGGAAGAGCCAGGTAAAGCGCCAGAATTGGCACTTCTAATAGATGTGCCTTTACTGGGCAGCTGGGGGCTGCTATTTTTAGGATGGGAGGCCTATATCAATGGCCCCTCACCAGCATGAGAATATCAGCCCCCAGCTGTCAGCTTTAACAAGGCTAGTTGTCAAAAATGGGGGGACCCCACGTCGTTTTTAGAAAACTATTTATTTAAATAATTAAAAAAACAGTGTGTGGACCCCTCTATTCTTGATAACTTATCTTGCTAAAGCTGACAGTTGAGGGTTGCAGCCCTCAGCTGTCAGTTTTGCCTGGTTGGTTATAGAAAATAGAGGGAAACCTATGCCAGGTTTTTTCATTCATTTATTTATTTATTTACAGCGCAGATGAGGGATACTCTCATCATCAGCTCCTGCTGTCACTGTTATTAGCGGCAGCAGGTGTAGGCTGATGGGAGTAATAGTCCCATCAGCTGCCGCCTGCTGTCCTTGTTATGACTTCAATGCAACTCTCGTCATTCTCCCCTGCTTGCGCTGATCGCCTGCAGAGCAGTGGAGAATTTGAGCATCTTCAGCATCCGGTACCGGGGAACAGCACTTACTGTAGCAACAGTAACAACAGCACATGTGAAAAAAACTTGGGTGTACTAATAGATCACAAACTAAACATGAGTCAACATTGTGATGCAGCTGCAAAAAAGGCAAATACAATTCTGGGATCTATTAATAGAAGCATACAGGCTAGATCACGTGAAGACATTATCCCCATCTGCTCCACTTTAGTCAGACCTCATCTGGAATACTGTGTCCAGTTTTGGGCACCACATTTTCAAAAAGATATCAACAAACTGGAGCAAGTTTAGAGAACAGCGACCAGAATGGTGACAGGTCTGCAAACCATTTCCTATGAGAAATGGTTACAGGATTTGGGAATGTTTAGCTTGCAAAAAAGAAGACAGCGGAGACTTAATAGTTGTCTACAAATATCTCAAGGGCTGTCACATTGTGGAAGGATCATCTTTATTCTCATTTGCACAAGGAAAGACTAGAAGCAGTGGGATGAAAATTAATGGGAGGAGACACAGATTAGATATTAGAAAAAACTTTTTGACAGTGAGGGTGATCAGTGAGTGGAACAGGCTGCCACGAGAGGTGGTAATTTCCCCTTCAATGGAAGTCTTCAAACAGAGGCTGGACAGACATCTGACTGGGATGATTTAGTGAATCCTGCTTTGAGCAGGAGGTTGAACCAGATGATCCAGGAGGTCCCTTACAACTCTACCATTCTATGATTCTATGTAGTGCTTCTTCTCTGGTGCCCCTCCGTGTGATACTGATGCGGCACACGGTTGCCACGCGTGTGCCGCAAGTATTAAACACATGGACACACGGACAATGTTTTCTCCGGTACCATTTTTTCCAGTACCGGAAATATAAAGATGTGTGAAACTGACCTTACACAACAATGAGATCATTAAAGTGCATAGTCCATACAAATAGCTATTAACTCAAGTGAGATAATGTTATAAGGAGTGTGGTAAGGAGATGAAAAAAGCTAGTTTGCTTACATAGAAGGAAATACAGGTAGTTCTCAAAAAATTTAAATATCATCAAAAAGTTAATTTATTTCAGTTCTTGAATGCAATAAGTGAAACTCATATATAGAGTCATTACAAACAGAGTGATGTGTTTCAAGTGTTTATTTCTGTTAATGTTGATACTAATGGCTTACAGCCATGGAAAACCCAAAAGTCATTATCTCAGTAAATTAGAATACTTTATAACACCAGTTTGAAAAATGATTTTAAAATCTGAAATGTTGAATACTGAAGTGTATGTTCATTAAATACCCTAAATAATTGGTTGGGGCACCTTTTGCATCAATTACTGCATCAATGAGATGTGGCATGGAGGCGACCAGCTTGTGGCACTGCTGAGGTGTTATGGAAGCCCAGGTTGGTTTGATAGCAGCCTTCAGCTCATCTGCATTGTTGGGTCTGGTGTCTCTCATCTTCCTCTTGACAATACCCCGAATCTATGGAGTTAAGGTTAGGTGAGTTTGCTGGCCAATCAAGCACAGTGATACTGTTGTTTTTAAACCAGGTATTGGTACTTTTGGCAGTGTGAAAAGGTGCCAAATCCTGCTGGAGAATTAAATTTCCATCTCCAAAAAGCTTGTCGGCAGAGGGAAACATGAAGTTCCCTAAAATTTCCTGGTAGATAGCTGCGCTGAATTTGGTCTTGATACAAACACAGTGAACCTACACCAGCAGATGACATGGCTCCCTTAACCATCACTGATTGTGGAAACGTCACACTAGACCTCAAGCAGCTTGGATTGTGTGCCTCTCCACTCTTCCTCCAGACTCTGGGACTTTGATTTACAAATGAAATGCAAAATTTACTTTCATCAGAAAACAACACCTGGGACCTGTCATGATCCCAATGCAGGTTTTGACCTGCACGCCAGGGGTTAATGTCTTGATCCCAGTGCAGGCTCTGACCTTTGCACCTGGGGTTAATTATTGTGGCTCTCTTTGGTTAGGGGAGAGCTTCTTATAGCCCCGGGAAGCTCCAATCCCAGTCAGTTATACTTTTGCCCTTGGCTTAGTGTGTAGACCCCTGTGTGCCAGTGCCTTGTGCCTGTGTTCTAGCTTGCTTGTATGGTTCTGACCCGGTTCTGTCCCTACTTGTGAGTTTGTCTTTTGATTCTGTACTGTGCATCTGCTTCTCTGGTATTCTGACTCCTGTTACATCCCTGACTTTTCCTGATTAGCCTGCTCCTTGTGTACCGCGTTACCTCTCTTGTTTAATGACCTCGGCTTGTCTTGGATTTCATATCCCTCTGGTGCCCCGTCCTTTCCCTGGTGTCCGGTGGCCCCCTTTCCCCTCTCCTCTGCTCCAGGGTCCCTGTAGTGTCCTGCTCTCATCTTCAGCAGCAGGACGCTAAGCCCCGCCCCCTGTGGTCACGTGCTGCAGGTCCTGTCAGTACACTCACCACCCGGCGTTCTGCTCACTCCAGCCCTTCTGTATTGCAGTCATCTTGCCCAGCTCCCGGGCGCTATAAGTACAGCTGTCACAGGTCATCAGAGGCTCCGGGCTCTCACTGTCAGGGCTGCTGAAACCGTTGGTAAGTGCCCACCTGGTGGTTTCTACTGACAGGATCACTGAGCAACAGTCCAGTTCTTTTTCTGCTTGGCCCATGTAAGACGCTTCTGGCGTTGTCTATTGGTCATGGCTTGACACAAGGAATGCAAAACTGGTAGCCCATGTCCTGGATACGTCTGTGTGTGGTGGCTTTTGAAGCAATTACTCCAGCAGCAGTGCACTCCTTGTGATTCTCCTCCAAATTTTTGTTTCCTAAACAATCCTTTCAAGGCTGCGGTTATCCCGGTTGCTTGTGCACATTTTTCTACCACATTTTTTCCTTCCACACAACTTTCCATTGATATGCTTGGATACAGCACTCTATGAACAGCCAGCTTCTTTGGCAATGAGCTTTTGTGGCTTACCCTATTTGTGGATTGTGTCAATGACTACCTTCTAGATATCTGTCGAGTCAGCAATGTTCCCCATGATTGTGGAGCTTACTGAGGCAGACTAATGGACCTTTTCAAATTCTTAGGAAGCCTTTGCAGGTGTTTTTTGCAAATTATTCTAATTTACTAAGATAATGACTTTTGGCTTTTAATTGGCTGTAAGCAATAATCATCAACATTAGCAGAAATAAACACTTGAAACAGATCACTCTGTCTGTTTCACTTTTTGTACTGAAGAACTGAAATAAATTAACTTTTTGATGATATTCTAATTTTGTGAGAAGCACCTGTATATTACATTAACAATGATATGTAACATAAGATAGGGATTAAGATGTACTAATGTCATGAATGGATGTAGTAGTCAAGTGGCTAGCCTTTTCTTAACAATCATTTTAAGGCTGCGGTTATCCCAGTTGCATGTGCACCTTTTTCTACCACACTTTTTCCTTCCACTCAACTTTCCATTGATATGCTTGGATACAGCACTCTGTGAACATCCAGCTTCTCTAGGGATTAAGATGTACTAATGTCATGAATGGATGTACTATTCAAGTGGCTAGTAATATGGGAAACGCTGTATTCAATAGAAAACAATAGAAGACAACTGTGACAGCTGTAAAGGTGAATGATTAGAAGCGGTAAAGTGCTCAGTATAAGATTGCCACTTACTAGTAAAAGTGCCTTAGGCTGGATGAGTCCTGCGTCTCTCTGCTCCGACGCACAAAATTAATGTGGGTAAGCGGGCACCACTAAAATGAAGAAGACAGGGATCTACCATGTGTATAGGAGCATAAAATGCAAAGACTAAATAGAAAAGTATACACAATGCATGAGATCAACTTGTGCAAACAAATTTATTCAAAAATCATTATTATATAATACAGTATCAATTCACACATTGACATAGACAAAACAATTAAAAACATTTAAAAAAGCCCAAAAAAACACCAAAAAAACACACACAAGCACTGACCAATAGAATTTATACCCAGGATATAAAAGCACAAAAAGCACTTTGGAAGATATAAAGTACATAGTCCTTGTCAAAATCCAGGTCACAGATCAATAATAAGTGTAAACAGATATTTAATAGGCATGTAAACATGTACCTAAAATAAAGAGCAGCAGGGAATAACACCAAAAAACCTTTAAATAATATGATTACTGACAGAACCAAGTTCCAGAAAAATGTAAACAAGGCATAGGCATAGCTAATATATAGCACCCAAATTATGCATAGAAGGTACAAGGTCCACACAAGCAGCAATAGTCACCCATGAATCCCTGCCAAAAATTGTGAGCCTGAAATGTCCAAATAGTCAAATGGACATAAGGATAAGAATGTGCTAAGTGCAGTCCCTGGGGGAGGTCAGGCTCCGACGCACGTTTCATCCAGGGAGCATGTCTTTTTGCATAGACTGGGCCAACGCAGTACGGATGTGATTCAAATTATGCTTGAAGCGTGGGCACAGATGAAGAACCTCTGCATCCTTCTGCATAGTTTTGAAATGGCTACCAAGATGATTAGCTCTAGCAGTGCCATCATCAGCATCACTATTCGGATCATCTACATGCTGGAGCACACTTTGAATAGTTTACAGGAGGAGGTGGTGGTCCCAGAGGAAGAGGTGGAAGCAGAGGAGGATGCAGAAGAGATAACAGTATCTCTAAGTTCCGGACTGTCGTTGCAAAGGCGGATGCCATGGAAGGGTGGATTACAGAAATCAAGGGGGACTGTTGTGAATTCGCTTCCTGGCCTCCCTCTGGTTATTACTGAAGGTAGTGGAGCTGATCAGATTGACAGAGGGGTTGCGAGTTCTCTTTCTGGGCTCCCACTGGTGGTTACTGGAGGTAATGGAGCTGATGTGATTGACAGAGGCTTGCCACCTGATAATGAGGATGACAATTGGAGATCTGGGGTTTCAGATTGGGATTTAAGACAGCCGACTCCCTCTATCCCTGCTGATGATTTTCTTCCTGTTCCTTCTGAGGTCTGATGTCTCCTGCTCTGTCACTGCATGTTCAGCTAAGTGGTTCATTTGCTATTCTGCTTGCATTTGATCTGGTTTTGTCTATCTCTGCTTTGTGCTGGTCAGCCAGTTCTGGCTGGGGCTGTGCTGAATCACCGCACATATGTTACTGCTTGTGCCAGTTTTGTTTTGTCCCCAGTTAAATTGGTCTCTTTTTGCTCTGCTTTCAGAGTACTGATATAGTGGGGGCGAAGTTGTGCGACTTCAGTGTTTTTGTGCATCAGACGTCTTGGACTTTTTGCAGGGTTTTTAGTGTGATTGCAGACAGTGTCTTTCCTTTCCTGTCCTGTCTAGTCAGTGTGGGCCCCATCATTTGCTCAGTCTATTTTCCTGCCTGCGTTTGTGTTTTCATCTTTTCTCACCAACAATATGTTTGGATGCAATCTATTCCTTTGGGGTCTGCTCTGGGGCAGTTTAGATTCCCCTTTCTTGCTTTAGGCTTAGTTAGCTCTCCGGCTGTGCCGAGGCATCTAGGATCATCGTAGTTATGCTCCATGGCTACTGTTAGTTGTGTGGATAGGATCAGGGGTCTACAATCCGCTTAGTTACCAACCTCTCTGGTTTTCTGTGGCTTAGCCTGGGCCTGCTCTCCTCCTCGGTGACCCATTCATAACAGGGGACTCATGGTGTGAGCCAAACTGTTAGTGAAGGTGCAGGAGCCGAGGAACAAATGGAGGAAGAGGTTATGGGTGAGCAACTGTCAGGATATGAAGATGATAATGATCCACTCTCTGTTTTCCATTGATGGTGAGAGGGGATGGAGCTTGAGTGTTACCCCTCCACCAACACACCATGGACTTGGACCTCATGGAAGTGCCCGACTCATATGTGCCTTCGTGCTGCCCTATCTTCAACATAATGCCCATTTTCTTAGGGTTAGAAATAGTGCTGACTGCTGGGTTGCCACTTTTTTTAGTTCCACGATACAAGAGTAAATTTTGCCAGATGCTTCCTCCCTGGAAAGGAACGTGTCCATGGTGGAGTATTGAAACATGCTTGTAGACAATCTTAAGAGTGGTTTTCCCCAAGACAGCAGTGAGGCACACAGTATGCATCACAGTTCTAGACTTCCTTTCCTTGAACGTCAAGGAGTCACTGCAAAAACATTAGCAGCAGCATCAGTGTAAGTAGCATAAGCAATTTATATGAGTCATTTCACACATTTTTTAAGACCAGCCCATGCATTAGCAGAACAGAGTACAAGTCTGACATGTTGTGAACGACAGGAGCAGATGGTGCAGGAGTATCTCTTGAGATCAATATTAATGCCATCGGGGGAATGTGGACCCTCTTGCATTTTGGTCTTCAAAAATGAAAGAATGGCCTGAGCTCACCTGTCACACCTTGGAGGTCTTGTCATGCCCGGAAGCCAGTGTCCTCTCAGAATCTATCTTCAGCATTGCTGGTGGTGTCCTGACGGATAAACGCATCAAAACGAACAAGTCATGGACTTCTGCACCCCAGTCGCAGACTAGGCAGAGTAGGCAATGGTGTCGGTTTTAGTGTCATGCATTGATCTCGCATTATGGCAGTCTGTGACACCTTTGTCATGGCTTCTGTACCTGTTGTTGCTACTGCTGCTGATGTTACAATTTTTTGAAATGTGGATACTCCAAGTTGAGTTGTCTGTAGTGGAAGGTGTATAAGAGGCCTATTATACTATTTCTACTGTGTGGAAATTGATGTCACTTTAGTGGGGTATGACAATAATATTTTGAAATGTGGAGACTGCAAGGTGCGTCTCCATCTGTTCGTTTGCCGGTAGTGGAAGGGGTTTCAGAGGTACATTATACTGTTTCTACTCTGTGGAAATTGACATCACTTTAGTGGTGTGTGACAATAATTTTTTGAAATGTGGAGAATCCAAGTTTGGTATCCTATATGAATGTTGCCTGCAGCAGTAGAGCTTCCAGACCAGCATGCATGCTCTTACTTTCAGTTAACTACCGGTGTTAAATTTTGTGGTCCATTTTCTACTATTAGACATTCTGAAAACTAAAATCTTTGAGCTAAAACAATACTTTAGTGAAAAATGTAATTTTTCATTTTCATGGCACAATGTTATGCAATTCTGTGAAATACCTGTGGGTTGAAAACGCTCACCACCCTGAGAAATGTAGCTTCCAAAATGGGGTAACTTGTGGGGTTTCTGCTGTTTTGGAACATTGGTGGCTCCCCAAATGTGACATGGCATCTGCAATCTATTCCAGACAACTTTTCACTACAAAAATCAATAAGTGCTCCATCCCTTCCAAGCCCTGCTATGTTCCCAAAAAAGAGTTTCTTACCACATAGGTGTATCCTTGTGGAAGTGAACAATTTGGGGCTAAAACATTTTTGGGAGAAAAAAAATTAATGTTTAATATCAGTCCAATGTTTTAAAATTCCATGAAGAATTTTTGGGTTCCTTGAGGGCTATAGTTTCCAAAATTGGGTGACTGTTTAGGCACATCAAGGGCTCTGCAAACATGATATGGCATCCACCATGTATTCCAGCAAATTTTGCGCTCTAAAAGTCAAATGGCATTCCTTCCCTGTCATGCGCCCAATCAGAAGTTTTCTCCCACATAAGGGGTATCCGTGTACTCAGTAGAAATGGAACAATAAATTGTAGAGCCAATTTTCTCTAGTTACTCTTGTGAAAATGAACAATTTGGGGCTAAAGTAACATTTTTTAGGAAAAATTTAAATTTTGACCTAAAAGATTCATATACTTATTGAATGTGGTTTTGAGCACCTTGAGCGGTGTAGTTTTTAAAATGGTGTCACTTTTGTGTATTTTTTGCCATATAGGCCCTCAAAGTCGTTTGAAATGTGATGTAGTCCCTAAAAATATTTGTTTTGTAAACTTTGTTGTAAAAATTGCTGAAAAACTTTAAAGTTTTCTAACATCTTAACAAAAAAAGTTATTATAAAAAATGATGCAAATGTAAAGTAGACATATGGGAAATGTTATTTATTAACTATTTTATGTGGTACAACTATATGATTTAAGTGCATAAAAGTTAAAAGTTTGAAAACTGCAAAATTTGCTAATTTGTCATATTTTCATAAACGCAAATCATTTCGACCAAAACTTACCACTAACATGAAGTACAACATGTCACGAAAAAACAGTCTCTATGTTGAATCATTTGAGAGTTATGACCTCATAAAGTGATGCATGGAAGGTTTTAAAAATGAGACACGGTCATTAAAGAGAATTTGTCACCCTTTTTTGAGATATCATATAATGATATCATTCAATTGTGTGTCACATAAGGATTCTCTTAGTACTTTTGCTCCCCCCTGACCCCGCACCTTTCATGCATAAATACCTTTTTTATATCGCTACAGATGTATGTAAACTGCCACCGTCCGGTCCGATAGGCGGGGCTTATTCACCTGCTCCCCCCTTCCCTGTCTTGCTCTACACAAGAAGAAATGCGTAGAGCAAGACAGGGAGGGGGAGGCAGGTGAATAAGCCCCGCCCAGCGGACCGGACAGCGGCAGTTTACATACATCTGAACCGATATAAAAAAGGTATTTATGCATGAAAGGTGCAGGGTAAGGGGGAAGCAAAAGTACTAAGAGAATCCTTATGTGTCACACAATTGAATGATATCATTATATGATATCTCAAAAAAGGGGTGACAGATTCCCTTTAATGAACAAAGTGGATCAATCCTTAAGGTTTTAAAGGGGTATTCCCACAATTACATTGACCTTTACATGTACACCTTTTTTCAGAAATGTTATCTATCTCTTTAATCAGTCTCCTAAATGACCCTTTTCCAGCCTCTGTTTTCTTTTCATTGTTACTGACGCCGTTTTTAGTAGTCTTTTACTCAGGTCGTGATGTGCAGTATAAGCACAGAGTCATGATTTTCCTGCCTTCATCTCAGGACGAACATGCACAGGTTCCTATTCGTCCTCACTCTGCATCATTGCTGGACTGCAGCACAGCATGCACAGAAGATCTTCTCTCTGTTATTGAATGCAATTGTCACCCAGATGTTGGGACCATTTGCTGCTGGATGCTTGCAGTAAAATACTGCACTAGTTACAACAGAATCTGTCAGCTACTCTTACCGGTGCTTCTTAAAGATTCTGCGCTCTGTAACTATAGAGAGAACAATCTCCCATGATACATAGTACAAAACTTATTAAAGCGACATGTAGGAGAAGATGAGTGATATTGCTGCTACATATATGGAAAAGATACAAGATGGTCACTGGTTGCATGTTATCAGAAACAGGACTGCCATTTTTAATGGGTCGCCCTCCCAGGGCCGTGGGGTACTCGGTACCGGGCCAGTATCAGCGGGACCTGTCACAGTGGCGGTGACCCAGACCGTGGCCCTGGGCGCCCAAGTAATAGGAAGATGTGAATGGTGGAATGTAGTTAAATGAATAGTTCGTGACGCCACCTGTGGTGATCGGCAAGGGAGGTGTTAAGCCGACGCTGCAGACAGATCCTCCGGGACAGATGGTGTGGTGCAGCAATGATGTTATAGCCCTCCACAGGCAGGGCTGTTGTCCTGGGGCAGTGTAGATGTGGAGACACTTAGATGGTGTAGTGTTTGGCGCAGGGGATGTAGCAGTGCCAGGCGGACGGACGCAGGAAGGAATGGAGGACACCAGGGCATGTAGTTCCAAAGCTTTACCCACAGTCTGTAGTGCCCTGTTATGATTGAGTCACCGAGGAGGAAAAAACAAAACACGAGCTCAGCCCAGAAAATCAGAGAGGTTGGAAACTAGCAGATTGCAGACCCCTAATCCTATCACACAACTAGCAGTAGCCGTGGAGTGTTCCTACGGTGATCCTAGACACCTCATCACAGCCGGAGATCTACATAAGCCTAAAGAGAGAAAAGGGAAAAACTGCCCCAGAGCAGACCCCAAAGCAATAGGCAGCCCCCAACATATAATGACGGTGAAGCAAGATGAAAACACTAACACAGATAGAAAGATAGGTTGAGCAAACAATGGGGCCCAAGCTAACTAAAAAGGATAAGACAGAAAAGCTGCTGTCTGCAATCCGTGAAAACCCTGCTAATAATATTACCAACACAACTGATAAGCAAAAAGGACCCTGAAGTCATTAGACTTCAAACCCTATATCAGCACTCAGAATATTCTGGAAGCAGAGCAAAAGAGAACACTGATCAAGGAAAAAGAATCCAGCACACCCCCGGCCGGGGATGGCTGACCTCCAAAAAACAAAGTAAACAAAACCAAAACTAATAAGTTCAATAGCAGAGCAAAAACTTATCTTTGGGAAGCAGGAATCAGACTGGTCTCCAAGAATCCAGCAGAGAAATCACCAGCGACTCAGAAGGGCGTCGGCTGCCTTATATCCAGTCTGAAGTTCCCGTTACCCAGTCACCATCAACCTGATCAGGTGTTTGGTTTCTTTCATGTAAATCAGCCTCACTACCTTCCTTCACCAGAAGAGGGAGATCCTCGGACACAAAAGATGAATGAACAGATGAGCTCACAACAGTGCCCGCTTCTGTGCCGTGTCCTCCGGGTCAGGGACTCAGTCAACCCCCATGCAAGATGGAATGCGCCCTTCCACATTCCGCCAACTTATGTGCCTTTTCTGAACGTCTCCTCTATAGCACCTTTAAGTCTGAAGATCTCCTAGTACTGAGTTACACTGGAGTTCCTCCTGACAGATGTTCTCAAGAACTCTACTTGTACGGCAGACAGCTGTAGCCTGCTTCAGGGACTCTCTACTCCTAAGTCCCAGCTCTCTATCCGTGTTGCTGTTGTGCCCTCAAGTCTTAGATGGGAGTAGTGCATTTACAGCCCACTACTCCACCGGTGTCTGCTGCAGAACCATTAGTGTCCATACAACCTCGGGGACCGGGCCCCAGCCTTGCGCTTAGAACTTCTAGGCAAGGTTCTTCCTCTAACCTATGTCCTCTGTTCCCTTTTACTCCTACGTTCCATACTTGTCTTTCTCTCCTATGGAAGCTCAGGCTTCAGTTCAATGTCTTTCTCCTTCTCTCCTTTCCCGTGCTAGCTGGCTCAGGTCACTGAGGCTGCTGCAGCACTCCTTCCTCCATCCCTCTTCCAGGGATCCCCACTCCTCTCCGAGTGGCTTCCTCTCTCCGACTGACTGACCTGTAATCCTAAACCATCCCGCTCTTTTATGTATTCTCAACTCCACCCACCTCCCAGCACGTCTAGTGTTCCAAGCAGGGAGCCACCAAACGTGCTCTGCTTCTCTCTAAGCAAGGAGCCGCAATGTGGTTTTGCTGAACTACCCTCTTATGTGGGGTGCGAGTGTTGGAGCGTGGTCAGGAGCCTCCAACTTACCTGGATGGTGGGGCACCACACCTTAGGAGAAGGTGCAGTACCTCTGTGGCGACTGAGCCTCAGGGGCGCCACATTTACCCATTGCAAAAGGCGGCACACACAAGTAAAATGAGAGTAAAATATAGTATGTTTGTTTTTGGTATGAGTCAAGCTACTAAAACTACTCATTTTGTAAAAAAAAAAATGATTCTGTAAAGGCCCATGTAAGTTATTTTCAGAAATTTTTATTTTATATCTTTTAATATACATTTATGTTTTAATCAATCACCCAGAAAACTAAACAGTAGTAAGAAAGTAGAGACATGTTTGGGATGGACAAGTCCTTTAGTTATACGTACAGTGTACTGGTATAGGTCAAGGCTTTCAACAACAGTGTATTATTTTTAAGCTTTGTTATTACCAAGCATGAGCCCGTCTTAGTTTAGATTTAATGAGAGGAAATATAAGTTTGTTAATATATTTGCCTAATACGTGTCATAATTATCTTTACAGGATTTAAATAATCTAAAAGAAAAGTATGAGCTGCTGAAGGAAAATTTAAAAAATCAGGATATCCCTCCAGAAATTTTAGAGAGGTTACAAAAGCTGAAGGAAAATGCTGAAGATCTAGTCAATGTTATAAATGAAAAGTTTGAACGTATCTCAGGTACCATAAATATTCATTGTCTTATTGACAGATCGCTGCAATTTAAAGAATGTCGTAAGGAATCAGTGCACAGCAGGAAGCCCAAGATGCCTTTCTGTTTAGTGTCTACCATGGGGACACAGATGTGCCTATCTATATCCCAAGGTTTCAGAACTTTGCGGTGATCGTATTCATATATCCCTTATATTAACCCAGAGGAGAGGTGATAATTAGCGAACACTAATGGTGCAATGGGCGTCTGAAACTGTTATAGAGGAATACTGTTACTTTTATAGGGAAACTTTATGTGGCTGGCACTGTGAGACTGACAGTATAACAGGGGGCATTGTGTGGCTGGTGTCATTTTGGAAAGAATGGTGTACTTTGCACTGTAGGAGGGAAGGTTTTAAAAAAGCTAAAAGGAGTATTTGAGGATAAAATGACTGAACCAAGCATAGCACCTTGTAGGTAAAATGCTAAGAAGGAACTCAGAGCACCTTTATTTTTGCCTTGCCAGCCATATTTCCATCTATATCGGACCTCCTCTAGGATCATATAACAGCGAAGAATCCGAAAAGCAATGTATGTTATTAATTTTATGAATAAAATTTCTATTTTAATTATTGGACGTTTGCTTTTCGGATTCTAAACTGTTATATAATTCAAATTTCCGATTGGTCCTTTTTTCCAATTCTGTCCAATTGTGCATTTGACTATTTTAGTCTATACTATGAACAATATAGGTTAATATGCACATGTGCCTTGAACTTTTGTTGTATTTAACTCCTCTAGGATCAGAAAAGTCAAAGGTGTCAACCAAGGAACAGGGGGCGCTGAACTACTTGGCCACACCAAGGGTGCAAAAGTAATCCTGGTAAATCAGCAACAAATTTGGAGTTTTAGGGCTATGTCCCCTACAAAGTCATATGCTTGGTTGGAATGGTCATTTGTACTGATAGGTAGTTGAAAAAATAAATCTATCAAGTTGCTTGCTTTAGAAATAGTAAAATCATAATCACTCAACTTCTCCTGATTTACTCCTGTTTTTTGCTGACAATGTGGTTACACCATATGTAAGGTAGTGCTTGTTATTCAGGTAGGGGACACTCGCTAGGCAGCCAAATAACCAGGTCCGGCACGGGTTTCTCATATAACTCCCAACAGTCCATTCGGTTTATTAAGTATCATAAACCATGAACAGCAACAGAAAGTTCATATCAGATCAGCATAGCGTCCATGACAGAGCTCCACTCTGTTAACCCTGTAGTTACACAGGTTATGCAATGTCCAATACGCAGGCTCTCTAGCCTCACAGTGATCTCTCCCCGTCAGGGTTACCTCATGGTTGCTTCACCACACTGCAGACGTCCATTCCCTCCTCTGGGAACTCTCAGACACGTGCAGTCCTTACACATAGGCACTTCAGGAAGGCAGACACATCTTCCAGCGAGACCTTCCAAATGGACCAACCGGGTCCAAGCATTGTGATCTACCCTGGCCACTAGAGTTGAGCGACTTTTGGTTTATTAGGGTCGCGTTTCGTTTCGTGAAACCCGACTTTTCCAAAAGTCGGGTCGAGCAAGATCGTCCGATTATAGGGAAAAGTCGGGGTTGTCCCGAAACACGAAACCCAATGTAAGTCAATGGGGAATAAAAGTCGGCAGTGAGAGGAGGACAGGAAACACACCTACAGGGCATATTTGAATGCCAAAAGCATCAATTCTTCTTACTTAAGCTTGTCAACCTTAATTAACTTCATAATACAAGTTACGCACTGAAAAATGGGGGTTATTTGGCTAAAGTTGTGGGGGGGTAGGGCTGGCTCCAGGTTTTCATGTGCCCTGGGAGAAAGAGCGCCCCTTTAACACATACCACAACTCATCATGCTCCGATACGGCAGAGAAATAGCGGTATAGTACAATGAAAAATACTTCACTTTTTACATCTCATGTAAATGAGAATGTAGTGGTCTGGGTCAATGTACCAGCAGATTCATCGAGCAGTGGCTGGGCATCAGTGCACTTGTGTCGCCCCCAGGAGTACGGTCGCCACCGTGGCATTACCTTCTTCCTAGGGAGTGTGATGTCATGCTTGGGAGCAACGAACAATCTCTCTAGCAGGTTAACTGATTGGGCGGCGTTATTCCCACGAGTCATGACCCTCCAAACAGCGTTCATGAAGGCAAAGTGTTTGTTTTACGTGGGCAGTATGGTTGCAAAGCTGAACCTTAAAGGAATGTCCAGAAGGGCACCACCAGGAGTGGAGCCTACGGTTAAATTTGACTCCACCTGGGAAACCTCAACCATGCCAGCTACAGAACAGATGCACACATTGCAAGCTTAATTCCGTTAACGAACGAGACTCCGTCATGCCCCGCGGTCCGAGTCCGGCTTACTAGAGGGACACGTGAGGCTCTGGCACATGAGATTGGCCAATAACTGGTGTGTCATGCCATTACATGTCCGTGGCTGCATGTGCGCTACACTGAAAAGGCCAGCGTTTGTCGCTTACAGGTGCAGATAACCCGCTGAACAACGTTAGTGATGGGGATCACTGATGACAATTATTACCCGCGAACAATGATTTCCCAGTAAGTGCAGGTCAACCGCAGTTCCGGAATTAGGCCTAACCGTCATTCCTGAAAAAATGAAAAACTTACGTGTGCAAACCACAGGTGCTGTAGCTTGCTTAACAGCTCGCCAGCCATTCTCACGCCCAGTATGGATTGCACGTGATTGCACAAAGGTTAGAAAGGGTACCGTATCCCCGGATAACATGTATGGATAGCGTACACATTCAAAATATATGTCTGTACATCAGGAGGCAGGCTCAGACGGTGTTAGGCCCAGTATGGATTGCACGTGATTGCACAAAGGTTAGAAAGGGTACCGTATCCACGGATAACATGTATGGATAGCGTACACATTCAAAATATATGTCTATACATCAGGAGGCAGGCTCAGACGGTGTTAGGCCCAGTATGGATTGCACGTGATTGCACAAAGGTTAGAAAGGGTACCGTATCCCCGGATAACATGTATGGATAGCGTACACATTCAAAATATATGTCTATACATCAGGAGGCAGGCTCAGACGGTGTTAGGCCCAGTATGGATTGCACGTGATTGCACAAAGGTTAGAAAGGGTACCGTATCCCCGGATAACATGTATGGATAGCGTACACATTCAAAATATATGTCTATACATCAGGAGGCAGGCTCAGACGGTGTTAGGCCCAGTATGGATTGCACGTGATTGCACAAAGGTTAGAAAGGGTACCGTATCCCCGGATAACATGTATGGATAGCGTACACATTCAAACTATATGTCTATACATCAGGAGGCAGGCTCAGACGGTGTTAGGCCCAGTATGGATTGCACGTGATTGCACAAAGGTTAGAAAGGGTACCGTATCCCCGGATAACATGTATGGATAGCGTACACATTCAAAATATATGTCTATACATCAGGAGGCAGGCTCAGACGGTGTTAGGCCCAGTATGGATTACACGTGATTGCACAAAGGTTAGAAAGGGTACCGTATCCCCGGATAACATGTATGGATAGCATACACATTCAAAATATATGTCTGTACATCAGGAGGCAGGCTCAGACGGTGTCAGGCACAGTATGGATTGCACAAAGGTTAGAAAGGGTACCGTATCCCCGGATAACATGTATGGATAGCATACACATTCAAAATATATGTCTGTACATCAGGAGGCAGGCTCAGACGGTGTCAGGCACAGTATGGATTTGACGGCCCAGATTACACAGCGGAGGAGCAGGGAGAGGTAAAGATTGCAAATGCTGGGGCCCTGCCCAAGCAAGGGGGGCCCACTCGTGGGCGTCGGTACTGGCACTGGGCCCCTCATAGTACGGCGGTGTGTCTGACGGCGGGTGTGCACCACCACCGTCAGAGACACTTGATTGCACTATGAGGGACCCTGTGCCAGTGCCCGCACCCAAGAGTCGGCCTACCCACCTGTCCAGGGCAACGGCACTCGCACGGTGTCGTGCGCTAGGTGGTGACCCCGGCCATGGGGGGGGAGGCAGCACAGTTAGGGAGTTTTAGAAAGTGGCATATGTTGATGTTGGACATTCAGCTGATACAAAAGGCGAAATAGGTGAAGTCCCAGGAAGAGGTGGACCAAAGCAAGCCATTTTTCTGTCACCCTATGTGTCATCAGGGGAAGGTGGGACAAAATCCTTGGAAACCCATGCATGGTTCATTTTAATGAAGGTTAGATCATCCACATTTTGGGTTGACAGACGGGTCCTTTTTTCTGTCAGGATTGATCCAGCTGCACTGAAGACTCTTTCCAATAGCACACTTGCAGCTGGGCAAGCGAGCTCCTGTAAGGCATATTGGGCCAATTCAGGCCAGGTGTCCAGTTTAGCGGCCCAATAGTCAAAGGGGAATGACCTGTGTGGGAGAACATCGATATGGGAGGAAAAGTAGTTTGTAACCATAGTTGACAACTGCTGTCTCCTGTCACTTTCCATCGATGCAGTATTACCAGTTGTGTGAGCGGTATTTGAAAAATCAGTCCACAACATTGTCATGAAACCCCTGTCTCCAACGCCACTTCTGCTGTGTGCACCTCGAACACCTCTGCCAAGCTGCCCCCGGCCCGTACGGCTCGTGTGAGAACCATCACCGCTGCTGTGTGCTGGGAATGCCTCAAGCAACCGATTTACCAGAGTTGCTTGTTTATTAGCCAATATTAGGTCAAGGTTCTCCTGTGGCATGATGTTTTGTAATTTGCCTTTATAGCGTGGATCCAGGATGCTGGCCAACCAGTAGTCGTCATCGTTCATCATTTTGGCAATGCGGGGGTCCCTTTTTAGGATCTGCAAGGCATAATCTGACATGTGGGCCAATGTTCCCGGTGTCAATGATGCACTGCGAGTGCTGGTTGGAGGAGCACTTTCTGGCAAATCCACATCCCTCCAGTCACGCACAAACCCAGTACCAGATCTTGCCACGCCAACATTTTCACTTGCCCCACGAGATGCATCCTCCTCCCCTAAGTAATCATCCCCATCATCCTCCTCCTCTTCTTCCTCCACCTCGTCCAGGAGAGGTCCCTGAGCAGACAATGGCTGAATGTCATCAAGGATTCCATCCTCCTCTTCCTCCTCATCAACATTGGCTGCAGACGCCTGCTCCTTAAGGTGCGTCAAAGTTTGCATGAGCAGACGCATAAGTGGGATGCTCATGCTTAGGATGGCGTCGTCTGCGCTTACCAGCCGTGTGCATTCCTCAAAACAATGAAGGACTTTACAGAGGTCTTTCAGCTTCGACCACTGCACACCTGTCAACTCCATGTCTGCTCTCAAAGTGCCTGGCCGTGTATCCTCCCACAAATGCATTATGACCTGCCTCTGCTCGCACAGCCGCTCCACCATGTGCAGGGTGGAGTTCCACCTTGTTGCAATGTCGATAATGAGGCGGTGGTTGGGAAGGTGGAGCAATCGCTGCAGCTTCTGCATACGAACGGAGTGTACAGGCGACCGGCGGATGTGCGCGCACAGTCTTCGCACCTTCTGGAGCAGGGCTGTTAACTAAGGATAATTTTTGAGGAAGCACTGCACCACCAGGTTCAAGGTGTGAGCCAAGCAAGGTATATGGCTGAGTTTTGAAAGGGCTATGGCTGCCACAAAATTACGGCCGTTATCACTAACTACCTTGCCTGCATCAAGATGTACACTGCCCAGCCATGACTCAGTTTGTCGCTTCAAGTACTCGGCCAGCACCTCGGCGGTGTGTCTGTTGCCCAAACACATCATCTGCAACACAGCCTGCTGACGCTTTCCACTAGCTGCTCGATAGGGGGACACATCGTGTGCAACAGTGGCAGCTGCAGATGGAGTGCTCGTACGACTGCGCTCTGTGGACGAGCTTTCGCTTCTGGAGGAGGAGGAGGAGGAGGGTCGAATGCCTACAGCCAACTGTTTCCTATACCATGGGCTAGGCAGCACTGTCCCACCACAGCTGTCCCCTGTGGACCCTGCATCCACCACATTAACCCAGTGCGCAGTGATGGACACGTAACGGCCCTGGCCATGCCGACTGGACCATGCATCAGTTGTGAGGTGCACCTTTCCGCTCACTGACTGCTTGAGTGCATGGACAATGCGGTCTTTCACATGATGGTGGAGGGCTGGGATGGCTTTGCGAGAGAAGAAGTGGCGACTGGGTAGGTCATAGCGTGGTACTGCATAGGCCATGAGTTCGCGGAAAGCTGTGCTTTCCACCAACCGAAAGGGCATCATCTCAAACGAGATTAGTTTGGCAATGTGGGCGTTCAAACCCAGTGTACGCGGATGAGAGACTGAGTACTTTCTTGACCTACTCATAGTGTCTGGGAGGGTGAGCTGGACTTGAGAGCTGCATATGGTGGAAGTAGCGGTGGACAGGGCGGACTGAGAGAGGGTTGATGATGGTGATGGAGTTGGTGTTCTTTCTGATGGCCTAGAATCAGTCTTTCGTTGATATAACAGTGGGATTCCCTGACTGCTGTGGCCTTGCAACGACACCTCAACATTTGCTGCTGTGCTAACTGGTGGGCTTACAGTGGGGGAAACAATGTAGCGTTGCTGACTACCTTCGTTGTGATCAGTTGCACATGTGGCACTTGAGGTTTGGTGTTGTGTCCACGCTTGCAAGTGCATGCTGGTTAAATGTCTAAGCATGCAACTGGTATTCAAATTTTTCAGATTTTTCCCTCGGCTAAAGGTCTTTGCGCACTTCTTACAGATAACCTTGGCCTGATCATGAGGATTTTGGTCAAAAAAGTGCCACACTGCACTCTTCCTACTTTGGCAGACATTTTGTGGCCTAGCACGCTGTGATCTTTTGACCCTCTGGACAAGCTGTCCAGCAACTCTTTTGATGTTTGGAACCTGTCTTTGTAGTGCTCCGGGTCTGCCAGATAACAGCTGTTGCGATGTCGATGTCTGCTGTGGATGCTCCTCATCTGAGCTATTGGAAGCAGCTCAGCTCTTCCCCCAATGGATGCCAATCTGGGTCAACAACTGGGTCATCCATCACCTCCTCTTCTATGTCATGTGCACCTTCCTCTGTGTCACCGTGTATGGTGGTATAGTGTGCGGGAAGGGGCACCTGAGTCTCATCAGGGTCAGAATCTGGCTCTCTACACTGCGAGGACAATGTAGTGCTCTGAGTGAATGTACCAGCAGAATCATCCATCAGCGGCTGTGCATCAGTGCACTCCATGTCAGATTCATCTTGGCCTGGGTAATTCACCATTTGACTTGATAATCCAGGCATGGTATGTGAAAACAGCTCCATGGAGTAATCAGTAGTATGGCCTGCGTCATCCTTCAATCTTGGTTGGGGTGAAGGACACAAGGAAAGGTGTGGTTCATGAACATGAGCCTCCAATGACGACTCAGTGCTTTTACTTTTTACAACTGAAGAAGAGGAGGCGATAGAGCTGGAGGCTGAGTCAGCAATGTAAGACAAAACTTTTTCCTGATGCTCTGGCTTTAAAAGCGGTTTGCCAACTCCTAGAAAACTAAGCGTTCGAGGCCTTATGTAGCCAGACGATGACGCAGGCTCAACACCTCCTGCATTCGGTCCTATTTTGCTCTTGCCACTACCATCAGATCCACCACCAACACCATCATTACCAGCTGCCAACCCCCGCCCAATTCCACGGCCTCTTCCACCAGCCTTCCTCATTTTTGGTAGAAATGTAGACAAAATCCAACAAACTATATAGTAATGTAAAACAAGGTACAAGGTGTCTATAGGACAGGGGAGATTTTGAATTTCTGCAGACACTTGTGGACACTGGACACTTTTGGATTGTGTGAGGCCCACTGATATCTGAGCGCTATGTGACAGGCTCGATGGCACAGCTGTGACAAAAGTGACGAGAGGATAAGGGAGATTTTGAATTTCTGCAGACACTTGTGGACACTGGACACTTTTGGATTGTGTGAGGGCCACTGATATCTGAGCGCTATGTCACAGGCTCGATGGCACAGCTGTAACAAAAGTGACGAGAGGATAAGGGAGATTTTGAATTTCTGCACACACTTGTGGACACTGGACACTTTTGGATTGTGTGAGGCCCAATGAATATCTGAGCGCTATGTGACAGGCTCGATGGCACAGCTGTGACCAAAGTAACTAGAGGATAAGGGAGATTTTGAATTTCTGCAGACACTTGTGGACACTGGACACTTTTGGATTGTGTGAGGCCCACTGATATCTGAGCGCTATGTCACAGGCTCGATGGCACAGCTGTGACAAAAGTGACGAGAGGATAAGGGAGATTTTGAATTTCTGCACACACTTGTGGACACTGGACACTTTTGGATTGTGTGAGGCCCAATGAATATCTGAGCGCTATGTGACAGGCTCGATGGCACAGCTGTGACCAAAGTGACTAGAGGATAAGGGAGATTTTGAATTTCTGCAGACACTTGTGGACACTGGACACTTTTGGATTGTGTGAGGCCCAATGAATATCTGAGCGCTATGTGACAGGCTCGATGGCACAGCTGTGACCAAAGTGACTAGAGGATAAGGGAGATTTTGAATTTCTGCAGACACTTGTGGACACTGGACACTTTTGGATTGTGTGAGGCCCACTGATATCTGAGCGCTATGTGACAGGCTCGATAGCACAGCTGTGACCAAAGTGACTAGAGGATAAGGGAGATTTTGAATTTCTGCAGACACTTGTGGACACTGGACACTTTTGGATTGTGTGAGGCCCAATGAATATCTGAGCGCTATGTGACAGGCTCGATGGCACAGCTGTGACAAAAGTGACCAGAGGATAAGGGAGATTTTGAATTTCTGCAGACACTTGTGGACACTGGACACTTTTGGATTGTGTGAGGCCCACTGATATCTGAGCGCTATGTCACAGGCTCGATGGCACAGCTGTGACAAAAGTGACGAGAGGATAAGGGAGATTTTGAATTTCTGCACAAACTTGTGGACACTGGACACTTTTGGATTGTGTGAGGCCCAATGAATATCTGAGCGCTATGTGACAGGCTCGATGGCACAGCTGTGACCAAAGTGACTAGAGGATAAGGGAGATTTTGAATTTCTGCAGACACTTGTGGACACTGGACACTTTTGGATTGTGTGAGGCCCACTGATATCTGAGCGCTATGTCACAGGCTCGATGTCACAGCTGTGATAAAAGTGACGAGAGGATAAGGGAGATTTTGAATTTCTGCACACACTTGTGGACACTGGACACTTTTGGATTGTGTGAGGCCCAATGAATATCTGAGCGCTATGTGACAGGCTCGATGGCACAGCTGTGACCAAAGTGACGAGAGGATAAGGGAGATTTTGAATTTCTGCACACACTTGTGGACACTGGACACTTTTGGATTGTGTGAGGCCCAATGAACATCTGAGCGCTATGTGACAGGCTCGATGGCACAGCTGTGACAAAAGTGACGAGAGGATAAGGGAGATTTTGAATTTCTGCAGACACTTGTGGACACTGGACACTTTTGGATTGTGTGAGGCCCACTGATATCTGAGCGCTATGTCACAGGCTCGATGGCACAGCTGTGACAAAAGTGATGAGAGGATAAGGGAGACTTTGAATTTCTGCACACACTTGTGGACACTGGACACTTTTGGATTGTGTGAGGCCCAATGAATATCTGAGCGCTATGTGACAGGCTCGATGGCACAGCTGTGACTAAAGTGACTAGAGGATAAGGGAGATTTTGAATTTCTGCACACACTTGTGGACACTGGACACTTTTGGATTGTGTGAGGCCCAATGAATATCTGAGCGCTATGTGACAGGCTCGATGGCACAGCTGTGACCAAAGTGACCAGAGGATAAGGGAGATTTTGAATTTCTGCAGACACTTGTGGACACTGGACACTTTTGGATTGTGTGAGGGCCACTGATATCTGAGCGCTATGTCACAGGCTCGATGGCACAGCTGTGACAAAAGTGATGAGAGGATAAGGGAGATTTTGAATTTCTGCAGACACTTGTGGACACTGGACACTTTTGGATTGTGTGAGGCCCACTGATATCTGAGCGCTATGTCACAGGCTCGATGGCACAGCTGTGACAAAAGTGACTAGAGGATAAGGGAGATTGGATTGCTTTTAAAAAAGCAGTTTGCAGAGCAGTGGGTAAACAGCAATGCCAGCCTGTCAGGAAGCCTTAAAAGGCAGCCCAACAACCAACACCACTGATACACCACAATATAGCCTCCCCTTGCACTGCACACACAGTGACTGGTGTGTTGTGCAGGCCAAATCGCTAGCAGCAGAAGCAGTTTTTTTTTCTTCTCAGCAGGACAAAAAAAAAAAATTGGGATTGCTTTTAAAAAAGCAGTTTGCGGAGCAGTGGGTAAACAGCAATGCAGGAATGTCAGGAAGCCTTAGAAGGAAGCCCAACAACCAACACCACTGATACACCACTATATAGCCTCCCCTTGCACTGCACACACAGTGACTGGTGTGTTGTACAGGCCAAATCGCTAGCAGCAGAAGCAGTTTTTTTTTTCTTCTCAGCAGGACAAAAAAAAAAAATTGGGATTGCTTTTAAAAAAGCAGTTTGCGGAGCAGTGGGTAAACAGCAATGCAGGAATGTCAGGAAGCCTTAGAAGGCAGCCCAACAACCAACACCACTGATACACCACTATATAGCCTCCCCTTGCACTGCACACACAGTGACTGGTGTGTTGTGCAGGCCAAATCACTAGCAGCAGAAGCAGTTTTTTTGTCTTCTTCCCTGCCTAACGCTCTCCCTACAGAATCAGCAGCAACCTCTCCCTATACTGAGATCGGCAGAAGTAAGATGGCGGTCGGCGTGCACGCCCTTTTATACCCCCTGTGACGCCCACCAAAGCAAGCCAATCACTTGCATGCCCTTCTGAAAGATGGTGGTGACCCCTGCCTATGTCATCACGTTGCCCACAGTGTCCGTGGATCCTGATTGGCTGAAAAAGAGCGCAAAACAAACTTTTGAAACGCGACTTTGGCGCGTAAGTCGCCGACCTCGTGGCCGACCTCATCCTAGGGTCGGGTTTCGTTTCATGAAACCCGACTTTGCCAAAAGTCGGCGACTTTTGAAATTTTTCGACCCGTTTCGCTCAACTATACTAGCCACCTTATATGGTCTGTAGCCACGCCCACCGGATCACATGGCTATGACCTCATCACAGGTCCTTCAATCATTCACACACATATACGTTACTATGGCATTCTAGATACCCACCACTAGGTGGGTTTGTAGGTAGCTGGTCTCGTCCATCTCACCAGCTACCTGGAAAGCTCTCCCTGACACTGTGTAACGAAAGCTCAGAAGTACCTCTGCTGATCAACACAAATATTCAAGCTTCCATCCCAAGGCCACCTACCTTGGGATACATAACGATCATTCAGCATCCTGCCACTCATCCTCTCTCCTGGGACACCAACACAGCGCCCCCTAGCGAACACAGTGGTCCCTACACCACACGTAATAGAATACACAAATCGAGCAAAATCTAGATAAACCAACAGTCCTTCTAAGGACTAATTAGAGGGTATATAGATTGCAGTGCTAGGTAGGCAGGGAGTGTATGTGCGTGTATACATATCAGTGCAAGGCATGCAGGCAATGTATGTGGGTATATTGATATCAGTAGCAGGCAAGCATTGTATGTGGCATACTTCATTGCATAAATCAAGAGGGTCCATTCCATTACTGTCTGCTGCTGCCTATTACATATATTGACCATATATATGTAGCCCCAGGTCTCAGTGAGCAGGAATTTTTTTTTGTATCTTAATCCTGATTATTTTATTCCAAAGCAAACCAGAGCCCCATTTACTTTCTCCATTTGCTTGTTGACACTGCAGAATACAGCCAGATCCTTTTCATAATACAGCATGAAAATCCAGCTATTTTAAATGAGTTTGCCAATTCCAGCCATCACTTCTGAGTGCGCAGAAATTTCTGACATTTTTTGTGGTACTGTTACATTTCTGTGGAGTGTCTTATATAATTTCTTGACACCATTTTGCTGCACAAAAAATACTTAGCTGTCAAAAAAATATTTAGCTCCAGGGCAGATATTTTACACCGGGTTTTGTCCGCCATATCTTTGCGTTCAAAATTGTGCCATTTCAGGCCTCCATAGAGTATTTTTTGCTGTGTCTTAGCCTACTTGTTGACAAAATTTAGCTGGGCAAAAAAAAAATACAGGCCAGATATTTGAAAGTGGGGTATCTCTGTAAGAATTCTCATCTATCTGTGGTCTACAAATTGTTGCTTTTCAGGCCTCCATTCCACTGTATTTGCTGTCTGTTACCCTAGTACTATACACTATTTTGTGGTAAAAAATAAAAAAATACAGGCCACATATTCAACAGTGTGGTATCTCCGTCTGACGCCTGATCTATCTGTGGGCTACAAATTGTTGCATTTCAGGCCTCCATTCCACTGTATTTGTTGTCTGTTACCCTAGTTCTATACACTATTTTGGGGTAAAAAATAAAAAAAATACAGGCCACATATTGAACAGTATGGTGTCTCCGTCAGATGCACGATCTATCTGTGGGCTACAAATTGTGTCATTTCAGGCCTCCATTCCACTGTATTGGCTGTCTGTTACCCTAGTTCTATATGCTATATTGAGGTAAAAAATAAAAAAAATACAGGCCACTTATTGAACAGTGTGACATCTCCATCAGACGTCTCATGTATCTGTGGGCTACATATTTTGTGGCATTTCTGGCCTCCATTCCACTGTATTTGGTGTCTGTTACCCTAGTTCTATACACTATTTAGGGGTAAAAAATAGAAAAAATACAGGCCACATATTGAACAGTGTGGTAGCTCTGTCAGATACCTGATCTACAGTGCGTTGTGAAAGTATTCGGCTCCCTGGAACTTTTCATCCTTTTCCCACATATCATGCTTCAAACATAAAGATACTATATGTAAATTTTTGGTGAAGAATCAACAACAAGTGGGACACAAATGTGAAGTTGAACGAAATGTATTGGTTATTTTAAATTTTTGTGGAAATTCAAAAACTGAAAAGTGGGGCGTGCAATATTATTTGGCCCCTTTACTTTCAGTACAGCAGATTCACTCTAGAAGTTCATTGTGGATCTCTCAATGATCCATTGTTGTCCTAAATGACTAATGATGATAAATATAATCCACCTGTGTGTAATCAAGCCTCCGTATAAATGGCCCTACTCTGTGATCGTCTCAGGTGTCAGGGTCCTGACAGCGCCGGCGTACAGCCTCCGCTAAGCAGGGACTCACACGCACCGTAGGGACCCCTGGGGACAAGAACAGCTGGAAAATAAAGATGCACAGGTCCTGAATGTAGAAGTTTAGCAAGCCGGCACAGGACCTACGGTCATGTGAATGGTCATGTGACTGCAAGGGGGCGGGGCATAGCGTCCTGCTTTCAAAGAAGGTAGAAAACTCAAAGTCGGGCAAAGCGGGGGTCATGCATAGTACAGGCAAGCGAGGTACAGGAGGGATAAACAGACGGGAGGTCAGACAAAGCCAAAGGTCATACACAAGATATCAGTAAAGTACCAGGGATGAGACAGAACGGATAGTCAGGGCCAAGCAGAGATCAAAACCAAACAGAAGTAGAAGGTACCAGGCAGAATCCAAAGCAAAATCCAGAGAACAGACCGAGTCGTACACAGAGAATCAAGCAATCAGAACACAGCACTAACACACTCAGGGGTCACCACACAATGCCAAGGGCGAAAGTATAACTGACGGGGGATGGGAGCTTCCTGAGGCTATAAGAAGCCTCCCTAGAACCAATGAGAGGCCACCATAATAGGTCGCAGGTGTGCAGGTGAGAGTCTGCACTGAGGTCAGAACATTAACCCCAGCAGTGCCAGTCACCCAGCACTGGTATCATGACAGTACTCCCCTCTCAACGGGGGGCCTCTGGACCCCCAGGCTTGCCCGGGTATCTAGCATGGAAAGCCCGAACCAGACGATCCGCATGCATCAACCGGGCCGGCACCCAGGACCTGTCCTCCGGCCCATACCCCTTCCAATGAACTAGGTACTGTACTTACCGCCATACCAACCTAGAATCTACGATGTGACCAATCTCATATTCCACATGTCCCTCAACCGAAACCGGAGGAGCAGCGGACTCGGATTCTCCCCGGACTGCTTCAAACGGTTTCAGTAGAGATCTATGGAAGACGTTAGGGATCTTGAAAGAGGGTGGAAGGCACAGCCTGCACGCTACTGGGTTGATTTTTTTCCACAATTTTGTATGGGCCAATGAATTTGGGGCCCAACTTGGCTGATGGAATCTTTAACTTAATGTTTTGCGTGGAGAGCCAAACTTTCTCTCCAACCTGAAACGTGGGAGCAGGTGTTCGTTTCCTGTCCGCAAAAAACTTATACCTGCCTTGAGACCTAGATATACGCCAGTGGACTTCTGCCCATGTATCTTTTAACCTCTGAACAGAGTCCTCGGCCCCGGGGCACCCCGTATCCAGACGAGAAAACACCAAAATGAGGACTGAACCCATAGTTGATCAAGAAAGGGGACATACCAGTGGATTGACTCACCCGACTATTGAAGGCAAATTCAGCCAATGGCAGTATATCACACCAGTTATTCTACCTAGCAGAAGTCAGACATCTGAGGATCTGTTCCAGAGACTGATTAGTGCGTTCCGTCTGACCATTACTCTCAGGATGATATGCAGACGAAAAAGACAGAGATATCCCTAATTTTTTGCAGAAAGCACGCCAAAACTTAGCCACAAACTGCACACCACGATCAGACACCATATTCAGGGGTACCCCATGCAAGCGGACCACATGCTGCACAAACAATCTGGATAAGGTCTCAGCAGAAGGTAATGCGGACAGGGGTACAAAATGAGCCTACTTTGAAAATTTGTCCACCACTACCCATACCACCGTATTACCCCTGGAAAAGGGAAGATTGGTAATAAAATCCATGGACAGATGGGTCCACGGTCTTTCGGGAACTTCCAGGGGCATAAGCTCCCCCGCCGGTCGGCTATGGGAGCTTTTAGAACGAGCGCAGACCCCACAACCAAAAATGAACTTCTTTATATCAGAACCAAGAGTAGGCCACCAGAAGATCCTAGCCACCGCCAGTCACGTGGCTGATATACCAGGGTGAGCACACAACTTGGATTCGTGGAACTCTTTCAAGAGTTTAAGGCGAAGTTGCTCTGGGACAAACAACTTGCCCCCTGGCTTGGCCGCAGGAGCCAGCGACTGGGCCCCCTCAATTTCCCGTTCCAATTCAGACGAGATCCCTGCTAATACAACCCCAGGGTGCAGGATGGAGGACGGTGGCTCAGGGGCAGACACAGAGTGAAAACTACAAGATAAGGCATCAGCCTTGGCATTCTTTGACCCTGGACGGAATGTAATAGTAAACTGGAAATGAGAAAAAAAAAGTGACCAACGGGCCTGTCTGGGCGTTAATCTTTTAGCAGACACAATGTATGACAAATTTTTGTGATCAGTGATCACAGTAACCGGGTGACTGGCCCCCTTCAAAAAGTGCCTCCATTCCTCAAACGCCAACTTAACCGCAAGAAGCTCTCTATTGCCTACATCATAATTTCTTTCAGCAGCAGAGAACTTCCTGGAAAAGAAAGCACATGGCCTGAGGTTGGTTAGAGTGGCAGACCCTTGGGATAACACTGCCCCCACCCCCACCTCGGAGGCATCCACCTCCACCACACATGGTTTGGAAGGATCTGGCTGTACCAAGACAGAAGCAGACATAAAACATTTTTTCAGCGTCGCAAAGGCCTCTTTTGCGAGTGAGGACCAATTTCTCACATCCGCACCTTTGCATGTTAGATCCGTGAGAGGTTTGACCACTTGCGAAAACCCCCGGATAAATTTGCGGTAATAATTGGCGAACCCCAAGAAGCACTGAAGACCCTTAAGATCTCGGGGTTGCACCCAATCCGCAATGGCCTGCACCTTCTTGGGGTCCATGCGAAAACCCTCACCGGATACAATTAATCCCAAAAAAGACAATTCTTGCACACAGAATACACATTTCTCCAATTTGGCATACAGATGATTTTCTCTCAGTCTTTGGAGAACAGTTCGTATATGTTCCAAATGAGAGTGCTTGTCTGAGGAGTATATCAAAATATCATCTAAGTAGATAACGACAAAACGACCAATGAGATCCGAGAATACCACGTTGATGAAATTCTGAAATATGGCGGGGCGTTGGTAAGATCAAACGGCATGACTAAATTTTCAAACAGTCCCTCGGTCGTGAGGAACGCGGTTTTCCATTCATCCCCCTCTCGGACCCTTATCAAATTATATGCCCCCCGAAGATCCAGTTTAGAAAACCACTTTGCCCCTGATAGTTGGTTACACAAGTCGGGAATCAATGGAAGGGGGTACGTATTCCGTACCGTAATCTGATTAAGCTCCCGAAAATCGAGACAGGGATGTAACCCGCCATCTTTTTTCTTTACAAAAAAGAAACCTGCCACCACAGGTGAGACTGAAGGACGTATGTGTCCTTTGCGCAGACTTTCAGCAATGTACTCCTTCATAGCCAAGCGCTCAGGACCGGACAAATTAAACAGACAGGCTTTAGGTAATTTAGCCCCCGGGACCAGCTCAATAGCACAGGCAAAGGGTCTATGTGGCAGTAACGTCTCAGCCTCGCTTTCGGAGAATACATCTTCGAAGTCCTTCAGGCATTCCGGAATACCTTCCAGCTCGACAGATGATACAGACACAGATTTAGCAGGTTCAACCAGCAGTGCGGATTTATCACATAACTTAAAATCATTAAACCCCCATTGGACAATCTCCCCCGTTTTCCAGTTGTAACCAGGGCATGCCCATCACCAACCCTGCAGGTAGATTGTCCAGAACAAAACAACTTAGGTTTTCCACATAAGTAGCGCCCACTCTGAGTGAAAACAAGTCCGACATAAAGAGAATTCCCTCCTTAGTGAGGGGAGAGGAGTCAATGGCCATCACCTTGATCGGAACCTTGAGCCTAACTGTCCCTATCTTACAGTGTGTGACCAATTGGGAGTCAATGAGGTTAATCGATGATCCGCAGTCCACGAAGGCTGTAGAGGAAAAAGAACTACCGTCCACAAACAGTTCCACATGCAGTAACACTTTAGAAAACGAGGAAAAGGGTACCTGAGGGTCTGAGTAGTCTCCCCGTTGACTACCCAGACCTAGTCGTTTCCCGCCGACCGGGTTGAAGATGGGCAATCAGGACACTCCCTTTTCCAATGTCCTGTTTTACCGCAGTAAAAGCATAACTGCTTGTCGTTCCGGCGTTTCCTCTCCGTATCCTTCAGGGAGAGGGCGCCTACATCCATGAGCTCAGGGGCAGTCTCTTTTCCACTGGGGAACAATGGAGTTTCCACCTGCATCACCCCTCTGGCCCGCACCCTGTGGTCCATCCAGACGGCCTGGGTCATGACGTCTTTGAGAGAGTTAGGTGGGGGATGTAACGCCAAGGCATCCTGCAGCCTCTCGGACAAGCCTCTGCGAAAGAGTCCTCGGAGTGCGGCGTCATTCCAAGAGACCTCTGTGGCCCAGCGGCGGAATTCAGCACAAAACCACTCAGCTGAGTGTTTCCCCTGACAGACGCTCATCACCATGTCCTCTGCCAATTGCACTCGGTCAGGCTCATCATAAATGTGCCCGAGGGCCTCAAAGAATGCATTCACAGACACTCTCTCAGGGGCAGAAAGCCCAAGCTTGTGGGGACCCTCTTAACAGAGACATAATGACCCCAACCTTCTGACTTTCGTCCCCAGAGGAACGTGGTCTCAAACTAAAAAAAAGTTTGCACCCCTCCATGAAGACCCTGAACTCCTTCTTGTTTCCAGAAAAAAAGTCAGGCAGTTTAACAGGTGGTTCTGGGGACACCAAAACAACATCACTCGCCTCAGCCCCCAGAGACCCAGCAGCTAAAGCTCCCCGCACTGTCTCAGAAACCTGCTGCTGAGAACGAGCCAGAGCTTGCTGCTCCATAGATAAACCCTGAAACATCTGACTCAGACTTTTCATCTGGTCAGCCAGAGACTGTATGGGACCCATAACTCTGCATAAAAAACCCCCCAAAAACTTAATGGTCAGTTATAATGTCAGGGTCCTGACAGTGTCGGCGTACAGCCTCCGCTAAGCCGGGACTCACCCGCACCGTAGGGACCCCTGGGGACAAGAACAGCTGGAAAATAAAGATGCACAGGACCTGAATGTAGAAGTTTAACAAGCCGGCACAGGACCTACGGTCATGTGACTGCAAGGGGTCGGGGCTTAGCGTCCTGCTTTCAAAGAAGGTAGAAAACTCAGTCGGGCAAAGCGGGGGTCATGCACAGTACAGGCAAGCGAGGTACAGGAGGGATAAACAGATGGGAGGTCAGACAAAGCCAAAGGTCATACACAAGATATCAGTAAAGTACCAGGGATGAGAAAGAACGGATAGTCAGGGCCAAGCAGAGATCAAAACCAAACAGAAGTAGAAGGTACCAGGCAGAATCCAAAGCAAAATCCAGAGAACAGACCGAGTCGTACACAGAGAATCAAGCAACCAGAACACAGCACTAACACACTCAGGGGTCACCACACAATGCCAAGGGCAAAAATATAACTGACGGGGATGGGAGCTTCCTGAGGCTATAAGAAGCCTCCCCAGAACCAATGAGAGGCCACCATAATATGTCCCAGGTGTGCAGGTGAGAGTCTGCACTGAGGTCAGAACATTAACCCCAGCAGTGCCGGTCACCCAGCACTGGTAACATGACATCAGGGTTCTGTTTGAGCAGAGAGCATCATGAAGACCAAGGAACACAACAGGCAGGTCTGTGATACTGTTGTTGAGAAGTTTAAAGCCAGATTTGGATACAAAATTTCCAAAACTTTAAACATCCCAAGGAGCACTGTGCAAGCGATCATATTGAAATGGAAGGAGTATCATACCACTGCAAATCTACCAAGACCCGGCTGTCCCTCTAAACGTTCATCTCAAACAAGGAGAAGACTGATCAGAGATGCAGCCAAGAGGCCCATGATCACTCTGGATGAACTGCAGAGATCTACAGCTGAGGTGGGACAGTCTGTCCATAGGACAACAATCAGTCGTACACTGCACAAATTTGGCCTTTATGGAAGAGTGGCGAGAAGAAAGCCATTTCTCAAAGATATCCATAAAAAGTGTTGTTTAAAGTTTGCAAAAAGCCACCTGGGAGATACACCAAATATGTGGAAGAAGGTGCTCTGGTCAGATGAAACCAAAATCGAACTTTTTGGCAACTATGGCAAACGATATGTTTGGCATAAAGGCAACACAGTTCATCACCCTGAACAGATCATCCCCATTGTCAAACATCATGGTGGCAGCATCATGGTTTGGGCCTGCTTTTCTTCAGCAGGGAAAGGGAAGATGGTTAAAATTGATGGGAAGGTGGATGGAGCCAAATACAGGACCATTCTTGAAGAAAACCTGTTGGAGTCTGCAAAAGACCTGAGACTGGGACAGAGATTTGTCTTCCAACAAGACAATGATCCCAAATATAAAGCATAATTTACAATGGAATGGATCACAAATAAACGTATCCAGGTGTTAGAATGGCCAAGTCAAAGTCCAGACCTGAATCCAATCGAAAATCTGTGGAAACAGTTGAAAACTGCTGTTCACAAACGATCTCCATCAAACCTCACTGAGCTCGAGCTATTTGACAAGGAAGAATGGGCAAGAATTTCAGTCTCTCGATGTACAAAACTGAGATATACCCCAAGTGACTTGCATCTGTAATCGCAGAAAAAGGTGGCGCAACAAAGTATTACGTTAAATGGGCCGAATAATATTGCACACCCCACTTTTCAGTTTTTGAATTTCCACAAAAATTTAAAATAACTAATAAATTTCATTCAATTTCACAATTGTGTCCCAGTTGTTGTTTATTCTTCACCAAAAATTTTCATTTGGTATCTTTATGTTTAAAGCATGATATGTTGGAAAAGGTTGAAAAGTTCCATGGAGCCGAATACTTTGGCAAGGCACTGTATCTGTGGGCTAAAAATTGTTGCATTTCAGGCCTCCATTCCACTGTATTTGCTGTATGTGACGCTAGTTCTATACACTATTTTTAAGGAAAAAAAATAAAAAAAATACAGGTCACATATTGAACAGTATGGTATCTCCGTCAGACGCCTGATCTATCTGTGTGCTATAAATTGTTGCATTTCAGACATCCTTTCCACTGTATTTGCTGTCTGTTACCCTAGTTCTATCCACTATTTAGAGGTAAAAAAATTGAAAAATATAGGCAACATATTGAACAGTATGGTAGCTCCGTCAGATGTCTCATCTATATGTGGGCTACAAATTACAGCATGAAAATCCAGCTATTTTAAATGAGTTTGCCAATTCCAGCCATCACTTCTGAGTGCGCAGAAATTTCTGACATTTTTTGTGGTACTGTTACATTTCTGTGGAGTATCTTATATAATTTCTTGACACCATTTTGCTGCACAAAAAATACTTAGCTGTCAAAAAAATATTTAGATCCAGGGCAGATATTTTACACTGGGTTTTGTCCGCCATATCATTGCGCTCAAAATTGTGCCATTTCAGGCCTCCATAGAGTATTTTTTGCTGTGTCTTAGCCTACTTGTTAACAAAATTTAGCTGGGCAAAAAAAAAAATACAGGCCAGATATTTGAAAGTGGGCTATCTCTGTCAGAAGTCTCATCTATCTGTGGTCTACAAATTGTTGCTTTTCAGGCCTCCATTCCACTGTATTTGCTGTCTGTTACCCTAGTACTATACACTATTTTGTGGTAAAAAATAAAAAAATACAGGCTACATATTGAAGAGTGTGGTATCTCCGTCAGATGCCTGATCTATCTGTGAGCTTCAAATTGTGGAATTTCAGGCCTCCATTCCACTGTATTTGCTGTCTGTTACCCTAGTTCTATACACAATTTTAGGGTAAAAAATAAAAAACAGGCCACATATTGAACAGTGTTGTATCTTTGTCAGACGCATTATCTATCTGGGGGCTACAAATTGTGGAATTTCAGGCCTCAAGTCCACTGTATTTGCTGTCTGTTACCCTAGTTCTATACACTATTTAGGGGTAAAAAGTAAAAAAATACAGGCCACATATTAAACAGTGTGGTATCTTCGTCAGATGCCTCATCTATCTGTGGGCTACAAATTGTGGCATTTCAGGCCTCCATTCCACTGCATTTGCTGTGTCTTACCCTAGTTATTGACACCAGTTTGATGACAAAATATCAATTTTCACCTACATTCCAGATATTTTAAAGTGTGGATTTCCCCGCACACTATTCACATACAAGTTCGCTCCCAATTCACCCATCTGTAATGAACGTGGAAAATATTGTAGTCCATTTAAAATGGGCAAGGCGCGTGGCAAGGGACGGGGAAGTGGACCTTATGGTGATGGTGATGGAGCATGCAGAGGCCGAGACTGTGGGAAAGCTGAAATTGTGCCACAACAAACACCGACATCCTCTCGCATGACCTTCCTGTCCAAATTCATAGGGAACCGCAGGACAGCACTATTGAAGCCAGAGCAGTGTCAAAAGGTTGTTGGTTCGATAGAGGATAATTTTTCCAGTCATTTTTCCACCACCACCAGCACCCTGTCTTACTTATGGTCAAGTCTGAGTAGCCGTGAATCTGGACCGCATATTCCTCACCCTGATCCTCCTCCCTCCTGCCATGCCGAGTGCCCAGAGACAACTGATCCCACACTTAGACACTCCGAAGAGCTGTTCACTTATCCATTTATAGATTCGGGCCTCTCGCCCTGTCCACTTGAAGTGGGGCTAGATGAGATCGCATGTGGCGATACCCAAATATTTGAACAGCCATGTTCACATGAAGGCAACGGTGGGAACGTGTCACTACAGATGGACGATGATGAGACACAATTGCGAGAAAGTCAGGATGAGAACCAGGGTGGGGAAGTGGAAGCCAAGGTGGTGGATGATATAGTAACTGACCCAACCTGGCAGGAGGACATGCAGAGTGAGGACAGAAGCACACATGGGGAGGGAGGTGTAGCACCGCAACATGCAGGAAGAAGCAGTGTGGTGTCCGCAGACAGAAGGTGGGCAATCGTTCCTTGTAACAGCAACACAATGGAAGTTGGCAGTACAATTGATAGGTCTTCCCGAGTCTGGTTGTTTTTTAAAGACTCTGCTGATAACCCCAAACAGGCCATTTGCACCACTTGCCATGCCCGCATCAGCAGGGGTAGCAAAACCAACAGCCTGACCACCACCAGCATGATCAGGCACATGGCAGCAAAGCACCCAACTTTGTGGGCCAAACACCAGGCTCCAGGAACAGTGTCTGTGGGTGAAAACACATCTTCTTCCACTGTTGTGCGTGCAAGCCAATCCCTTGTCCATGTTGAATGCGAAGATGCCTCCTGCCCTGCACCTGTCATTGCCCACACAACTACCACTGTCATCAAGCATGTCCACGTCCTTGTCCCAGCGCAGCCTTCAGTTGTCCATACCCCAGTCTTTGGAACGCATGTGTAAATACGCAGCCATCCCCCCACAGGCCACAGTACTAAATTCACACATTTCTCGTCTGCTTGCGCTCGAAATGTTGCCTTTTAGGCTCGAGGAGACAGACGCTTTCCACAACCTGATGGTGGCGGCCATCCCAAGGTACTCTGTCCCAAGCTGCCACTATTTCTCCTGGTGTGCCGTCCTGGCATTACAGAAGCACGTGTCCCACAACATTACCCGTGCCCTGAACAATGCTGTTTACTGGGAAAGTCCATCTAACCACGGACACGTGGCAAGTGCTTGTAGGCAGGGATGCTACATCTCGCTGACTGCACTCTGGGTTAACATAGTGGAAGCCGGGGCCCAAAGGGAACTTGCGATGGAACATGTCCACCCAACGTCGAGGATTGCGGGCTCTACGTCAATCAGGGTTGCCCCCACAGTCTACAGCTCCTGCACCTCCTCCTCCTCTTCAGCCTCCATCTCCTAGATGACAACATCAGTCACAAGCTGGAAGCACTGCAGCACTGCCTCAGCCAAGCTTCAACAGGCTGTAGTGAAGCTAATATGCTTAAGTGACAAACCGCACAATGCTGAAGAGTTGTGTACAGCTCTGAAATAGCAGGCCGATGTGTGGCTGATACCGCTGAACCTACAACCAGGCATGGTCGTGTGTGATAATGGCCGGAACCTGGTGGCAGCTCTGAGGCGAGGCGAGCTCACACACATTCCATGCCTGGCCCATGTGCTTAACCTCGTTATTCAATAGTTTATCAAAAGCTACCCGGAGCTGCCAGATCTGCTTGTCAAAGTATACCACCTGTGTGCCCATTTTAGAAAGTCAGCTCCAGCTTCCGCTGCTCTTGCCGTGCTTCAGCAGCGTTTGCAGCTTCCTGTTCACCGACTGGTGTGCGATGACCCCACGCGTTGTAGCTCAACACATCACATGTTGGAAAGGATTTTTGAGCAGAAGAGGGCAGTTGTTGACTACCAAGGCAATCTGTATTCAGTTCAGACTCTGCACATAAGACCTCAGGAGTGGACATGGATGTCAAACATATGTACCATCCTACAAAACTTTGAGGAGTCCACCAAGATGGTGAGCGGCGATGACGCCATAACTAGCGTCACCATCCCGCTTCTCTGTCTTTTGAAACACTCTCTGCTCACAATCAAAGAGGTGGCATTGCAGGCTGAACATGATGACACGGAGCAAGGAAGCATACAGGACGATTACACACAGCCCAGCCTCATGTCATCACAACTTTGATTGGTTGACAATGAGGAATAGGAGCTACTTTCATGCGCTGTAGACGGTACTACAAGCACAACTGTCATACCATATGTTCAGCGTGGATGGCCTGAGGACAGGGAGGAGGAGGAGAGCATGGTTAGTCATCCTCATGGTGAGGACACGGAAGTTTTGCCTATTAGCAGTCTGCCATGCATGGCTGACTTTCTGTTGCACTGCCTTTCCCGTGAAACTCGTATTGTCAAAATTTTGGCTGACAGTCATTACTGGTTGGTGACACTTCTAGACCCACGCTACAAGGAGAGCTTTCAATCTCTTCTTCCAGAGGCAGACAGGTGTACTAAAATGTTGCAGTACCAGAAGGCCCTTGCTGTGGAATTATTAAAAAAATTTCCATCTGAAAACACTGGCGGCAGAAGTCACAGTTCGTTGGACAACCAAGGAGTTCAGGCGAGAAAGACACAACTCCAATCCAGCAGAGGTAGGGGAACACTGGCAGAGTTCTGGGAGAGTTTTTTCAGACCCTCCCATCAAATTGACCCTGAGGCGCTGGGTACTCTCACAAGGAGTGCAAAGTTTTGGAAGATGGTGAAGGAGTACCTTTCTGACTGTACCAACATCCTCCAAGATTGCTCTGTGTCTTTTAATTGGCATGAACTGGCACTCTAAGCCTTGGAGGTCGTGGCCTAAAAGCTTGTTTCTAATATGTTTGTATGCAAAGAAAATCAATAAGATATGAGGCCAAATAAAGTTTTGCAATTAAAATAAAATCAAGGTATAAAAAAATAGATGTAAAAAGAGAAACACCACAAATGAAGCAATTGGTAAGTAGACCTGGTCTGTAAGATATAAAGAAATATATAAACATGAAGTACAGTGTGTCAAAAATAGTATCCAATAAGTGTCATTTCTCCTTGCGGAGAATGACATGCTAAGCATGCCGAGATGAGGAGACTTAAAGCAGCAATGCCCCTCTGGGAAATATGCAAATTGTCTCTTCAGAGAGGAAGAGGACTAGAACTCTAGTGCCACCTATTGGAAGTAGCAGTCCTAAAAGTCAATGTCGACTCTTTAACGAGCCTTAGTTACATGACTTAGGATAAAAATCATACTAGAATCTCAATTTGCAGACGCTGTGTTTTTCGGGGTACTGCCCCTCTTAAGTGCTACGTATAAGAACTGGTTTGGCTGTGTGAGAGGCATCTGACCGATATCCAAGAGGTATCATTTCTTCTTGCGGAGAATGACATGCTAAGCATGTCGAGATGAGGAGACTTAAAGCCGCAATGCTCCTCTGGGAAATATGCAAATTGTCTCTTCAGAGAGGAAGAGGACTAGAACTCTAGTGCCACCTATTGGAAGTAGCAATCCTAAAAGTCAATGTCGACCCTTTAACGAGCCTTAGTTACATGACTTAGGATGAAAACCAAACCAGAATCTCAATTTGCAGACACTGTGTTTCGGGGTACTGCCCCTCGTCATTGCAAAGTATGAGATCTGGTTTGGCTGTGTGAGAGGCGTCTGACCAAAAATGGTATGAATACATTATAAAATGGGTACATGTATATGTATACAGTTTGACAGCCAGTAAAGAGTGGGGGGCAGAGAACCATCCCCACTTTCTGTAATCTCTTTAGAGTGACTTGTCAGGCTAAAAATATCACTTTGGCTATTGTCTTTTGCTGTTTAATACAGTTTTGCAATCTAAAAAAATATTCTTTATTTTTTTGGAGCTTTTAAAAGTGCAGATAGTGCACATTAAATCTGTGCTCTTTACTTGGTCCTTAATTTGCTCCCCCTTTGCCTTGCACAAGTGCTTCCGGAATGCACACAATCTCCAGCCCCTGCTCATTGCCTCTGACTGCTAAGCATCATGAAAAGGGATACTGTGCTGTCCCTAATAACAATGGGGCACTGTGTGATGGGATACTGTGCTGTCCCTAATAACAATGGGACACTGTGTGATGGGATACTGTGCTATCCCTAATAACAATGGGACACTGTGTGATGGGATACTGTGCTGTCCCTAATAACAATGGGGCACTGTGTGATGGGATACTGTGCTGTCCCTAATAACAATGGGACACTGTTATGATGAGTCACTGAAGGAGGAAAAAAACAAAATACCAGCTAAGTCCAGAAAAACCAAAGAGGTTGGCAGCTATCGGATTGCAGACCCCTGAACCTATCCACAACAACTAGCAGTAGCCGTGGGGGGTTCCTACAGTGCCCTAGACCCCTCGATCACAGCCGGAGAGCTACATAGCCTAAAGACAGAAAGGGGGAAAACTGCCCCAGAGCAGACCCCAAAGCAATAGGCAGCCCCCAACATATAATGACGGTGAAGCAAGATGAAAACACTAACAAAGATAGAAAGATAGGTTGAGCAAATGATGGGGCCCAAGCTAACTACATAGGACAGGATAGGAAAGCTGCTGTCTGCCATCCGCAAAAACCCTATCAAAATGAGCCAACCGACTGATAGGAAAAACAGGCCCTGAAGTCGCTAGGCTTCAAAAGACTATATCAGCACTCAGGTATATTCTGAAGACAGAGCAAAAAATCAACAGATCAGAGACAAAAATGGAATTCAGCTCACCCCCGGCCGGGGATGGCAGAACTCCCAAAAAACAAGGCAAAACAAAAACAAAACTGAAGAGTACAAAGCAGAGCAGAAGAACTTAGTGTCAGGAACACCGCACTACACTTCCTCACTGAGCCAGTGCGCGTGTCCTGAGTGTCAGCGCCGGCGTGCAGCCTCCGCTGAGCAGTGACTCACCCGCAATGTAGTGGTACCGGGGTCAGGTACAGCCAGAAAGTACCGATGCACAGGACCTGTGGATGCTGAAGTTTAGGAAGCCAGCATAGGACCTATGGTCATGTGAATGGTCATGTGACTGCAAGGGGGCAGGGCTTAGCATCCTGCACACAGAGAAGGAAGAGAACTCAGAGTCCAAGCAAAGCAGAGGTTATGCACAGTACAGACCAGCGAGGTACAGGAGGGATAAACAGATGGGAGGTCAGACAAAGCCAAAGGTCATACACAGGATCACAGTACAGTACCAGGGAGGAGACAGAGCGGATAATCAGGGCCAAGCAGAGATCAAAACCGAACAGACATATAAGGTACCAGGCAGAATCCAAAGCGATATCCAGGGAACAGACCAAGTCATACACAGAGAATCAAGTAACCAGAACACAGCACAAACACACTCAGGGGTCACCACACAATGCCAAGGGCGAAAGTATAACTGACAGGGATGGGAGCGTCCTGAGGCTATAAGAAGCCTCCCCCAGAACCAGGGAGAGGCCACAATCATAGCCCCAGGTGTGCAGGTAAGCCTGCACCGGGATCACAACCTTTAACCCCAGAAATGCCAGTCATCAGCACTGGTTCCAAACATTAACCCCACGTGTGCGAGTCAAACCCGCACTGAGATCATGACAGTACCCCCCTCTCAACGGGGGGCCTCTGGACCCCCAGGCTTGCCCGGGTACTTAGCATGGAAAGCCCGCACCAGGCGATCAGCATGCATCAACCGGGCCGGTACCCAGGACCTGTCCTCCGGTCCATACCCCTTCCAATGAACCAGGTACTGTACCGACCGCCATACCAACCTGGAATCTACGATATGACCAACCTCGTACTCCACCTGCCCCTCGACCAAAACCGGAGGAGCAGCAGACTCGGAGTCTCCTCGTACTGCTTCAAAAGGTTTCAGTAGAGATTTGTGGAAGACGTTAGGGATCTTGAAAGAGGGTGGAAGGCACAGCCTATACGCCACTGGATTGATTTTTTCCACAATCTTGTACGGGCCAATGAATTTGGGTCCCAACTTGGCTGACGGAATCTTTAACTTAATGTTTCGCGTGGAGAGCCAAACTTTCTCTCCCACCCGAAACATGGGACCAGGTGTTCGTTTCCTGTCCGCGAAAAACTTATACCTGCCTTGAGACCTAGATATACGCCGCTGGACTTCTGCCCATGTATCTTTTAACCGCTGAACAGAATCCTCAGCCCCGGGACACCCCGAATCCAGACGAGAAAACTCACCAAAATGAGGACTGAACCCATAGTTAATCAAGAAAGGGGACCTACCAGTGGATTGACTCACCCGACTATTGAAGGCAAATTCAGCCAACGGCAGTGCATCGCACCAGTCATTCTGTCTAGCAGAGGTTAGACACCTGAGGATCTGTTCCAGGGACTGGTTAGTGCGCTCCGTCTGCCCATTGCTCTCAGGATGGTATGCAGACGAAAAGGACAGAGACATACCTAATTTTTTGCAGAAAGCACACCAAAACTTAGCCACAAACTGCACACCACGATCAGACACCACATTCAGGGGTACCCCATGCAACCGGATCACATGCTGCACAAACAACCTGGACAACGTCTCAGCTGACGGTAGTGCGGACAGGGGTACGAAATGAGCCTGCTTAGAAAACCTGTCCACCACTACCCATACCACTGTATTACCCTTAGATGGAGGGAGATTGGAAACAAAATCCATGGATAAATGAGTCCATGGCCTTTCGGGCACTGCCAAGGGTATCAGCTCCCCTGCCGGCCGGCTATGAGAGCTTTTAGAACGAGCGCAGACCCCACAACCAGCAATGAATTTTTTTATGTCCGAACCAAGGGTAGGCCACCAAAAGATCCTAGCCACCGCCAGACGTGTGGCTGAAATACCAGGGTGAGCACTCAGCTTGGATTCATGGAACTCCTGCAAGAGTTTCAGGCGAAGTTGCTCTGGGACAAACAACTTCCCCTCCGGCTTGGCCGCTGGGGCCCGCGACTGGGCCCCCAGAATCTCCCGTTCCAATTCAGATGAGACCTCTGCTATCACAACCCCAGGGTGAAGAATGGAGGACGGTGGCTCAGGGGGCGACACCGGCTGAAAACTGCGTGATAAGGCGTCAGCCTTGACATTCTTAGACCCTGGACGAAATGTAATCGTAAACTGAAAACGGGAAAAAAAAAGTGACCAACGGGCCTGTCTGGGCGTTAGTCTTTTAGCAGACTCAATGTACGACAGATTTTTGTGATCCGTGATCACCGTAACCGGGTGACTGGCCCCCTCCAAAAAGTGCCTCCATTCTTCAAACGCCAATTTGACCACAAGAAGCTCTCTATTGCCTACGTCGTAATTTCTTTCCGCAGCAGAGAACTTCTTGGAAAAGAAAGCACATGGCCTGAGGTTGGTTAGAGTGGCAGGCCCTTGGGACAACACCGCCCCCACCCCCACCTCAGAGGCGTCCACTTCCACGACGAATGGTTTGGACGGATCTGGCTGCACTAACACAGGAGCAGACATAAAACATTTTTTCAGCGTTGCAAAGGCCTCTTTTGCGAGCGAGGACCAATTTCTCACATCCGCACCTTTGCATGTTAGATCCGTGAGAGGTTTGACCACTTGCGAAAACCCCCGGATAAATTTGCGGTAATAATTGGCGAACCCCAAGAAGCACTGAAGACCCTTAAGATCTCGGGGTTGCACCCAATCCGCAATGGCCTGCACCTTCTTGGGGTCCATGCGAAAACCCTCACCGGATACAATTAACCCCAAAAAGGACAACTCTTGTACACAGAATACACATTTCTCCAATTTGGCATACAAATGATTTTCTCTAAGCCTTTGGAGCACAGTTCGTACATGTTCCAAATGAGAATACTTGTCGGGGGAATATATCAAAATATCATCTAAGTAGATAACGACAAAATGACCAATGAGATCCGAGAATACCACGTTGATGAAATTCTGAAATATGGCAGGGGCGTTGGTAAGACCAAACGGCATGACTAAATTCTCAAATAGTCCCTCAGTCGTGAGGAACGCGGTTTTCCATTCATCCCCCTCCCGGACCCTTATCAAATTATATGCCCCCCGAAGGTCAAGTTTAGAAAACCACTTTGCCCCTGATAGCTGGTTACATAAATCGGGAATCAACGGAAGGGGGTACGTATTCCGTACAGTAATTTGATTAAGCTCCCGGAAGTCGATACAGGGACGTAACCCGCCATCTTTTTTCTTTACAAAAAAGAAACCTGCCGCTACAGGTGAGACTGAAGGACGTATGTGTCCTTTGCGCAGACTTTCAGTAATGTACTCCTTCATAGCCAAACGCTCAGGACCAGACAAATTAAACAGACGGGCTTTGGGTAATTTAGCCCCCGGGACCAGCTCAATAGCACAGTCAAAGGGTCTATGTGGCGGTAACGTCTCGGCCTCGCTTTCGGAGAATACATCTTCGAAGTCCTTCAGGCATTCCGGAATACCTTCCAGCTCGACAGATGATACAGACACAGATTTAACTGGTTCAGCCAGCAGTGCGGATTTATCACATAACTCAAAATCATTAAACCCCCATTGAACAATCTCCCCTGTTTTCCAGTTAATAACTGGGTTATGGCGTTGTAACCAGGGCATGCCCAACACCAACCCTGCAGGTAGATTGTCCGGCACAAAACAACTTAGGTTTTCCACATGAGTAGTGCCCACTCTGAGCGAAAACACATCAGACATAAAGCAAATTCCCTCCTTAGTGAGGGGAGAGGAGTCAATGGCCATCACTAGAGTTGAGCGATACCGTCCGATACTTCAAAGTATCGTATCGGATGGTATCGGCCGATCTTTAAAAAAAGTATCGGTATCGCCGATTCCGATACCGGAAGTCCCATTCAAGTCTATGGGACTTCCGGTATCGGAATAAGAAAAACCCTTTCCTGCCCTTGTACAGCCTCTCTGGGGTCTGTACGGGCCTTTCGGGGGGCTGTGCCGGCCTGCCAGGGGGTCTGTGCAGGCTCCGGTGGTCTGTGCCGGCCTGCCGGTGGTCTGTGCAGGCTCCGGGGGGCTGTGCCGGCCTGCCGGGGGGCTGTGCCGGCCTGCCGGGGGGCTGTGCAGGCTCCGGGGGGCTGTGCCGGCCTGCCGGGGGGCTGTGCCGGCCTGCCGGTGGTCTGTGCAGGCTCCGGGGGTCTGTGCAGGCATCGTCCGATGGGACTACAAGTCCCATCGGGCGATGCCTGCTACCATGACAGTGATTGACACATTAGCCAATGATGGGACAGTAGTAGTCCCATCATCCGGCTAATGTGTTAAATGTAAAAAAAAAAAAAAAAATTACATGCTACATACATACAACATGCATACTACATACATGCTACATTCATACTACATACTACATACATGCTACATTCATACTACATAAATACTACATGCAACATACATACTACATATATACTACATGCATGCTACATACATACTGCATGCTACATACATACCACATATATACTACATATATACTACATGCATGCTACATGCTACATACATAACACATATATACTACATGCATGCTACATACATACTACATGCTACATACTACATATATACTACATGCATGCTACATACTACATGCTACATACATACTACATATATACTACATGCATGCTACATACATACTGCATGTTACATGCATGCTACATACATACTACATACATACTACATGCTACATACATACTACATATATACTACATACATACTACATGCATGCTACATACATACCACATACATAACACATATATACTACATGCATGCTACATACATACTACATGCTACATACATACCATATACATACTACATGCATGCTACATACATACTACATGCATGCTACATACATACTACATGCTACATACATACTACATATATACTACATGCATGCTACATACATACTACATGCTACATACATACTACATATATACTACATGCATGCTACATACTACATGCTACATACATACTACATACATACTACATGCTACATACATACCACATATATACTACATACATACAATACATTCATACAATACATACATAGACATACAGTACATATAACATAGAGTAACATACTTACCAATACTTGTCACATTGTTCCCCGAAGCCATTGTCTTTTCTGGGATAAATATTAACATAACAAACCACAAAAATACTCACCCACGATCCGAAGCAGTCCACGAGTGTGTCCCACGACGATCTTGGGTAGAGAACTGCAGCATCAGCTGTTGCTGCCGTTCTCTACGGGCTGCCGGAATCCAATGACGGAAGGTAGGTATCCTTCCGCACTGTATTCCTCCGCCACTTAAAAAAAAAAAAAGTCCCTAGTCTCACTTTATGCCATTGCTGTGTGGGAAATTCCCACGCAGCAATGGCATAAAGTGAGACTAGGGACTTTTTTTTTTTTTAAGTGGCGGAGGAATACAGTGCGGAAGGATACCTACCTTCCGTCATTGGATTCCTGCAGCCCGTAGAGAACGGCAGCATCATCTGATGCTGCAGTTCTCTACCCAAGATCGTCGTGGGACACACTCGTGGACTGCTTCGGATCGTGGGTGAGTATTTTTGTGGTTTGTTATGTTAATATTTATCCCGGAAAAGACAATGGCTTCGGGGAACAATGTGACAAGTATTGGTAAGTATGTTACTCTATGTTATATGTACTGTATGTCTATGTATGTATTGTATGAATGTATTGTATGTATGTAGTATATATGTGGTATGTATGTAGCATGTAGTATGTATGTAGTATGTATGTAGCATGCATGTAGCATGTAGTATGTATGTAGCATGCATGTAGTATATATGTAGTATGTATGTAGCATGCATGTAGTATATATGTAGCATGTATGTAGTATGTATGTGGTATGTATGTAGCATGTAGTATGTATGTAGCATGCATGTAGTATATATGTAGTATGTATGTAGCATGTAGTATGTATGTAGTATGTATGTAGTATGTATGTGGTATGTATGTAGCATGTAGTATGTATGTAGCATGCATGTAGTATATATGTAGTATGTATGTAGCATGTAGTATGTATGTAGTATGTATGTGGTATGTATGTAGCATGTAGTATGTATGTAGCATGCATGTAGTATATATGTAGTATGTATGTAGCATGTAGTATGTATGTAGTATGTATGTGGTATGTATGTAGCATGTAGTATGTATGTAGCATGCATGTAGTATATATGTAGTATGTAGTATGTATGTAGTATGTATGTGGTATGTATGTAGCATGTAGTATGTATGTAGCATGCATGTAGTATGTATGTAGTATGTATGTAGCATGCATGTAGCATGCATGTAGTATGTATGTAGCATGCATGTAGTATGTATGTAGTATGTATGTAGCATGCATGTAGTATGTATGTAGTATGTATGTAGTATGTATGTAGTATGTATGTAGTATATATGTAGTATGTATGTAGCATGTAGTATGTATGTAGCATGCATGTAGTATATATGTAGTATGTATGTAGCATGCATGTAGTATGTATGTAGTATGTATGTAGTATGTATGTAGTATGTATGTAGCATGCAGTATGTATGTAGCATGTATGTAGTATGTATGTAGCATGTAGTATGTATGTAGCATGCATGTAGCATGTATGTAGTATGTAGTATGTATGTAGCATGTAGTATGTATGTAGCATGCATGTAGTATGTATGTAGTATTTTTTTTTTTTTTTTTTTTAACATTTAACACATTAGCCGGATGATGGGACTACTACTGTCCCATCATTGGCTAATGTGTCAATCACTGTCATGGTAGCAGGCATCGCCCGATGGGACTTGTAGTCCCATCGGACGATGCTTGCACAGACCCCCGGACATCAGCACAGCCCCCCGGCAGGCCGGCACAGCCCCCCGGCAGGCCGGTACAGACCCCCACAGGGTGCACAGACCACCGGCAGGCCGGCACAGCCCCCCGGCAGGCCGGTACAGACCCCGGGCAGTCCACACAGCCCCCCGGCAGGCCGGCACAGCCCCCCGGCAGGCCGGCAGAGACCCCCGGAAGGCCCGAAATGACGGCGCATCATGATGCGCACACACCGCGCATCATGATGACGTCAGGCCGTCAATCAACTGAACTTCCGATTCCGATGCCGAATTCCGATATTGAAAAAATATCGGAAGTCGGTATCGGAATTCCGATACAGCAAGTATCGGCCGATACCCGATACTTGCGGTATCGGAATGCTCAACACTAGCCATCACCTTGATCGGAACCTTGAGCCTAACTGTCCCTATCTTGCAGTGTGTGACCAGTTGGGAGTCAATGAGGTTAATAGATGATCCGCAGTCGACGAAGGCTGTAGAGGAAAAAGAACTACCGTCCACAAACAGTTCCACAGGCAGTAACACTTTAGAAAACGAGGAAAATGGTACCTGAGGGTCTGAGCAGCCTCCCCGTTGACTACCCAGACCTAGTCGTTTCCCGCCGACCGGGTTTGAAGACGGGCAATTCGGGCACTCCCTTTTCCAATGTCCCGTTTTACCGCAGTAAAAGCATAACTGCTTGTCCTTCCGGCGTTTCCTCTCCGTATCCTTCAGGGAGAGGGCGCCTACATCCATGGGCTCAGGGGCAGTCTCTTTTCCACTGGGGAACAATGGAGTCTCCACCTGCATCACCCCTCTGGCCCGCAGCCTGCGGTCCATCCGGACGGCCTGGGTCATGGCGTCCTCGAGAGAGTTAGGTGGGGAATGTAACGCCAAGGCATCCTGCAGCCGCTCGGACAAGCCTCTGCGAAAGAGTCCTCGGAGTGCGGCGTCGCTCCAAGAGACCTCTGCCGCCCAGCGGCGGAACTCAGAACAAAACCACTCAGCTGTGTGTTTCCCCTGACAGACACTCATCAACATGTCCTCTGCCAATCGCACTCGGTCAGGTTCATCATAAATGTGCCCGAGGGCCTCAAAGAATGCGTTCACTGACATACGTTCAGGAGCAGAGGAAGACAGAGAGAAGGCCCATGCTTGCGGAGCCCCCCGAAGTAGGGAAATAATGACCCCCACCCTCTGGAACTCATCCCCGAAGGAGCGGGGCCTTAGAGAAAAAAAAAGCTTGCATCCTTCTATGAAAGACCGGAACTCCTTTTTGTCTCCTGAGAAAAAGTCTGGTAATTTGACCGGAGATTCGGGGGACGCTAATGACACATCCCTACCCCCAGAACCAGAAGCCCCTGCATCGACAGCCCCCTGCACAGTAACCACCAACTGTTGCTGGGTCTGGGCCATCGTGCGTTGTTCCACATTGAGCTTATGGAACATTTGGGTCAGGTGCTTGACCTGATCAGACAAGGCTTGTATGGGATCCATGAGGATAACACACGCTTTTTTTTTTTTTTTTTTTTTCCGAAGAAAAAAAAACTGAAATGGTCAGTTATAATGTCAGGAACACCACACTACACTTCCTCACTGAGCCAGTGCGCGTGTCCTGAGTGTCAGCGCCGGCATGCAGCCTCCGCTGAGCAGTGACTCACCCGCAATGTAGGGGTACCGGGGTCAGGTACAGCCAGAAAGTACCGATGCACAGGACCTGTGGATGCTGAAGTTTAGGAAGCCAGCATAGGACCTATGGTCATGTGAATGGTCATGTGACTGCAAGGGGGCAGGGCTTAGCGTCCTGCACACAGAGAAGGAAGAGAACTCAGAGTCCAAGCAAAGCAGAGGTTATGCACAGTACAGACCAGCGAGGTACAGGAGGGATAAACAGATGGGAGGTCAGACAAAGCCAAAGGTCATACACAGGATCACAGTACAGTACCAGGGAGGAGACAGAGCGGATAATCAGGGCCAAGCAGAGATCAAAACCGAACAGACATATAAGGTACCAGGCAGAATCCAAAGCGATATCCAGGGAACAGACCAAGTCATACACAGAGAATCAAGTAACCAGAACACAGCACAAACACACTCAGGGGTCACCACACAATGCCAAGGGCGAAAGTATAACTGACAGGGATGGGAGCGTCCTGAGGCTATAAGAAGCCTCCCCCAGAACCAGGGAGAGGCCACAATCATAGCCCCAGGTGTGCAGGTAAGCCTGCACCGGGATCACAACCTTTAACCCCAGAAATGCCAGTCATCAGCACTGGTTCCAAACATTAACCCCACGTGTGCGAGTCAAACCCGCACTGAGATCATGACACTTAGCTTTGAGATGCAGGAATCAGACTGGTCTCCAAGAATCCAGCAGGAAAATCACCAGCCAGGAAGAAGGGCGTCGGCAGCCTTATATCCAGTCCTCAATTCCAGCCACCCAGTTATCATCTAGCTGCCCAGGTGTTTGGTAATCAGTCTCACTACCTTCCTTCACCAGAGGAGGGAGTTCATCAGACCTCAATGGTGAAGGGAAAAATGAACTCACAACAGTACCTCCCCCTTGAGGAGGGGTCACCGAACCCTCATCCATGCCACCAGGGCGATCCGGGTGAACCCGATGAAAGGCACGCACCAATCTTTCGGCATGAATATCAGAGGCAGAGACCCAGGAATTATCCTCCTGACCATAACCCTTCCACTTAACCAAATACTGGAGTCTCCGTCTAGCCAGACGGGAATCCAGTATCTTCTCTACCTCATATTCCATGTTACCTTCAACCAATATAGGGTCAGGAGGTGCCACCACAGGAACTACTGGTTCAACAAACCTCTTCTACAAGGACTTATGAAACACATTATGAATTTTAAATGTGACAGGAAGAGCCAACCGAAAAGAGACCAGATTAATAATCTCCAAAATCTTGTAAGGTCCAATAAATCTAGGCTTAAACTTAGGAGAAGCCACCTTCATAGCGATATTTTTAGATGACAACCAAACCATATCACCCACCTTAAACTGGGGACTAACGGTCCTACACCGGTTGGAAAACTGCTGGGCCTTTTCCTGGGAGAGAGACAACTTATCCACTACTTGGTCCCAGATCTGGTGCATTCTCTCCACCACAGTGTCAACACCTGGGAAGGCAGAGGGCTCCACCTGCCCTGAAGAAAATCGAGGGTGAAAACCAAAGTTACAAAAAAAAAGGTGACATCAAAGTGGCAGAACTAGCTGTATTATTTAAAGCAAATTCGGCCAAGGGCAAAAATGAAACCCAATCATCCTGATCGGCAGAAATAAAACATCTCAAATACGACTCCAAAGTCTGGTTTGTTCTCTCTGTCTGCCCCTTGGTCTGAGGGTGAAACGCAGAGGAGAAGGACAACTGAATTCCCAGCTTGGAACAGAAAGTCCTCCAAAATCTAGACACAAACTGAACTCCTCTGTCAGATACAATGTTCTCAGGAATCCCGTACAAGCGAACCACCTGTTGAAAAAACAAGGGCACCAACTCAGAGGAAGATGGCAACTTAGGGAGTGGTACAAGATGGACCATCTTAGAATGGCCTCCTGGGCACCGGCAAAGGCATCAACAAGCCACTAGAGCGAGAACAAGGTTTAGACCGGGAGCAAGTCCCACAGGACTGCACAAAATTCCTGACATCATGAGACAAGGCGGGCCACCAAAAAGACCGACTCACCAGATCTCTAGTACCAAAAATACCTGGATGACCAGCCAATGCAGAGCAATGAACTTCAGACATCACTCTCTTCCTCCACTGGTCAGGAACATACAACTTTCCACTGGGACAACGCTCAGGTTTGTCCTCCTGAAACTCTTCCAGAGCACGTCTCAAATCGGGCGAGATGGCAGAAAGAACTACCCCCTCGCCTAAGATGGTAGCAGGCTTAGTCACAACAGGAGAATCAGCAAGGAAACTCCTAGAGAGGGTGTCTGCCTTGACATTCTTAGTGCCCGGAAGAAAAGAGACCACAAAATCAAAACGTGTGAAAAACAAGGCCCACCTAGCCTGTCTAGGATTCAAGCGCTTGGCCGACTCCAGGTAAATCAAATTCTTGTGGTCAGTAAGGACCACGACTTGGTGTTTGGCTCCCTCCAACCAATGTCTCCACTTCTCAAATGCCGATTTCATGGCCAACAGTTCCCGATTCCCCACATCATAGTTACGTTCGGATGGGGAGAACTTTCGGGAAAAGAAAGCACAAGGATTCATTTTAGATGTCACAGGATCTTTTTGGGACAACACCGCTCCTGCACCAATCTCAGAAGCGTCCACCTCCACCTGAAACGGGAGTGAGACATCAGGTTGCCGCAAAACCGGAGCAGAAGTGAATCTTCACTTCAGCTCCTGAAAGGAAGAAACAGCCTCCGGAGACCAATTCAGCACATCAGCACCCTTCCTTGTCAAATCCGTCAATGGCTTGGCAATACCAGAAAAATTAGCTATAAATTTCCGATAAAAATTAGCAAATCCCAAAAACTTCTGGAGGGCCTTCAAAGAAGTGGGCTGAACCTAATCATAAATGGCCTGTACCTTGGCTGGGTCCATTTCAATAGTTGACGGAGACAAAATAAATCCCAAAAATGAAACCCTCTGTACCCCAAAAAGGCATTTCGATCCCTTGACATACAGGGAATTCTCCCTCAAAATCCGGAACACAGTCCGAACATGTTCCACATGAGAGTCCCAATTCTTGGAGAAGATCAAAATATCATCCAGATAGATAATCAAAAATGTATCCACAAAGTCTCGGAATATATCGTTCATGAAGCACTGGAAGACAGAAGGGGCATTAGTGAACCCAAAAGGCATCACCAGGTACTCAAAATGTCCCTCCGGAGTATTAAACGCCGTCTTCCATTCATCCCCATGCTTAATGCGAATAAGATTATATGCCCCCCTGAGGTCAAGCTTGGTAAACCAGCAAGCACCTTTAACTCTGGAGAATAGATCAGAAATCAGGGGTAACGGATACTGATATTTAACAGTAATTTTGTTGAGGGCACGATAGTCAATACAAGGCCTTAATGAACCATCCTTTTTAGCCACGAAAAAAAAAACAGCACCTAAGGGTGTAGAGGATGGTCTAATATGACCCTTCTCCAATGCCTCCTTAATATAGGATCGCATAGCCTCGTGCTTGGGTACAGATAAATTGAAAAGCCGACCCTTGGGGAATTTACACCCCTGGTTCAGCTCAATTGCACAGTCATAACTCCTATGAGGAGGCAAAGACGCAGACTCATTCTCACTAAATACATCATAAAAGTCGGCCAAATAGTCAGGAACATCATGCGACTGGGGAGAGGTGGAGAAAACAGGAGCATCACTAAGGGCACACCGACAACCCCAACTCACCACAGACAAAGATTTCCAATCCAGAACTGGATTATGGATTTGCAACCAGGGAAACCCCAGAACAATGGTTTCATGCAAATTATGCAACACCAAAAATCTGCAATTTTCTTGATGGTCTGGGGAGACCCGCATTACCACCTGGGTCCAAAACTGAGGTTTATTCTTCACCAAAGGAGTAGCATCAATACCCCTCAAAGGGATAGGCGTCCGCAGAGGTGTCATAGGAAATCCACAACGTTTAGCAAAATCCAAGTCCATCAGGTTCAGAACTGCTCCTGAATCCACAAAAGCCTTGGCGGAAAATGTGGACAGGGAGCAGATCAGAGTAATTGCCAGAAGAAACTTAGGTTGAACACCACCCACAGAAAACGTGTGTGCACAACGTTTCTCTCGTTTAGGGCAGACAGAAATAATATGCGAGGCATCTCCACAAAAAAAACACAGCTTATTACGCCTTCTGAACTCCTGACGTTGCACCCTAGACAAAACTCTATCACATTGCATAGGTTCAGACATTTGTTCAACAGGTGGCAACATCTCTCGTGTAGTTTTGCGTTCACGTAAACGCCGATCCACCTGAATGGCTAATGACATAGAATCGTCAAGACCAGAGGGAACAGGAAATCCCACCATAGTATCTTCTACAGTTTCTGACAAACCTTTCCGAAAGAGGGCTGCCAAGGCACCATCATTCCAGGTAGTAAGGACCGCCCACTTTCGGATTTTTTGACAGTACAACTCTGCCGAATCCCGACCCTGGCTTAATGCCAACAGGGTCTTTTCAGCCTGATCAATAGCATTAGGTTCATCATACAACAACCCCAAGGCTTGAAAAAATGCGTTCACATTATTCAGAATAGGATCATCAGGTTTCAAAGAAAACGCCCAATCCTGGGGATCGCCGCGCAGCAAAGAGATGACAATTTTAACCTGCTGCGCGGAGTTCCCTGACGAGTTAGGCTTCAAGGCAAAAAATAATTTACAATTATTCTTGAAATTCAAGAATTTAGACCGATCCCCAAAAAACACATCAGGAGTAGGAATCTTTGGTTCAGCAGCATGTGAATGAGCAAGATAGGCGGAAATTCCCCACACTTCAGCAGCGAGCTGCTCCACACGATCAGACAATTGCTTCATCTCCATTGAGAGAAAAATTCCCCCTACGGCCTCAGAGATATAGAGGAAAAAATATGCAATTCTCTCCTGCTATTGAGTACCCTAGGATCTGCGGTATGGCTGGTGATTCTGTTATGATGAGTCACCGAAGGAGGGAAAAAACAAAATACCAGCTAAGTCCAGAAAAACCAAAGAGGTTGGCAGCTATCGGATTGCAGACCCCTGAACCTATCCACAACAACTAGCAGTAGCCGTGGGGGGTTCCTACAGTGCCCTAGACCCCTCGATCACAGCCGGAGAGCTACATAGCCTAAAGACAGAAAGGGGGAAAACTGCCCCAGAGCAGACCCCAAAGCAATAGGCAGCCCCCAACATATAATGACGGTGAAGCAAGATGAAAACACTAACACAGATAGAAAGATAGGTTGAGCAAATGAAAATCACCAGCCAGGAAGAAGGGCGTCGGCAGCCTTATATCCAGTCCTCAATTCCAGCCACCCAGTTATCATCTAGCTGCCCAGGTGTTTGGTAATCAGTCTCACTACCTTCCTTCACCAGAGGAGGGAGTTCATCAGACCTCAATGGTGAAGGGAAAAATGAACTCACAACAGGACACTGTATGATGGGATACTGTGCTATCCCTAATAACAATGGGACACTGTGTGATGGGATACTGTGCTGTCCCTAATAACAATGGGGCACTGTGTGATGGGATACTGTGCTGTCCCTAATAACAATGGGACACTGTGTGATGGGATACTGTGCTATCCCTAATAACAATGGGACACTGTATGATGGGATACTGTGCTATCCCTAATAATAATAGGACACTGTGTGATGCGATACTGTGCTGTCCCTAATAACAATGGGGTACTGTGTGATGGGATACTGTGCTGTTCCTAATAACAATGGGACACTGTATGATGGGATACTGTGCTATCCCTAATAACAATGGGACACTGTGTGATGGGATACTGTACAGTCCCTAATAACAATGGGACACTGTGTGATGAGATACTGTGCTGTCCCTAATAACAATGGGGCACTGTGTGATGGGATACTGTGCTGTCCCTAATAACAATGGGACACTGTGTGATGGGATATTGTGCTGTCCCTTATAACAATGGGACACTGTGTGATGGGATACTGTGCTGTCCCTAATAACAATGGGACACTGTGGCTCACATAGTGATGGGGTACCGTGGCTAGTAATGTGACTCTGTGGTTGGAAGTGTAATGGGGTTTAGTGGCTACATTAAGCAGGGAGCACTATAAATGGCAGCGTAATGGTGCACACAGTGTGGCTAGAAGATACTGACTTTCATATATTACTTTGTCTGTGGTACATCAACTAGATATCACCTACAGTATATCTACATTAAAAAATGGCTTTCCAATTTTTTGCTGCTAACTACTGCTGCATATTGTGTACCAAAGCATTTTATCACCCGAAAAGTACTGTACTTGGTAATTGTGTTAGTCATTACATTGGTGATAAGATGAGGCTAAGGTTATAGTTTTACGCATAACAGTTATTTGGCCAAGAATTTCTTATTCTGATGGAATTCTTACATTTTTATATGACTGAAAAAAAGGATTGTGATTGACATAGAAAGACCATGTTATTTCTAAATAAACTGCGCATAGATTAAATAGCATATAGCATACATTCAGCAAATATAGTAAGAGCAAAGCAGCAGACAAAATCTCAAACTGAATGTGGCCAAAGCTGAACATGATTCCATATACAGCAGCTTGGATTTTGTTGACGCTCTTTGATGACAAGCCCTAAATTTCCAATTTATGCGTTATAGCTCAGCTGTGGAATCCTGCATTTTATTACTTTTCCTGCCTGTCCATCCACTATATCTTAAATGGTCATAAGAAGAAAGTTCTTCTCCTTGACAGTTGGTTTTAAATGGTAGCTCAACAGAGACATTCAATCCTGCCAAGGCGAGAATGTAAAACTGCCAGCTTGATTTAACAATATTACTACAAACCATACAGAAGCACATGAAATTCCTAAAACAAGTAGATACGCATACTACAGAACTAAACCACAGACCCTTACGCTGGGAATTTCCCATAATATAGGATGTGTATGGTGGGTGAATGAACAATGAGAACATAATATTCGGTAGAAGGGGCTGATTATTCCAATTACATGCAGACATCTGTTTCCCATGGTGGCTTGACATATTTTGATGTGAACCAGTTTCTCATAACTAAATGCGCAACTTGGATGAGATTTAGTTTTACAAGAATTTGAGGCTCACAAGAGGGTGTATGTTTTAAGTAGTCTTTTCTTTCTGTTTCCCTCCTGCTGTTTAATTTTGTTTTACTTTCTTGACTGAAATGCAATGGAATTAAAATGGAGAGATGTCTATGGGGGTATTGTTTCTTCTTGTGGAGAGTGTCAAGTCAGCATTAGAAGACATAAGCCATGCAATGCCCCTGTTGGAATTTAAATATGCAAATAGCTGCTTCAGAGAGGAAGAGGACTGAAAAGCTTGTGCCATATATTGGATGTAGTAATCCTTCAAGTCTATACCAACCCATTAATGAGCATTGCCACTTGACTTAGGAAAAGAAGTCACACTAGAAACTACATTTGCAGATACGTGTTTGGGAGTGTTGGCCCCTCATCAGTGCAAAGCAGTAGGGTTTATTTGACTTTTAGGACTGCTATATCCAATAAGTGTAATTAGAGTTCCTTTCCTCTCTGAAGAGGCTATTTGCATATTTAAAGGAAATTAGTCACCATGATTTTGCCACCTAATCCAAGAGGAGCATAATGTAGACACAGAGACACTGATTACAGCGGTGTATCACTTTCTGGGCTCCTAAAGGCCCCATCTCACATAACGAGATCATTAGCGAGATCGCTGCAATGTCACAGATTTTGTGACGCAACAGCGACCTCGCCAGCGATCTCGCTACATGTGACACATAGCGGTGACCGGCCCCCCTGCTGGATATCATTGATCGTGCTCAAATGTCCTAGGCCATTTTTTGATCGTTGGTGTCCCGCTGGCCAGCATGCATCGCTGTGTTTGACGCTGACGTGTGACCTTGTTGGAGACGCAGAACTCAGGGACGCAGGCGCGAGTCGTCAGAATAGCTGCTGTGTGACAAGGTCCCAACGAATGCCGAGGTCGTTATACGGATCGCCGGATCGTTGCTGCGTCATTGAATGGATCTCCCTGTTTGACAGCTTACTAGCGACCATGTAGCGACGTGCCAGCGATCCTTACCAGGTCATATCGTTGTCGGGATCGCTGGAGCGTCGCTTACTGTAACGGGACCCTTAGAGTAGTTTTGATAAATCACTGTTTGATCAGCAGATTATTACCATTAGAGTTTCTAATAAACCTGCTGCCAGATAGTCAAGCATATTCATGAGCTCTGTATAACCCCATCCCTACTACTGATTGGCAGCTTTCTGTATACATTGTACATGGGCAGAAACCTGCCAATCAGTGGTGTAGGCAGGGTTTTAGAGAGCTCAAAACTCAAATACTTCTAAAACCTGCAGCAGATGAAACAGTGATTTTATAAAAATGAAATCAAGCAGCCCAGTAAATAATACATAGCAGCCATCATGATCTCTGCCCCTACTTTATGCTACTCTCAGATGGAGTAGCACAATCCAAGTGTCAGATTCCCTTTAAGCTCCCATGGCATATAAGTCTCCTTACGCCAACATGACACTTTCCAAAAGGATAAACTATCCGCCTTAAACCTATTATTAGAGACCTCAAACCCAGCCAGATCAGACCTACCTACTTTCCACTGATGGAAGGGAAACACCTGAAACATGTGTCTGTAAATTAAGTTTCTGGTTTGGCTTCCCACCTGAAGCCATATGGCAAGGCTCGATAAAGGGTCAATATTGACTTTTAGGACCGCTACATCCAATAGGTGGCCCTAGAGATATTGTCCTCTTACTATTTGCACATTGCAGAGATGCAAATATTAATAATAGCACTATTTTACACATTTCCCTGATTGTGTCATTGCAAGATAAATAACATTTCATCTGAGATAAAACAGTGATGTGAAAGAATTCCAACAATTCAGCCTCATTTACTGCTTTACTGATAATGTTCACTTTTGTGTACATATCTGGATTTATCACGGTCATTAACTACTTTAACTCTGGCAAGAGCCTTGCAATAAAACCAGACTTTCATCAATGCAGCTTTTTCTTTTATTTTACATGTTTCAGACACAGGAGCAGATATACCAATACTTGCGGACATACAGTACACTAGCGGACAGTAGCATTCGCCCTTACTTTAACACACCGCAAGACGTTTCAGGAATGTGGCGCACATTACTGAGCAATGAAATGTGCTATCTACTTTTCCTAAATTTGGAGAAATTGTTGCACTTCACAATTTCGGTTTTTGTAATTGGGGTGTGTAATCATAACTAGAAGTGACATCGGCTCCAAAGCTCATTTTTAACCCCTTCATGATGGGGTCACTTCCCATTTTTGCATTTCATTTTATTCCTCCCCTTCCTTCCAGAACCCTAAGTCTTATATTTTTCTGTCCACATAGACATATGAGGTCTTGCTTATTGCAGAATGAGTTGTACTTTTGAATGACACCATTAATTTTACCACATAGTGTCCTGCAAAATAGGAAGAAAATCCAATTGTGGTGAAATTGTGAAAAAACTGCAATTCTGACATTGTTTTTTTAATTGTTTTTACATTGTACATTTTGTGGTAAAAATGACCCATCAATATGATTCTCCTCATGAATACGTTTACCCCGATATCCAACATGGCCAGTTTTTTTTTTACTTTTACTATTATAGTAGTGAAAAAAAATCAGAAGTTTGCAAAATAATATTTTTCAGGGTCTTGTGTCGCCATTTTTCGAGACCCGTAACATTTTTATTTTTTGGCTGTTTGAGCTCTATGATGGCTTATTTTTTGCGGGGCAAGACAATATTTTTATTAATATAATTTTATTAATATCATTTTGGGATAGATTGATCCCTTGTTACAGCTTAAAAAAAATGTAATTTTGCTAATCTTGAATTTTTTTTGTTTATGGTGTTTACTGATCGGGTTAGTTGTTTTTATATTTTGGTAGATTGGACTTTTTTTAAAGCGGCGATACCACATAAGTGCATTTTTTCTTTTTTTAATATCTTTATTTTCAATAGGGGAAAGCGGACTTGAACTTTTTTAGATTTGTTCTATTTTTTTCAAGTTTTTTTAAAACGTTTTTTTTTTTACTTTACACTCTTAAGGCCCTTTTACATTTAGCGATGCACCAGCGATCCAACCAGCGATCCGACCCGGTCAGGATCGCTGGTGCATCGCTAAATGATCGCTAGTGAGCTTTCACACAGAAAGATCTCACAGCGATGCAGCAGCGACGCAGCGCACGATACTTACCATTCACACACAGCGATCCTGCGTCCTCCCGCCCGCGTCCAGCGTCGCTCGTCATCACAGCAGGAAGTCTCAGCAGGAAGCGCCCGACGAGAAATGGAGCCAGACATTCTCGCGCGATCAGCGATGGACAGCGGGGGAGCCGGTCGTTGGTAAGTATCACACATAGCGATATCGCTAGCAATATCGCTATAACGTCACAAAACCAGTGACGTTTTAGCGATATTGCTAGCGATATCGCTTAGTGTAAAACCCCCTTTATTGTTGGCTCCCTTAGGGGACTTGAAGCTGTGATTATCTGATTCATTCATTCCCTCAGTGGCTGCAAACGCTGCTCTTGTTTTTTTCTGGAAGCCCCAAAGAGAATGAATGGAGCTGCGGTCAGACATCCCACCTGCCACTGCATTTTAAAATAAGGATAAAAGTTCCCCATTCTTCCGATTGGTGCGGTTCCCAGTGACCAGACTGAAGCAATCAATAAATTGTCACCTATCCTGTGAAGCCCATGGATTGGTGTGTTTTAACCAAATTACCATAATTGTTCATCCCACTTATGGTGAGTGCACAGTAGATGTGCAGGAGTTGTTTTTACAGTCAGTGCTCCACTATAACTGGGATAACGCCTAACAGGTATTTGCATATACCTGTAGGGTGGGCCCCTAGGGTCATTTCCTCCTGTAGGCCACAGACACCCCTGTCCAATGCTGCACAGTAGTGATGCACCCTTAGTTCCCCCAACAGTAATTATGCCTCCTTAGCACCCCACACAGTAGTGATGCTTCCACTTGAAATTATGCTACTTTATTGTCTTTACAACCTGTGATGACATCTAACACCTTCTACACACTATTGATGTTTACTGCCCCTATAGAGTATGATGCCTCTTTAGTGCACACACACAGTTTTTTTGCTACCCTAATGCCTATTCAAAATCTTTGCAATATATTTTTATCTAAAAAATTGCAAATGGTATCCCTCACTGTCTATACAATGTACGTACTGGCCAATACTACATTGAACAGAGAGACTATTTGCAGAAAAAAAATACAATTATCTCTTATTTTCCAAGAATAGAAATGAAAAAATAACATCCTGATAAATGTCTTAAAACTCTAAAGGAGGGGGCTGGAAGTAAGCCCAGCTAGATGGAGGCCCCCCATGACTGCGTTGGGCAGGTCAGGGTTTTTTGAAATAGGGGTGGATTGGGAGGGGATTGGGTGAGGCAGATGATGGGAGGAGTATGGGGGAGGGACAGATGATACTGGGGTGAGGAAAGTGCGGGAAAAAACGCATTCTGGCCGGAAGAGAACGCCGAGGGAAGACCTACCAGAGGATCCTGATCCCACACTTCGCCGTCCGGTCTTGATGGAGTCGGTGGAGGCGCTCGTAGGCAGGCTGCAGGACGTGGCGAGGTCCAGGAGGGGAGGCTGGCTCCAGGCGCATCTGTCCTCGCTGCTTCGTGAGGCCGGGACCCAGGAGAGCGCGGGCAGGAGAAGGACGCGGCCCCCAGAGAGACTTTCCCCGGAGGTAGCTACGCGCGGCAGGCGCAGGCTCCGGAGCCCCTCCGGGGACCCTGCGGAGGCTGGGTGCAGCGGCGCGGCTTCTCCACACTGCCCCAGCTCCGGCAGGAATCCGCCCAGCCGGCCGGCTGGCGCTCGGAGGCGGCGGGTCACCACGGTGTGGCCTGGGCAGGAAGTGAGGGCCGCACCGGAAGTGCGGCCTGTCGCAGCGCGGCGGGCGGCGGCTCGGGCCCGCGGCGCTCCCGGGAGGAGGGAAGATTCGTCGAGGGACGGACCAGCGGCGGTGCAGGCCGGGAGGACAGCGGCGGCCGGCACAGATGGTGTCGGGGACGCCGGGAGCAGCGGCGCAGCGGGCACCCCTAGTGGAGGTCGTAGGGGGGGCCCTGCAAGGAGGACCACAAGGAGGAGGACTTCGGCGGGCGGGCAGCAGGAATGGGATGCCCTGCTGCCAGGCCCTGGCGCTCAACAGATGGCGGGGGGAGCGGCGGGCAGCAAGGACGTGCTGTCTGGCAGGGGTCGTGGATCGGACCAGGCAAACCTGCCTGGGTCTTGCTGGCGAACTCGCTCGAGATCAGGGTTGAGGTCGGGGGTGCATGGTGCTGCGGGCGCTCCGGTCCCCCCTGGTGATGAGGAGGCCAGGGGCGCGGGCCTGGGGCAGCCAAGCAGCATGGAAGATTCTGACTCCAACAGCGAGCAACGGCAGGATTCCGGATGTCCGGCTGGCGGGGACACAGCACCCGCGCAGCTTGGTGAGTATGAGTCCATGTTTTGTCTGTCGCCCATAGGGGCTGTATCTGATGTAGCGGGTGTGAGTCGGGAGTTTGAATCGGGCGTGAGGGGGATGGGGGGAGCGAATGGAGCGGAGGCGCCCGGCATGCGGGATCTTTTGCTTAGCGTGTCGCAAATGTTGGAGAGGCTGCAAAGTGGGATGGCGTGCGGGTCTGGGATGTCACCAGCGGGAGCGGGGATCTCGGGGGCGGGGCATGGCCCGGCCTTGGCGGGGGACGCATTGGGGCCTGTGGGAGGGGTGCGAGCAGCTGCAGGGGGAGTACCCGTGTCCGCGGTGTCGCCAGCGGGGGCATGGATCCCGGGGATGGGGGCAGGGGCGCACGTGGCGAGCGAGGCAAGGAGGCCGGTTGGAGGCGGCCAAATACCAGTGGCGGGTATATCTGTGTCGGTCCAGACAGAAACGGAAAAAGGGGATTCGGTGAGATTGGATGACCAAGCGAAAGGGGAGGTATATGTGTGTTTTGAGGGGCCTTTGGGCGCACATTTGAAGAAAGAAGTGAAGGAGAAGATCTGGCGGGATGAGTTTGTGGAGATTTTCTCCCTTCTTCCATTGGAAAAGTTTAATTTGGATAAGGGAAAGAAGGATGATAGTAAGAAGGAGGAGGACGAAAAGTGGAGATGGCGGTTGATCCCGCAGACATTTGTCAATTGGCTGCAGGCGTTTGCGATATTGGCGAGTGTGATTGGAGAGAGGTCTCCGGGCAATTGTTCTGGCTTGTTTTGCTATCTGGATGCGATTGGGGAGGCTCACCGTACGTATGGGGGTCAGGCATGGCTGCGATATGATGAGCAATTTAGGCAGCGGAAGGCAGTGCGGCCGGAGATTCGGTGGGACCAAAAGGATATCGGGCTTTGGTGAAAGGTGATGGCACCGGTTAGGTATGGGCAGCCCTTTCTTGGTGGCGGAGGGAGTGGCAATCAGCAGGCCACACAAGGGAGCGGCAGTCAAGGGGCGTCAGGGGGAAAAGAGAAATCAGGAGCGTGCTGGCAGTTTAACGACGGTCAATGCAAGTATGGCAGTACCTGCAAGTTTAAGCATGTTTGCTCCCATTGCAACGGTAGTTCGCATGGAGCATCCAAATGTTTTAGAAAAACAAGGGGGAAGCCAGCAGTGGCGGCCGGTCAAGGGGGAGACACCGGTGCGGCTTCAAAAGATGGCCCCCTTTCTAAGTAGGTACCCTGATCAAGAAAAGGCTGGTGTGATACGGGATGGTTTTGCGGATGGTTTTATAATCCCTTCTCCTAGCCATACGGTCCCCTTTTCGGTTAAGAATTTGAGGTCGGCTAAACTGCATTCTGAGGTGGTGAGTGCCAAAATACTGAAAGAAGTTGAATGGGTAGGATGGCAGGTCCATTTACGGAGGTTCCTGTGGAAGGAATGGTTGTTTCCCCATTGGGGGTTGTTCCCAAGAAGGAACCGAATAAATTCAGGTTGATTCAGCATCTGTCTTACCCAAAGGGGTTGTCGGTAAATGACGGCATTGATCAGGAGTTATGTTCGGTTGTTTATACCTCCTTTGACACGGCGGTGCAATGGGTTCGCAGGTACGGTAAGGGGGCCTTGTTGGCAAAAACTGACATTGAGTCTGCCTTCAGGCTGCTACTGGTACACCCGGATAGCATCCCCTTGTTGGGATGTTTTTGGAACAGAGGTTATTATTTGGATAGATGTTTGCCAATGGGTTGTGCAATTTCGTGTTCACTGTTTGAGACGTTCAGTACTTTTTTGGAATGGGCGGTTAAGGACGTTGCTGGTGTTTCGTCCGTGATTCATTATTTGGACGATTTCTTGTTCATAGGCCCACCGGATTCGGTTTTGTGTCAGAATACGTTGGCCGCAATGGAATGGGTGTCGGAGTCTTTTGGGGTACCATTGGCGAGAGATAAGACGGAGGGTCCTTGCACGGTCTTAAGTTTTTTGGGTATACTGATTGACTCTGAAAAAATGGAGTGTCGGTTACCGGAGGACAAATTGTCGTTGCTGAGGCTGGAGGTGCGGCGAATCATGAGATTGCGTAAAGTGACGTTAAAAGAGTTACAGTCACTTCTAGGCAGGTTGAACTTTGCCTGCAGGATTATGCCCATGGGCCGGATTTTTTGCCGACGGTTGTCGGGCGCGACGGCGGGAGCTCGGTCGGCGCACCACTTTATCCGGTTAAAAAAGGAGCACCGGGATGATTTGGCGGTGTGGTAGCGATTTTTGGAGACTTACAATGGTAGATCTCTGATTCAACAAGAGATATTGAATGATTTTGATTGCGAAATCTATACGGACGCAGCAGGTGGCGTTGGTTACGGGGCTTTTTGTAAGGGGCGTTGGAGCGTTGGTAGCTGGCCGGATTGGTGGCGGCAGAGAGGCTTCACGAAAAATCTGGCTTTGTTGGAGTTGTTCCCCATTGTTGTGGCGGTATTAATATGGGGTGAAATGTTTGAGAACCGCAGAGTTAGGTTTCACTGTGACAATATGAGTGTGGTGTCAGTAATCAACACTTTGTCCGCCTCTTCCCCCCCGGTTGTTAAGCTCATGAGAGAATTCGTTTTGCGGTGTCTGGCATTGAATGCGTGGATTTCGGCTGTGCATGTGCCGGGAGTGCAAAATTCTATAGCGGATGCTTTGTCTCGTTTACAGTGGGAGCGGTTTCGGGAGCTGGCACCAGACGCGGAGATTTCCGGAACGGAATGCCCTTCTCACTTGTGGCAGATTGTTACGGAGGAGCAGGAAGGTTAATTCGGGAGTCTGTTACAAGCCAGGCTTGGGCGTCGTATGAGGCTTCATGGAAAATATGGCGGAGTTGGGAGTCCCATTGGGGAGGTTTGGGGTCTGTAGAGGAGAAGACGTCGTGGGTTTTGGTTTTGGTTGGTAGGGCAGAGGAACTGCGGTGGTCTGTTTCAAGGGTTAACAAATTTATGGCTGGCCTTGCTTTCGGCTTTAAGTTGGAGGGTTCGGTGGATGTGACGAAGGATTTTCGGGTCAAGCAGGCTCTCAAAGGTTTTTGGAGGTGTAACCGGGTTTTTGATAGGCGTCGACCAATCTCTTTTAGTATTTTGGAACGATTATGTGGAGTCCTGGAGGTGGTTTGCTGTTCTACTTTTGAGTCGGCATTGTTCAAATTAGCTTTTTCTCTGGCGTTCTTTGGGGCGATGAGGTTGGGTAAACTAGTGTCACTCAGTAGGGGCAGGGCAGGTGGCCTGCTTGCGGAGGATGTTGAATTGGGGTCGTCAGGTGTTTCTTTTTGGATTCGGCGTTCGAAAACTGATCAGCTCGGGAAAGGGAAGCGTGTGGTGTTGGGGAGCGTGGGGGGTGCGTTGATGTGCCCAAAAAGCTGTTTGGAATTGTATTGGAGTTTGTGGCCGGGTCGGGTCGGCCCATTGTTGTGCCACGAAGACGGGGCGTTCTTGTCTCGTTTTCAGTTTATTGCGCTGCTAAAAAGGAGTTTGGGAGAGTTGGGCCTTCCACCAGGCATGTATGGATCACATTCCTTTAGGATTGGGGCAGCATCTGAGGCAGATAGCCTTGGAATGGGGGAGGCCGCGATTAAGCGGATTGGTCGTTGGAGTTCGGGCTGCTACTGAACATATGTACGTCATTGATTGGAGCAGCATGGCTCGGACTGGGGAGATTTAACGATGTTGTTGTGGTTATGTATTTCAGGTCGGCAACCCTACTTGGCTTGGATTCTTGGACACTCGTTCGTTCATTGGGGTGCGCTTCGGGCAGACGTGAGGCCGGATGGCAGGCAGCTTGGTTTTAACAGGGACCTGGTCGTCATTCGTTGGTTGGGTTTTCGGGGGATGGTGTGGAGCAGGGCGTTACCTGAGTTTGCCAAGTTTGCTCGTTTGGATAAAGCGCCCGACATCTTGGTGGTGCATTTGGGAGGGAATGATTTAGGCGTTAGACCTGTTAGGGAGTTGATCAGGGATATCCGGTTTGACTTCCTTCGGTTGTGGTCGTCTTTTCCTGGGGTCGTTACTGTATGGTCGGATATCGTCCCAAGGCTGACATGGAGAGCTGCCCGATCTGTGAAGGGTATCAATAGGGCTAGGGTGAAGTTGAATAGGGCTGTGTCGAGTTTTGTTTCAAGGAATGGGGGTATAAGCGTGCGACATTTCGAATTGGAAGCTGGGGTGGGTAATTTTTGGAGAAATGATGGGGTTCATTTGAATGAGATAGGGATGGATTTGTGGTCACTTGTAATGCAAGAAGGAATTGAGAGGGCTGTGGTGGTGTTGGGGCACTCACGAGCCTGAGGTGGTCAGGGCTGTTCGTGTGTGGCGGGGGGTGGGGTTCTTGGAGTTGACGCTGATTCAGCGTAAAAAGGAATTTTAGGTAAAATTCCGGACAGTTAAATTCTGTGGGTGATCTGGCATTTTGGTTACGGGCTCTGGACGGGGGTTTTACCCTGGGAGCTGTTTGGTGGTTGGCCTTCCCGGAATGGGATTTATGGTGCCCTCGAGCTGGTGGTGTACGGCTGGGGGTAACTTGGCGGTTGGAGTTATCGTTGGACAATTTTTGCCAAAATATTTTAAGCCAGATTTTATGGGCTCCAAGAACCCTCCCCTTCATGTCATTACATATGACATATTAATATTTAATATTTATTGTTAAACATGGTTATGTTTTGTTTGTTAATAAACTGGCCGCTGTGGCCAAAATTATCCAAAAATATTATTTTGTGTAGTGTTGTTATTTTAAAGGTAAATTGGTGTTGCCTACCAGTTAGGGTGGGCATAAGATGGTTTCTCGGTAAGAAAAAAAACCATATTGCCGTACGCGGTCAAGGAGGGGGCTGGAAGTAAACCCAGCTAGATGGAGGCCCCCCATGACTGCGTTGGGCAGGTCAGGGTTTTTTGAAATAGGGGTGGATTGGGAGGGGATTGGGTGAGGCAGATGAAGGGAGGAGTATGGGGGAGGGACAGATGATACTGGGGTGAGGAAAGTGCGGGAAAAACCGCATTCTGGCCGGAAGAGAACGCCGAGGGAAGACCCACCCGCCCTCCCCTTTTATTTTGGGCCCCCTCGTTTTTGCGGGATGGGGTGGGGGGTTTGTTTGAGTCGTAATGGGGTGCCTGGGCAATGTAGTCTGGGTATTTTCTGTGGGGAAAGTTACTTTGTCGCAGTGGCAGGTGGCGGGGGGTGGGGTTCTTGGAGTTGACGCTGATTCAGCGTAAAAAGGAATTTTAGGTAAAATTCCGGACAGTTAAATTCTGTGGGTGATCTGGCATTTTGGTTACGGGCTCTGGACGGGGGTTTTACCCTGGGAGCTGTTTGGTGGTTGGCCTTCACGAACGGGATTTATGGTGCCCTCGAGCTGGTGGTGTACGGCTGGGGGTAACTTGGCGGTTGGAGTTATCGTTGGACAATTTTTGCCAAAATATTTTAAGCCAGATTTTATGGGCTCCAAGAACCCTCCCCTTCATGTCATTACATATGACATATTAATATTTAATAGTTATTGTTAAACATGGTTATGTTTTGTTTGTTAATAAACTGGCCGCTGTGGCCAAAATTATCCAAAAATATTATTTTGTGTAGTGTTGTTATTTTAAAGGTAAATTGGTGTTGCCTACCAGTTAGGGTGGGCATAAGATGGTTTCTCGGTAAGAAAAAAACCCATATTGGCCGTACGCGGTCAATAGTATGCTTATTTAGATACTGACTGAGCATGTAACGTATGGAGACCAGATCTGGGCTTCATGTACATGGCAGTATTATGACTATACAATCTAAGTTGTAAGGAGCCATAATGTGGTATCCATAAAAGTTATGTGGGACATTAGTGTACGCCTCTGTACCTCTGGTGTATGCCAGAATCCTATATAAGCATTGTTTTGTCTGAGAAAGATGCCCTTGACGGCATTGCCCTGCTCTACACTGCTGAGAGGCAAGTACATTGAAAGAGCCATCTCCAGATGGGTCTTTTACGTGACTACTATCCCTATTCAAGTTGCAAGGGTCCATGAAGTTTTGGACATGAAGGGCTATCCCCAATAGACATATTTCCATACAGTTGTGGGATTGTTTTTTTTCCCTTTGGAGAGAGCCAATACGTATGCTTATATTTTCCATGGAATATTGCCAATAAGAGCCCTAATTGCAAAGTTGTGGCTGTATTTCACATGTCATGCCCATTCTTACATTTGCAAGAAAGAGTCTAATTCTAAACAATGTTATATATAATATTCCATCTGTCTATGTATATATATATATATATATATTACATTATTACATTATTTCCCAATCTCCTCCCTGCCATTGTTATGATCCAGCACTTTAAATTCTTGACACAGCTAATAGAAGAGAGGCCATTAGAGGGACTTTCGTACTTCCACATACTTTGTTTATCAGCATGTCCGGAGTGCTAGGACATATAAGTATCCTCTTACAAACAAGCTGTTGTGTGATAAGCTTCTTATTACAGACAAAATACAGAAGAAACCAATATATTTTTGAACAACTGCATCTATAAATACTTACTCGTTTCTCAATATCCCTTATAAATCACCATCAAAACAAGCATTCAAGACTCAAAAAAGGCAAAATATCTTAAAAAATGCAGTTACATTTTCATAACAAACATAAAACAAAAACCCTACACAAATTAAGTTTCCACATAAATGTAATAATATGGAAATTTCATTTAACAGGTTTAAGTATGAAACATGAACAGATATATATACAGTATATATATATATATATATATATATATATATATAGTAGGAGTGCACTCTCTCTGGTAGGCATTAGGGCTTAGGCCAGGATCACACTACTGTGTGTGATGCGAGAAACTCGCACGAGTCTCTCGCATCAACACTCGGCGCTGCCGACGGTATTCAGGAATGGAGCTGCGGCTGCACCAAAATGTTGTTGCTGTCAGTGTGTCAAGGGTGGGAGAAGAGGGTTGCATTGACAATCCAACACAATGGGCAGCACTTTGAACACATTTTGTAAGTGGTCATAAACTTGTAAATAACTCCATGAAAGAATAGTTATGTCAAAACCAAGCATACCATTGTTTTTCTTGTGAAATTCTCAATAAGTTTGATGTGTCACATGACCCTCTTCCCAATGGAAAAAATAAAGTTAGATCCAAAATGGCTGACTTCAAAATGGCCGCCATGGTCACCACCCATCTTGAAAAGTTTCCCCCCTCCCGTATACTAATGTGCCACAAATAGGAAATTGATATTACCAACCATTCCCATTTTATTTAGGTGTATCCATATAAATGGTCCATCCTGTATGTATACTGTATATATTACAAATTTATTATATATATATATATTTATTATATGGGGCTTTGCGCGTGGAGTGAGTGTGGCTATGTGAAGTGGGCGACGCTATGTGGAGTGGGCCTGTCTTGACACACACACATGCATACACTCATTTTTATATATATAGATTATTAAATTACCGGTCCCCACCGTTCTTGTGGTGTCACTTCCAGGATCCTGCACTAGTCTTTCTTCTTCCTGATTCCTCTTAATATGGACAAGTGGACCATAAAGCCAATCATTACCTGCAGCAAATACCATTTAGATTTGCACTGTAGGTCATCACTGGAGGCCAGAATTGAGAGATTAATGGTTCACACAGGATTCAGTGGCACAGAAGTGGTGAGAGTTATTAAGATGATTTTATTAGTTATTTTATAGTATTCTAAAGGGTTTTAGCAAACAATTTTAGGATGCTTGACAAGTTGACAACACCTTTAAAATTATAATTAGTCCCATCCCCTTACTACATGAACCAGAAAAGTACTAAGGAGTTGTTCACAAGTACAGTTTTGTTCACACTGCCAACAGAGGATCTATTCAGGGCTTCTGTTGGCAAATCTATTGGCATGTGACTATGTCTTCACCGCTGCTTGCTCTTAAAAATTTCTTATGCAAGCAATTACCTTCATAAGTCACATGCTCAGTGAAAGGAAGTCTACCTATGTGCAAACTAAGTGTTACATGGTCTGTCAGTATATGCACATATTTTGTGAAAGGCCACAGAGGCTATAACACCATTAAGAAAGAGGCACCACTAACCAAACAACAACATGAAGACCAAGAAGAATTACAAAGAAAGTCAGAGACAAAGTTGTTAAGTACAAATCAGGGCTGAGTTATAAAAAAAATCCTAATCTCTGGTGATCCACCAGAGCACCATCAAATCCATTATCATCAAATGGAAAGAACATGGTACCACAACAAATCTGCCAAGAGAAGACCACCCACCAAACCTTTCAGCCCAGGCAAGGAGGGCATTTATCAGACAGCCCAAGGAGAGACTGGAGTATCTGTCCATACAACCACAATAAACTCCATAGACGTGGCCTTTATGGAAGAGTGGGCAGAAAAAACCCTTTACTTACATACAAAAATTGTAAGGCTCACTTTGAGTTTGCCAAAAGATATGTGGGGAAACTCCTCAATTGTATGGAGGAAGGTGCTGTGGTCAGATGAGATCAAAATTGAACTTTTTGGCTACCAATGTAAATGCTATGCCTGGCACCAAACCAACACAGGTCATCATCCCAAGAACACCATCCCCACAATGAAACGTGGTGACAGCATCATGCTGTGGGAATATTTTTCAGCAGCAGTGACCGGGAAAATGGTTTGAGTAGACGGAAAGATGGATGGTGCAAAATACATGGATATTCTTGAGCAAAACCTGTTTCTGTCTGTCAGTGATTTGAGACTTGGACAGGGGTTCACCTCCTAACAAGACAATGACCCAACACATACTGCTAAAGCAGCACTCGCTAGGTTCAAGGGGAATGTTTTGGAGTGGCCTAGTCAAAGGCCAGACCTTAATGCAATTGAGACTCTGTGGTCAGACTTGATGACTGCTGTTTACCAGAGGAAACCATCTAAATTGAAGGAGCTAGAGCAGTTTTGCATTAAGGAATGCACAAGATGTGGAAAGCTCATAGAGACTTTTCCAGAGTGACTTGCAGCAGTAATCTCCGCAAAAGGAGGCTCTACAAAGTACTGACTTTAGGAGGGTGAGTAGTTATGTACAATGAAGTTTTCAGTTATTTTTTCCACTTTTTGTTTGCTTTACAATACAAAGAAAACAAAATGTTCACAGTGGTTGGATTTTGTTTACATCAATGCAAATCCTCAAAAAAAAAAAAACAGTGAAATTCCAAGTTGTGAGGTAGCAAAATACAAAAAAGCCAAAGCGGTGAATATTTTTGCAATCCACTGTAGGAGACACTAGAGCTGGTGGATATTCAGCACATTGGAGACACTGGGGTTGGGGAATATACATCCCATAGGAAACACTGGGGCTGGAGAGTATACATTGTCACGCCGTTCCGACATACTCACCCGGCCTCCGCTCCCATGCCGTCTCTGCTTACTCACCCATCCTTCGCTCCCACGCCGCAGCCCCTCGCCACCCGACAGCCACGCGGTCACCTCTGACAGGCCTTCCTTGTGTTTCCTAGCACACTGGGCCTCGCTTCTTCGTGTGCTCTCTGCAGTCTCACAGTCCCGTTCTCGTGTGCTCCCTGCAGCAGCCTCGCAGTCCTGCTATCCATGTCCCCTGCTGTATTCCAGTCCTGCTTCCGGTGTTCCTGTTCCATACTGCTCTAGTCCTTCAGTCCTACTCCAGTCCTGCCTTCGGTGTTCCTGTACCTCCAGTGTTCCTGTTCCATCCTGCTCCAGTCCTTCCGTCCTACTCCAGTCCTCCGGTGTTCCTGTTCCATCCTGCTCCAGTCCTTCCGTCCTACTCCAGTCCTTCCTCCGGTGTTCCTGTTCCATCTGGCTCCAGTTCTTTCCATCCTACTCCAGTCCTGCCTCCGGTGTTCCTGTTCCGTCCTGCTCCAGCCCTTCCGTCCTACTCCAGCCCTGCCTCCGGTGTACCTGTTCCATCCGGCCCCAGTCCTTCCGTCCTACTCCAGTCCTGCCTCCGATGTTCCTGTTCCAATCCTGTCTCCTGTGTTCCTGCTCCAACCGTCCCTCCACGCTCCAGTCTACAGTCTTACTCCACTCCTGCCTCCTGTGTTCCAGCTCTATCCTGTCATCTACACCTCAGTCCCACACTCCTACTCCAGTCCATCCTGAGCCGCCCCTCTCGGTACCGGCTACCGTGGTACTCGAACCCCTGGGCCTGCTCCTGTATAGGGGTCGGTCCCAACTGGCAGCTCGCCCGGGGCCCCTCGGTGCCACGGCCCAGAGGGTCCACTACTGGAGATTCCGGCTCCTGACCAGCCACACTAACATACATCACATAGGAAACACTGGTGCTGGAGCATATACATCACATGACATGAGACACTGGGAATGGAGTATTTACATCACATAGCAGACATTGTGATTGCTGTCTTCATCAGAGGGATGGAATGCAGAGCATGCTAAATCCTCCCACAAAGAATACTGGACAGTAAGGCTATGTGCACACGTTGCGGATAGGGCTGCGGATTTTTCCATGCGGATTTGGCAAAATCCGCAGGTCAAAAGACCTGCGGTTTATCTGCAGATTAGCCTGCGGTTTAGCCCTGCGGTTTCACACCTCTACAATGTTAAAGGTGTGAAACTGCTGCGGATTCCGCACAAACAATTGACATGCTGCGGATTGTAATCCACGGTAAATCCGCAGCATGTGCAAAGCGTTTTTTGTTTCTCATAAAATAAAATGGTACTGTACAACGCAGCTAATACTGCTGCGGATCCGCAGGGCCAAATCTGCTGCGGATCCGCAGCTGAATCCGCAGCGTGTGCACACACCCTAATTCTTCATTGCAGTCATCAGTGTTCAGTAGTGAACTCTGCATGCTCACAGTGTAAAGAGAAATTAAAAAGCCAGCAAAATGGGGCTGCTGGTACAAGCACTTGCAGTCTCCGGACATCTTCCAATGAGCCAGAGGAAAGGACGAGTGGTTTCCCAACCTTGGTGTAAATGACCTCAGACATTTTAAGCTGATACAATCAGATTCTTTAGACAATGGCCATTCTTTCATTGATAAATAGTTCATGACAAATACCATATTATAAGCCTGAAAAACATCAAATATGAAAAATCTAAATTTTAAAAGAATGTCTGTGGTTGACTGTGTGTATGAGGATGTCCACATAATAGCCAATATTTGTGAAAAATTTGACAAAGTTTCAGGTAGCAATTACGTAATGAAAAGATAGAAGCTGGGAGTCAATGCGCAATAGGGTCTTATCTGGTATAAAAAGGAGAGAGAAAAACATAGTATGTACTCACATAGTAGGGTTGTGATAGTACAACTCTTTTTGTTAACACATTGGCCACTGCCCACTTATATATCAGTAGCTGAGTTTATTCTTTCATCGCGGCCTACTGATATATACGTACCTCAATGAATCAGAATTATATGGTATTATATGAACAATATTAGCATCCTAGGGACTTTCCCTTAGAGTCTCAGTGATGTCTTCAGCAGATAGTCGCTGATTGTGGGCAACAATGACGTCGTTAATGTGTTAACTTATGGAGGAAGAGAGGCTGCTGCAAATCCAGCAGGCAGATAAAATGAAGAGAATGGAAAGATGGATCTGATGGCGCGCTGCCAATGTTCCGCCAAATGATGAAAGGACAACAAAGTATATTAAAAGCCATTTTTATTTTGTCAACGCGTTTCGAAGACATTTAACACTACTTCATCAGGACAAACCACTGCATAGTGTTAGTAACTATGAAGACAAAATACAAGGTGAACATCTATAAACGAACAAGTGTTCATTCAGTCCCATACCTTAGGTAAAAAATAATAATAATCTTTATATAGCGCTAACATATTCCGCAGCGCTTTACAGTTTGCACACATTACCATCTTTGTCACCGATGGGGCTCACAATCTAAATTCCCTATTAGTATGTCTTTAGAATGTGGGAGGAAACCGGAGTACCCGGAGGAAACCCATGCAAACACGGGGAGAACATACAAACTCCTTGCAGATGTTGTCCTTGGTGGGATTCGAGCCCAGGACCCCAGCGCTGCAAGGCTGCAGCGCTAACCACTGAGCCACTGTGCCGCCTTAGGTGATTATTTAAGGTTGTTAATGCATTGAACAGCTTTATTACACAGATTTAGAAATTAATTTAAATCTCGGCTTGTTTTACCACTTTGTAGAATGAGAGCTGCTTCCCAGTTTTAGCCATCTATTGCTTATGATAAATCCTGGCTACTATTATCGGTGATGGAAACAAAAATGAATCATTGTGTTTGGGCAGCACCTACTGTCACATATAAACAGTTTTCAGCCTTTACTGTATAGATGAGCAGATTACTGTAGACGTGCTACAGAATATGCTGGTGCTACAAGAATAAAGGGTATTGGAAGACATAACAGACCCTGCTTACATTTGTACATCTGAGACAAATCCTTTATGCTTTCTTCAAACAATGGAATTGCATAGTCTGCAACTCTAGTAATGCTGGCTGTAAGTGAACATTAGATTCCCTTTGAATAGTGTTAATATAAGAGATGTAAGAGATCTGTTCTCCTGTAGGAAAAGCCTAAATACTGTTTTTACTAAATTTAAATCGTCCTGAACTGTAATGTGTGAACACATCTATCCACCATATGGGATTTCTAGGAAACTACTTTGTTGCACTCCATGTCATCAGCCCTGTAACAATCTTATAAATACTATAATTACGCCTGGATTCTTGCAGGTTGCAGCAGGTTTTATCCCCTGAATGTGCCTATAACTATCTCAATCTTCCTTGCTCCATTCTTTTGACAAGGTTTGCCATCACTGAAGCGAGAATCATGCTTTGCTATAGTTTTGCTGGACAGTTTGTCAGAATAATTTGGGGACAATACTGGCATTTTCTGCGTGCATCATACTAACCCATAGGAACTACATGTGTATGAGGCGGTGCAAACATTTTTATTTTGTATATAAACTCTATCATCATGAAAAATATACAGTGCCTGGATTTGTACCATAAAAAAGGCTAGAGTTGGTGTGAGAACATTTCATATGTTGCCTTAAAATGTCTCCCATTTTCAAATCTCTGAAATTCTCAGGAAGCTGTCCCTTCCCAAACCCACTTTATCCCATTTACCGTAAAGAGAATCTATTGTTTTAGAGTAGTCCTGTGACTCCTGGAGGCCTCCTAATTCCTCTTTTCAGAGGTTTCACTTAGGAGTAAAGCCTATTTGAAGCAAATTTGCAGCTGTCCTACCTGTGCTCCATGATATAAGACTCTAAAATCTTTTTACACACTATACAAAAACTGCAATTTTTTCAAAAGACAATTTAACTATTGAGCAATGTTTGAAAAAAACTATTAAATTTGTGTTGAGGTCTACCATATATATTTACGTGCTTTTTTCATTGCTGCTTTCCTACGTTGAAATGATCATAAATGGTTATAAAATGATTCTAATGACACCACATCTACAGCATTTTGAAAAACACTGAACAAGGCAAACAAAACAACAAAGGAATTCACTTCAACATATAGACTAATGGCCCATTAACAAGAGAGTTTAGGGACTTAGTACCTGAGGCACGCCTTTTAACCACAAATGTAAGGATAAGAATATTGTAATACAACCATTCACAGGTCTGCAAAAACAAATTTTTCAAGAGCTGTTTTGGTTATTTCATGTAATCTTTATTTTTGAGTGCGCTGAATCCGAAAATGACCTCCGTTTTGTCATAGGACATCACGTTTTCGGACAGTTTAAGAAACTATGTTAAATAAGACAATACCTCAAAATAAATGAAAATAGACTCATAAAATTAATTTTTTATTACAAATGTTTCATGAAAATAATTTTTTAACTGCAATGAGCTCACTAACACACACTAAAATCGATTCTTCTTCCCTGTGAGGCTTCTCTTGGTACATTTACGCTTGTGAGTAGCATCTGTAATGTCTCTCTGAGGCGTCCAACAGTAGTCTGCCATCATTGTAATGCTCCATCTTCCCTGGTATCTTCTTTCCATCTCTTTAATGTCCTGGTGGAATCGTTCACCTTGCTCTTCACACACAGCTCCCAAATTTTCAGAAAAGTTGTCAAGGTGGGAATGGAGGAAATGCACTTTCAAACTCATCAGGCAACCTAAAGCTTGAAATGCTTTCAGCATTCATCCGACGATTTTTTTTTGTAGTCAGGGTCTTTGCTATTGCCTAAAAATTTCTCTACGACCTCTTTAAATACAATCCACCCTTCTTTTTGAGGATGCGTCATGGTATTGATAAACTCTTGATCAGCTATAAGCCTTCTAATGTCTCGTCCGACAAACACACCTTCCTTCAATTTTGCCTCCGAGAGGCCTGGAAACTTGGTGACCAAGTATTTGAAGCATTCTCCATCTTTTGGAAGTGATTTTACGAATTGCTTCATCAATCCCAATTTGATGTGGAGAGGTGGTAGAAGAACTTTATGGGAAGGAACCAAAGTTTCTTGGAGGACATTTTTTTCACCAACTGTGAGCACCCTCGGCTGCCAATTCTTCTTGGTCCAGTGATTTTGTCGGTCTCGACTGTCCCATAGACACAGAAAACAAGGGTATTTGGTATACCCAGCTTGTTGCCCGAGCAGCATGCACAAGACTTTCAAATCCCAGCACACTTGCCAACCGTTGTCTTCATATTTAAGTTTACAAAGAACCAATTCCAAGTTCTCGTAGGTTTCCTTGAGGTGTACGGAATGACCTACAGGGATGGAAGCATAAAAACCGCCGTTGTGGAGTAAAACTGCTTTGAGACTGTCACGCGGGGCTTAGTTCAACTAAGGCTGAAATACCCGGGGCCCCTGTGATGTCCCTTTAACAAGGGGAAACCCTGTCTGACCCTCAACCCAGGGTTTTTGTTGATGGTGCAAATGCCTGAGCCTCCAACCTTTCCTTATCTCCTGCTCAGCACTGCACTTAACCCTCCACCCTCCACCCAGTGAGGAGACAAACCACCAAAGCCCCCACACAAATTATGACAGACAGGGAGAACTTAAACTGCACTGCGCCGCACGCACACAGGAATATACAGTAATGTGAACAGGGCACAACTAAACACAAATATGGGAAGGAGAAAGGATAACGACGGATCATACGCCACCAGATACGAATCTCTCTCTCTTCAACACCTCCACTCCAGACCGGAACCACTTGGTATGAAACACAAGCTATAATCGGCGACGCCCATAGGCCAGCATGACTATTTAAAGACCGTGGGCGTGACTAAACATCCAACCTGGTCTCCAGCAAGATTAACCCCCGAGAGCCTGAAGATCAAGCCGGCGCCACTGAGGCTATAGTGGACGGAGGTGGAACTACCTCTGCCTGCCGGACGCTGTGGTGTGAACAGCGTCCGACATGACATTACCCCGTCTTCTACGAAGGACCCCCGGACCCTCAAGACTCATAGGACCCAGCTTGTCCGGATGACGATGGTGAAAGGAACTGACCAGCCGATTCGCATGTATGTCTGAAGCTGGAACCCAAGACCTCTCCTCCGGACCATACCCCCGCCAGTGCACCAAATACAGAAGAGTACGGCGTACTACTCGAGAGTCCACTACCTTGGTGACCTCAAACTCTAAATCGCCATCCACCATGACTGGAGGTGGCATCGGCGTCGTGTCCACAGAGCCTACCACCTTTTTCAATAAAGCCCTGTGACACACGTTGTGTATCTTGTACACCGCAGGAAGTTCCAATCGATAAGCCACTGGGTTAATGATGGCAGAAATCCTAAAAGGCCCAATAAACCTTGGACCCAGTTTTAAAGATGGAATTTTGAGTTTTATGTTCTTCGTAGCTAACCACACCCATTCACCCACACACAGGTCCGGACCTGGCACGCGTCTACTGTCAGCCACCCGTTTGTACCTAGCACTCATGCTCAACAAACGCTGTTTCACCCTCCTCCAGACCGATGACAATTGGGCTCCTAGCTGATCCTCTTCCGGGACACCCCCCGAGTCACCCTGATGTAAGGTACAAAACTGAGGATGTTGACCGTACACACAAAAGAATGGAGACTCTCCCGATGACTCTTGGCGGTGATTATTTAAGGCGAATTCGGCCAGAGGAAGGAAAGTAGACCACTCCTCCAACCACCACCAGGATGACCGTGTTCCCCGCCGAGGCTGGCAAGTCAGTGATGAAATCCATGGAGATTTCTGTCCATGGCCTATTGGGTACCCCCAGAGGCTGTAGCGTGCCAGCAGGACGGGTTCGGGGTGACTTAGCCCTAGCGCACGTGATGCAAGCTGCCACGTATGAGACCACGTCCTGCCGGACTTTAGGCCACCAGAAACAACGCAATACCAGCTCTAAGGTGCCCTTCACCCCTGGATGACTAGCCAGTACCGAGTCGTGGTGTTCCTTCAACACCTTAAGCCGAAGATGCAGGGGTACAAATGATTTGTTGGCGGGAAGTCCTGGCGGTACCTCCTCTTGGGCCTCGGCAATCTCCGCCTCTACCTCAGTCGTGAGAGCCGAGACCACTACCCCTTCCTGGAGGATGGGTACCGGCTCTTCCCGAGGTTCTCCCCCCGGAAAACACCTAGACAAGGCATCTGCCTTGGTGTTTTTAGCCCCGGGACGGTAAGTCACAAGAAAATTGAAATGAGTAAAAAACAATGCCCAGCGGGCCTGCCTAGGAGACAGACGCTTGGCCGACTGCAGATAGAGCAGATTCTTATGGTCGGTGATGACTGTGACCTGGTGAGCCGCCCCCTCCAAGAAGTGTCGCCATTCCTCAAAAGCCAATTTGATGGCCAACAACTCCCTGTTGCCGATATCATAATTCCGTTCGGCCGGCGACAGCTTCTTGGAGAAGTAGGCGCATGGATGCATCTCGCTCAAGGACGAGCCTTGAGACAGTACTGCCCCCACTCCCACCTCCGACGCATCAACCTCCACCACAAAAGGTTTAGACACGTCTGGTTGCACCAGAATGGGGGCTGAAGCAAAACTATTCTTCAGACGCTCAAATGCACGTATAGCCACCTCAGGCCAGCTCGCCAGATCGGCACCTTTTTTGGTCATGTCCGTGAGCGGTTTGGCGATAGTCGAAAAGTGTTTTATAAATTTCCTATAATAATTCGCAAACCCAAGGAACCGCTGGAGTGCTTTCAGACTATTCAGACTAAGAGACTTCTTTTTGAAGAATCTATAAAAAGACGCCATTGCGCTGAATCATATTGGATTTTGAATTGACCCATCAAATCTTCGACATCGATGCAATAAACCAACTTATCTTCCTGGTCAAAGTAAGGAACGAACTCGTCTTCACGATGTCTGATCCATGAAAGACACTCCTGGCAACAATAAATTCTTGCTTTTGAGCCTTGATCCGAGTAACTCAGCGGCATCATTGGGAAGATTCAAGTCTCTTACCAAATCATTCATCTCCTCCTGCGAAAACAATTTTGGTCTTGTATCATCTTCAAAGTCAGAACTTGATTCATCATCTGGTTCAGGTATGACTCCACCTTCATCGGAGCTAGGTATCTCTTCCAAGGTAGCAGGGGCCTTGGGTACTGGTATATCTGTGCCATGGGGGATGGGACGAGTTGCGAAGTGAATATTGGGGTATGAAATGGAATGCTTCCATTTTGAATTATACCCTTTCACATCACATGAACAAAAGTAACAATCGTCACTATGGTTCTTTTGCTCTCGCCATACCATAGGAATCCCATAACGGAAAGCTTTTTTCTTACCCTTGAACCATTTTCAGAGGTCCTCAACACAACGTTTGCACACTTTATGAGGCGCCCAAGCTTTATCTTGATCTCCAAGCTTTAGTCCAAAATATGCGAAGTATACTTTTTGTCAAGAACACCGCACTGCACTTGCTCACTGAGCCAGTGCGTGGGTCCTGAGTAAAGCGAACTGTGCTGAAAGATACCTGTGGAGCGGGCAGCAGCCAAGTAGGTGCGTACTTCAGAACAGCAGGACCTGACGCACGTGACTGCTGGGGGCGTGACCTAAACTCCAGAGAGCTAGGAGCTGCAAGAAAACTCCTAGCAGGGTAACTGCGAGACAAAGTTACCAAGGGGCATAGACAGGGAGGATAGTCAGGACGTAGCCAATGAGTCATACACAGAGATAGCTGCAAGGTACAAGAGGGGCGAGCAGAGAATAGTCAGATCGCAGGCAATGAGTCATACGCAGGGAGGGTAGCGCAGTACAGAATCAACAGGCAACTCACAACGGGGAACAGAACCGGGTCAGAACCATATAAGCAAGCTACAACAACGAACAGGCACGGGCACACAGAGGTCAACCACACTCGGCCAAAAGCAAAAGTATAACTGACAGGGATTGGAGCTTCCCAGGGGTTTAAGAAGGTCTCCCAGAACCGAAAAGAGGCCACAATCATTAACCCCAGGTGTGCAGGTCAAAACCTGCACTGAGCTCCAGACATTAACCCCTGACATGCAGCTCAAAAACCTGCACTGGGATCATGACACTTTTTTCACAAAGTCTGTAATATTCAGCTGTTGCTTCAACACTGTATATTCACCACAAATGTAACAGAAACTGTCAGGCGAATTAATACACTTCCACTGAGCCATAATGCTAATTTTGGGAAACACGATTGAATATGACGAGCTAACACGAACTGAGATTAAAAAGTGTGAACAGGCGAGAACCAAGATAAAACAATTGAAACAAGCCCAGGCATGTCAGAGCCCGCTCGTTCAGCTTGCAACATGTTGATGCTGGTTTCATTAGCTCACTCTGCAAGTTGTTTTCTTTGAAAGTTATGTTTTTTTGGCATTGTATACCTTCAATGCATTGTTGTGAATCAATTAATAGTAATTTTGACTTTTAAAACCCTAAGATAAAAAAAAAAAAAAAAAAATTGAGAAAAATTTACTAAATTTGAAGAGAATTTTGCATTTTGTGGCAAATCCTGACGTCCAGGATTTTTTTCAATATTTTTTTCGTTTTCAGCACACCAAAATACATGGTAATTAGATGAAAATAATCAAACAGCTTTTTAGTCGCAGACCTGTGATTATCTAACCATGTGATGAATAAGTAACAATAATGTGCACCACTATGTAAAGCACAGTTACAGACAAAAAAGAAACAAGTTGGTGAAAGGGAGCAAGTCATGTTGAAAATGGAATCTCATCTTCAAGCAGAGTGTTATACTTCAGGAGGAGCTGATCAGATTGAGGGAAAACTGTAAGTAAAACTTATTTTTTAATGTAAGTAAAGCTTTTTATCCATTGAAATGCTTGGTGCTTTATGCATATGAGTCCAGTGGGCGATCCTACTCAGTGATTGACAGTCTTCCTTGTATGACTGTGCATGCAGAGATAGCTGTCAATCACTGAGTAGGACCGCCCATTGGACTTATTTAAATTTAAACACCAAGGATATCGATGAATAAGGTGAAAGGTTTATTTAACCTTTTATAACAAAAATGTACATCAATCTGATCAGCTACTCCTGCTCTATAATACCCTGCCTGTAGGTCAGATACCAGTTTTAACATGACAGTTTTCTTTTAAGAAAAATAGGGAAACTTTGTGGCATCAGAGGCTCAGGGCAGGAGGCCTGCTATACATGGGTGCTTGCCTTTTTTAATGACTATTTATTTGCCCTATCAGTACAAAGCAGCAGCTTTAAACACTTAAGGCCCCTTTACATTTAGCGATGCACCAGCGATCCCGACAACGATACGACCCGTCAGGATCGCTGGTGCATCGCCAAATGGTCGCTAGTGAGCTGCCACACAGGCAGATCTCACAGCGACATAGCAGCGATACAGCAGTCGTTACTTACCTTTCAGACGCGGCGATCCTGACGTCCTCCCGTCTGCGTCGACGCGTCGCCGCCAGCAGGAAGCGCCCAACGAGAAATGGAGCAGCGCGATCTCACACGATCAATGACAGACAGCGGGGGAGCAGGAAGGAGGTATCACCAAATCGGTGATGCTTTAGCGATATTGTTAGCGATATCGCTATGTGTAAAGCCCCCTTAAGATATAAACCATCGAGAGATTGAATCTAGCACTGGCATGAAGGCAAAGTATAATGCTTTGTTGGATGCACTTGCTACCCATAAACTCCAGAAAATGTGAATGTTGTCCATTTGTGATGAACTGGATTCAGCTATCTGTAGTTCTCTTATCAGTGTTACTAATCTGTCCCAGCTCCAGCACCAAGCCTTGCTCCCTTCTATCATGGTCCACTCACTCTACACTCATCTACATCAAGTTACTCTGATAACAAGGCAAAACACCTCTGGCATCTGCACCATAGGCATTTAGGGTATGTGCACACGGTGCGGATTCTGCTGCGGATCCGCAGCGTTTCTGCAGCTGCGGGTCCGCAGCAGATTTAGATGCGTTGTACAGTACCATTGTTTTCAATGGTAAACTGGAAAACGCTGTGCACATGCTGCAGATTGTTTCGCGCGGTTTTGCTGCGGTTTACAATCCGCAGCATGTCAATTCTTTAGTGCAGAAACGCTGCAGTTTCACACCTCATCCATTATGAGGTGCAAAACCGCAGGGCAAAACCGCAGATAAACCGCAGGACTTTAATCCTGTGATTTATCTGCGGTTTTCACTACAAAATCCGCAGAGCCAAAAAACTCCGTGTGCACATAGCCTCAGAGGCTGACTCAGGCAGTTTTCAGCTACCACCTGTTTATCAGGAGTTGCTTCATTTTCCACTTGGCACAGCCCCAAACAACCTTCACTGTATATACCATTTTGCTCAGCTTCTTCTCTAATCCCTGCTATCCACAAATCGGACCCTTTACGCTACTTGTTATCAATGTGCGCGTTATTTAACCCATCTTACACAGCTTTTATTTGACATCCGGAGAATTCATTTCAAAGAGATTCTTTTCTAAGTCCTGGAGGTGGTCAGTGTCATTTAACTGCTTTACATTGCACATATTGGTTTGTTTTAAGGTAATATTGAAATATAGAATTTTTAAGAACCTTATTTTCTTTAGGATTAATTATCCCTATTATTTAAACCCCTGTAACTCCTGGCTTGTTACCATTATTTAGAAGGTATACGTGTGCTTTTAAATAACTGATATTATTATCAGCTTCACAATTCAGCCCTGACTTGTTTTTGTTACAGATTTAGAAGATAAGATTGACGATCTGAACAAAGCAAATGAAGAAAAAGCCAATGAGCTACTAGAACTGGAAAAGAAAGCCATAGAGCTTAAGGACTACATTCTTCAGGAAGAAATTAAGCAAGCTAACTGCAGAGACTAGTCGTTGCCTACTTCATTATTACATGATATTATCTTATATGACTGAAAGACGTCTTAAAATAAAGTTGCTTTACACTCAATATATACAATATTTCTTTTGCCTAGAGATTTTCTTTATTATGGATTGTAGATACTGATTTCTGTGGGGTAACAGCTGGCTGGACCCTATCAATAAGAAAAAGGTCTGAGATTCTAGTTGGTACATGTAAGTCAAAAGCTAAAATAATCTTTTTTTATTTATCATTAAAAAGACTTTGGTACCTGTGACGGATCGCACAGGGGAAGGGGGGTGTCAACTCCACTCACCTCTGGGGAGGGGAGTGAAGGACCCAGCAGGGATAGGCTCTCTGGGTCCACCACTTACTCCAGGTCAGTCAGGGAACTGCACTGAGGGCAAATGGTTGCAGAAAAGGCCTCTCTTATAGGTACGAGTTATTGAGGTGCTCCCAGTGAGGGGGATATATATCACCAGTCCAGGCTGGGGATATATATCTAATCCTCCAGGCTGTCACTGTAAGAGTTCCTCACTAACACAGTACGGTATGCTGCCACCAGTTCCTTGTTAGATACAGTATAAGCCCCGTCCGACAACAGGCTTACATCAGGTCAGAAACCAACCCCAGGGTATCTTATAATAATCAACGGACATGGTAATCCCCTAGGATGCTCCCTCCCACATGCTGCACCAACCCCTGGGCAGTGCAGCCTATCTCATCCCATATCTGAGAGTATGGTTTTCTGGCCAGAACCATGTATGCCCATAACTTTCCGCCCGAAGCTCTACTGTGTTCTGCTGGATTTTATCTGTGCAGAGAAACCAAATATGCCTACCATATATTATTCCTGGTGTCTATGCTTTATAACGCAATAACTCAATAACGCAGAGGTCTAGAGGTGGCTGCAAGGTATGGGCTTGTGGGGAAAGGAATGCAGATTCCGATTATGTGATCTGCTAGGTTCAGAGATATTGTATTCTTTTATTATAGGTCATTTTCTAAATTCAATATTTCAGAGCCTTGTGCTGCGGTGCCAATATGTCTGCATGTCAGCCTGAGTCCAATAAAGGAAGGCAGTTGGCAGGAGCTGCACAAGAGTTTACACCCCTGTGATAATTGCTGGACTAAGTGCTAGGGGATAAAGGGTCTATGCCTTTTGCCTCCCCTGGAGAGAGTTTCAAAGGCATATTTGCTTGAGATAATTAAAAAAAACATTGGTCTGCCCTGTCCAAGGAAGTGCCTTTACTGGATAATGAGAATCCAATGTTTGATGTGTATTTGTCTTCCCTTTCGGCCTGGGGGAATGCCAAGGGTGGGGGCTGAGTTTGGAACAAGTATTTTTGGGCCAAACTGTATCTAATAGGGAATTCCATCAAATATAAAAATGATATCAATTAGATATCATTTTCCCATATCTCACAGTACCAATCATACAAAAAGACGAGGGGGGATTTAAAATGACAGTGTGTTTTAGATTAACCTCCTTAATCATTGCACGAAGTCAAGTGAGAGTTCTGGTATATATCTAATTTTCCATGAACAATGATCACTTGTTCTAGTCTCCACTTCTTACAACTTCAATCAAAATAGTTTCCTAACGGATTTGAAATAACACTACATTGGGATATAGCCTCAAAATGCAAATATAAATTATATTTAATCTGACAACGTCCCGGATGAGAAGCCTCAGTGCATGCTGGGATACTCAAAAGTAATGTCAATGGAAGTAAAAAATAAATAAATAACAAATATAACTGGAAGTTAAGGTAGAGAGGGAATGGTAGGCAATTGAAGTATATTATAATAGTTATTAGATTATTACATTAAATAGGTAGAAATTTAGGTGTAACTTCACCTTTAGTTTCTATGTTTCGGACAACTCCTTTAACCCCCTTCTCGACATGCGCTGCACTAGTACTGCTCTGCGGGAATTTGGTTCCCACAAAAAGCAGTACTAGTATAGCGCACAGATTGCGCAGCCTCACGCTGAGTGCCGCGGCGATTGGGTGTGGGTGTCAGCTGTATGTGACAGCTGACACCCCACAGCAATGCCCTCGATCAGTGCTAGCACAGATCGTGGGCATTTAACCCCTCTGATGCTGCTGTCAGTAAAGACAGCAGCATAGAGAAGCGTTGTGCAGGGAGGGGGCTCACTGTGCACTTCCATCAGAACAACGAGATGAGATCACATTAGCCTGATTGTCTCCATGGAGACTCCCGCATGAAGATGTGAGCCTTCTTTCCTGCCTGTCAGATCGGTGACAGAAAGGTGATATTAACCCCTTATTACCCCACTTGGCAAAGCCGCACGCTCCAATCACAGTGCCGGCGGCAGTGCTGGGTTTTCATGCGAGAGACTCACACGAGATTCGTGCAAGTCTCTCACAAGTGAGTATGAACCCTTATGAAAATACAAAATATGGAGCTAAAAAAGATTTATTTTGAAAAAATGTGATTTTTTTTTTTTTTTATTTTCACAGCTCTACTTTATAAACTTCTGTGAAACACCTGTGGGTTCAAGGTGCTCAATACACATCTATATAAGTTCCATAAGGGTTCTAGTTTCCAAAATGGTGTCACTTGTTGGGGGTTTCTACTGTTTAGGCACATCAGGGGCTCTCCAAATGCGACATGGCATACGCTAATTATTCCAGCATATTTTACATTCAAAAAGTCAAATGGTGCTCCTTTCCTTCCAATCACTGCCGTGCACCCAAAGAGTTGTTTTCCTGCACATATCGGGTATCTGCGCACTCAGGAGAAATTGCACAATAAATTGTATGGAGCAATTTTTCTTGTTACCCTTATGAAAATGCAAAATTTGGAGCTAAAAAAGATTTATCTGGGAAAAATTTGATTTTTTTATTTTCACAGCTTAACTTTATAAACTTCTGTGAAGCACTTGGGGGTTCAAGGTGCTCAATACACATGTCACGTCGCCGTCAGAATTGGGACCTGCTGTTCTGGTCGTGGCCACTAGGAGGCGCCGGACCGCCACTTCGCCGTCAGACTCAGGGACGGCTGTTCCTGCCTCGGCCACTGGGAGGCGCAGTGGTTCTGTTACGTCGCCGTCAGACTCAGGGCCTATTTTCCCGGCTTTAGCCACTAGGAGGCGCCGGTCTGTCACGTCGCCGTTAGATTCGGGGCCTGCTGTTCCGTTCGCGGCCACTAGGAGGCGCCGGACCGCCACTTCATCGTCAGAATCAGGGACGGCTGTTCCTGCCTTGGCCACTGGGAGGCGCCGTGGTTCGCCCGTGAGTTATGGTGGTGACAGAGAAGGGGCTCCTGCGCAGGCATCTGGTGGGCGCATGCTCCGCCCCTCTGTCAGTCATCAGGGGGTTACTGCATCACCATCTGGCCTGGTCCTGGGGTCGGTCCTAATGACATCATCAGTCCAGGAACCTGTGAGGGATGACCTGATCCCTCAAATACCTTGGGACAGGTCTTGCAAGCCGCCGGATATATTCTTGGTTCTCCTGCGTGCTACTGTGTGAATTGCTATAGTTAACTTTGACCTCAGCCTGGATTTCTGACCATTCTATTGCCTGCCGTTTTTGTACTTCTGCCGCCCTCCTGGTTTATGACTCTGACCTTGGCCTGGATTTCTGACTCTGCTTCTGCCTAAGGATTTTGTACCTCTGCCGCCCTCCTGGTTTATGACTCTGACCTTGGCCTGGATTTCTGACTCTGCTTCTGCCTAATGATTTTGTACCTCTGCCGCCCTCCTGGTTGATGACTCTGACCTTGGCCCGAATCTGACTCTGCTACTGTCTGCTGTTTTTGTACCGTTGCTGCCCAAATGGTTTAGACTCAGATGCCACTACGTTTTTGGTCCCGTATTGGAACACCTCTCTGGCGACTGCCCTGCTCTGGTCCACTGCTCTTGTTCAGACAGCTACCTCCTGGGCTCTGCTATAAATCCTGATCTCTGTATAGGGGTAAAGGGTATCAGGGTTACTCGGGGTGTTGTCTTACTGCAGCCCAGACTCGCAGACGGATGTCACATTATATCCGGCCACAACATAAGCTGCTTTTGTGTATATGTCTATCATAAAAAATATTGTTATTCTCACCTTCCGACGTCCCGCGCAGCATTCCTCTCTCCACGCTCCGGTCCCAGTGATCCTTTTGCGAGAATGACCGCGAGAGTCACGGTCTCGCGGGAGTGCGAAGTCTCGCGGTCATTCATGCAAAGGATCACTGGGACCGGAGCGTGGAGAGAGGAATGCTGCGCGGGACGTCGGAAGGTGAGAATAACAATATTTTTTATTTTAATTCTATTTTTTACAGCTGATCGCTGGTCTCCCTCCTGTCACACGCAGCGATGCGTGCTGGCCAGCGGGAGACCAGCGACAAAAAATATGTCCAGAGGTTTCTTACAGCGATCAGCGATACCGGCAGGGGAGCCGCTCGCTAATCGCTGTCACACACAGCGATCTCACTGGTGAGATCGCTGTTACGTCACAAAAGTTGTGACTCAGCAGCGATATCGCTAGCGAGATTGCTGTGTGTGACTCCCGCTTAAGATGTCTAGTTTCCAAAATAGGACTGCTAATTATGCAAGCAAATTTTACATTCAAAAAGTGAAATGGCGCTCCTTGCCTTCTGAGCCCTGCCGTGTGCCCAAACAGTAGATTTCCCTCACATATGGGGTATCGGCATGCTCAGGAGAAACTGCACAACAAAATGTATAGTCCATTTTCACCTGTTACCATTGCGAAAGTTAAAAAAACATAGCTCTAAAGGAAAATTTTTGTGAAAGAAAAGTAAATGTTTATTTTTTTCTTTCACATTCCAAATATTCCTGTGAAGCACCTGAACGCTTAATAAACTTCTTGAATGTGGTTTTGAGTACGATGAGGGGTGCAGTTTTTAGAATGATGTCATTTCTGGGTATTTTCTGCCATATAGTCCCCTCAAAGTCACTTCAAATGTGAGGTGGTCCCTAAAAAAAAGGTTTTGCACATTTTGCTGTAAAAATGAGAAAGCACTGGTCAACTTTTAACCCTTCTACCTTCCTAACAAAAAAAAAGTTTCCAAAATTGTGCTGATTTAAAGTAGACATGGGAAATGTTATTTATTAACTATTTTGTGCGATATGACTCTGTGATTTAAAGGCATAAAAATTAAAAGTTTGAAATTGTGAAATTTTCAAAATTTTTGCCAAATTTCATTTTTTTTAACAAATAAACACAAGTCATTTCAAAGAAATTTTACAACTATCATAAAGTACAATATGTCACGAGAAAACTATCCCAGAATCACTGGGATCTGTTAACGCATACTAGAGTTATGACTTCATAAAGCGACAGTGGTCAGAACTGTAAAAATTGGCCTGGTCAGGAAGGTGAAAACAGGCTTCGGGGCAAAGGGGTTAAAGTTAAAACTGTTCTACAGCCAAATTGGTTCAAAGACTAAAACAGTTCAACTTAACTCATTTTGTGGTGATGAAAACAAATATGATGCTTACATTTGCCGATATCCTCTAAGTTTCAAGATCCAGAGGAGTTTGTAATTACTTATAACACTTTTCATGCAGGCTTATAGAAAATTTGTGATTTTATTCATCATCATCATTGCATTGTTAACTGCTAGTCTGTTACGTCATCTATTTAGTCTATTGAGTCTTCAGTATTCTATTATCTATTATCTTAGGGTGACCAATCAAAAAACGCCTACTCAACTCAAATGATGTAATACTAATTGCAGTTGCATCACCTAGTTTTATAAATGCTCTCTGTGTAATGTGTAAAGTTTCAGGATTTCTTAGCTTAGTTTCATAGCATATTGGCACATTACTATGTTTTTTTCAAATATGCCTTTTTCTTGCATTAACAAAGAGGATACTTTTTGCTACATGTGAGGAAAAGTCTCTTTTGTGTCACAAAGGTGAAACTTGACTACTATGATAAGGAAAGTCTACAACATCTATTTTGACGGTAGAATAGGAGATCTGGACAAGAGTTGGGCTCCACATTTATGCTGCAATAGATGTGCATCACATTTTACCCAGTGGTTGCATGGGAAGAGGCAGTTTATGTCTTTTACAGTCCCAATAATCTCGAGAGAGCCAACCGATCACGTTACCAATTGCTATTTCTGCATGGTGCTCTCCATTAGAAAAGGAATTTCAACAAAGAAGGAGTGGACTTTACAGTATCCAAATAATCCATCTGCAATACACCCAGTACCACACGCACAAGAACTGACAGTTCTAAAAGCACCAGAAACATTTTCAGATGAGTCAAGTGAGGAAGAAGAAAGCACTTGGTGTCACGACCCATACATTCTGTCAGCAACCTCAACTGAACCGCAGCTTTAACACAAAGTGAACTGAACGGTCCACCTTAACTTATCTTTCCCCTGGTTCCCTGCTCCAACAAGCAAGCCTTTCCATGGAGGCAATCCAGTTGACCCCAATTTAAGACCAGATCCCTATACAGGGGTGGAAGGGTCAGAAGCAGGATGGCAGCAAAGATACAAAATCTGCCACCAAAAAATGGTCAAGACATTGTCAGACAACAGAAACAAGGGTTCAGCGCAAGTGGATGGGTGAAACTTTTGAGTGGGCCCCTAACCAGGTGACTATGATTCCAACTACGATGGTGCCCCCTAATAGTGGTTAAAAGGAAACCACAGTAGACAACTAGGCTGTTACTGAAAATAAACACATATACAAAGACCAACACAGAAATTAATTCCATACGGTGACAATATAGTGCTACGATTAAAGATAGTGACTTACAGGTGACATTCTTTCTGATGGAGTCATTCACTATTCTCACCTTTTGATCTAGCCCAGACCAACATGACGACTTCTCCAGCCACGACTTGTCTGCAGAATTTACGACAAAGACACGTTTGACTTCTCATTATTTCTGCACAGTCCGAATCTATTCCCATCCTGCACAAACTACTGATCCTTTTAATACCACAATACAGAGCTGCTGCTGCAGTATGTGTCATTGTTACTGCACCAGCTACAGTGCTCCTCTTACTGCCCCACATAATGATGCCTACCACTGTGCCCCTTACCTAGTAAAATGCATCATTTGTGACCTCTAGATAGTAAAATTGCGACATTTAAAATGTAAATAACTTGTGCAACTGACCTAAAAACATTGGCCATATTTTGCACTCTAGAAAGACCCAGGTGAGCACTTTAGACACTGACAATACCCGGAGTGCCCCTATAACAATAAGTGCCCTAACATTTAATAATGTTCCCCGAGTGCCCCTCTGTACAGTTTCCCTATACACAATATAGTGCCCCCACAGCTCCCCTAAACATAGTATGATGGGCCCACAGCTCCATAATGTACAGTATGATGTCTTCACGGCTTCCCTATAAACAGTTTAATGCACCCACAACACCCTATATACAGTTTGATGGGCCCACAGCACCCATATACACAGTATGATGTCCCCATAGTTCCCCTATACACAGTATGGTGGACCCACAGCTCCCCTATACACAGTATAATGCCCCCAAACTGTATGATAGACCTCTTAGAATCTCCCACCCAATATGATAGCCCCCCAAAGTAGCACACCTCTATATGATGGGCCCCTTAGTAGCCCTCATTCTGTATCATGGCCCCCTTATTAGCCCCCACTCTGTATGAGGGCCCCCTTAGTAGCCTCCACTGTATTATGGCCCCCTTAAAAGCCCCCAGGCTGTATGAGGACCTTCTTATTAGCCCCCACTTTTTATAAGAGTCCCCTTAGTAGCCTCCACTTTGTATGATGGTCCTCATACAATATTACCATAAAAAATAAACATGCACTTATCTAACCCCAGTGAGTCCACTCGTAAACCGTGGACTCACTGGGGACCGACATGGTGATATCATTGTGCTGGTGCACACACAGGACATCAGAGTCCTGTCACAATGATGCAATCACGTCTTTCCATCCGTGACCTGCCTTTCTGCAGGCCTAAAGTGACCTGTGGCCTACAAAAATCGAGACCGTTAGTGCAGCGAAACCATTTCTTCCTGCTCTACCCCAGATTTTAATTGTAAAGACATGCTGTGCATGTTGCTACAATTAAGGATGGCGGGTACTCTGTGTTTGGACCCCTCCGAGTCTGGGGCTCGGGGCAATTGCCCCTTTGCCCCCTTTGGAGCTATGCTATTATATACAATAACTGATAACTTAATGATTGCTGAGGCTATGGGCTATCCATGGCAGAAAAATAGACTATGCATTTTGAAGTCCTGTAATTGGGATTGGTGGGGATCCAAGTGACCAACATAATAACTTGTGAAGTTAAAGGGGGTGTCCAATACTATGACAACCCCTTCTAGATCTAAATGTCTGACCCTGATAAAATAAAAAAGCCTATTCTCACCTCCCGTGTCAGTGTCGTTCCAGCAATGTCAGTGTAGGGATGTGGACTGTCTTACCCTGTTCCTGAACGTGAAGACAACAGACGCACTATGTAATTACTGTCGTTCGGTTTTATATGTGAAGTAACATTTGCCTAATGTAAAGTGATGTAATGCATTATGGTGATGTACAGTATATAAAGTGTTAGAGCATAAAGTGAATACAGCATAAGGATAAGCTTAGGACAGCCTAATCCTAAAGCAACAGGTTTGCATGTAGATAGGAAATGGTTAAGGTTAGGATTAGCCCAGTGGGAGGGCACTGGTAGTGATAAGAAGAGGCACATCCTGGTTAGAGGGAGTTCAGTGTCAGGCAGTGAAGTGTGGACTGGTTTCAAGTTCAGGTGGTGGTTTGCTAGGGGCAGCATAACCCAAACATTCAGGCCAGTGGGCGTTCAAATGGAGATGCCTGATGGACATTCCAAGAAAGTCTGGAGCCTAGGGCTTGAGCTAGGAAGCATGGAGCGGGCTTGGTCTTAAAACATCTCAAGGTCAGTGTACATGGAGTTACATAACGAGCAGGTGGTTGGACCCGGGTACACTATTGGAGTGGACAATGACTCCCTGGGGCTAAAGGAGTCAGCGGGCTTGGGGGTAGTCCAGAATAAACATGCGGGAGAACAGTGAAGGAGTTTTGCTAAGGAGGAAGGAACTGTGCATTGATGTGCCCTTTCTTACTAGTACCCACCTGATGAACTTGGACTGTTTAAAAACAGGTTGACTGTTTCAAAGAACCTGGTGTTACATACATTGTGTGCAGAGGCTCCTGAGGATTTTTTTTTAAAATTGTCATTATATGTAATAAAGATTTTTGTATTGTCATTTTAAACAGAGTTCTCCAGTTTTTGATAGGATGAGTTAGTAAATAGATAGGAGATACCTTATACTTTTGGCCCAACTATTGGATATTTATACTGAGGATGAAAGCCTGGAGGCAGTGGAGGCCTGCAGCCTGTATGTGAGTGTGAAGCACCCCACATCCTACAGCATACAAGGACTGGGGCACCCATTCTCTGTACAGTGCTAGAGCATAACCGGACAGCAGATTGATCGCGACTACCGCACTGCAGCACTCCAGTCCGGGGGCCCTCGTGCGGTTTTTGTGACATGTGAGCCTGGTGCCCAATCAGCACTGGTGTCACTGTCCCCATCTTCAAACAAATTTAACATGAAGAGAAAGGCAGAGATCATCCACAGCCTTGACTTCCTCTCCATGCTCAATTCATGCAAAGGCTGAGACATTGATGCCAGCACTATTTGGGTGCCAGGCTCACATGTCACAACAACCACACGACAGTCCTGAGACTGTAAGTGCCGACACCGCAGAAATGGCGCCAGCACGGAAGGTGAGTATAAGCTTTTTTATTTTATCGGGACCAAACATTTATATCAAGAAGGGGATGTCTAGTATTGCACAATCCCTTTAAAGAATTATCTTTTAAATTAGGCATAACCCATGCACAGAATGTTTTCATTGTAACAAAATGTAATTTTTAATTAAATAGCTGTTTTAGTAATCTGCAATTACGACCAGTGAAATGCCTACATTTAGTTTTGAAAAGTCTTAAAAAGATTTTAGTTAGAGAATTGCCTGTAATTAAACTGAAATATTTTCTCTTGTGTCTCCCCTGAGGCCGATATCCTTTATAAGTTTTCTCTTTTTTGAACATGACTGAAATTTATTGTAGTCTAATGTGTTGTTAATTATACAACTTCACTATAAAGTTATCTGCAAACTGAAAGGTACATGATGAAAACCTTCATTTCTAATTAAATTAATGTTTAGATTTGAATTCTGAATCCCAGCTTTGGAAGAGGACACTACTAACACAGATAGCTGCAGACATCCCATCCTAAATGTGTTTACTTATTACAATCCGTGAGAACGGAAAGAAAAAGAATACTGAATGACAGTTCATTCTAATTCTGAGCTTCTGCCCTGTTTCACCTACATAGGGACACAGACTTTAATATACAAAATTAAGTAGACCACATTTGTTGCGCTGCAGGTGAAGGCAGAGGTGTATCTAGGTTTTTCAACACCGGGCAAGAATTCAGTTTGGCACCCCTTCATCCCAAGCACATATGTGATTTGCATAATCATAGTCACATTCCAACAAGCTGCTCTTCCTATTTCTCTCAGTGTTCAGTGAAAAACAGAGAAGCAAGAAGAAAAGTTACTGTAGTTGTCACGTGACCGTAAGTATGAAAGTCGCATATGAGTGAAGTTGCCATGTGATGACTGCTGGAACCTGCAGAATCCTAACAGTTAGCATATTACACGCTGTTAGGATTAGCATGCTACAATGCTTCATTTTATAATTAAAGGGCTTGTCCAGGTTTTAGACTATGTGACTGCAGGCTTCTGAATTCTCAGAGTGCACTTTTAGGATTCTTCTTCGCCAGTGAGAAGCGTGGATGGTCATATCAGCACAAGTATGCGATTTGTATACTTCTGGCCACATTCTGACCAGACGTGTTTGGCCTAACTCAATTCATTTTCATTGAGTGAAGTCATGAATGTCTAGTCGGCACGTGACCACATGTATGCAAATCACTGGCACCAAAGAATCCTCACAGTGTCCTTACACTGTCCCCCAATAATACAACCACAACCTACTCAGTCTCTATTCTGTGCCCACTCACACTTTTCTCCCCCCATATGGTCTCCACACACTATTCCCCTAAATAGTCTCTTCACACATTTTCTCCTCCCTCCTCATTCTGTCTACTCGCACATCGCCATGCTATCCATACTTTCTCCTCATATATTTATCTCCTAGCTCTCCATACTGCCTCCTCACACATTCCCCTGTGTCACAGCCGCCGCTGAGACTTACCCGCAGGGTCCTGTGCGCACCTCCCGGCGCGCACCCGCTCCCCGGCGCGTCCCCACTGCTGACCTCCGGCCTCCCCGACGTCGCTCACACACTCCTCTGGCCGGAGCTCTGACGGTGTCATGTGACGCGGTGGCTCCGCCCCCAACCTGGCGGCGCCCATCGCCTATTTCTGCCAGGCGTCTCCCCAGGTAAGACGCCTGTGTATCGTTCCCGGGCTGCTGTCCTTCTGGCCAGCACTCTGTTCGTTCTCAGGCCTTTCTGCGCTGCATCTCCTAGCTCCGCTTACTTTAGATTCTTCTGCTGCTCTCCTCCTGGGTGCGCTCCTCTGGCTGTCCTGTTTTCCCTGCCTTCTTCCCAGTTGTGCTACCTCCCTGTGTACTCCTCGTCCGTGCCTTCTCTTACCCTCTTTCTCTTTTACAGCCTCCAGCCACTACCTGCTTCGTACCCCTCCAGGTCCCTGCGTCCTTCAGGCTCCTATCACTGTACTCCCGTTCCGCTGCTCCGCTGACTCTTCCCCATAGTTCCCTGGTGCTCACCCAGTCGTCCCTTTGGCTCCGGCTGTCGCGGTTCCATCCCTTGTGGGCCTGCCCCTAACACTCCCTGTATAGGGGGTGGCTCCACCTGGTCCAGCTCGTCCGCAGGGGGTCTGGAGCCGCGACCCAGAGGGTCCACTCCGTGTTGCCATCCGTAACACACTCCGTAACAGATACACAGGCCATGGACCCCGCTGGAGTCACGGCTACTCAGAAGGAGTTACTTTTCTTACGCGAGAATCAAACGCGCATAATGTCCTTCATGAAATCGATGGACGCGCATCTCTCCGCTCTCCAAACTGCCGATCCTGGTAATACGGCCCAGCTGGCTGGCTTACAGCAAGAGTTAGCGCAGCAGCGGGACGCACAAAGCCACATCCTCAGCTACATGGCTTCAGTGGATGGCCGCTTACTTGCGCTCCAGGCTGCCGCAGCCGCTCCTCCTCCCGTTGCTGGCCCCCATCCCCTTCCACGGTTGGCCAAACCACCCCGCTATAACGGTGACGCAAAACTATGCCAAGGCTTCCTGAATCAGTGTCGCCTCCACTTCGAGTTACAGCCTCAAGCATACCCCACGGATCGCTCTAGAGTGGCCTTCATAATCTCCCACCTCGAGGGGGATGCCTTGGCGTGGGTGAACCCCCTCTGGGAGCGTGATGACCCCCTGGTTGCCCATTTGTCAAATTTTTTGGACACGTTTCGCCGCGTATTCGACGAGCCAGGTCGTCTAGCCTCCACCACCGAATCTCTGTTCAGTTTATGTCAGGGGTCCCTATCCGTGGGGCAGTATGCCATCCAATTCCGGACACTATCGTCCGATTTGGGTTGGAACAATGAGGCTTTGGTAGGAGCCTTCTGGAGGGGACTTTCGGGTCGGATAAAGGACGAGTTGGCAGGCCGCGACACTCCCACGGCTCTTGAGGATCTAATCTCGTTGGCTACCCGAATTGATCTGCGGTTCCAGGAACGAGCTAGGGAGAGAAGACTCACGCGCCCGTTGCCACCTCCTCGCAGACCACACAGTCCTCAGTGTAGGGCTTTTCCCTCCGCGTCTGGACCCGAGCCTATGCAAGTAGATCGCTTGAGACTCTCCGAGCAACGGCGCAAGGAGAGAAGTTCTCAGGGCTTATGTTTCTACTGCGGTAGCGGGTCTCATTTGCTCCGTGCCTGCCCGGATCGTCCGGAAAACTTCTCCACCTAGGTCAGGTAAGAGAGGCCTCCCTAGGTGTGCATGATTCCTCTCAACCCCTTTCTCGATCTGTCCTATTGCATGTGGGTGACAAGCGGGTCTCCTTGGCAGCCTACGTAGATTCTGGCGCCGCTGGGAATTTTATTAGACTTGATGTAGTCTCCAAATTTTCGGTTCCTGTAAAGGCTCTCGAGAACCCCCAAGTCCTTGCATCCGTAGACGGTAATCCCTTGCTAGAGACCGTCAAGTTAGTTACACACGAGGTCGAGCTTCAGATTGGCGCCTTGCACAAGGAGAGAATCTCGTTTTTTGTTTTAGCCGGTATCTCTCATCCTATTCTCCTTGGTCTTCCCTGGTTGCGACTCCATGAACCCACTTTGGATTGGCATAATGGTAATGTTTTGTGCTGGGGGGACTCTTGTCGGTCTCGGTGTCTGCAGCCGGTGCATCCCGTAGGTGTTCCCCGTCTTCCCCCTGGTCCCTCTAGTTTGCCGCCCGCATATCGGGCCTACGCGGATGTCTTCGACAAGAAAGAGGCTGAAGTTCTTCCACCTCACCGACCGTATGACTGCCCTATCGAGCTCATTCCTGGTACCACTCCCCCCCGCGGCAGAATTTTTCCTCTTTCTTTAGCCGAGACGCAGGCTATGTCGGAGTACATCCAAGAGAACTTAGCCAAAGGCTTCATTCGAAAATCGTCCTCGCCTGCTGGTGCCGGCTTCTTTTTTGTGAAGAAGAAAGACGGGACTCTTCGTCCGTGTATTGATTATCGAGGCCTTAACCGCATCACGGTGAAAAACAAGTACCCACTTCCATTGATTCCTGAGCTCTTCGATCGCTTGAGAGGAGCACGAGTCTTCACCAAGCTGGATCTGCGAGGAGCCTTCAATCTGGTTCGTATACGGTCCGGGGATAAATGGAAGACCGCATTCAACACGCGGGACGGACATTACGAATACTTAGTGATGCCATTTGGACTCTGCAACGCTCCGGCAGTTTTCCAAGAACTCGTCAACGACATCTTTCGAGATCTCCTCTACGTTTGTGTAGTAGTCTATTTGGACGACATCTTGATCTTCTCTCCCGACTTGTCTACCCACCGCCGAGATGTCCGTCAGGTTCTACATCTTCTCAGGGAGAATTACCTGTTCGCTAAGTTGGAGAAGTGCCTTTTTGAGCAGTCCTCGCTACCGTTCCTTGGCTACATCGTTTCGAGCACTGGCTTGGAGATGGATCCTGAAAAGGTCTCAGCCGTTCTCAAGTGGCCATGTCCCCAAGGAGTGAAGGCAATCCAGCGTTTTTTGGGCTTCGCCAATTTTTACAGGCAATTCGTTCCACACTTTTCCTCCCTAGTCAAGCCTATCTCAGCTCTCACTCGCAAAGGGGTAAATCCCCACTCCTGGCCACGGGAGGCTGAAGCCGCTTTTAAAGAGTTAAAGTGAGAATTCACTAAAGCCCCAGTACTCCACCATCCAGACGCCAGTCGGCCATTTCTTCTGGAGGTTGATGCCTCGTCTGTGGGTGCAGGAGCCGTTCTTCTACAAAAAACCTCCTCTGGACGCATGGTCACTTGTGGGTTCTTCTCCAAGGTTTTGTCCCCTCCAGAACGTAATTACGCTATCGGAGACAGAGAACTACTGGCCATTAAACTCGCCCTTGAGGAGTGGCGCCACCTTCTGGAAGGAGCTGTCCATCCGTTTACCATATTCACGGATCATAAGAACTTGGCTTATGTTCAGACCGCCCAAAGGCTCAACCCGCGTCAAGCTAGATGGTCCTTGTTCTTCGGGCGCTTTGATTTCCAGCTCCACTTCCGGCCAGGAAATAGGAACGTCAAGGCTGACGCCCTGTCTCGATCTTTTTCGCCTGTGGACAGTGAAGATGACCCAGCACACATCATCAATCCAGCTAAGATTATCGCTGTGGCTCCCCTAAGCGTACTTTCTCCACCACCCGGTAAGACCTTCGTTCCGGGTAGGGACAAGGCTAGGGTCTTACACTGGGGGCACTCATCTAAATTTTCCGGACACACTGGAATAAAGAAGACTCTCTATCTCGTCTCTCGACATTATTGGTGGCCATCGCTTCGCCAAGACGTCCTGGACTTCATCGCCTCCTGTCCTTCGTGTGCCAGGAACAAGGTTCCTCGATCCCGACCTTATGTGCTCCTACACCCATTACCGATACCCACGACTCCTTGGACCCACATAGCTATGGACTTCATCACTGATCTGCCAGAGTCCTCGAGGTGTTCGGTTATCTTAGTGGTCGTGGATCGGTTTTCTAAAATGGCTCACTTTGTTCCCTTGTTTGGTCTGCCTTCTGCCCCCGAGTTGGCGAAGATTTTCTTGCTCCACGTCTTCCGTCTCCATGGCTTTCCCCAGCACATTGTCTCGGACAGAGGTGTCCAATTCACCTCTCGATTCTGGCGAGCTCTCTGCGGATTGATGGGGATTACTCTGGATTTTTCTTCGGCCTATCATCCCCAGTCCAACGGACAAGTGGAACGGGTCAATCAAGTCCTAACTTCGTACCTCCGGCATTTTTCTAATGCGCACCAAGATGACTGGGTTTCTCTTCTTCCTTGGGCCGAATTCGCGTACAATAATCACCCCAGTGAAGCCTCTACCAAGTCCCCTTTTTTTGTGGTTTTTGGTCAACATCCCGGCATTCCCCTTCCCGTTTCCCCCACCTCGGGTGTACCGGCAGCGGATGCTGTGTCGCTAGATTTCTCCCAGATTTGGAGGGACACCAGGGAGGCCCTTGAGAAGGCCGGTCGCAAAATGAAGGATTACGCCGATAAGAGACGTTTAGATGCTCCCCCGTACTCCCCTGGGGAGAGGGTCTGGCTTTCCTCACGGCATATCAGATTAAAGGTTCCTTCTTATAAGTTGGGTCCACGTTTCATCGGTCCTTTTGAGATTCTAAGGCGCGTCAATGACGTGGCCTACAAACTAAAGTTGCCTGCCTCACTAAGAATTCCCAATGTTTTTCATGTATCCCTCCTCAAGCCTGCGGTATTTAATCACTACCACTCAACCGCTTCGCAAAATTTCCAACCCAGCAGTTCTGATAATATCTTTGAGGTTAAGGATATACTCGCCACTAAGACGGTTAGAGGTCGAACTTTGTTTCTGGTCGATTGGAAGGGATTCGGTCCTGAGGAGAGATCCTGGGAACCTCGGGAAAACATTAATGCTCCTCGGATCATGAAACGTTTTCTCGACAACCTTAGGAGAGGAGGGAGTAGAGGGAGGGGTACTGTCACAGCCGCCGCTGAGACTTACCCGCAGGGTCCTGTGCGCACCTCCCGGCGCGCACCCGCTCCCCGGCGCGTCCCCGCTGCTGACCTCCGGCCTCCCCGACGTCGCTCACACACTCCTCTGGCCGGAGCTCTGACGGCGTCATGTGACGCGGTGGCTCCGCCCCCAACATGGCGGCGCCCATCGCCTATTTCTGCCAGGCGTCTCCCCAGGTAAGACGCCTGTGTATCGTTCCCGGGCTGCTGTCCTTCTGGCCAGCACTCTGTTCGTTCTCAGGCCTTTCTGCGCTGCATCTCCTAGCTCCGCTTACTTTAGGTTCTTCTGCTGCTCTCCTCCTGGGTGCGCTCCTCTGGCTGTCCTGTTTTCCCTGCCTTCTTCCCAGTTGTGCTACCTCCCTGTGTACTCCTCGTCCGTGCCTTCTCTTACCCTCTTTCTCTTTTACAGCCTCCAGCCACTACCTGCTTCGTACCCCTCCAGGTCCTTGCGTCCTTCAGGCTCCTATCACTGTACTCCCGTTCCGCTGCTCCGCTGACTCTTCCCCATAGTTCCCTGGTGCTCACCCAGTCATCCCTTTGGCTCCGGCTGTCGCGGTTCCATCCCTTGTGGGCCTGCCACTAACACTCCCTGTATAGGGGGTGGCTCCACCTGGTCCAGCTCGTCCGCAGGGGCTCTGGAGCCGCGACCCAGAGGGTCCACTCCGTGTTGCCATCCGTAACACACTCCGTAACACCCTGACTGCCCATACTGTGTCTGCACCCATCCCATCATGCTCGCTCCCTATACTGTGTCCGCATACGTTCTCTCCTTCGTTCCTCATACTGTGTAGGCGTACATTCTCACCCTCACTCCTTAACCCCTTTCCGAAAATGTAGTGTAGTAGTATGCCCATGTCACACTCCCCCTGTTTGTTTCTGGACACATGACATCTGATCTATACAGCTGACATGTGCCTACAACAGTCGCAATCCACCCGCAGCTGTTAACTAGTTAAATGTTGCTGTCAATCTCTGACAGCAGCATTTAACTCGCGCTTACAGGAAGCGCGTCACAAATCCCACCCATCGGTTACCCCATCACATGATTGCGGGTCACCGATGAGTCAGCATGACAACCAAAGGTCTGCAGCAGTCCTCTATGGCTGTCATTGCCAGATTGCGATGAGCAAGTGATCATTTCTGCTGCACACAGGCGATCTGATCATTAAAAAAAAATAAAAAAATATAAAAGTTCAAATCACCCCCCTTCGCCCCATTCAAAATAAAACAATATAAAAAAATCAAAGAGGTGGTTTTGATATTGGTTCCATTTTATTATTACTTTGATGACACAATAAAATAAAAGTACAGATCTTTGTGTTTTCTTAGCAGGCTGTCTTTGTCCCTGTCTCATCCTGCTCCCTTAAGCCTAAGGGTACCGTTACACTTAGCGATGCACCAGCGATCACGACAACGATATGGATCGCTGGTGCATCGCTAAGTGGTCGCTAGTGAGCTGCCACACAGGCAGACCTCACCAGGCAGATCTCACCAGCGACATCGCTGGGGTCGGGGGTCGCTACTTACCTGTCAGACGCGGCGATCCTGACGTCCTCCCGCCCGCGTCCACGCGTCGCTCGTCGTCACAGCAGGAAGCGCCGCAGGAAGCTGACGACGAGAAACGGTCAAGGACGTTCTCGCGCGATCAGCGATAACCAGCGGGGGAGCGGTTGTAGGTAAGTATCACACACAGAGATATTGCTATAACGTCACAAGTTATAGCGATATTGCTAGCGATATCTCTTAGGCTATGTGCACACGTACCGGAACTCTCGCGGAAATTACCGCGAGAATTCCGGAATTCCATTCCGCGGGAAAATCGCATTTTAAATTCCCGCAATTTTCCCATGGAAAAACTAGCATTTTGCAAGCGTAATTAGCTTGCAAAATGCTAGCGTTTTCCAAGCGATCTGTAGCATCGCTTGGAGAACTGATTGACAGGTTGGTCACACTCGTCAAACATAGTGTTTGACAAGTGTGACCAACTTTTTAGTACTGAGGCTGCCTATGCAGCCTCAGTAGTAAAAGATAAAAGATAAAATGTAAAAAAAAATAAAAAATGGTGTTATTCCTACCTTCCGACGTCCCGCGCAGCCGTTCCCAGCAATCCTTTGCGAAAATGCCTGCGATGACGTCCGTTTTCGCGGGATCGCGACGTCTCGCGGTAATTCACGATGACGTCGCGCGAATGACCATGAGACTTCGCAATCCCGTGAGAACGGACGACATCGCGGGCATTTTCGCAAAGGATTACTGGGAACGAGAGCGTGGAGAGAGGCGGGAAGGCTGCGCGGGACGTCGGAAGGTAACAATAACAATATTTTTTATTTTAAATTCTATTTTTTACAGGGATATGGTACCCAAAGCCCGGAGGACAGTCTCCTCTCCTCCGGACCGTGGGTACCATCCGCAACTGTTCTGCTGACTTTCCGCATGGTGTGCACAGTCACATGCGGGAAATAAGCGGAACAATGCATTCCTATGGGTGCGGGATCACCGCGATTCCGCAAAATTAATGAGCATGCTGCGGTTTATACCGCGAAGCGATTCCGCCGTGGTAAAAACCGCAGCATTAGCACAGCATTGCGGAATCCCATAGGAATGCATGGAATGCTTATTTTTTTCATTTTCGCGGCAAAATCGCGCGGTTAAAACTGCCGCGAAAACGCGAAAAAAATGCAACGTGTGAACTCAGCCTTAGGCCGGTTTCACATTAGCGCATTTTCAGCGCGTGCACGGCCGGGGGTAGCTCCGCCCCCGAGCCGGCTCTCTGCCCGGCGTGCCCGCCCCTTGCTTGTAGCGCCGCCTACTAGCGGACAGCGGCGCCTGCGATCGGCGCACCCTATCTTTAGCATAGGGTGCGCAGATCGTGCGCAGGCCGTGCGCTAGTTGCGCTTTGACCTGCGCTGCGCACTTTTGACGGTGCGCCGTGCGCGCCAAAATCCGAAAAGTTTGATTTTGGCGCGCACGGCGCACCGTCAAAAGTGCGCAGCGCAGGTCAAAGCGCAACTAGCGCACGGCCTGCGCACGATCTGCGCACCCTATGCTAAAGATAGGGTGCGCCGATCGCAGGCGCCGCTGTCCGCTAGTAGGCGGCGCTACAAGCAAGGGGCGGGCACGCCGGGCAGAGAGCCGGCTCGGGGGCGGAGCTACCCCCGGCCGTGCGCGCGCTGAAAATGCGCTAATGTGAAACCGGCCTTAGTGTGACAGGCCCTTAAGTGTATCTGAGTCAGCCCAGATGATTAAGATATTGTCAATATAAAAATAGTTGGCATGACGGATAAAGGAACTGAAAGTTAAGAAGTCCTTCCCAATCTTAGAAATAAAGAGTGATTTTTTGTGGTGCCATTTTACTTCCCACAGCTGTACTGGTCTGTTGTAAGTATATGCCGTCACCAAGGAAGTAATTATAGGAGAGGATGAATTTTATAAGTCTAGTGGCAACTCCTTTAATTTCCATGAAGACTTGTAGGGCTGTTAATTCATCTTGATGTGGTATATTACAATTTATATACAATTTATATTACAATTTATAGATTACATATCCGTTGTATAGTTACTAGGGGACATATTGTTGTCTGTATGTAATTATGTAGTTTTTTTGTAAAAAAAATTTTTTTCTATTAGTTGTCATTTCCACAATTGCTCTGTTATAACAGGTATTTGTATCACCTCGATGACTGTTTAGAAATGTACCGGCTTTCCACGAATGCAAAAGACCTTCTACTTAAGCTATAAGTTATGGTCATCTAGAATCCACATCAAAGGAGAAAAACTGTCTCATTCCTTTGAGGAATTTCTAAGTAGTAAATAAAACTCTGACTCATGCTACATCTGTCTGGGAATCGTCTCCTCCACTAGGTTCTTGTGACAACAATTTTGCCTTATTACAGGTAGAAGTCTGACCATTGGAAGACAATCTACATCTCACTGATGTAAAGTAATGGATGCTTTTATTACCTGCACCACTCTGATCTTCTGTAGACGGGACAGCCATCATATCGGACACGTTTCCGCTCAGATCCCAGTCTAGGATTTGTGCAGTGTCAAGATTTGTGATAAGTGCAGGATGTACATAGTGCGTGTGCATAAAATAGAAATGACAGTAAAGCTAGACAATACTAGAAAAACAACTGCTGTATAACTGTATGAATCACAGCACAAATATTGCGAACAAAAAAATGAAAACACATAAACAGTGACAACAATCACTATAGGCTAATATTAACCTGAACACCTAAGGGTATGTGCCAGGGCCAGTTTTAGGCAAAGTGGTGCCCTAGGCAAAGTTTAAAATGGGGCCCCAAATGCTAACATATTGCACATCACACCGAAGCACTTCGGTTGTATTTACATGCGCTGAGTTCAGGATGCTAAATGAGTGTGATCATCAATGTTGAAGTCGTTCAACACTTGTTTCCCGGCCTCTTTCCACCATCTGAGAAAGAATGATGGGGACAGAACGATCACTAATGGATCACTAACAGATCACCATACAGTATGATGTTATCAGCAGCACATCTACAGTTTACACTCCCTATAGTCCTCCATATAATATAATGTGCCCCATAGTCCTCCATATAGTATAATACACTCCTCAGTCCTCCATATATAGTATAATACATCACCATAGTCATCTATGTAGTACAATTCACTTCTCATAATATAATGCACCCCATAGTTCTTCATATAATGTATTCCCTATAGTCCTCGATACAGTATAATGCAGCCCACATATAGTATAATGCAGCCACCCCATAGAGCATAATGCAGCCACCCAACAGAGTATAATGCAGCCCTGCATACAATATAATGTAACACCCCATAGAATATAATGCAGCCCCCTTCTTATAGTATAATGCAGCCACCCCTTAGAGCATAATGCAGCTACCACATAGAGAATAATGCAGCCCCCTCATATAGTATAATGCAGCCCCTCCATAGAATATATGGCAGCCCCCTCTTAGAGTATATTGCAGCCCTCCATAGAATATAATGCAACCCCTTATATAGTATAATGTAGCCCCTCCATAGAATACAATGTAGCCCTTCTCATATAGTATAATGCAGCTCCCATAGAATATAATGTAGCCCCCTCATAAAGTATAATGAAGCCACCATACAATATACAGTTGTGGCCAAAAGTATTGACACCCCTGCAATTTTGTCAGATAATACTCAGTTTCTTCCTGAAAATGATTGCAATCACAAATTCTTTGGTATTATTATCTTCATTGAATTTGTCTTAAATGAAAAAACACAAAAGAGAATGAAGCAAAAAGCAAAACATTGATCATTTCACACAAAACTCCAAAAATGGGCCAGACAAAACTATTGGCACCCTCAGCCTAATACTTGGTTGCACAACCTTTAGCCAAAATAACTGCGACCAACCGCTTCCGGTAACCATCAATGAGTTTCTTACAATGCTCTGCTGGAATTTAGACCATTCTTCTTTGGCAAACTGCTTCAGGTCCCTGATATTAGAAGGGTGCCTTCTCCAAACTGCCATTTTTAGATCTCTCCACAGGTGTTCTATGGGATTCAGGTCTGGACTCATTGCTGGCCACCTTAGAAGTCTCCAGTGCTTTCTCTCAAACCATTTTCTAGTGCTTGTTGAAGTGTGTTTTGGGTCATTGTCCTGCTGGAAGACCCATGACCTCTGAGGGAGACCCAGCTTTCTCACACTGGGCCCTACATTATGCTGCAAAATTTGTTGGTAGTCTTTAGACTTCATAATGCCATGCACACGGTCAAGCAGTCCAGTGCCAGAGGCAGCAAAGCAACCCCAAAACATCAGGGAACCTCCGCCATGTTTGATTGTAGGGACCGTGTTTTTTTCTTTGAATGCCTCTTTTTTTCTCCTGTAAACTCTATGATGATGCCTTTGCCCAAAAAGCTCTACTTTTGTCTCATCTGACCAGTGAACATTCTTCCAAAACGTTTTAGGCTTTTTCAGGTAAGTTTTGGCAAACTCCAGCCTGGCTTTTTTATGTCTCGGGGTAAGGAGTGGGGTCTTCCTAGGTCTCCTACCATACAGTCCCTTTTCATTCAGATGCCGGCAGATAGTACGGGTTGACACTGTTGTACCCTCGGACTGCAGGGCAGCTTGAACTTGTTTGGATGTTAGTTGAGGTTCTTTATCCAACATCCTCACAATCTTGCGTTGAAATCTCTTTCAATTTTTCTTTTCCGTCCAAATCTAGGGAGGTTAGCCACAGTGCCATGGGCTTTAAACTTCTTGATGACACTGCGCACGGTAGACACAGGAACATTCTGGTCTTTAGAGATGGACTTGCAGCCTTGAGATTGCTCATGCTTCCTCACAATTTGGTTTCTCAAGTCCTCAGACAGTTCTTTGGTTTTCTTTCTTTTCTCCATGCTCAATGTGGTACACACAAGGACACAGGACAGAGGTTGAGTCAACTTTAATCCATGTCAACTGGCTGCAAGTGTGATTTAGTTATTGCCAACACCTGTTAGGTGCCACAGGTAAGTTACATGTGCTGTTAATTACACAAATTAGAGAAGGATAACATGATTTTTCAAACAGTGCCAATACTTTTGTCCACCCTCTTTTTTATGTTTGGTGTGGAATTATATCCAATTTGGCTTTAGGACAATTCTTTTTGTGTTTTTTTCATTTAAGACAAATTAAATGAAGATAATAATAACAAAGAATTTGTGTTTGCAATAATTTTCAGGAAGAAACTGAGTATTATCTGACAAAATTGCAGGGGTGTCAATACTTTTGGCCACAACTGTAATCTAGCCCCAGTAGAATATAATGCAGCCCCCCTAGAATGCAATGTAACCTCCTCACATAGTGTAAAGTAGCCACCTCATAGAGTATGATGCAATCACCCCCCATAGAATATAATAAATATAATACAGCTCCCCATAGAATATAACGTAGCCCAAATAGAATATAAAACAACCCACCTCCCCATAGAATATAATGCAGCCCCCCATATTATATATCACAGCCTCCCCCATAGAATATAATGTAAAATGTACCCCCCATGGTATATAACACTACCGCATAGTATATAGCCCAGCACCACATGGTATATAGCACAGCACCTCATGGTATATAGCACAGCACCACATGGTATATAGCGCATGGTATATAGCACAGCAACACATGACATATAGCCCAGCACCATATGGTATATAGCCCAGCACCACATGGTATATAGCCCAGCGCCACATGGTATATAGCACAGCCCACAATGGTATATAGCACTGCCTCTCATGGTATATAGCACACCCTACCATGGTATATAGCACATCCCACCATGGTATATAGCACAGCACCACATGGTATATAGCACAGCCCACCATGGTATATAGCACAGACCCACATGGTATATAGCACAGCCTCACATGGTATATAGCACAGTACCATGGTATATAGCACAGCACCACATGGTATATAGCACAGCACCACATGGTATATTGCCCAGCATCACATGGTATGTAGCACAGCCCACCATGGTATATAGCACAGCACCACATGGTTTATAGCTCAGCACCACGTGGTATATAGCCCAGCCACACTGATATGTTAAAAAAACACAATCCTCACCTTCTCCTCATGCCCACGCTGCTCCCAGCTCCTGTCTCAGCCTACTCTGCCTGGCACACAGTGAGCATTCACCCGCTGTGTCAGAGGCAGAGCAGGGAATGATGAGAGAGATAGCGCCAGCTCTCGCCTCCATCATTGCTTTGAACTGTACCAGCATCTATGATGCCGGTATAGTTTAATGCGGTGGGGGGGAGTCGGCACTGGGGGCAGGCGGGCCCCCTGCCTCACGGGCCCCATAGCGGCTGTGTGATGTGCCGCTAGCTGGTGGCCCCTGGGGGAGCGGGGACCCTAGGCTGCTGCCTGGGCTGCCTGCCCCTAACGCCAGCCCTGCCAACGATGCACAAAGTCTCTGGCTCTGCTGCGAAGAAACAAATAACACTGCCGCCCAACAGCGCCGACAAATTCAGTCCTCTTTGTCCTGGGTAGGAAGGAACATGGAAACAGTTCTTTGGGGGAATGCCTCGGAAATGGCACCGGGCACAGGTCGCAAGCATGTGTACAAGCCACAACAACCTGTGGTCCTTTGGAGTAGTCTCTGAGTGGTTGTTCCTGTATCTCAGGTGAAACCGGGGTAGTCAACGGCGCGGGTACAGACGGTAACTGAATAGCGTCAAGAGTAGTCTCGAAGTCAGAAACAGGGGAGTTGTCAATAGAAGCAGCGGAGAGGGAGTTAACCATCTCATGCAGCCTCCCCGCCAAATCTGGCCCGTTCACGCGCTCAGATCTCCTTTTGTACCCTGCGCCCCCTGCTGTCTGACTGAGTGGTCTCTCCCTCTTAGAGGAAAACTCCTCCGTCAACAGTGGTGACAGCCCCGATAGTTCCAGCCTTAAAGTCCACCGCACACCGCTGATTCCGTCTTGTCTCATCTTCCTACAACGTCAATGGTGCGCATGGGGCATTATTGCTTTGTAGGGTCAAAATGTGGAAACTGTTTTCTAGGAAACTCCATTAATATTTTCTAGGGGGCAATTTTACAATCTAGAGGGCAAAAAGGAGTTCTCCTGGTCAGTGGTGTTGGTATGATGGGTAGGTCTTAACTCCACTATGATTTTTTTTATCGGGCTATGTGCAATAGGTGCGCAATAGGTGAACAGGTACTGTCCCTTCTTATTACCCCGCTTTGACTACACATGAGGATTATATTTCCATATAATGGTTATTTAATGGTTCTGATTTTCTTACATGCCAATTTTGCCAGCCCGAAATAAGGGATTTTACTCAACTTACCCTTACGTACCATTGACCCCACTGCTCAGGGTTCTTTTTGTATCCGGTGATGGTGACATTGTTCTTTTTCTTCATCTGATTCAATAATGCCTTTACTTGTCTTGCTTCCTGTATTGTCTTGAACAAGTAAAGTTGTTATTTTTCTATGTAGCTATGGACTCCGTTCCTCCTTTTTCTCAGGGCAAAAAGGAGGCATTTTACTTTGTAAGGGGCACAGTATTGTGCATTATTATGTGGAGTATTAAGAGAAGCACTGTTACTATACTAAATGGTGGCCTGATGGTGGATTTGTGGCTTGAAATACGGTCTCTAATAGCCTGGGTAGTCTCGCCTACGTATAGTAGCCCGCACGGGCATTTGACAACGTAAACCACAAAATTTGTTTCACATATGTAATAATCCTTTATATGGAATGACTTGCCAGTGCGGGGATGAACCACCTCATTGCCCTTGATAATGTTGGAGCAACTCATGCAGTTTAGGCATGGGGAAAGTACCTGTTCTCCTTTGCCCAGTCAGAGTCCTTGACATCGTTGGTTTGTGTGACCCTAGTCTGCTTTCACTATTTTGTCCCTAATGTTTTGTGGCCATCTCATACACATTAGTGGTTGGTTCTTGATAATCTGGATGTTTGGGTAGGCCTTGTTTAAAAGGGGCCAATGTCTTCGGATAAGATTATGGATCCTACGCATTGTGGGGTGATGATTATGGACAAAGGGGAGTCTTGGAGTTTTGCAAGTGGCTATTGTGGTGTCATCAGACTCATTTAGTGCTTTAGCGGTTTCCGCATTAAGGAGTGCCTTTATAGTTACCTCATTCAAAAATTATATACAACCAGTGTGGCGTCACCTTTTGACCCTTATACACCATTCCCCCTATTGTGGTAAATATGCTTCTTTTGTTTTTTGTGTTTTCTTTTTTCTTTTTGCCCTCTCCCCCCCTAATATTTTCTCCTATCAACCATTTCTCCTGGAGACTTCACTGTTACTTACTGCTGTATATAACAAAACTATTTCTACCATTCATTACTGTGAACCTCCATTGTTTGATCTATGCTTGCTCAAAACGCTATCTCACTGTTCCTTATCACTTTCAACAGGAGTTGTCTATCTATTTCTACATCAACCGTCTCCGTTGATTGTTTGTATTGTAAACTATACATAGAACAGTGCTATTTATCTTGCGGAGGCGGAGCTTCTCTGCAAGATAAATAGACATGCTGCGGTCTATAAAGACGCGCCGCATGTGCATTCATGCGGGTGTACCGCCTGCGTCTTTGTATGCATAGTGGAGATGGGAATTCATAAAATACCATCCACTATGCTGTAACATCTGGACGCTGCGGATTGGACGCTGCGACTGTACGCAGTGTCCAATCCGCAGCAAATCCTGACTGTGGAAGTATACCCTTAGACTGAGCGTCTCCACAAGATAAATAGACATGCTGCAGTCTATAAAGACACGCAGCATGTGCGTTTATGAGGGTGTACCGCCTGCATCTTTGTAAGCCTAGTTGAGATGGGATTTCATAAAATCCCATCCACTATGCTGTAACATCTGGACGCTGCAGATTGGACGCTGCGACTGTATGTAGTGTCAAATCCGCAGCAATCCTGACCGTGGAAACATACTCTTAGACTTGTAATCAGAATTACCTGGTTAGGGGCCACTCAGATGTTTCGCCCTCCCTGAGCTGAACCCATAGCTGTACCTCTGTCTGGACACATAACAATTACCTATGGGTCTGCCACGAATTAAAACCTAAAAATCATGCGTATAGCACAGTGTATTAGGCTGCTTCTCAGTACATGGCCAGATTTAGAAGAGCATATGAAAAAACATCTGTATTTCATCCAGATAAAATGGATGATTCACATCCATATTGTATCCGTATGCAATTCATGTGTCATCCATATGCATGTATCATATCCATAAAACATCCATTTGTACACATAAGCAGTAAATATAATTCGCAACACTAAATACAGCCTCCTATTTTAATAATTGCAATGTATCTTTAAGAATTGGATGCAATACAAAGTTTCGGCTCACCCAAAGTCTCCATTGATTGAGTGTCATCCGACATACAGAAGGCACCTGTGCATGCTGCAATTTTTTTTCCACACAAAAAGCTGTATGAAAAAACTGTCACCTGAACAGCACTATTGAATAACATTGGAACATACAGCCATGGGTGCTTCAAGTGCACCTGTGGCGCCCCTGAGGCTCAGTCGCCACAGAGGTACTGCACCTTCTCCTAAGGTGTAGTGCCCCACCACCTAGGTAAGTTGAAATTAGATAGCACAGGCTAACAATAGCCGCCTGCAAAGAATACTGAGCTCAGCTTTAAATTAGTTGTATAAAAATTACAAATCAGAGGTGGAGTGGAGCCTGAGCGTCCTGAGACCCGACGCGTGTCGCCACCAGTTGTGGCTTCGCTGAGCTCAGTATTCTTTGCAGGCAGCTATTGTTAGCCTGTGCTATCTAATTTCAGCATGCCTGATTAATCGTGACAATTTGAGTTACTCTTAGGGAAGTATGCATACCCTTTTAGGATTTTGCTAATATCATTGTATTAGGGGGCTACTCAAGCCGGGTATTGTTTTTGGGCTTGTTAGCACGTTTTTTACAGGCGTATTATATTCTCTGCTACATGGTTCAAATCAATTTTATTTGTATGCACAATACATGCTGTCTTAGTGCTATTTAACAAACTTGTGACCATTTGTCATCATTTGTATTTATGGTATGTGCATTTATTTGTTCTTATGAACTAGTCTTTATACAAAGCCTTTATATTGTGGTATGCTATCTATATACACATTTGGTTCTCTATTGAGTTATTTCATATATCTAGATTCTCTGCTACATGGTTTAAATCATCTTTATCTGTATGCACAATACATGCTGTTCAACTCATTTGTGACCATTTGCGATCATTTGTATTTATGGTATGTGCATTCATTCGTTCTTATGAACTAGTCTTTATGTAAAGCCTTTATATTGTGGTATGCTATCTATATATCTATATACACACTTGGTTCTCTATTGAGTTATTTCATGTGGAATGTGGAGCCATGAGGGTTTGGCTCTATTTTGAGCCTAGATTTTCATGTCACATGTGAGACCAATTTTAATGTTTTTAACGATTGGGTGTTTTGGTTTGTGTGTCTAAATAAAGATTGTTACAATTTTTGCTAAATCCTATGTTGGGTGATCCCCAATGTGTAGGCCTATTTCTTCTCTCTTCTTTGTAAATTGGAGAGGAGAACCCTGACTTGCCCGGGAGGTTGATTAAGTCTCTACCCCAGAGGACACGGCACGGAGGCAGGCACCAGTGGGTACCACGAACTGTGAGTAAAGCTTTGAAACTGCAAGCCCTAGTGTCCTCCATTCATTCGCCGCTAACACCTTCAGCACCGCTACATCTGGGTATCAACATCCACCCCATTCCATGCCTCTACTCATCCATTGCACCTACACTGCCCTGGGGTTACAGCTTCACCTGTGGGGAGCTACACCCATCTAAGCTGCGACACACCATCAGCCCCAGAGGATCTGCACGCAGTGTTGTCTAACATCTCACTTTTTAAACACCACGGGTGGCGTCACAAACTTTACAATACAAACAAACACCACCAACATTGATTTTGGGGCCCAGGGCCACGGACCGGGTCACCGCTGCTGTGACACATCATCCCCCTGACGCCGGCCCGGTACCGAGTACCCCACAGCCCTGGGTGAAGCCAGCAAGGGCGCCCCACACCCTTGAAAATGTTCCTGAAAATTAAGTCTTTCTCCAAGAAAATTATAGCAATTACACGTTTTATTATGCATATGTTTGTTTCCTTTGTGTGTATTGGAGCAACACAAAAACTGGAAAAAGGCAAAGTGGAAATTTCACAAAAACCCCAAAAATAGGTCAGACAAAATTGTTGGCACCCTCAACTTAATATTTGGTTGCACATCCTTTGGAATAAATAACTGCAATCATTTGCTTTCTATAACCATCAACCATCTTACACCACTCAGCTTGAAATTTTGGATCACTCTTCTTTTGCACACTGCTCCAGGTCTGTTATATTTGAGAGGTGTGTTGTGAGTTCATTTTCCCCTTCACTACTGAGGCCCGAGGAACTCCCTCTTCTGGTAAAGAAAGGTAGCGAGCCTGATTATCAAACACCTGAGTCTGATGATGATGACTGGCTGAGTGGAGTTACTGACTGGATATAAGGCTGCCGACGCCCTTCTGCCCTGCGGGTGATTTCTCTGTGGGATCCTTGGAGACCAGTCTGAATTCCTGCTCTTCTAAAGCTAAGTTTTCTGCTCGGCTTTTTGCATTTGTGCTTTGACTTTGTTTTGCTTTGTTTTTCTGGATTTCTGCCATTCCCTGCTGGGGTGTGCTGAATTCCTTTAGCTCTGTCTTCTGAAAATACCTGAGTGCTGATTTAGTTTTTGAAGCCTAGCTGCTTCAGGGTCTTTTTCCATATCAGCTTGTTGGCTTATGTCTTTGATAGGGTTTTGTCAGATTGCAGACAGCATCCTTCCTTTCCTGTTCTGTTTAGTTAGCTTGGGCCCCATCGTTTGCTCAGCCTATCTTTCTATCTGTGTGAGTGTTTTTTCATCTTGCTTCACCATCATTATATGTTGGGGGCTGCCTTTTACTTTGGGGTCTGCTCTGGGGCAGTTTAGATTTCCTTTTCTGTCTTTAGGCTATTTAGCTCTCTGGCTGTGATCGAGGGGTCTAGGGCATCGTAGGAACCCCCCACGGCTACTGCTAGTTGTGTTGATAGGTTCAGGGGTCTGCAATATGATAGTTGCCAACTTCTCTGGTTTTCTGGACGTAGCTTCTATTTTTGTGTCTGCCTCCTACGGTGACTCAATCATAACAGAATCACCCGCCATACCGCAGATCCTAGGGTACTCAATAGCAGGAAAGAATTGTAAATAAAAAAAAAAAAAAAAAGTGTGTATATTTTTTCCTCTATATCTCTGAGGCCGTAGGGGGAATTTTTTTTTCTCTCAATGGAGATAAAGCAATTGTCTGATCGTGTGGAGCAGCTCGCTGCGGAAGTGCGGGGAATTTCCGCCTACCTTGCTCATTTACATGCTGCTGAACCAAAGATTCCTACACCTGATGTATTTTTTGGGGATCGGTCTAAATTTTTGAATTTCAAAAATAATTGTAAATTATTTTTTGCCTTGAAGCCTAACTCGTCAGGGAGCTCCGCGCAGCAGGTTAAAATTGTCATCTCTTTGCTGCGTGGCGATCCCCAGGATTGGGCGTTTTCTTTGAAACCAGATGATCCTATTCTGACTAATGTGAACGCATTTTTTCAGGCCTTGGGGTTGTTGTATGACGAACCTAATGCCATTGATCAGGCTGAAAAGACCCTGCTGGCATTGAACCAGGGTCGTGATTCTGCAGAATTGTACTGTCAAAAATTCCAAAAGTGGGCAGTACTTACTACCTGGAATGATAATGCCTTGGCTGCTCTCTTTCGGAAGGGATTGTCAGAAGCCGTAAAAGATACTATGGTGGGATTTCCTGTTCCCTCTGGTCTTGACGATTCTATGTCATTAGCCATTCAGGTTGATCGGCGTTTGCGCGAACGCAAAGCTGCACGAGAGGTGTTGCCACCTGTTGAACAAATGTCTGAACCTATCCAATGTGATAGAGTTTTTTCCAGAGAGCAGCGTCAGGAGTTCAGAAGGCGTAATAAGTTGTGTTTTTTCTGTGGAGATGCCTCGCATATTATTTCTGTCTGTCCTAAACGAGAGAAACGCTTTGCACACACGTTTTCTGTTGGTGGTGTTCAACCTAAGTTTCTTCTGGCTATTATTCTGATCTGCTCTCTGTCCACATTTTCCGCCAAGGCTTTTGTGGATTCGGGAGCAGCCCTAAACCTAATGGACTTGGATTTTGCTAAACGTTGTGGATTTCCGATGACACCTCTGCAGACGCCTATCCCTTTGAGGGGGATTGATGCTACTCCTTTGGCTAAAAATAAACCTCAGTTTTGGACCTAGGTGGTAATGCGGGTCGCCCCAGATCATCAGGAAAATTGCAGATTTTTGTTGTTGCATAATCTGCATGATACTATTGTTCTGGGGTTTCCCTGGTTACAAATTCATAATCCAGTTTTGGATTGGAAATCTGTGTCTGTGGTGAGTTGGGGTTGTCGGTGTGCCTTTAGTGAGGCTCCGGTGTTTTCCACCTCTCCTCAGTCGCATGATGTTCCTGATTATTTGGCGGACTTTTATGATGTATTTAGTGAGAATGAGTCTGCGTCTCTGCCTCCTCATAGGAGTTATGACTGTGCAATTGAACTGAGCCCGGGGTGTAAATTTCCCAAGGCTCGGCTCTTCAATTTATCTGTACCCGAGCACGAGGCTATGCGATCCTAGATTAAGGAGGCGTTGGAGAAGGGTCATATTAGACCATCCTCGTCACCCTTAGGTGCCGTTTTTTTTTTGTAGCCAAAAAGGATGGATCATTAAGACCTTGTATTGATTATCGTGCCCTCACCAAAATTACTGTTAAATATCAGTATCCGTTACCCCTGATTTCTGATCTATTCTCCAGAGTTAAAGGTGCTCGCTGGTTTACCAAGCTTGACCTCAGGGGGGCGTATAATCTTATTCGCATTAAGCATGGGGATGAATGGAAGACGGCGTTTAATACTCCGGAGGGACATTTTGAGTACCTGGTGATGCCTTTTGGGCTCACTAATGCCTTCTGTCTTCCAGTGCTTCATGAACGATATTTTCCGAGATTTTGTCGATAAATTTTTGATTATCTATCTGGATGATATTTTGATCTTCTCCAAGGATTGGGATTCTCATGTGGAACATATTCGGACTGTGTTCCGGATCTTGAGGGAGAATTCCCTGTATGTCAAAGGATCTAAATGCCTTTTTGGAGTACAGAGGATTTCTTTTTTGGGATTTATTTTGTCCCCGTCAATTATTGAAATAGACCCGGCCAAGGTACAGGCCATTTACGATTGGGTTCAGCCCACTTCTTTGAAGGCCCTCCAGAAGTTTTTGGGTTTTGCTAATTTTTATCGGAAATTTATAGCAAAATTTTCTAGTATTGCCAAGCCATTGACTGATTTGACTAAGAAGGGTGCTGATGTGTTAAATTGGTCTCCAAAGGCTGTTTCTTCCTTTCAGGAGCTGAAGCGAAGATTCACCTCCACCCCGGTTTTGCGGCAACCTGATGTCTCACTTACGTTCCAGGTAGAGGTGGATGCTTCTGAGATTGGTGCAGGAGCTGTTTTGTCCCAAAAGGATCCTGTAACATCTAAAATGAATCTCTGTGCTTTCTTTTCCAAAAAGTTCTCTCCATCTGAACGTAACTATGATGTGGGGAATCGGGAACTGTTGGCCATGAAATGGGCATTTGAGGAGTGGAGACATTGGTTGGAGGGAGCTAAGCATCAAGTCGTGGTCCTCACTGACCAAAAGAATTTGATTTACCTAGAGTTGGCTAAGCGCTTGAACCCTAGACAGGCTAGGTGGGCCTTGTTTTTTACACGTTTTGATTTTGTGGTTTCTTTTCTTCCTGGAACTAAGAATGTCAAGGCAGACACCCTCACTAGGAGCTTCTTTGCTGATTCTCCTGTGGTGACCAAGCCTGCTACCATCCTAGGCGAAGGGGTAGTTCTTTCTGCCATCTCGCCCGATTTGAGACGTGCTCTGGAAGAGTCCCAGGAGGACAAACCTGAGCGTTGTCCCAGTGGAAAGTTGTATGCTCCTGACCAGTGGAAGAAGAGAGTGATGTCTGAAGTTCATTGCTCTGCTTTGGCTGGTCATCCAGGTATTTTTGGTACTAGAGATCTGGTGAGTAAGTCTTTTTGGTGGCCCTCCTTGTCTCGTGATGTCAGGAATTTTGTGCAGTCCTGTGGGACGTGCTCCCGGTCTAAATCGTGTTCTCGCTCTAGTGGGTTGTTGATGCCTTTGCCTGTCCCCAAGAGGCCATGGACCCATATTTCAATGGATTTCATCTCTGATATGCCTGTCTCTCAAAGGATGACTGTTATTTGGGTGATTTGTGATAGGTTCTCTAAGATGGTTCATCTTGTACCACTCCCTAAGTTGCCGTCTTCCTCTGAGTTGGTGCCCCTGTTTTTACAACAGGTGGTTCGCTTGCACGGGATTCCTGAGAACATTGTATCTGACAGAGGAGTCCAGTTTGTGTCTAGATTTTGGAGAACTTTCTGTTCCAAGCTGGGAATTCAGTTGTCCTTCTCCTCTGCTTTTCACCCTCAGACCAATGGGCAGACAGAGAGAACAAACCAGACCTTGGAGTCATATTTGAGATGTTTTATTTCTGCTGATCAGGATGATTGGGTTTCATTTTTGCCCTTGGCCGAATTTGCTTTAAATAATAGAGCTAGTTCTGCCACTTTGATGTCACCTTTTTTTTGTAACTTTGGGTTTCATCCTCGATTTTCTTCAGGGCAGGTGGAGCCCTCTGCCTGCCCAGGTGTTGACACTGTGGTGGAGAGAATGCACCAGATCTGGGACCAAGTGGTGGATAAGTTATCTCTCTCCCAGGAAAAGGCCCAGCGGTTTTCCAACCGACATAGGACCATTGGTCCCCAGTTTAAGGTTGGTGATATGGTGTGGTTATCATCAAAAAATATTGCTATGAAGGTGGCTTCTCCTAAGTTTAAGCCTAGATTTATTGGACCTTACAAGATTTTGGAGATTATTAATCCGGTCTCTTTTCATTTGGCTCTTCCTGTCACATTTAAAATCCATAATGTGTTCCATAAATCTTTGTTGAAGAGGTTTGTTGAACCTGTTGTTCTGGGGGTGGCACCTCCAGACCCTGTATTGGTTGAAGGTAACATGGAATATGAGGTAGAGAAAGTACTGGATTCCTGTCTGGCTAGACGGAGACTCCAGTATTTGGTTAAGTGGAAGGGTTATGGTCAGGAGGATAATTCCTGGGTCTCTGCCTCTGATATTCATGCCAAAAGATTGGTGCGTGCCTTTCATCGGGCTCACCCTGATCGCCCTGGTGTCGTGGTTGAGGGTTCGGTGACCCCTCCTCAAGGGTGAGGTACTGTTGTGAGTTCATTTTCCCCTTCACTACTGAGGCCCGAGGAACTCCCTCTTCTGGTAAAGAAAGGTAGTGAGCCTGATTATCAAACACCTGAGTCTGATGATGATGACTGGCTGAGTGGAGTTACTGACTGGATATAAGGCTGCCGATGCCCTTCTGTCCTGCGGGTGATTTCTCTGTGGGATCCTTGGAGACCAGTCTGAATTCCTGCTCTTCTAAAGCTAAGTTTTCTGCTCGGCTTTTTGCATTTGTGCTTTGACTTTGTTTTGCTTTGTTTTTCTGGATTTCTGCCATTCCCTGCTGGGGTGTGCTGAATTCCTTTAGCTCTGTCTTCTGAAAATACCTGAGTGCTGATTTAGTTTTTGAAGCCTAGCTGCTTCAGGGTCTTTTTCCATATCAGCTTGTTGGCTTATGTCTTTGATAGGGTTTTGTCAGATTGCAGACAGCATCCTTCCTTTCCTGTTCTGTTTAGTTAGCTTGGGCCCCATCGTTTGCTCAGCCTATCTTTCTATCTGTGTGAGTGTTTTTTCATCTTGATTCACCATCATTATATGTTGGGGGCTGCCTTTTACTTTGGGGTCTGCTCTGGGGCAGTTTAGATTTCCTTTTCTGTCTTTAGGCTATTTAGCTCTCTGGCTGTGATCGAGGGGTCTAGGGCATCGTAGGAACCCCCCACGGCTACTGCTAGTTGTGTTGATAGGTTCAGGGGTCTGCAATATGATAGTTGCCAACTTCTCTGGTTTTCTGGACGTAGCTTCTATTTTTGTGTCTGCCTCCTACGGTGACTCCATCATAACAGAGGTGCCTTCTCACAACACCAATTTTAAGTTTTGTCAACAGGTGTTTGCCTATGTCTGCCACCCTCTAAAATACAGTCAGGAATACCTTTACGTCGTCTTCCAGAATAACCTTCTGTAAGTCCTCCCATACCATTCGTCTCACCTGGATACCTTCATTTTTGCTCTCTGTGATTCCATCTCCCTAACCCTGTCAGTTTCTCCAGGAGAGCCATCTGCTGCTAATGGTGGTGCTGTTATAACTGCTGGTGCAATTCCTACTGCTGTTGAAACTATTACTGCTGCTGAAACTGCTGCTGCAGAAGCTGCTGCTTTAACTCCTGCTGCTGCTATTGTTGATACTGCTGGACCGTAATTGGTTTCCTGCAGGGTCTTCTGCTGCTGGTGTGGGTGCTGCTGTTGCTGCACTTAACCAGGGACGGACTGGGACTGAAATTCAGCCCTGGCATTTGAAATCACAGAAGCCCATTCTATCCTCGCACCCCGAACCCCAAATGGGGGAATATTAGTAATATTACCCTGCCTGGAGGAAATCAAGATTTATTACAAGACCAATATTTCTAATAATACCAATAAAATTGCTATATAAGATTAAATAATTATAATGTCAAAATTATAATATTGCAATATTTTCAAATTGCATGCTTGAGGTAAAATGATCAAGGGCGAAACTACAGTAGGTGCAAGTGTTACAATCTCACCTGTGCTCTAGAGCCTAGGGGACCCCAAAAGTCCCTTTGGCCTATAAAAAAAGACAAATGCTATTAAAGACTTGCAATAATTGGGGGCCCCATTAAAGATATTGCTTTTTTTGCCAAGGAGAGGTGACATATCAGGACAGGGACCCAAATTTGAAGGACGCCTTGACGTGGCAGTTGGCCTCACATATATTGGCCAATCTATGCACTAAGTACCTTCTTTTTGACTGTATTTTTCATAGGAAATTTGAAGATGAATATTTCATATACAGTTGTGGCCAAAAGTATTGACACCCCTGCAATTCTGTCAGATAATACTCAGTTTCTTCCTGAAAATGATTGCAAACACAAATTCTTTGTTATTGTTATCTTCATTTAATTTGTCTTAAATGAAAAAACACAAAAAGAATTGTCCTAAAGCCAAATTGGATATAATTCCACACTAAACATAAAAAGAGGGTGGACAAAAGTATTGACACTGTGTCGAAAAATCATGTGATGCTTCTCTAATTTGTGTAATTAACAGCACCTGTAAACCTGTAACTTACCTGTGGCACCTAACAGGTGTTGGCAATAACTAAATCACATTTGCAGCCAGTTGACATGGATTAAAGTTGACTCAACCTCTGTCCTGTGTCCTTGTGTGTACCACATTGAGCATGGAGAAACGAAAGAAGACCAAAGAACTGTCTGAGGACTTGAGAAACCAAATTGTGAGGAAGCATGAGCAATCTCAAGGCTACAAAGACCTGAATGTTCCTGTGTCTACCGTGCGCAGTGTCATCAAGAAGTTTAAAGCCCATGGCACTGTGGCTAACCTCCCTAGCTGTGGACAGAAAAGAAAAATTGACAAGAGATTTCAACACAAGATTGTGCGGATGTTGGATAAAGAACCTCAACTAACATCCAAACAAGTTCAAGCTGCCCTGCAGTCCGAGGGTACAACAGTGTCAACCCGTACTATCCGCCGGCGTCTGAATGAAAAGGGACTGTATGGTAGGAAACCTAGGAAGACCCCACTTCTTACCCCGAGACATAAAAAAGCCAGGCTGGGGTTTGCCAAAACTTACCTGAAAAAGCCTAAAACATTTTGGAAGAATGTTCTCTGGTCAGATGAGACAAAAGTAGAGCTTTTAGGGCAAAGGCATCAACATAGAGTTTACAGGAGAAAAAAGAGGCATTCAAAGAAAAGAACACGGTCCCTACAGTCAAACATGGCGGAGGTTCCCTGATGTTTTGGGGTTGCTTTGCTGCCTCTGGCACTGGACTGCTTCACCGTGTGCATGGCATTATGAAGTCTAAAGACTACCAACAAATTTTGCAGCATAATGTAGGGCCCAGTGTTGGAAAGCTGGGTCTCCCTCAGAGGTCATGGGTCTTCCAGCAGGACAATGATCCAAAACACACTTCAAAAAGCACTAGAAAATGGTTTGAGAGAAAGCACTGGAGAACACCTGTGGAGAGATCTAAAAATGGCAGTTTGGAGAAGGCACCCTTCAAATATCAGGGACCTGGAGCAGTTTGCCAAAGAAGAATGGTCTAAAATTCCAGCAGAGCATTGTAAGAAACTCATTGATGGTTACCGGAAGTGGTTGGTCGCAGTTATTTTGGCTAAAGGTTGTGCAACCAAGTATTAGGCTGAGGGTGCCAATACTTTTGTCTGGTCCATTTTTGGAGCTTTGTGTGAAATGATCAATGTTTTGCTTTTCGCTTCATTCTCTTTTGTGTTTTTTCATTTAAGACAAATTAAATGAAGATAATAATACCAAAGAATTTTGTGTTTGCAATCATTTTCAGGAGGAAACTGAGTATTATCTGACAGAATTGCAGGGGTGTCAATAATTTTGGCCACAACTGTATATACAGTACTATATAGCGCTTTTTTCCCATTTTTGTTTGCAGTAATGCAGTTTCAATTTTCAAGAGTAATCATTCTTTGTAATTCATAGTGTAACATTTAGAGTTTTTCATGTTACCCTGTTTGTGCTGGCTTCGGCAGGTCACAGACAAAAGGGATGCCGTGGCCTGCTGGGGTAGGTGAGAAGCCAGCGACTTTGTGCTTTGTCACAAATGCTAACAGTGTGGTCGTCTTGAGGATGCAGATCTTGATAACAATGTAGCAGCCAAGGTGGTCCAAGACCAGACAGGCCCTTCTGGCATGTGCCAGATGGCCAGTCTGGCCTTGAGTCTTGAACTAATTGCTTAGCAAGGTTCTCCATGCTTTTCAGACTGTGTTCCCAATGCTGTAACTGCCTTTACCTAGAAAATCGATTTTTTTTTTACACTATAATTGCCTGTGCTCTTTGGAACTTCTTGCCTGCATTGTCCACTAATTGTAGGGATTCACACTCTCAGGTAGGCAATAGACCTTAGGTAGCGTTCACATGGGCAATGCAGGCTTTATTGATTTCCACAGTATTCACAGCAGCAAAATGACTTAGGATAAAACCCAAACTAGAATTTCAATTTGCAGACACTGTGTTTTGGGGTACTGCCCCTTGTCAGTGCAAAGTGTGAGATCTGGTTTTGACTTTTAGGATTGCTACTTCCAATAGGTGGCACTAGAGTTCTAGTCCTCTTCCTCTCTGAAGAGACAATTTGCATATTTCCCAGAGGAGCATCGCGGCTTTAAGTCTCCTTCGGCTCGGCATGTCAATCTCTGCAAGGAGAAACGATACTTCTTGGACACAGCAGCAAAACAAACTCATAAACACAAATTCCTAGCCTTGTCCAGGAGTTAACTAAGCATAAAAAATCTTGGCTACTCAGACATGGCTATGCTAGCCCCAGTTCAATCAAACATAACAGCTAGTGTCCATAGTAAGCAGTGATACTTGGACTCTTTGCACATGGCCTGTGGCAACTCCTCTTCTGACTAAATAAAACAGCTAGCCTAGTTATATGCAGGACTATCCAGGTGCTCTAATCAGAACCTGCAGAGCTAGGATTTAACTCTAGCCTACGTGGGTTTGCTAATATAATTTATTGACAGAATTGTGTTGTTTGTTCATCTGGCTTCAGATAATATTTAATAAAAAATTATAAAACAGTTGTATGTATCCCAAAATGGTACCAATAAAATCCACAGCTCATTAGGAAAAAAAAGCCTGCATAGAGCTCTGTGCTCAAAAAAATGAAAAAGTCATAGCACTGAGAATATAACACAAAAATAATGATTTTTTTAAAATTTTTTGTGCAAAAGAAGTAAAATAAAGAAAAAATGCTAAATTATGTAACACAATAGAATCATGGCCAAAAATGTTGAGTGAGACAAATTTTGGTTTTCAAAAGGTTGGTAATTCAGTGTTTTTAGATCTGTTAGTTGACTGTTTCTATGGATACTGAAGTAGTTATAAACATTTAATAAGTGTTTATACTTTTATTGACTAGTACACAACGCTATGCAAAGACTCAATATTTACAGTGTTGACATTATTTCTGAAGATTTCTGCATTTCACCTTAGCATGCTGGATATCAGCTTCTGGGCCAAATCCTGACTAATAACAACTAGAGATGAGCGAACCCGAACTTAAAAGTTCTGTGTTCGTACCGTACAGCTAGTGTCCGCTGCTAATCGCTGAACTTCTCCTGGAAATCCATTGCAATGTTTGGAGTTCCGGGGAAGTCTGGGAGGAGAGAGAACATTTTCCAGCTCAAAAGTTCGGGATTCCATTGTTTTCAATGGGGTTTGGGTTATGGTTCAAGTTCAGGTACAATTCTGTTACCTGAACCGATCTTTAGAATAAAGTTTGAGTTGGGTACCAGAACCCATACTTCCAGGAATCAGCTCATGGAATCATAGGCCCTATTAATCCCATTACTTACTAAATAGGCGATAAAAATATGCAAGACCAAGGTTGGCATGAAATGGCCGAGAGGCTTTTAATAGAGTTACTTATATAATTAATCCAATTTATATAATAAATTATTTAATAATTAAAATCCAAGATTTTGAAGTCCACTTTAAAAGGCCAATAAATTTAAGTATCAACTTTAAAACGACTATCTTTCCCCTTCAAGAAAAGGCTCTCGACGACGACGCTCCATCCTGTAATAAAGAATAACAAAGGGGTCGGGTGGGCGAGTAAGAGTACTGTTACACTTAGCGACGCACTAGCAATCACGACAATAATACGACCTGGTAAGGATCGCTGGTGCATCGCTAAATGGTCGCTAGTAAGCTGTCAAGCAGTCAGATTTACCCAACGACGCAGCAACGATCCAGCGATTCATATAACGACCTCGGCGGTCGTTAGGACCTTGTCACACAGCAGCGATTCTGACGACTCCCGTCTACATCCATGATTTCTGAGTCTCTAACAACGTCGCTCATCGCTATCAAAAACAGCGATGCGCTCTGGCCAGCGGGACACCAGCGATCAGAAAATGGCCCAGGACATTCGAGCACGATCAGCGACATCTCAGCAGGGGTCTGGTCACTGCTAAGTGTCACACATAACGAGATCGCTGGCGAGGTCGCTGTTGCGTCGCAAAATCGGTGATGCTTCAGCGATCTCGCTATGTGAGATGGGGCTTTAACAGTTGCTTCATCTCCTCACAGAGAACTGAGGAGAATTCCTAAGGGAGGTGCTATAAATAGAGCACCTTCCCCCACACTTTTTCCAACCAATCCAAATTAACAGCTGACAGACAGCCAGGCCAGCCAATCAAGGTGATCATCTGCTTCTGTTACATGACAACAGGGACTATTAACCCTTTACCTGATCAATCATGAGTTTACCTCAAGAGATAATTAAGGCAACCTACAGTAAAACAAAATTGCTACAGACACCATATTCCTAACAATATTCCTACTCATGATACATTTAGGGCCCCATCTCACATAGCGAGATCGCTAATGTGTCACCAATTTTGTGACGTAACAGTGATCTCGCCTGCGATCTCGCTACATGTGACACGCAGCGGCGACGCGGCCCCCCGCTGGATATCGCTGATCGTGCTCGAATGTCCTAGGCCATTTTTTGATCGTTGGTGTCCCGCTGGCCAGCATGCATCGCTGTGTTTGACGCTGACGAGTGACCTTGTTGGCGACGCAGAACTCAGGGACGCAGGCGTGAGTCGTCAGAATAGCTGCTGTGTGACAAGGTCCCAACGACCGCCAAGGTCGTTATACGGATCGCCGTATCGTTGCTGCGTCATTGAATAGATCTGCCTGTTTGACAGCTTACTAGCGACCATGTAGCGACGTGCCAGCGATCCTTACCAGATCATATCGTTGTCGGGATCGCTGGAGCGTCGCTTACTGTAACAGGACCCTTAAGGGCCTGTCACACTAAGAGATATCGCTAGCAATATCGCTATAACTAGTGACGTTATAGCGATATTGCTAGCGATATCGCTGTGTCTGATACTTACCTACGACCGGCTCCCCCGCTGGTTATCGTTGATCGCGCGAGAACAGGCTGGACTGTTTCTCGTCGTCAGCTTCCTGCTGGGCTTCCTGCTGTGGAGACGAGCGATGCGTGGAGCCGGGCGGGAGGACGTAGGATCGCCTAGTGTGACAGGTAAGTAGCGATCCCCGACCCGAGCGATGTTGCTGGTGAGATCTGCCTATGTGGCAGCTCACTAGCGACCACTTAGCGATGTACCAGCGATCCTGACTGCGTCATATCGCTGGTCGGAATCGCTGGTACATCGCTAAGTGTGACAGTACCCTTAGAGTAGTTTTGATAAATCACTGTTTGATCAGCAGATTATTACCATTAGAGTTTCTAATAAACCTGCTGCCAGATAGTCAAGCATATTCATGAGCTCTGTATAACCCCATCCCTACTACTGATTGGCAGCTTTCTGTGTACATTGTACATGGGCAGAAACCTGCCAATCAGTGGTGTAGGCAGGGTTTTAGAGAGCTCAAAACTCAAATACTTCTAAAACCTGCAGCAGATGAAACAGTGATTTTATAAAAATGAAATCAAGCAGCCCAGTAAATAATACATAGCAGCCATCATGATCTCTGCCCCTACTTTATGCTACTCTCAGATGGAGTAGCACAATCCAAGTGTCAGATTCCCTTTAAGCTCCCATGGCATATGTCTCCTTACGCCAACATGACACTTTCCAAAAGGATAAACTATTCGCCTTAAACCTATTATTAGAGACCTCAAACCCAGCCAGATCGGACCTACTACTTTCCACTGATGGAGGGGAAACACCTGAAACATGTGTCTGTAAATTAAGTTTCTGGTTTGGCTTCCCACCTGAAGCCATATGGCAAGGCTCGATAAAGGGTCAATATTGACTTTTAGGACCGCTACATCCAATAGGTGGCCCTAGAGATATTGTCCTCTTACTATTTGCACATTGCAGAGATGCAAATATTAATAATAGCACTATTTTACACATTTCCCTGATTGTGTCATTGCAAGATAAATAACATTTCTGCAGAAATGTCCTGGGCCATTTTTGTCATTGGCGTCCTGCTGGCCAGCGCGCATCGCTGTGTTTGATCGCTGGATGGTTGCTGGGTCACTGAAGAGATCTGCCTGTTTGGCAACTTACTAGCGATCATTTAGCGACGCACCAGTGATTCCTACCAGGTCGTATCGCTGTCGGGATCGCTGGTGCATCACTAAAGGGCCCTTTACACATAGTGATATTGCTAGCGATATCACTAAAGCGTCACCGGTTTTGTGACGCAGCAGCGATATCACTAGCGATATCGCTACATGTGATACTCACCTCTGATCGGCTACACCGCTGGCTATCGCTGATCGCGCGAGATCGGCCTGGTCCATTTCTCATCGTCGGCTTCCTGCTGGCGCTGACAAGCGAGCCATTAACCCAGGCAGAAGACAGTCACCCTCACCGCGTCTGACAGGTGAGTACGACTGCCGACCGCTGCTGCATCGCTAGTGAGATATGTTTGGCAGCTCACTAGCGACCATTTAGCGATGCACCAGCGATCCTGACCGGGTCATATCGTGGTCGGGATCGCTGGTGCATCGCTAAATGTAACGGGGCCTTAAGTGAAACGGGACCCTAAGTGCCACGAGCCCTTGCAGCCCCCACTCTAATTGATGTGGGGGCTTTCCATTCCTAATAACAACCCATTCTTGCCCACACAGTGCTTGTAGCTTATCACAGTTTCTGTTTTTTTGTTTATCCATCTGCTTTTTGAGGACTGACCACAGGTTCTCAATGGGGTTGATATCTGAGGAACTTATTGCCCATAGACCCAAAATTTCCATGCTTTGTTTACTTAGTCATTTGTTATCACTTTTGCCTTGCGACATGAAGCTCCATCATGCTGGAAAAAGCATTGGTAAGCTCCAAATTGCTCCTGGATCATTGGGTGAATTTGTCCTTGAAGGATGTGTTGATACCATTATTTATTGCCAGAATTGCAGTTTTTTTTATTCATCCACCCCTATAAAAGAAAAAAATTGAATGCAAGGTGATCTGTCTATGGAAAATTAAAAAAAAAGTAAGTTATGGGTCTCAGAAAATGCTGACCAAAAAATTATTATTTACTTTTAAGTGGGGTTTTTTTAAGCAAAAGTAGTAAACAGAAAAAAATTAAGTAAATTTGGTATTTTCATTAGCGTATCAACCTGCAGAAATAGTAAGTGAAGTATACTGAAAGATGAGAGATGTTTAAAAAAAATACAATTTCCAGATTTACTGCTTTTTCATGTTCTTTCCACCTTCCAAAAATTGTAACACAAAGTGATTATATAGTCATATATACCCCAAAATAATACTACATTCTGTCCCGCAAAATAAAAGTCCTACATAGCTCCAATGCCGGCGGTAAGATGTTAAACGTATTACTTACATTAAGGCGACACAAAAACAAATAATTTATTTTCATAGTATTTATTGTACACAAATTATAAAATACAATAAAAACTACATGTTTGGTATTTTTTGTCTAATTCTTCCAATAAAGAGTTAATAAAAATTGGGTGTTAGGTTGTATGTAATGATAGGGCTCATTCAGATGAACGTATAGTTGGTCTGTATGCTGTCCTTCTGTGCCATGGCTTCACACAGCCACATTATAACCAGTGTGCCAGTGCACATGGCCCAGTTTCCACAATGGTCAACGGTCTACAAGAAAAAAATTGCAGGATGCGCTACTTTGGTCCATGTTACTGACCAGAATAATACATGCAAACTAAAGGCAGCTCTAGCACCTTCAAAATGCAGATGTGCAAGCAGAGCTGTAAAGGGGATCAGTCATGGGTGCAATTCGTGAATACAACTGGCCCGATTTAAGTTTGGCCTCAAAGGGAACCTGTCACCAAAAAAAAAACTATTAACCTGCAGATATGGGGTTAATCTGAAGGTTAATAGTGTTATTAACCTGCCCGACACCTGCACTTAGTCGAACGCTGTGGAGAGAAAATAAACCTTATTCTCCCTGGCAGCATTGGGTTTCAGTCATGGGGGCGGCGTCAGAAACTATTCAGTCACCGCTAAGTATACAGAGCGGCGGCTGTAACCGCGCCCCATGCATTGGGGCCAGCTGTCAGTCAGGGTCAGGGGTGCAGTTACTATCCACCACTCTGTATTCTCAGAGCAACACCTGAACCATCCCCGGTGCCAACCCCGTGACTGAAACCTGATCGTTGCTGGGGAGAATAAAGTTCATTTTCTCCATGAAGCATTTGGCAAGGTGCAGGCGCCGGGCAGGTTAATAGCGCTATTTACCTGCAGATTAGACCATATCTGCAGGTTAGGCCTCCTTTACACGTCAGTGTTTCCGATACTTGTGATGACAGTTTTCACACGTACCAGAGACACTTACACATGTAGACCCATTCAAGTGAGTCTGTGCACATGTCAGTATGTTTCCACGGAGTGTGTCCGTGGACAAAATACGCTGACGTTAACAGTAACACAGGCCACAAAACATCCCGCATATGTGCACACTGATGACACACAGATGACATCCGTGTGTCATCAGTGTGACATGTATCGGTGCCTGGGAAGCAGCGGTACTGTTAATGCTGTTCCCAGCGCCGGGTGCTGAAGACTGCTTTCATCACTCTCCCTTGCTCTGCCGGCAATCAGCTCTAGCATGGGAGAATGTTGAGAGAATGTTGAGATCACTACTCCCATAAGGCTACACCTGCTGCCGCTAACAACAGTAAGAGCAGACGGTGGCTGATGGGAGTATTCAACAGCCGGTGCCTGCACTGTAAATAAATAAATAAAAAATCCAGTGTTTCCCTGTATTTTTGATAACCAGCCTTGAAAAACTGACAGCTGGAGGCTGCAACCCTCTGCTGTCAGCTTCAGCAAGGCTAGTTATCAAGAATAGAGTGATCCACACACTGTTTTTTAAAGTATTTAAATATTTTTTAAAAATGGCATTTTTGACAACCAGTCTTGCATGAACAGACAGCTGGTAGCTGGTATTCTCAGGCTGGTAAGGGGCAACAGATATTGTTTCCTCAGCCTAAAAATAGCAGCCCAGACATGGCACATCTATCAGATGCACCAGTTCAGACACTTTGCCCGGCTCTTTCACTTGCCCTGTAGTGGTGGCAAGTGGGGTTCCTATTTGTGAAGGTGATGTCACCTTTGTATTGTCTGGTGACATTAAGCCCACGGCTAAGTAACGGAGAGGCGTCTATAATATACCTATCCATTACTAATCCTTTAGCTGTATGGTAAATAAACACACAGCAAGTATAAATTATTTTATTTGAAATAAAAGCAAAACACACTTTTCCATTTTTATTTAAAAATAACAAACACATTTATACTCACCAAACGCCCATTCCATTGAAGCCCTCATTTCCTGTAAAAAAAAAACATATCCCTCACCTGTCTGATGTTCTGTCCCACTCTGTAATCCATGTCTGGGGATAAATAGTTTTAACAGTACTGCTTCTTCCCTGGCGCCGGTACGTGTGGTACTGATGACACACGGATGTCATCCGTGTGTCATCATTGTGCACGTGTGCAGGACATTTTGCGGCCCATGCTGCTGTAAAAAAAAGTCAGCATATTTTGCCCACTGACACACTCAATGGAAACACAATGACATGTGCACAGACCCATTCACTTGAATGGGTCTACATGTGTAAGAAAACTGTCAACACGCACCAGACACACTAACGTGTGAAAGAGGCCTAATAGAGGTTTTCTGGTGACCGGTTCCCTTTAAGCAGAATAGACATATCAGTTTCTTTATATTTTTTAAACCACTTGTCATCCATTTCTTTGTATAAAAAAAGTAACTTGGGAAAACGTATGTAGGTTTCCCAAGTATCTCTTGGCACCTAATCAGATAGCATAAGGATGTAACTCAGATGGCATTAGTCTGCTGTCCATTTTTTATGGATCCATTCAATTGATTCATCCATAACTCAGACCAAAATAGGATTTGTTCATTTTATTTTTATAGACCATATGGCAGCAAAAAAATAGACATATGAATTGTCCATATATTAAATTGTATCATACTGCCATCACTAAAAAACATTGTACGCATACAACAAACACTGACGTGTGAATGAGGAGTTAGCATGTAGATTTAAAAGTAATGCGAATAATAATGATAATTTTTATTAATATAGCACCAAGGTTTTCCGCACCATTTTAAATGTACCCACAAAATCAGACATACAGAATATGGCTGGGTTCATATGAGCATATGACAAATTGTCCATTTTATGTCCAGAAAAAAATACAATTTTTCAAATATATTGTCATCCATATCCAGTGTGTCCAACGTAAATCAATAAGATATAATAATAAATAAATTAGATTAGTTTCCTATCTTTAGAATTGTAATTTATCCATGAAAAATGCATGACATGACAAATGGTCAGTGCCAGATTACCAATTAAACATAGTAAGTACCAGTCTTTTGGGGGACCAGTGCAACAGATGAAAAATAATATTGATTTGATACTGAAAGACAATCAATCAGTGTGCCGCCGGCTGATAGTGGATGCAAGCTGGACCATCGGAGCTCCGATGTGATTACAGTAAATGGCAGTAAAATGATCTTTCTGATATCGTAGGGTATATTCAAGAATTCATGAGGAGCAGAGGAGGGTTATCTATGCCATCGGTCATGGCAGCTGTGTGACTGTCCAGAAAGAGGAGTGGAGGAGAAGTGACCACAAGTTCTCGCTGTCTGTAGTTCATAATATAACATTCATAAGTAGAAACTTTGGGAATACAGACAAGAATATATAGGTCGGCATTCGAAGTCTACGTGTGTTAAGGAAGTTTGAATAACTTAGTTTTGTTGCTAGTAAATTTAAAAACATATGAAGAAATAATTTGTTGAAGAGGACTGAAGATTTGTATAGGGGCCTCCACAGGGTTCAATCTGGCACTGCGGATTTATGACACCCATTGACCTATAATGGGCAAGTGTGATCCAGAACACAGATCAAACAAGTGCATCCTGCCAATTTTTACACGCAGACCATCGATCCATGTGTAAAAACATTAATGTGAACCATGGCTGCCACTATGAATTTCAGGGCCCCATACTGGCAAAATTTTCAGGCCTCCTTGAGACTCCGCCCAGGCTCCACCCCAGCTCCACCTCCACCCCTTGAACCTTCCACAGTCCCACTGCCTATTCTTGGAAAAACTCCTCTTCTGCACCACATCCTCACCAATCACTAATTAACATTTCCCATTAAACACCAGTTCACATACATAGCCACCAGCCAGCAGCCACCACAGCAAGGTAGACTCTTTTGGCAGCACCCTACTCTACCTTTTCTTTAAGAGAATGAGTCACAACCATACGCTTTTTTTAATGAGCAATAATACCTCGTACAAGGGACAAATACTGTCACACTGTGACCAGACCACATATTACCACCACATATTTACCAAATAATACCACATAGAAGAGACAAATACTGCCGCACCATGACCAGATCACATATTACCATCGCATATTAACCGAATACTACAATACTGAACATTAATTAAAAAAACACAATACTATGTGCCATTATACACAGGAGCTCTGTATATTCTGTCAGTGTACAGGTAATTTAGTGATCACCAGTGACATTATACCCTGGAGTTTTGTATATAGTGACAGTGTGCAGGTAATACTCTGACTCACCAGTGACATGATTATTATTATTATTATTTATGATACATAAGAGCTCTGTATATAGTGTCAGTGTACACGTAATACAGTGATCACTGGTGACATTATACACAGAAGCTCTGCATATTATGTCACTGTACACATAATACAGTGATCACCAGTGAAATTATACACAGGAGCTCTGGATATATTATACAGCATATAGTGTACAGGTAATAAAGTGATCACTGGTGACATTATACACAGAAGCTCTGCATATTATGTCAATGTACACATAATACAGTGATCACCAGTGAAATAATACACAGGAGCTCTGTATATAGTATACAGCATACAGTGTACAGGTAATAAAGTGATCACTGGTGACATTATACACAGGATCTCTGTATATAGTGTACAGATAATACAAGGATCACTGGTGACATTATACACTGGAGCTCAGTGTATAATGTTGTTGTACAAGTAATACAGTGATCACCAGTAACATTACACATAGGAGCTCTATATATAGTTTATAGTGTACAGGTAATACAGTGATCACCAGTGATATTATGCATAAAATCTCTGTATATAGTGTCAGTGTACAAGTAATACAGTGATTACCAGTAACATTATACACTGTAATTCTGTAAATAAAAAAGGGGAGAAGCCAGCACTGCTTGTGGTCAGAACGCAATACATAAAGTGCATATGCACATATTAATTTCTAACTGTATTCAAAATGAGATATTTGGCAAAAAATTGATCAACCATTTTGTCATGATCCCAGTGCAGGTTTTTAAGCTGCACATCAGGGGTTAATGTCTGGAGCTCAGTGCAGGTTTTGACCTGCACACCTGGGGTTAATGATTGTGGCCTCTTTTTGGTTCTGGGAGAGCTTCTTAAACCCCTGGGAAGCTCCAATCCCTTTCAGTTATACTTTTGCCTTTGGCCGAGTGTGGTTGACCTCTGTGTGCCTGTGCCTGTTCGTTGTTATAGCTTGTTTATATGGTTCTGACCTGGTTCTGTTCCCCGTTGTGAGTTGCCTGTTGATTCTGTACTGCGCTACCCTCCCTGTGTATGACTCATTGCCTGTGATCTGACTACTCTCTGCTTGCCCCTCTTGTACCTTGCAGCTATCTCTGTGTATGACTCATTGGCTACGTCCTGACTATCCTCCCTGTCTATGCCCCTTGGTAACTTTGTCTCGCAGTTACCCTGCTAGGAGTTTTCTTGCAGCTCCTAGCTCTCTGGAGTTTAGGCCACGCCCCCAGCAGTCACGTGCTTCAGGTCCTGCTTGTCATGATCCCAGTGCAGGTTTTTGAGCTGCACACCTGGGGTTAATGTCTGGAGCTCGGTGCAGGTTTTGACCTGCACACCTGGGGTTAATGATTGTAGCCTCTTTCTGGTTCTGGGAGAGCTTCTTAAACCCCTGGGAAGCTTCAATCCCTGCCAGTTATACTTTTGCCTTTGGCCTAGTGTGCTGACCCCTGTGTGCCTGTTTGTTGCTATAGCTTGTTTATATGGTTCTGACCCGGTTCTGTTTCCCGTTGTGAGTTTGCCTGTTAATTTTGCACTGCGTTATTATCTCTGTGTATGACTCATTGCCTGTGACCTGACTACTCTCTGCTCGCCCCTCTTGTACCTTTGCAGCTATCTCTGTGTGTGACTCATTAGCTACATCTTGACTATTCTCCCTGTCTATGCCCCCTGGTAACTTTGTCTCGCAGTTACCCTGCTAGGAGTTATCTTGCAGCTCCTAGCTCTGTGGAGTTTAGGCCACGCCCCTAGCAGTCACGTGCTTCAGGTCCTGCGGCTCTGAAGTACGCATCTACTCAGCTGCTGCCCGCTCCACAGGTATCTTTGAGCACTGTTCGCTTTACTCAGGACACGCGCAGTGGCTCAGTGAGCAAGTTCAGTGCGGTGTTCCTGACACTGCTATTCTGAAGTACGCACCTACTCGACTGCTGCCCGCTCCACAGGTATCTTTGAGCACAGTTTGCTTTACTCAGGACACGCGCACTGGCTCTGTGAGCAAGTGCAGTGCGGTGTTCCTGACACATTTGAGCCATCATTTGCAGTCACTGACCCTCAACCTCATTTCATCATTTGCAGTCTGCTGTCCCCCTACATCAGTTAATGTTTTACAGTCCCCCACCCTCAATTCATCATTTCTAGGAACATTCGGTCAAGTCGATATTTCCAGTCTACAGGGGTGTCAAAATAAATAGCTTTCCTTTGTCTAGATGACTTATGCAGCAAGAGACACTGATATCCATGTTCCTTATTCATTAGTAGGGTCGATGCTTGTGTACTAATCATGCTTTATCAGTTCCTCAAGTGCAGCGATGGTTGCCCCATCTCCCTCTCCTCACTTCATCATTTTTCAGTTCCCCCACCTCATGTGCAGTCCCTCTGCCCCACTCACTTCATCATTTGCAGTCCCCTCCCTTCATTATTTGCAGCGCCCCTCCCCCCCTTACTTCATCTTGTGCAGTCCCCTTCCCCCCTCACTTTATCATTTACAGTCCCCCTCCCCCCACTCACTTCATCATGTGCAGTTGTAACAAGGTGGCACGGGGTGGTAGTCATGGGCGAGTCCGCTTGGTCACAGAAAGTGAGCACCCCGGCCCCTTGCACATGAAAAGACAGTTCAAGTCCCAGCCCCATGGCACAGTTGGTTACCTCTGACACACGGTTGCTCTCCATACTGGAACGACACTCTCTGGATGCACCACATGTCACTATTGTTGAGCATTCCGATACTGCAAATATCGGGTATCGGTCGATATTCGCGGTATTGGAATTCCAATACTGAGTTCCGATACTTTTTGCATATCGAATACCGGAATCGGAAGTTCCCATAATGCAATGAGCCAGTTTGATTTTATTCAGCCAATGACGAATCCTAAGAAGTGTGGGCACATCCTGTTATGCATGTTAGGCATGTTAACTAATGGTATGGCTGTGATTGGCTGCCAGCAGACCACCCAGCTGCTATTCCCCCAGACACACGCTGAACAGTGATCTATGGAAAGTGAAACTAGTGAGGGAGGAGGAAACGACCAGTTCTGATTTCAATGCCAGAACACACCCCCCTGGACGTTTATCTTAGAAGCAAGAGATGATATCTTGGAAACCGTGAAGACTAGCCACAGAAGGTAAATTACTTATTGTCAGCATTCTGCAGCCTACATATGCACTGAGATTATGTGAAAAGCCCAGAAAACCTGCTCTGTTATGTATTTCCACCAAGTGGGATCACCCGCCAGGGCTGGTGGGGTACTCGGTACTGGGCTCGTTTGTTTCAATGGGAGATGTCACGGTAGCTGTGACCCGGTCCGTGGCCCTGGACATCCATTGTAAAAGGGGAAGATGTTGAACGTGTGGATGATGATTAAAGTTTATGAGTGAATGATTCGTGACGCCACCTGTGGTGTTCGGCAATGAAGATGTTAAGCCGACGCTGCAGACAGATCCTCTGGGACAGATGGTGTGGTGCAGCAATGATGTTGTGGCCCTCCACAGGTAGGGCTGTAGTCCCAGGGCAGTGTAGATGGAGAGGTAGTGAAGAGACGTAGATGGTGCAGTGCCAGGCACGGAGATGTAGCAGTGCTGAGTGTGTTGGTGCAGGAATAACTGGAGGACACCACGGCATGTAGTTCCAAAGCTTTGCTCACAGTCTGTTGTGCATACAGGTGCCCGCATCCGTGCCGTGTCCTCCGGGTCAGGGGCTCAGTCAACCTCCAAGCTAGATGAAGTACTCCGTCCCAACACTCCGCCAACATGTGCCTTTTCTGAATGTGTCCCTCTATTGCTACACAACCCCTTTAACATAGTCAATATCTTTGTAAATCCGAACGTCTTAAAAAAAATTAATTCCTGCTATTCCATTTGATTGGGCCAAATCTCTATGCCTTTAATGTCTCCTCCACCTCCACCAATACATTCTACATTATTCTTAGTTGTTTTCCTTCGTGTAGAATTAACCTACAAGGAAAGTAAGGGTTTATTTTCATTCCGATATTTGTGTCCCATTGACTTGCATTCGTTTCCGGTATCGGAATCGTCGATATCCGATATTTTTGGGGTATCAGTCCGATCCAATCCGATATTTCCCGATATCGGAAGGTATCGCTCAACACTACACGTCACACGTTGGTTCCAACAGTGGCAAAGCTTTAATAAAGATAAAATAGATAAGATAATGTTTCCTGCACTGTCCCTATCCATAGATATTCTGTCTCAACAGCTCCCGTCCGGTTTTGAGGAGCAGAAAGTCCTTTACGGGGCACTCACACAGTCCTAGTGCCTGTTCCAGCTGCCCAGCAGTCCTTTAGCACCACTTTCTCCCCTCCGGGGGTATGTTATGCTCCCATCACTGGAGCATGTCCTACCACGAGCAAGCCTGCCCGGGTTCTGCTCACGGACCAGGAGCTTCCTGCTTTTTCCAGGCTGCTAATCCAGCCTCCTTGGGTTAACCTGTTCTAACCCTAAACTAATTACATACAGGTTGTATAATACAGTACACTCACAATAGTACAATATCAGACATACAGACACGTTAATAAAATAGTGATACACAAGGTTAATTCATTAACTGATAGCCAAACCGTCAGGGCACCCCATGGGGCACACGTGCCCGGCATATAGGAGAGAGGAGGCAACTGATGGTCCCCGCCACCTCCTTACACAGTCACCCTCACCCCACTCACTTCATCATGTGCAGTCCCCTTCCCCAAACTCACATCATCATGTGCAGTCCCTTCCCCACTCACTTCATCATTTGCAGAGCCCCTCCCCTCCCTCACTTCATTATTTGCAGTCCCCTTCCCCCTCACTTCATTTGCAGTCCTTCCTCACTCACTTCATCATTGGCAGTGCCCCTCCCCAACTTCATAATTTGCAGCCCCCCATCCCCTCTCTATCACTTGCAGTCTTCCTTCACCTCCACCCCTTAAACATTTAATTCATTTTATAAAGAAAATAAAAGAAAAAAATATTTTCATACTTACCTTACTGACAATCCCCTGAAGGCGCAACTCTGCTTCTGATGTCCTTGTACAGGATGGTGTGTACGCAATGACGTCATTGTGTACATGCCGTCACCTGATCGGAAGTCCAGAGGGCGGAGGGAGCGGGAGCTGCACATCCACCCAGGTTAGATGGCTGTGAAGCCCGAAAAAAACGGCAAGGTGTGCTCCGCGCACAGGACTTCATGATGGACAATGGTGAGAAGCACAAGAGGGGGGCCCAGTCCAGGCCCCAGCTCTGTACTGCTGCTCACAATGCCCCATATAGTGGTAAGGGCAGTAATGCCCTGATGGCAGCACTGATATAAACTACCACATGGACTTGCATTCATTAGTATTCTGTCTGTATTCTCTCTCAGTTTTTAATACAGACAGCACATGGACGTCTAATATGTCCACCCTAATGCTGTATGAGCCATTCATCACCTAGTATTTGTGTTTGACCGGATATGAACTGCTACTGAGCACATGAAGTATGTGGGAGATGAGGAAAAATGTTGGAAGGGAGAACTGAGAAGTTAGACTAGTAAGAACAAGCTAGTTTAATGTCTTGTTTCACTTTAGAAATCCATTTTTGTTGACTAGCACTGACTCGTGTATTTTGTGCAATGTGAAGAGAATCTTAACAGAAATTAAAGATACTGTACAATGATTGAAATGCTCTATTACAAATGGAGTCATAGTTGATAAGATATGCAGCACATTCCTAGAGATCAGTGGTTCTTTGAGTTGCATTCCAGGCGCTTAATCACATAAGAGCTTGGAATAAATGGCAGGGTGTAGGAAACGCTTCTTGTTAGTTAATAAAAAGACCTTACAATCTACCATAGTAGTATCACAGTCTGTGTTTCCTGTAAAAAAAAAAAAGATGCATTTTTAAATGTTTTATGTTTTTTTTTTTTTTAGGGATGAGCGAGTGTTATGAATGGGCACCAAGGAGGATAGCAGGCCCAAGCTAAGCCACAGAAAACCAGAGAGGTTGGTAACTAAGCGGATGCAGACCCCTGATCCTGTCCACACAACTAGCAGTAGCCGTGGAGCGTGCCTACGTTGATCCTAGATGCCTCGGCACTGCCGGAGAGCTAACTAAACCGAAAGCAAGAAAGGGGAAATCTAAACTGCCCCGGAGCAGACCCCAAAGGAATAGATAGCCCCCAAACATATATTGTTCGTGAGTCAAGATGAAAACTCAAACGCAGGTAGAAAAATAGACTGAGCAAACGATGGGGCCCACACTGACTAGACAGGACAGGAAAGGAAAGACACTCTCTGCAATCACACAAAAAAACCTTCAAAAAGTCCAACGCGTCTGATGCACAAAAACACTGAAGTCGCACGACTTTGCCCCCACTATATCAGCACTCTGGTATATCCTGAAAGCAAAGCAAAAAGAGACCAATATAACAGGGGACAAAGCAAACTGGAACATGCAGTAACATACGGGTGGTGATTCAGCAGAGCCCCAGCCGGAGCTGGCTGACCCGCACAAAGCAGAGATAAACAAAACCAGATCAAATGCAAACAGAATAGCAAATAAACCACTTAGCTGAACATGCAGGGAAAGAGCAGGAGACATCAGACCTCAGAAGGAACAGGAAGAAAATCGCCAGCAGGGATAGAGGGAGTCAATTGTCTTAAATCCCAATCAGAAACCCCAGATCTCCAATCGTCTTCCTCATTATCAGGTGGCAAGCCTCTGTCAATCAGATCAGCTCCACTACCTCCAGTAACCACCAGAGGGAGTCCAGAAAGAGAACTCGCAACCCCTCTGTCAATTTGACCAGCTCCACTACCTTCAGTAATCACCAGAGGGAAGCCAGAGAGAGAATTCACAACAAGTGAGTATACTCGTTAGGATTCTGTACTCGGCGAGTAATGCGGTACTCGCGGTACTCGAATCCTAGCGAGTATTTCTCTACTCGCCTCGCAATATTTGGCACAGCCCGCACAGTCCCTGCACAGCCAAGCACAGTCCCCGCACAGTCCCCGCACAGCCCAGCACAGTCCCGCACAGCCTGGCACAGTCCCCTCACAGTCCCCGCACAGCCCAGCACAGTCCCGCATAGGCCAGCACAGTCCCACACAGCCCGGCATAGTCCCCACACAGTACCTGCAAAGCCCAGCACAGTCCCGCACAGCCTGGCATAGTCCCCGCACAGTGCCTGCACAGCCCAGCACAGTCCCGCACAGGCCAGCACAGTCCCACACTGCTCGGCATAGTCCCCACACAGTACGTGCAAAGCCCAGCACAGTCCCGCACAGCCCGGCATAGTCCCGGTACAGTACCTGCACAGCCCAGCACAGTGCTGCACAGGGCAGCACAGACCACACAGCCCTGCATAGTCCCCGCACAGTACCTGCAAAGCCCAGCACAGTTCCACACAGCCTGGCATAGTCCTCGCACAGTGCCTGCAAAGCCTAGCACAGTCTCGCACAGCCCGGCACAGTCTTCTCACAGGCGAGCACAGTCCCGCACAGCCCGACACAGTCTTCTCACAGGCCAGCACAGTCCCGCACAGCCCGGCACAGTCTTCTCACAGGCCAGCACAGTCCTGCACAGCCTGGCACAATCTTCTCACAGGCCAGCACAGTCCCGCACAGCGCGGCACAGTCTTCTCACAGTCCCCGCCCAGCCCAGCACACACACACAGCCCATTTCTCACCTTTCCCATTGACTTATATTGGACTCGCTACTCATTACAAGTACCCGAGTATTAGGAGGTACTCGTAATGAGTACAGTGAGTCCGAATACTTCAGTACTCGCTCATCCCTATTTTTTTATTTTTAGTGATGAGAAAGTTTACAGCCAAATTCATAGGAATTACCAAACACGGTGCATTTTTTTATGTTCCTAACACGTTTGGTGTGTTTTTGGTTCCTTGCCGTTTTTGTTTTCCATGCACAGAATGCTCTATATATAGCTTTTTTATGTTTTTCCAAAGGCTTCTTTATAGGAATAAAAAGTATAAAGATACATATACAGTATATATGAAAAAACATGCCCCAAAAAAGACAGGAAAATCCTTCAGGTCATGTCCAATTAATTATGGAACAATCTGTCAGCTCCCAAATTTAGTAAGTACTGACATCTAATGTTGGAGTCCAACTTCATGATAAGATATTTATTTGCGTGAAGGTCGGGTTTACACCAGCCAACTGGCATTCGTATGAGCATCTCATGCTTGAAACAAAGTGGTTTACCCACAATTTTAGAAAGGTGCCAACAATTTTGTCCCAACCATTTTTAAGGTTTTGTGTAAAATTTTGTCCAACTTCCTTTTTTTTTCTCTTTTTTTTTTAGTTTCTGCGCTACACACAAGATAAACATGTGTATAACAAAACATGTGTAACTGCAATAATTTTCTGGGAGAAACACTTAATTTTCTGAAACAATTTCAAGGGTCTCAACACTTTCGGTTATGACTGTATGCCAATCTGTGGTCATTTAACAGTCTATTTAGACATACTGACAGCACTTCAGATGTGCACAAAATTATCTGCAATAAATTATTGTATTCACACAGGTTTCCAACATTCTCGGCAGCACTGGTACTGCCAACAATGGTGAGCGAAACAAAAGATCATTTCACCCACCAAATGAACATTTTGCTTATTTAGTCAGGTGATCGGTAGCCTGTTTGTACTGCACAAATAGGAATGTTTAGGAATAGAAATTGTCAAGGTTCCCAGTCAGCCTGAACTTCGGTGACCTCAGGACAATGGGAAAAAGTCAGTGATGAGTTCACCGCAGTTCAGGCCGGCTGGGAACCTCGATGATGTCACCGCAGCTCATTCACCAGTGGTTCTCAGCCGGGACGGTCGCATCTTGGCACCATCCACGTTGAAAACTATTTAGCCTCCAGACATGGATTACGGCGTGGGACAGAACGACGGACAGTTATGGTATTTTGTTGTTTTTTTATTTTATTTTCATTACAGGAGATCAAGGCAAGGTTGAAAATATGGTTTAATTGAGAATATTAAAGGAGTCCGTGTCATTTTTTCAATTAAAGGACTTTATTCTGGGTGCCTGTGTTTTCTTACAATGTGACTATGGGGTTAGTAATGGGGGCGTCTTATTAACGCTTCTCCATTACTAACCTCGGGGCTTGATGTCACCTGACAATACAAAGGTGACATCAACCCCACCGCTACAGGGCAAGTGGGAAGAGCTGGGCAAAGCACCAGAATTGGAACATCTAATAGATGTGCCTTTTTTGGGCAGCTGTGGGCTGCTGTTTTTAGGCTGGTGGGGTCCTATATCCATAGCCCCTTACCAGCCTGAGATTACCAGCCCCCAGCTGTGAGCTTTACCAAGGCTGGTTGTTAAAAATGAGGGAGAACCCTACACCATTTTTTTAAATTATTTATTTAAATAATTTAAAAAACAGCATGGGGACCCCTCTATTGTTGATAACCATCCTTGCTGAAGCTGACAGCTGAGGGTTGCAGCCCCCAGCTGTGAGTTTTGCCTGGTTGGTTAAAGAAAATAGGGGGAACCCATGACGGGTTTTTCATTCATTTATTTAGGTATATCGCAGGCGGCGGGGGAGGAATACTAGAGAGAAATACGGACAAGTGCTATGTGAGAAAAAAATCGCATAGCATTCGTCCCAATGTTAATCTATGGGGCAGCTCCCATCATCCATTTTTTTCCTCGCTCGTATTATACGTGAGAGAGAAATCGCAGCATGCTGCGATTTGCACCATATTACGCCCGAGACTCGCCAATGCAAGTCTATGGGGGCGAGAAAAAACAGATTACACACGGACCATGCGTGTGATTTGTGAGAAATACGCACTGGTGTCCTTTAGAAAAGCAGGCAATTCAGTGCTTTATACTGTAAAATCACACTGACAGGTTAAAATAGAATAGATAGACTACATGTATACACATAGTATAGGTATATATATATATATATATATATATACACTGCTCAAAAAATAAAGGGAACACTTAAACAACAGAATATAACTCCAAGTAAATCAAACTTCTGTGAAATCAAACTATCCACTTTGGAAGCAACACTGATTTACAATCAATTTCACATGCTGTTGTGCAAATGGATTAGACAACAGATGGATGTTATTGGCAATTATCAAGATCCTCAATAAAGGAGTGGTTCTGCAGGTGTGGACCACAGACCACATCTCAGTACCAATGCTTTCTGGCTGATGTTTTGGTCACTTTTGAATGTTGATTGTGCTTTCACACTCATGGTAGCAGGAGACGGATTCTACAACCCACACAAATGGCTCAGGTAGTGCAGCTCATCCAGGATGGCACATCAATGCGAACTGCGGCAAGAAGGTTTGCTGTGTCTGTCAGTGTAGTGTCCAGAGGCTGGAGGCGCTACCAGGAGACAGGCCAGTACACCAGGAGACATGGAGGGGGCCGTCACTCCCAATCCATTCAAAGCAAGCTTTCTCCAATAAAAAATCCAAAATAAAAAAGCAACAATATCTCATACCTGTCCGCTGTATAGCCAAGTCCCACGCTGCAATCCATCTGAAGGGGTTAAATAGTTTACAACTGGAACCAATGCTAATGCGACTGGCCCGGCTGTAAACCACGGAGGAATGACAGAGAAGCTGCCTGCGCAGCCTCCCCGCCTGACCGGAGATGAACTGATTAGCGTGGGGAAGTTTCTGAACATTTTTCCACGCTGGTGAGTTCACCTCAGGTCAGGCGGGGAGTCTACGCAGCCTCACTGACATCAGCAGTAGTCACTGAGGCTGCGCAGACTCCCCGCCTGATATTAGTGAGGGACATATAAAAATATAACGGATATGCAATGGTTTACTGTATGTAAACCATGTCTCATATCCTGTCAGGTTCTGTAATGATTTTACAGAAGCCGACAATTGAATTATCGGCTATTCTGCTATCTATCTCTCTATGAAATATAAATATTAGTGATGAGAGAGTATAACAGTTGCTCTGGTTTTCCCGAGCATGCTCGGGTGTCCTTTGAGTACTGTATATACTCGTGTATAAGCCGACCTGCGTATAAGCCGACCCCCCTAATTTTGCCACAAAAAGCTGGGAAAACTTATTGACTCATGTATAAGCCTAGGGTTAATGGTGGTCCAAGAAGATGCTCCATAAATACCCCCCATATGCTGCTGCACAAGGGTTAATGCTGCTCCATAAGATGCTCCATAAATACCCCCATAATATGCTGCTGCACAAGGGTTAATGCTGCCCCATAAGATGCTCCATAAATACCCCCATAATGTGCTGCTGCACAAAGGGTTAATGCTGCCCCATAAGATGCTCCATAAATACCCCCCATAATATGCTGCTGCACAAGGGTTAATGCTGCCCCGTCAGATGCTCCACAAATACCCCCCATATGCTGCTGCACAAGGGTTAATGCTGCCCTATAAGATGCTCCATAAATACCCCTTATTTGCTGCTGCTGCAAATAAAAAAAATGACATACTCACCTCTCCGTCGCTGGGGGCCAGGTGCCGGTGTCCTGAGCCCCCAGCACTGGCGATATTTACCGGTCCCTGTTTCATGCCGTCCACCGCTGTGTCTCCCAGGTCTCTGCAGTGACGTTCATCAGAGGGCACGCACTATGTCATCTTATGGCTGCCTTTCCGGGGAAGATAACTGTGGCTTGTAGCTAAGGTCCCTAAATGTGCCTCAACCTTCGGCTTGCCAGCTGAGTCCATTGTTCACTCCACTACGCTACAAAATGAGAGAGATAGGGTGCACTACACAGTATATTTAAGTAAATCAGGGTAGGGTGCTACAATACGCATGGAAAGAATGAGTAGGGAGAAGACATAGTACTGTGGATGCCGGAAAGTATAAGACTGAACGGCCATAAATTGTGATCAATAATATATATTATATATCATGATCCACATAATAGGACAATCCAATAAAGAGGACACTGCACATTCAATAGAAGCTACCCAAGAAGAAAAAGCAGTCAAAAATCCATAAAACATAATTTTTATTAAATAATGTAAAATATTATATAAGGACATACGGTGTGTGGTGGGGAAAACAGAAATAAAGAGCATAATGGTCAACAACGGAGACCAGCCACACTGCAAACATCGCTCCAAGAATGACCGTATTATAATAAACAAAATAGCAAAAGTCAGACAGGGAAAAATTGGCACATATTGTTATGGCAAGGAGTGTATTAAAACATCACCATATAGCCAAAGGATGGTATCCTATTCCATGGCACACTACCCTGCCCATAAAAGACACATGACATCCATAACTGATGCTATGTAAAGCATCAGAAACAAGAGCAAAAGTAACTAGTTATACCTGGAAGCAGTGGTGGCAGTGGGGTCGGTCCAGTCCCCGACGCGCGTTTCGGAGCCAAGAGACTCCTTCCTCAGGGGGCGTTAGGGAAGGTAAGGCCACCCAGGTTTAAATAGCGCGCGCCTAACCAGAGACCATCTGTGCACACAAGGGGCCCGCCCCGCGCCGACCGGATCCATGCCATGACGTCACCGGAAACACGCGGGCCCACGTGATCCAGCGCGTCAGGCAGAGAGCCAGGGCGGACGCGCGACGGACACCGCGCATGCGCACAGGCAGCGTCAGGCAGGAGCCGCCATATGTAAAGAGGGCAAAGCGAATGGGCAGACAAAAATGTGTAAGGGGAGGGAAAAAGTAATTGTGCATACATGGATACATCATGCCACCGATATGCTGCATAGTACTAGTGCAAAAAGGGGTATAACAGCAAGGCCCATGGCATAGAATATAAGATTAAAGCAATAGGTCACATGACAATAGAGACACGCACAGGATGCATACATATACACACAGAGAGATAATCAAAGGATGTAAAATCTCACCAGCATACAACGTATCATTAAAAAGCGCAGAATTGCCTAAATCGCTATGTGTATAGATGCAACCCAGAAAGTGCATGCGAAATAAAGTGACCTTGTATTGCAAATGCTCATGGACAAATACCCCATGGATGTATGCACAAATATACACAATGCATAAACAGTCACATACGTGATGTGTGCAGAAAATGCACGCATATGAGTGACACACAATGTAGGAATATGCTGAATGCACGTGAAAGACGAATAACCATATATGTGCAGATGGGATATATATAATAATACAAACAATGAATAGAGAAATGACAAAATGCAAAATACGAAAAAATTATATATGCAGAAAATAATAATGCACACAAAATATACATACAATATATACACACAAAAGCATATAGAAGATAATGCACATGAGAGATAAATATGCAAAAGATGAATAAAAACCAGCCCATCGAGTTAAACTAAATAGTTAAACCCATGTGATGTGGGTATAGACACATCAGAGATCCCAGAGTCTTCATCATAAATGAATCCATCAGACAACTTCCATGGTTCACAGGGACCTCAAAACCTTCCTAATTCCAAAGGAAATATGTCATTCAGAACACTAGAAAATAAATGAAACATAAAAAACGTAAGTAAAAACACAAGACCAAAGAGCTCAGAAATGGGATAAGTTGGATGAATTACAAGTATGGGGCATATGAAATGTTTTCATTTAGACCGCGTGGATGGATGGTGCCTAGTGTCCAGATCCATCTAGTTTCGGACCTAGCCAGCCTATTGGATAATTTACCACCCCTTATATTGATGTTAAGGGCATCAATGCCCCTTATTCGTAGGAGTGTGGCATTGCAACGGTGAAATTCCTTGAAATGCCTGGGTAACGTCTTCAGGCTTGAATCGTCGGTGCAATTGGCAGCCGCCAAAATGCCCAAGACATGTTCCCTAGTGCGTACCTTCAATTGTCGCGTGGTCATGCCCACATAAATGAGCCCACACGGACATGTAGCATAGTATATCACGTACCGAGTGGTACATGATATACGTTGCTTGATGGAAAACGTCCTAGTACCATCTGAATTAGTAAATGAAGTACTGCGTTCAATGTTGGGGCAGGCTATACACCTGCCACAAGGGAAGCAGCCATGTCTAATTGGATGATCATCCAAGAAAGTGTGAGCTGGATGGTCAACATAATGACTAGCCACCAATTGGTCACGTAAATTCCTAGCCCTTCTATAGGAAATAGATGGATACTCTGGGAGAAGCTTGTTCAAAATAGGGTCCACCTTGAGAATGGGCCAGGCCCTTTTCAATACATCCCGCATGATTCCATGTTGGGGATGGAAAGAAGTAACAAATCTCACAACCTCACTACCCTTAGATTTATTAAAGTCCCTGTAGAGTAGCTCATTACGAGTTGAACATCTGGCACGTTGATAGGCCTTTTTTATACTCCGTTTACTGTACCCACGTGCTATGAATCGAGCTCTTAATTCATTAGCCCGATTTTCAAAATCGATATTAGTGGAACAGATGCGGCGGAGACGTAAGAACTGTCCCACAGGGATAGCTTTAATAAGATGATGGGGGTGACAGGATGAGGCGTGGAGTAGAGAATTGGTGGATGTCTCCTTACGATAAATATCAGTTTGAATGATCCCTTGTGAATCCTTTTTGACAGAGACATCCAAAAAATTAATTTTCACGGGATCCCACGTCAATGTCAATCTGATGTTCAGATCGTTGTCATTCAAATTAGACGTCAATTGCAGAAGGTCGATGGAGCTGCCCTGAAAGATAAAGAAGATATCGTCGATGTAGCGTGCCCAAAACGGGACACGCTCAATCAACCCCTGTTTATCAGACAGAAAGAGATCCCTCTCCCACAGCCCCAGGAAGAGGTTGGCATAAGACGGCGCAAAGGCCGCACCCATGGCAGTCCCCTGGAGCTGCAAGAAGAAGGACCCCTTAAACACAAAAAAATTGTGTGTGAGAGTGAACTCTAAAAGCTCCAGGATGAGGTCCCTAAGTCCCATAGAGATGGTGGAGGTGGATAAATAAAATCGCACGGCACGTAGGCCGTCGATATGCTTGATGTTAGTATATAGGGACTCAACATCAACCGAAGCAAGAAGAGAATCACTCTCCAAGCAGAGTCCATCGACCTTCCGCAAAAGATCCCCAGTGTCCTTGAGGAAGGAGGGCAGATTAGATACTAACGGCTGAAGATGATGGTCAATCCATTTATTGATGTGCTCAAGGAAATTCCCACGACCAGATATAATAGGTCTGCCAGGTGGTGATCTGATATCCTTATGGATTTTGGGTAAGAGGTATAGAGTGGATATAGTAGGTTCTTTTACAGTAAGTGCCGAAGCCAGTTCTTTGGTGACAATGCCATTGATGACGGCCCTGTTAATGATCAGATCCAATTTGGCAGAAAAAGCTGAGAGAGGATTATAAGTTAATTTTTTATAGCATACCGGATTATTTAATTGCCGGAATGCCTCTCTCTCATACATTATTATTGGCCAAATCACCACATTGCCACCTTTGTCAGCTGGCTTCAGCACTACATCAGGAAGATTTTTAAGATACCTTAACCTCACCCTTTCTTCCTTGGTCAGATTGTCACACCGACCATATTTAGGAATCTTCCTAAACTCATCCGTCACCACACGCACGAAAAGATCTATGCTAGGGCATGATGTAAATGGAGGGAATTTGACCGATCTGGGACGGATGGACGGGGGAATCTTACCTCCCTCACCATCATGTTCAGCCGCCAGCACCTCCAAAGTTCTTATTGCCTCCTGCTCCTCTTCTGTGGGAAAAAGACACTGGAGATCATTATTAAAGAAGTATCTTTTGAAGAGCAGCGACCTGGCAAACAGGTTGAGATCCTTCACCGCTGTGAAAGTATCAAAATCAGATGTAGGTGAAAAAGTAAAGCCCCTTTCCAATAATGACAGATCAACCCTTGTGAGGACATGTTGACTCAGATTAATCACCTTATTATCCTTCTGATATAGCTCAGGTTGATTCCTAAAGTGTCTTTTGTAAGGATGAAACGAGTGGTCTCGTAATTTGCGGGACCCACCAATATCATGGGATGAGGCCGAAGCTTGAGACACATCAGATTGCCCACTTATAGAGGTGACTGAAGTATTAGAAACAGAGCGTTGCAATTTGGAATTATTGCCATTTCTCCATAAATAGACTTTTTTCATCTGATAATCTTTAACGTCCCTGTTAAATTTGTTCGATTGGTTTTGCTGGATTTTTTTAACCACCATGTCCATAGATTTCTCTAAATCAGTTTCAAACAATTGAATTTTATCAGGAGAACAACCCCTACGGATCTCCTCTTGACATGAATCAATGGATTTATCAAGCGTCTCTATATTACCAGAGTAAAGATTCACCAAAAGTTGCAAGAAGGTTTGAGAACACAAATTAGATGCTTCTTCCCATTTCATGATGAAAGTGTCATCCTCGATAGGGAATGTGGGGATGACTTTAACTCTCAAACCTCTGGGAATCATTTGGTTGGCTATATATTTCTCTAGGAATAACCTATTCCACCATAGTCTGGAACGTTTGAGAAGTAATGTTTTCATATGTAGAAGTTTAACATCCCAACTTGAATCAACCATCTGTGGGGTACTGCTCCCCCCAGAACCAAACACCTGGTCCACTTGATCGAGCCAGACTTTGTCTCTTGCCCGATAGTCCATCGCGTCCGCAACCAAAATACCTGTGCATAACACAGCGAGAATGTAATAGAATGAGTAGGGAGAAGACATAGTACTGTGGATGCCGGAAAGTATAAGACTGAACGGCCATAAATTGTGATCAATAATATATATTATATATCATGATCCACATAATAGGACAATCCAATAAAGAGGACACTGCACATTCAATAGAAGCTACCCAAGAAGAAAAAGCAGTCAAAAATCCATAAAACATAATTTTTATTAAATAATGTAAAATATTATATAAAGACATACGGTGTGTGGTGGGGAAAACAGAAATAAAGAGCATAATGGTCAACAACGGAGACCAGCCACACTGCAAACATCGCTCCAAGAATGACCGTATTATAATAAACAAAATAGCAAAAGTCAGACAGGGAAAAATTGGCACATATTGTTATGGCAAGGAGTGTATTAAAACATCACCATATAGCCAAAGGTATAAAGGTGTATATTTGTGCATACATCCATGGGGTATTTGTCCATGAGCATTTGCAATACAAGGTCACTTTATTTCGCATGCACTTTCTGGGTTGCATCTATACACATAGCGATTTAGGCAATTCTGCGCTTTTTAATGATACGTTCTATGCTGGTGAGATTTTACATCCTTTGATTATCTCTCTGTGTGTATATGTATGCATCCTGTGCGTGTCTCTATTGTCATGTGACCTATTGCTTTAATCTTATATTCTATGCCATGGGCCTTGCTGTTATACCCCTTTTTGCACTAGTACTATGCAGCATATCGGTGGCATGATGTATCCATGTATGCACAATTACTTTTTCCCTCCCCTTACACATTTTTGTCTGCCCATTCGCTTTGCCCTCTTTACATATGGCGGCTCCTGCCTGACGCTGCCTGTGCGCATGCGCGGTGTCCGTCGCGCGTCCGCCCTGGCTCTCTGCCTGACGCGCTGGATCACGTGGGCCCGCGTGTTTCCGGTGACGTCATGGCATGGATCCGGTCGGCGCGGGGCGGGCCCCTTGTGTGCACAGATGGTCTCTGGTTAGGCGCGCGCTATTTAAACCTGGGTGGCCTTACCTTCCCTAACGCCCCCTGAGGAAGGAGTCTCTTGGCTCCGAAACGCGCGTCGGGGACTGGACCGACCCCACTGCCACCACTGCTTCCAGGTATAACTAGTTACTTTTGCTCTTGTTTCTGATGCTTTACATAGCATCAGTTATGGATGTCATGTGTCTTTTATGGGCAGGGTAGTGTGCCATGGAATAGGATACCATCCTTTGGCTATATGGTGATGTTTTAATACACTCCTTGCCATAACAATATGTGCCAATTTTTCCCTGTCTGACTTTTGCTATTTTGTTTATTATAATACGGTCATTCTTGGAGCGATGTTTGCAGTGTGGCTGGTCTCCGTTGTTGACCATTATGCTCTTTATTTCTGTTTTCCCCACCACACACCGTATGTCCTTATATAATATTTTACATTATTTAATAAAAATTATGTTTTATGGAGTTTTGACTGCTTTTTCTTCTTGGGTAGCTTCTATTGAATGTGCAGTGTCCTCTTTATTGGATTGTCCTATTATGTGGATCATGATATATAATATATATTATTGATCACAATTTATGGCCGTTCAGTCTTATACTTTCTGGCATCCACAGTACTATGTCTTCTCCCTACTCATTCTATTACATTCTCGCTGTGTTATGCACAGGTATTTTGGTTGCGGACGCGATGGACTATCGGGCAAGAGACAAAGTCTGGCTCGATCAAGTGGACCAGGTGTTTGGTTCTGGGGGGAGCAGTACCCCACAGATGGTTGATTCAAGTTGGGATGTTAAACTTCTACATATGAAAACATTACTTCTCAAACGTTCCAGACTATGGTGGAATAGGTTATTCCTAGAGAAATATATAGCCAACCAAATGATTCCCAGAGGTTTGAGAGTTAAAGTCATCCCCACATTCCCTATCGAGGATGACACTTTCATCATGAAATGGGAAGAAGCATCTAATTTGTGTTCTCAAACCTTCTTGCAACTTTTGGTGAATCTTTACTCTGGTAATATAGAGACGCTTGATAAATCCATTGATTCATGTCAAGAGGAGATCCGTAGGGGTTGTTCTCCTGATAAAATTCAATTGTTTGAAACTGATTTAGAGAAATCTATGGACATGGTGGTTAAAAAAATCCAGCAAAACCAATCGAACAAATTTAACAGGGACGTTAAAGATTATCAGATGAAAAAAGTCTATTTATGGAGAAATGGCAATAATTCCAAATTGCAACGCTCTGTTTCTAATACTTCAGTCACCTCTATAAGTGGGCAATCTGATGTGTCTCAAGCTTCGGCCTCATCCCATGATATTGGTGGGTCCCGCAAATTACGAGACCACTCGTTTCATCCTTACAAAAGACACTTTAGGAATCAACCTGAGCTATATCAGAAGGATAATAAGGTGATTAATCTGAGTCAACATGTCCTCACAAGGGTTGATCTGTCATTATTGGAAAGGGGCTTTACTTTTTCACCTACATCTGATTTTGATACTTTCACAGCGGTGAAGGATCTCAACCTGTTTGCCAGGTCGCTGCTCTTCAAAAGATACTTCTTTAATAATGATCTCCAGTGTCTTTTTCCCACAGAAGAGGAGCAGGAGGCAATAAGAACTTTGGAGGTGCTGGCGGCTGAACATGATGGTGAGGGAGGTAAGATTCCCCCGTCCATCCGTCCCAGATCGGTCAAATTCCCTCCATTTACATCATGCCCTAGCATAGATCTTTTCGTGCGTGTGGTGACGGATGAGTTTAGGAAGATTCCTAAATATGGTCGGTGTGACAATCTGACCAAGGAAGAAAGGGTGAGGTTAAGGTATCTTAAAAATCTTCCTGATGTAGTGCTGAAGCCAGCTGACAAAGGTGGCAATGTGGTGATTTGGCCAATAATAATGTATGAGAGAGAGGCATTCCGGCAATTAAATAATCCGGTATGCTATAAAAAATTAACTTATAATCCTCTCTCAGCTTTTTCTGCCAAATTGGATCTGATCATTAACAGGGCCGTCATCAATGGCATTGTCACCAAAGAACTGGCTTCGGCACTTACTGTAAAAGAACCTACTATATCCACTCTATACCTCTTACCCAAAATCCATAAGGATATCAGATCACCACCTGGCAGACCTATTATATCTGGTCGTGGGAATTTCCTTGAGCACATCAATAAATGGATTGACCATCATCTTCAGCCGTTAGTATCTAATCTGCCCTCCTTCCTCAAGGACACTGGGGATCTTTTGCGGAAGGTCGATGGACTCTGCTTGGAGAGTGATTCTCTTCTTGCTTCGGTTGATGTTGAGTCCCTATATACTAACATCAAGCATATCGACGGCCTACGTGCCGTGCGATTTTATTTATCCACCTCCACCATCTCTATGGGACTTAGGGACCTCATCCTGGAGCTTTTAGAGTTCACTCTCACACACAATTTTTTTGTGTTTAAGGGGTCCTTCTTCTTGCAGCTCCAGGGGACTGCCATGGGTGCGGCCTTTGCGCCGTCTTATGCCAACCTCTTCCTGGGGCTGTGGGAGAGGGATCTCTTTCTGTCTGATAAACAGGGGTTGATTGAGCGTGTCCCGTTTTGGGCACGCTACATCGACGATATCTTCTTTATCTTTCAGGGCAGCTCCATCGACCTTCTGCAATTGACGTCTAATTTGAATGACAACGATCTGAACATCAGATTGACATTGACGTGGGATCCCGTGAAAATTAATTTTTTGGATGTCTCTGTCAAAAAGGATTCACAAGGGATCATTCAAACTGATATTTATCGTAAGGAGACATCCACCAATTCTCTACTCCACGCCTCATCCTGTCACCCCCATCATCTTATTAAAGCTATCCCTGTGGGACAGTTCTTACGTCTCCGCCGCATCTGTTCCACTAATATCGATTTTGAAAATCGGGCTAATGAATTAAGAGCTCGATTCATAGCACGTGGGTACAGTAAACGGAGTATAAAAAAGGCCTATCAACGTGCCAGATGTTCAACTCGTAATGAGCTACTCTACAGGGACTTTAATAAATCTAAGGGTAGTGAGGTTGTGAGATTTGTTACTTCTTTCCATCCCCAACATGGAATCATGCGGGATGTATTGAAAAGGGCCTGGCCCATTCTCAAGGTGGACCCTATTTTGAACAAGCTTCTCCCAGAGTATCCATCTATTTCCTATAGAAGGGCTAGGAATTTACGTGACCAATTGGTGGCTAGTCATTATGTTGACCATCCAGCTCACACTTTCTTGGATGATCATCCAATTAGACATGGCTGCTTCCCTTGTGGCAGGTGTATAGCCTGCCCCAACATTGAACGCAGTACTTCATTTACTAATTCAGATGGTACTAGGACGTTTTCCATCAAGCAACGTATATCATGTACCACTCGGTACGTGATATACTATGCTACATGTCCGTGTGGGCTCATTTATGTGGGCATGACCACGCGACAATTGAAGGTACGCACTAGGGAACATGTCTTGGGCATTTTGGCGGCTGCCAATTGCACCGACGATTCAAGCCTGAAGACGTTACCCAGGCATTTCAAGGAATTTCACCGTTGCAATGCCACACTCCTACGAATAAGGGGCATTGATGCCCTTAACATCAATATAAGGGGTGGTAAATTATCCAATAGGCTGGCTAGGTCCGAAACTAGATGGATCTGGACACTAGGCACCATCCATCCACGCGGTCTAAATGAAAACATTTCATATGCCCCATACTTGTAATTCATCCAACTTATCCCATTTCTGAGCTCTTTGGTCTTGTGTTTTTACTTACGTTTTTTATGTTTCATTTATTTTCTAGTGTTCTGAATGACATATTTCCTTTGGAATTAGGAAGGTTTTGAGGTCCCTGTGAACCATGGAAGTTGTCTGATGGATTCATTTATGATGAAGACTCTGGGATCTCTGATGTGTCTATACCCACATCACATGGGTTTAACTATTTAGTTTAACTCGATGGGCTGGTTTTTATTCATCTTTTGCATATTTATCTCTCATGTGCATTATCTTCTATATGCTTTTGTGTGTATATATTGTATGTATATTTTGTGTGCATTATTTTCTGCATATATAATTTTTTCGTATTTTGCATTTTGTCATTTCTCTATTCATTGTTTGTATTATTATATATATCCCATCTGCACATATATGGTTATTCGTCTTTCACGTGCATTCAGCATATTCCTACATTGTGTGTCACTCATATGCGTGCATTTTCTGCACACATCACGTATGTGACTGTTTATGCATTGTGTATATTTGTGCATACATCCATGGGGTATTTGTCCATGAGCATTTGCAATACAAGGTCACTTTATTTCGCATGCACTTTCTGGGTTGCATCTATACACATAGCGATTTAGGCAATTCTGCGCTTTTTAATGATACGTTCTATGCTGGTGAGATTTTACATCCTTTGATTATCTCTCTGTGTGTATATGTATGCATCCTGTGCGTGTCTCTATTGTCATGTGACCTATTGCTTTAATCTTATATTCTATGCCATGGGCCTTGCTGTTATACCCCTTTTTGCACTAGTACTATGCAGCATATCGGTGGCATGATGTATCCATGTATGCACAATTACTTTTTCCCTCCCCTTACACATTTTTGTCTGCCCATTCGCTTTGCCCTCTTTACATATGGCGGCTCCTGCCTGACGCTGCCTGTGCGCATGCGCGGTGTCCGTCGCGCGTCCGCCCTGGCTCTCTGCCTGACGCGCTGGATCACGTGGGCCCGCGTGTTTCCGGTGACGTCATGGCATGGATCCGGTCGGCGCGGGGCGGGCCCCTTGTGTGCACAGATGGTCTCTGGTTAGGCGCGCGCTATTTAAACCTGGGTGGCCTTACCTTCCCTAACGCCCCCTGAGGAAGGAGTCTCTTGGCTCCGAAACGCGCGTCGGGGACTGGACCGACCCCACTGCCACCACTGCTTCCAGGTATAACTAGTTACTTTTGCTCTTGTTTCTGATGCTTTACATAGCATCAGTTATGGATGTCATGTGTCTTTTATGGGCAGGGTAGTGTGCCATGGAATAGGATACCATCCTTTGGCTATATGGTGATGTTTTAATACACTCCTTGCCATAACAATATGTGCCAATTTTTCCCTGTCTGACTTTTGCTATTTTGTTTATTATAATACGGTCATTCTTGGAGCGATGTTTGCAGTGTGGCTGGTCTCCGTTGTTGACCATTATGCTCTTTATTTCTGTTTTCCCCACCACACACCGTATGTCCTTATATAATATTTTACATTATTTAATAAAAATTATGTTTTATGGATTTTTGACTGCTTTTTCTTCTTGGGTACCTTTAATACGCATGGAAAGAATAACAACTGGAAATCATAGAAAAAGGCATGCCTATATATATACACTGGCTTATGAAAGTATTCGGCCCCCTGGAACTTTTCAACCTTTTCCCACATATCATGCTTCAAACATAAAGAATCAACAACAAGTGGGACACAATTGTAAAGTTGAACGAAATTTATTGGTTACTTTTAGAGTTGAGTGAAACGGGTCGGTCAAATTGATAAGTTGCCGACTTTCCCTAAAGTCGGGTTTCGCCAATCGAAACCCGACCATAGCGTGAGGTCGGCCATGAGGTCGCTGACCCGCACGCCAAAGTCACGCTTCCCATAATGCTTCCAGCGCCTTTTCTCAGCCAATCATCAAGGACGCACACTGTGGGCAACGCGATGACATCGGCAGCGGCCACCACCATCTTAGAGAAGGGCATTCGTGTGATTGGCTTGCTTTGTGTGGTGTCACAGTGGCTATAAAAGCCCTGACTGCCGACCGCCATTTTACTTCTGCCGATCTTAGCATAGGGAGAGGTTGCTGCCGCTGATTCTCAATAGGGAGAGCGTTAGGCAACAAAGAAAAAAAAACTGTGCTTCTTCTGATAGCGATTTCAACTGTACAGTTAGTGTGCAGTTACAGGAGAGGATTTTTGTGTGTGAAGCAGCGCTGGTGGTTATTAGGCTGCCTTTTAAGGCTACCTGATAGCTGCATTGCTGTGTGCACACTGCTGTGCAGACTGCTTTTTTAAAAGCAAAAAACTTTTATTCTGATTTTCTGCACAGTTACAGAGCGTTCATTTTTTCACACACCGTATAGAGGTGTGCGCTCCTCACACAGTACCGTGTACCGGCTGGTATCATGGACATATACATGCTATCTGTGTGTGACTCCGTAAAAAAATAGACGGAGATTTTAAATTTTCCATACATACATCGTATAGAGCTGTCTGCTTCTCAAACAGTATCGTATATCTGGCGTTTGTCTTACGGTCAAATCTATACAGAGACAGCGTCTGTGTGTGACTCCGCAAAAAAATAGATGGAGATTTAAAATTTTCCATACATACACTGTATTGAGCTGTACGCTCCTCACACACTACCGTGTACTGGCTGGTATCACGGACAAATACATGCTATCTGAGTGTGACTCCGTAAAAAAATAGACGGAGATTTTCATTTTTCCATACATACACCGTATAGAGCTGTCCGCTTCTGATACAGTACCGTATATCTGCTGGTTGGATTACGTCAAATACATACTGGGAGAGCGTCTGTGACTAAGTTAATATATAAGGAGATTTAAATTTTTACCTACACCTTATACAGCTGTATGCTCCTCATACAGTACCATATATCTGTGGGTATTTTTGTTACATTTTCACAAACATGAGGAAGCATGGTGGAAGAGGCCGCGAACGTGGGTGGGGGGGCAGCTGGTACTGATGGTGGTGGTGCATCTGCTGGTTATGCTAAAAGCACAATAGCAGCTAAGGCAGGAGGTGTTGAGCCTGCGTCATCGTCTGGCACAAGTAGGCCTGTAAGGTTCCCTTTTCTGGGAGTAGGAAAATCGCTTTTAAAGCCGGAGCATCAGGAACAGGTTTTGGCTTACATTGCCGAAACAGCCACCAGCTCTATTGCCTCCTCTTCTGAACTTTCAAAACCTGCAAGCACTGAGTCGTCAGTGCAGGGTTCTGGTCAGGAAAAACACCTTTCCTTGTGTCCTTCACCCACCAAAAGTGAAGGATGCGGGAGCCCACACTTCAGATTACTCCATGGAGCTCTTTTCACATACCATGCCTGGGTTATCCAGTCAAATCCTGAATTCCCCAGTCCAAGATAAATCTGACATGGAGTGCACTGATGCACAGCCACTGCTAGATGATTCTGCTGGTACATTGACCCTCAGCACTACATTGTCCTCGCAGTCTAGTGAGCCAGAATCTGACCCTGATGAAATTCAGGTGCTCCTTCCCGCATACTATACCACCTTACACGGTGATACAGAGGAAGGTGCACATGAAATTGAAGAGGAGGTGATGGATGACCCAGTTGTTGACCCGGATTGGCATCCATTGGGGGAAGAGGGTGCCGCTGGCAATAGCTCAGATGAGGAGAAGGATCCGCAGCAGGCATCGACATCACAGCAGCGGTTATCTGGCAGGCCCGTAGCTGTCCAAAAACGTGGAACAAAAACCAAAAGAGGTGCAGAATAGCTTGGCCACACGGTCAAATTAGCACAGCATGCAAGCCCTGAAAATTTATACCATAGTAGGAAGAGTGCAGTGTGGCACTTCTTTGTCCAAAATCCTACTGATGAGGCAAAGGTTATCTGTAAGAAGTGCGGAAGGACCTTTAGCCGAGGGAAAAATCTCAGAAATTTGAATACCAGTTGCATGCTTAGACATTTAACCACCATGCACTTGCAAGCGTGGACGGACTACAAAACCTCAGGTACCACATGTGCTCCTGCTCCGACTGAAGGTAGCCAGCAATGCTCCATCGCTTCCCCCACTGTAAGACTACCGCCACTGGTAAGCACACCACCAGCAATAAATGTTGAGGTGTCGTTGCAAGGCCAAAGCAGTCAGGGAATCACAATGGTTTTGCAGCGAAACACTGAATCTAGGCCATCACCACCAACACCATCACCATCCCCAATCCCCTCTCTGTCCGTCCGGTCCACCGCTAGTTCCCCAATATCCAGCTCTCAAGTCCAGCTCACCCTAGCAGACACTCTGAGTAGGACAAGAAAGTACTCATCCTCTCATCCGCGTACACTGGCTTTGAATGCCTACCTTGCCAAACTGATCTCATTAGAGATGTTGCCCTTCCGTTTGGTTGAAAGCGAAGCTTTCCGAGAGCTCATGGCCTACGCTGTCCCACGCTATGACCTACCCAGTCGGCACTTCTTTTCTTGAAAAGCCATCCCTGCCCTCCAACTGCATTTGAAAGACCGCATTGTCCATGCATTCAAACATTCAGTGAGTGGAAAGGTGCACCTCACAACAGATGCATGGTCCAGTAGGCATGGCCAGGGCCGTTACGTGTCCATCACTGCGCACTGGGTTAATGTGGTGGATGCAGGCTCAACAGGGGACAGCGGCGGTGGAGCAGTGCTGCCTAGCCCATGGTATAGGAAACAGTTGGCCGTAGGCGTTCGACCCTCCTCCTCCTCCTCCAGAAGTGAAAGCTCATCGACAGAGCGCAGTCGCACGAGCACTCCATCCGCAGCTGACAGTGTAAAACATGAGGTGTCCCACTATCGAACAGCTAGTGGTAAGCGGCAGCAGGCTGTTTTAAAAATTATGTCTTTGGGCGACAACAGACACAGCGCGGAGGTACTGGCCGACTAATTGCAGCGACAAACTAAGTCATGGCTGGGTAGTCTACATCTTGAGGCAGGCAAGGTAATCAGTTATATCGGCCGGAATTTTGTGGCAGCCATTGCCCTTGCAAAACTCACACACATACCTTGCCTGGCTCACACTTTGAACCTGGTGGTGCAGTGCTTCCTAAATAATTATCCAGAGTTAACAGCCCTGCTCCATAAGGTGCTAAGACTGTGCTCGCACATCCGTTGCTCGCCCATACACTCCAGTTGTATGCAGAAGCTGCAGTGATTGCTCCACTTCCCCAAGCACCGCCTAATCATAGACGTTGCAACAAAGTGGGACTCCACCCTGCACATGGTTGAGAGGCTGCGCGAACAGGGGCAGGCTGTAATGCATTTGTGCGAGGATACACGGGCAGGCAGTCTGAGGGCAGACATGGAGTTGTCGGGTGTGTGCAGTGGTCAAAGCTGAAAGACCTCTGTAAAGTCCTTCAGTGGTTTGAGGAATGCACACGGCTGCACATGGCATAAGCATGAGCATCCCACTTATGCATCTGCTCATGCAAAGTTTGACGCACATTAAGGAACAGGCGTCTGCAGCGGAGGAGGAACAGGAGGAGGAGGGGGAGGGAAGCCTTGATGACAGTCAGCCATTGTCTGGTCAGGGAACTGTCCTGGACGAAGTGGAGGAAGAAGAGGAGGAGGAGGATGAGGGGGATGATTATTTTGGGGAGGAGGATGCTTCTCAGGGGGCAAGAGATAATGTTGGTGTGGCATGGTCAGGTACAGGGTTTGTGCGTGACAGGAGGGATGTGGATTTGCCAGAAAGTGCTCCTCCACCCACCACTGCCAGTGCATCATTGACACCTGGAACATTGGCCCACATGTCTGATTATGCCTTGCAGATCCTAAAAAGGGACCCCCGCATTGCCAAAATGATGAAGGATGACGACTACTGGTTGGCCAGCATCCTCGATCCACGCTATAAAGGCATATTACACAACATCATGCCACAGGAGAACCTAGAGATAATATTGACTAACAAGCAACTCTGGTAAACCGCTTGTTTGAGGCATTCCCAGCACACAGCAGCGGTGCTGGTTCTCCCACGAGCCGTAGTGGGCAAAATGGAAGAGGTGTTCGTGGTGCACACAGCCGAAGTGGCATTGGAGACAGGGGTTTCATGACCATGTTGTGGACTGACTTCTGAAATACCGCTCACACGACTGGTAATACTGCATCAATTGAAAGTGAATGGAGACAGCAGTTGTCAACTATGGTTACAAACTACTTCTCCTCCCATATCGATGTTCCCTCACAGGTCATTCCCCTTTGACTATTGGGCCTGTAAACTGGACACCTGGCCTGAATTGGCACAATATGCCTTACAGGAGCTCGCTTGCCCTGCTAGTAGTGTGCAATCTGAAAGAGTCTTCAGTGCTGCTGGATCAATCCTGACAGAAAAAAGGTTCCGTCTGTCGACCCAAAATGTTGATGATCTAACCTTCATTAAAATGAACCATGCATGCAAAGGATTTTTTCCCACCTTCCCCTGATGACACATATGTTGCAAGAAAATTGGCTCCCTTTTGTCCTCCTCTTCCTCGGACTTGTCCAATTCCTCCATTTGCAGCTGCTGAATGTACAGCCTACACATCAACATATGCCATTTTTTAAACCTCCCTAACTGGGCTGCACCCCCCAAGGGCTTGCGCACCCGGGCAAGTGCCATTGCTCTGAACGGATGGGTGGGCCCACTATTGGCCGACGGCACTTGCACAGGGCCCCTCATAGTACAACACAGTGTCTCTGATGGTGGGGGGTCCCACTCGCCGTCAGGCACACCGGCGTACTATGAGGGGCCCTGTGCCAGTACCGTCGCCCACGAGTGGGCCCCCCCTGCTTGCTCATGGCCACAGCACTTGCTAGTTGCAATACTTACCTCTCCCTGCTCCATCGCTGTGTTGTCTGGGCAGTTAAAGCCTTCACAGGGACAGCCACTACAAGTTTGGTGTACTGATCGATGATGGTAAAGATGTAGCTATGGCCTGTCCTGCTGGCCTCTACCTTCAGATGATCAATGGCTACCATTTGTAATGGACGTCAACTCACAATCGGATGCAGTGGTGCTTTATGATCAGCTTTCACAGTTTTCCTAGTCACAGACGTGTGGCATTCCTGCCACCATTTTTCAATGTCTCCTCTCATGCCAATCCAATAGAATCGCCTACGGCCTGTGGCTTCTGTCTTTTGCACTCCAAAATGACCAGACACATCATGATAGGCAGTGAGGACCATGTCTACATCTCTCCCTGTGATCACAATTTGATGGAGACAAGTAACGGTGATGGGGTCCATGCTACTGCGATACAGCAATCCTTTCTTCACAAATAACCATTTTTTGCTGTCTCCACAGACAAAGTAATTAAGGGTTTTCCCGTGACTAGTAATTCCCAAATTTCAGCAAGCACTTGACTTTCCGTCTGTACTTGTATACATCTAGTTTCCAGTAGCGGAGAGTCTGGACTGGCTTACTGAGACTGAAATATATAAGAAGATTTAAAAGTACCCCAACAATGTATACCGGTGAACACTTCGAATACATTTTCCTTTTTCAACTTTTTATATTCTGGTTTAATCCATACTGAGCCTGTGAGTGTCTGTGTCTGACTCCGGAAATATAGACGGAAATTTACACTTACCCCTAGACTGGATACACCTGGTATCTGCTGATACAGTACCTTTGTTCTAAATTTTTTATTACGGTATAATCCATAATGAGTGAGCGTGTGTGGTTTGCTCCTTCTATATATACGGAGATAAAAATTTTACCCTATACTATATACAGCTTCTATCTTGTTATACAGTACCTTTGTTCGACATTTAGTATTACGGTCAAATCCATACTGAGTGAGCATCTGAGGGTGACTATGGGAATATCTATACGGAGATTTAAATTGTACCCTATAATATATATACTTGCTATCTTGTTATCCAGTACCTTTTTTTCATCATTTTGTATTATGGTCAAATCCAGACTGAGTGAGCGTCTGAGGGTGACTCCGGAAATATACACCGAGATTTCAAATTTGACCAACACTGTATACAGCTCTATGCTTCTGATACAGTACCCTTTTTTGCTATTTAGATTCTGGTGTAATCCATAATGAGCCTGTGAATGTCTGTCTGTTACTCCAGAAATATATTTGGAGATTTAAGATTACCCCAACACTGTATACAGCTGTACGCTTGTGATACATTACCCATTTACTGCTTTTTATATTCTGGTATAATCCATACTGAGGCAGTGAGAGTCTGTTTCTGCCTATGGAAATATATATGGAGATTTACAATGCCCCCTATACTGTATACAGCTGTACGCTTCTGATCCATTACCCTTTTACTGCTTTTTATATTGTGGTGTAATCCATACTGGGCCTGAGAGCATCTGTGTCTGCCTCCTCAAATATATACTGAGATTTAGAATGTTTAAACTATACTATATATACCTATTATCTGCTGATACTGTACCCTTTGTCAAATTTCTATATTCTTGTTGAATCCATACTGGGCCTGAGAGCTTCTGTGTTTGCCTCCTGAAATACATATGGATATTTTTTCTACTTTCACTAAACTATATATACCTTGTATCTGATACATTACCCTTTGAGCCAGAAAGTCCTCCTCCACCCACCACTCTAAGTGCATCATTGACACCTGTAACATTGGCCCACATGTGTGATTATATCTTGCGGATCTTTTTATATTATGGTGTGATCCATACTGAGCCTGTGAGAGTCTTTGTGTTAGATTTAAAAATTACGCCAACACTGTATACAGCTGTACGCTTGTGATACATTACCCATTTACAGCTTTTTATATTCTTGTCTAATCCATACTGGGCCTGAGAGCATTTGTGTCTGCCTCCTGAAATATATAGGAAGATTCAGAATGTTTAAACTGTACTATATATACTTGTATCTGATGATACTGTACCCCTTTTCAACTTTTTAGATTATTGTGTAATCCATACTGAGCCTGTGAGCGTCTGTGTATGACTGAAATATATACAGAGATTTACAATTATCCCTAGACTTTATAGAGCTGTACACTTCTGATACAGTACCATATATCTGCTGTTATTTTGGGTACATTGTCACAAAAATTAGTAAGTATGGTGGAAGAGGCTGCGGACATGGGCGTGGGGGGCCAGCTGGTACTGATGGTGATGGTGGTGCATCTGCTGGTAGTGCCAAAAGCATAATAGCAGCAAAGGCAGGAGGTGTTGAGCCTACATCATGGTCTGGCTCTGGAAGGCCTGTAAGGTTCCCTTTTCTGGGAGTAGGTAAACTGCTTTTAAAGCCGGAGCATCAGGAACTGGTTTTGGCTTACATTGCTGAAATAGCCTCCAACTCTATCACCTCCTCTTCTGAAGTTTCAAAAAATGCAAGCACTGAGTCATCAGTGCAGGCTTTTGGTCAGGAGCAACCCTTTTCCTTGGGTCCTTCACCCACACAAAAAGTGAAGGATGCGGCAGCCCACACTTCAGATTACTCCATGGAGCTCTTTTCACATACCATGCCTGGGTTCATTCTAAATGGGGCACATTATTTATGGAGCATTATTTGGGCCCATAAGACACTGGAGCATCATTCATGGGGCCCATCATATGCTGGAGCATTGTAAATGGGGAAGATTATATATGGAGCATTATTTGGGCCCATAAGACACTGGAGCATTATCCATGGGGCCCATCATATACTGGAGCATTCCAAATGGGGGACATCAGACACTGGAGCAGCATTTATGGGGCCCATTATACACTGGAGCATTAGAAATGTGAAGAAATACCACATACCTGAAAGTGCTTCAGTGCAGGAATGCCCGGTGTACACTCCAACACCGACAGCGCCATTTCGCTAAGGTATAAGCGCACTTTATTGCTGCTAATCTCTTTTTTGCCAGATATCTGTTTTAATTATAATTTTTTCATTATGTGAGATTTAATATTTTTTCACTGTTTAAATGATTTTTTTGCACTATGCACTTTAATATGTGGATAATATGTGTATTTAACAATTTCATGTATCAAAAAAAACATTTTTCTAAAAAAAACTTTGATTTTCTGGTCTGAACTACAGGTGTGCATCTTTGCCATTACTCATTTGCATGATTCATTCCGGTGTTTTGCACTCTTTTGAGTTCCGGAAGCTTGATTAGCATTTACATTTAATATTTTATTTTTTAACTATATTTCATCAATAAAGTACAGTGCATAGCAGTATAGTATTAGATCCTATATATATACAATGTATAGCAGTTTAGTATTAGATCCTATATATGTACAGTGTACAGTAGTATAGTGTTAGTTCCTATATGTGTTCAGTCAGTATAGCTTTAGATCCTATATATGTACAGTGTATAGCAGTATAGCATTAGATCCAATTTATGTACAGTATACAGTAGTATAGTGTTAGTTCCTATATGTACAGTGTATAGCATTAGTTCCTATATATGTAGTGTATAGCAGTATAGCATTAGATCCTATATATGTATGTACAGTGTATGGCAGTGTAGTAGTAGATCCTATATATGTACAGTATACAGTAGTATAGTATTAGTTCCTATATATGTACAGTCTTTAGCAGTATAGTATTAGTTCCTATATGTACAGTGTATAGCAGTATAGTATTAGATCCTATATATGTACAGTAGTATAGTATTAGTTCCTATATATGTACAGTGTATAGCAGTATAGCATTAGATCCTATATAAAGTATGTACAGTGTATAGCAGTATAGCATTAGATATTATATATGTACAGTGTATAGCATTAGATCCAATATATGTATGTACAGTGTATAGCAGTATAGTATTAGATCCTATATATGTACACTATACAGTAGTATAGTATTAGTTCCTATATATGTACAGTGTATAGCAGTATAGCATTAGATCCAATTTATGTACAGTATACAGTAGTATAGTGTTAGTTCCTATATGTACAGTGTATAGCATTAGTTCCTATATATGTACAGTGTATAGCAGTATAGCATTAGATCCTATATATGTATGTACAGTGTATGGCAGTGTAGTAGTAGATCCTATATATGTACAGTATACAGTAGTATAGTATTAGTTCCTATATATGTACAGTCTTTAGCAGTATAGTATTAGTTCCTATATGTACAGTGTATAGCAGTATAGTATTAGATCCTATATATGTACAGTAGTATAGTATTAGTTCCTATATATGTACAGTGTATAGCAGTATAGCATTAGATCCTATATAAAGTATGTACAGTGTATAGCAGTATAGCATTAGATATTATATATGTACAGTGTATAGCATTAGATCCAATATATGTATGTACAGTGTATAGCAGTATAGTATTAGATCCTATATATGTACAGTATACAGTAGTATAGTATTAGTTCCTATATGTACAGTGTATAGCAATATAGTATTAGATTCTATATATGTACAGTATACAATAGTATAGTATTAGTTCCTATATATGTACAATGTATAGCATTGCAATGTCAGCAAGCAGTTAATCCTGAATGCTATATATGTGTTTTCAACTATGCAAGCTTATATCTGGTAACCAGCTCTTTCAATCTCTGCTCTGAATCAACTCCTGTGTGTCTCCACTCCATTCAATGTCAGCAAGCAGTTAATCCTGAATGCTATATATGTGTTTTCAACTACGCAAGATTATACCTGGTAACCAGCTCTTTCAATCTCTGCTATTTTGTGGGGAGGTTGAGCTGGGTACAGTTCTGTCTGTGATAGGAGACAGAGAGATTGACAGCAGGTGTCATGTGGCAGTCTGCCCATCAGAGGTCACTGGAGAGCACTGATGGCAGTGATTATGTAACTGTCATTTGAGTGTTACATAACTGCCAGAGGTCAAGATGACTCTGATTGGGCAGAGGTGACTGTCAGGAGACAGAGGGTGGGACTACCGGGTCGGACTGGATAAATACTGAGGTAAGCTTCCAGAAGCTTCAGTCAGCCAGGGGAGCTCACAGGTTAGGAGAGTCTGTCACACAAAGGAGACCCCTCAGAGACTTTGGACAGTGGAAATGGTCACGGGGGGTGACCCTATAAGACATTGGTCACAGGCAGAGACGGCCTGTGAGGACCTGGATTATTGGTGGACTTTGTAAGGTGAAACGCCGTGGTGGATTGGCCTAGGGCAGCCACGGCGGATAGAGCCACGAAGTACGACTGACGGAATAAAAGTGTACAAGTGAAGGTACCCAGGCCTGTCTGCAGGAGGAAAACAGTGTGAAACATCTGTCGTGTCCTGTTCTGGTCGTCGTGAGGGCGGCCAATAAAAGTAAACCTGTTGAATACAATTCCTGCCTCTGTCTCGTGCCTGTCGACATCAAGAAGCTGGTCACCCCCCATTTCTGTGAGTACAGCACACCTCCGCCACCTATCTGCACTAACACCAGCAGCACCACCACCCAATTGCCATTCCTCCCTCGCCACTGACCCCTACACTATATATGTGTTTTCAACTATGCAAGTTTATATCTGGTAACCAGCTTTCAATCTCTGCTCTGAATCAACTCCAGTGTGTCTCCACTCCATTCAATGTCAGCAAGTAGTTAATCCTGAATGCTATACATGTGTTTTCAACTATGCAAGCTTATATCTGGTATATAGTTGTTTCAACTTACTCTGCTTGTCCCCTTATGTTGTGAGGTCAAGAAACTTTTCAAAGTGCTTTATGATCCATGTAGTGCTGGACATTTGTTTAGCTGACCACAACATTTATTGGGTCCTGCTGTATCAATTTAGTTTAATTGATTAACGAGAAGAGAGAAAGCAAAAAAAAGAAGGAGATCTAAGCCTTATCCTCCTATATATTCAGACATAGCTTGGGGAAGGCATTTATGCAGGGGGCATTTATGTACTGTACATTTAATCGAAGTATGAGGCAGTTATAACATGGCAGTTGGGCAGGAGACAGGTAAGACATTTAAAGACATCTATTTCCTGTACATTTGGATTACAACAAATATATACCATATGCATTTGTGTAATTTATATCTTGGCCGCTGCATTCACACACATCCACCACCCTGGCATTAACTCTCTACACTCCATCCATATTAGCCCCTCACTCCTTTCTTCTCCTATGTATAGCACTCACGCTCTTTTCACATTACTAAGGCTAGTTTCACACTTGCTTTTTTTTGCAGCGCGTTTTTCCCGCAAAAAAACGCATTAAAAAAACGCATACAAATGCATACAAACGCTGCGTTTTTTTCAAGCATTTTTGTGCGCATGCAGGAAAAAAACGCAGCGTTTTTGCGCGTTTGTATGCGTTTTTAGCGCGTTTTTACCGCGTTTGCGTTTTTTTCCAACATTTTTAGGTGGCCCCTCACACTACCCAAACCATGACTTTACTAACCCTAACCCTGACCCTAACCCTAACCCTAACCCTGACCCTAACCCTAACCCTGACCCTAACCCTTAACCAAATCATACTTAACCCTAACCCAAACCCTAAACCCTAACTAACCCTAACCCTAACCCTAACCCTGACCCTAACCCTAACCCTAACCCTGACCCTAACCCTAACCCTAACCCTTACCCTGACCCTAACCCTAACCCTAACCCTGACCCTAACCCTTAACAAAACCATACTTAACCCTAACCCTGACCCTAACCCTAACCCTAACCCTGACCCTAACCCTTAACCAAACCATACTTAACCCTAATCCTGACCCTAACCCTGACCCTAACCCTAACCCTAACCCTGACCCTAACCCTTAACAAAACCATACTTAACCCTAATCCTGACCCTAACCCTGACCCTAATCCTTAACAAAACCATACTTAACCCTAACCCTGACCCTAACCCTAACCCTGACCCTAACCCTAACCCTAACCCTGACCCTAACCCTAACCCTAACCCTGACCCTAACCCTTAACAAAACCATACTTAACCCTAATCCTGACCCTAACCCTGACCCTAATCCTTAACAAAACCATACTTAACCCTAATCCTGACCCTAACCCTGACCCTAACCCTAACCCTAACCCTAACCCTGACCCTAACCCTAACCCTAACCCTTAACAAAACCATACTTAACCCTAATCCTGACCCTAACCATGACCCTAATCCTTAACAAAACCATACTTAACCCTAACCCTGACCCAAACCCCAACCCTAACCCTGACCCTGACCATAACCCTAACCCTAAACCCCCTTAACTAACCCTAACTCTAACCCAAACCCCTAAATTCCATGGTTTAAAAAAAAAACGCATATGCAAAAAAACGCATACATGAGCATGCCAGTGCGCACATATGCGCATCCATAGGCTATAATGGCCATTTTTAGCGCAAAACGTGCGCATATGTGCGCATGCGCTTTTTTGCAGGGCCAAAAAATGCAACATGCTGCGTCTGGAAAATCCCAACGCACACCCCAAAAAAACGCAGCGCATGAAAATCGCATACATGCGCTTACCAGCGCGCAGGTATGCGCACCCATGTTAAATATAGGGGAAAAAACGCATGCGCAGGTGTGCGTTTTTTTCCAGCGCTAAAAAACGCAAATGTGAAACCAGCCTAAATTGCACAGATCCATTCAGTCCCACCATTCAACATCAGAGATGCTCTCATAAATCACTTAACCATCTGCTCACTCTTTCTATCCTCCTTCTCCTAGTCGCAGGAGACATTGCTCCCAACCCTGGTCCCCCATGATATAGAAAGTCAAACCCCCCAACTGCTACACTCAGAAACCCCTCTAATCTTATTAAAATTCCCTGCATGCCATCTGTCTCTATTAATTGTGCCCTTTAGAATTCTCGCTCAGTGTGTAACAAACTCTCATTCATTCATGACTTTTTCCTTTCTAATTCTCTTAACCTTCTGGCTCTTACTGAAACCTGGATCCAGCAGTCAGACACTACCGCTGTTGCTGCTCTTTAATATGGTGGACTACACTTCTCTCATACCCCAAGATCAGACAATAGAGCAGGTGGAGGCGTTGGTCTGCTCCTATCACCAAAATGTACCTTTCAGGTTATCCCTCAAGTACCCTCACTTGTCTTCCCTTCTTTTGAGGTCCATGCCGTCAGACTCTACACTTCCTTCTCCATGCGAGTGGCGGTGGTGTATAGTCCTCCCGGCCCCTCCCATCAGTTCCTGGATCATTTTGCCACTTGGCTTCCACATTTTCTCTCCTGTGACATCCCTACCCTCATCATGGGTGATTTCAACATCCCCATTATTCTTCCCCTCTCCCCATCTGCTACTCACCTTTTATCTCTAACCTCCTCGTTTGGCCTTTCACAGCTTACTAATTCTCCAACGCATAAAGACGGAAACTCTCTCGACTTGGTCTTCTCTCGGCTTTGTACAGTGGATGATTTTGCAAACTCCCCTCTCCCGCTCTCTGACCACAACCTTCTTTCATTCTCTATCAAGAACTGCCAGGCTGCTCAGGTCACCCCCACTGTCCATACTTATAGAAACATACAGACCATTAACACCCAGAAACTTATGAAGAACTTGCAGTCTTCATTGGCCCCTATCTCCTCCCTCTCATGTCCTGATTCTGCATTGAAGCATTACAATGAAACACTTCAAAGTGCCCTGGATGAATTTGCACCTCCTATAAACAGAACACCACAATGCAGATGGCGACAACCCTGGCACACCCTGCAAGCACGTTTCCTGCAGCGGTGCTCCAGGTGCGCCGAACGTGGGTGGAGAAAAACCAATCTACATGAAGATTTCATTTATTGTAAGTTTATGCTTAGAACATACAACACTGCCCTTCACCTCTCAAAACAAACCTATTTCAACACCCTCATCACCTCACTGTCCAATAACCCTAAATGTTTCTTTGACACTTTTCATTCTCTACTCAACCCAAGAGTACAGGCCCCAACCACGGAGCTTCGAGCTGACGGTCTGGCCAATTACTTCAAAGAAAAAATTGACCAGATCCGACAGGAAATTATCTCCCAATCACCTCATACCATGCACTGTCCTCCCTCCCCCACTGCATCTAGCTCACTCTCTGATTTTGAACCAGTCACAGAAAAAGAAGTATGTAGGCTCCTTGCATCTTCTCGCCCAACCACTTTCACCAGTGTTCCATTTCCATCACATCTCCTCTAGTCCCTCTCCCCTGCTGTCACCCCTCACCTAACTAAAATATTTAACCTCTCTCTCTCTTCTGGTATCTTTCCCTCCTCATTTACGCATGCCATCATACATCCACTACTTAAAAAGCCATCCCTCGACCAAAACTATGCCGCTAACTATAGACCTGTCTCTAATCTTCCCTTCATCTCTAAACTCGTGGAACGCCTTATCCACTACCGTCTTATCCGCTATCTCTTTGATAACTCTCTTCTCGACCCTCTCCAATCTGGTTTCCACTCTTTACACTCTACTGAAACTGCCCTCACTAAACTCTCTAATGATCTACTAACAGCTAAATCAAATGGTCATTACTCCATGCTAATTTTCTTGAATCTCTCTGCAGCATTCGACACTGTGGATCATCAGCTCCTGCTCACTATGCTCCGTTCCATTGGCCTCAAGGACACCATTCTCTCCTGGTTCTACTCCTATCTCTCTGACTGCTCCTTTACTGTATCTTTTGCTGGTTCCTCCTCCTCTCATCTTCCCCTTACTGTTGGGGTTCCTCAAGGATCAGTCCTAGGTCCCCTCCTCTTCTCTTTGTACACTGCCCCTTTTGGTCAAACAATCAGTAGATTTGGTTTCCAGTACCATCTCTATGCTGATGACACCCAATTATACGCTTCTTCTCCTGACATCATGCCTACCTTTCTAGAAAACACCGCTACTAATGTACTTATACCCGACATTGCCATTTCTGTGTGTGGTTCCACTATTACTCCCCAGCAACATGCCCGCTGTCTTGGGGTCATACTTGTCTTTGAGCTTTCCTTTGCACCCCACATCCGATCACTGGCTCGCTCTTGTTATCTGCACCTCAAAAACATTTCTAGAATTCGACCTTTTCTTACTTTTGACTCCGCAAAAACTCTTACTGTTTCTCTTATTCATTCTCGTCTCGACTATTGTAACTCTCTTCTAATCGGTCTCCCTCTTACCAAACTCTCCCCCCTCCAATCTGTCTTGAATGCTGCATCCAGGATCATATTCCTCGCCAACCGTTATACCGATGCCTCTACCTTGTGCCAGTCATTACACTGGCTACCCATCCACTCCAGAATCCAGTACAAACTTATTTCCCTCACCCACAAAGCTCTTCATGGCTCAGCATCACCCTACATCTCCTCCCTTGTTTCAGTATACCACCCTAGCCGCGCCCTCCGTTCTGCTGATGACCTGAGGTTAGCATCCTCAATAATCAGAACCTCTCTCTCCCGTCTCCAAGACTATACACGTGCTGCGCCAATTCTATGGAATGCACTTTCCAGGTCAATACGATTAGTCCCCAATCCCCACAATTTTAAGCGTGCCCTGAAAACGCATTTATTCAGAATGGCCTACCGCCTCAACACATTAACCTAATCTATCCCTGTGTGGCACAGCCAAAAGTTTTAACATAAACAGGTTCCCCGCATCATGTTCCCACATGCTTTATGCATCCATTAGCCCTCTGTGTCTGTACTGTTACACACTTAACATTATGGCTGGTCCATACAATCAGGGCAACTGTTACCACCCACCTTTCGTGTCTACCTCTTTCCTCATAGACTGTAAGCTTGTGAGCAGGGCCCTCATTCCTCTTGGTATCTGTTATGATCTATGTGATTATTGTTATGCTGTAATGTCTATCGCCTGTACATGTCTCCTCTGAAATGTAAAGTGCTGCGGAATATGTCGGCGCTATAGAAATAACATTTATTATTATTTATTGTTATAGCTCCTATATACTGTATGTACAGTCTATAGAAGTATAGCATTAGGCTATGTGCACACGTAGCAGATTGCACTGCGGATTTTTCCGCGCGGATTTTGTGAAATCCTATCTGCAAGATTAGCCAGTGGTTTTGCCCTGCGGTTTCACACCTCATAATGATAAGGTGTGAAACCGCTGCGGAATCCGCACAAACAATTGACATGCTGCGGAGTGTAATCTGCGGCAAAACCGCGCAGAAAAATCCGCAGCATCTGCACAGCGGTTTTTGTTTTTCATAGGCTAACATGGTACTGTACACCGCTGCGGAAACCGCTGCGGGTCCGCAGGGCCAAATCCGCTGCGGATCTGCAGCAGAATCCGCAACGTGTGCACATAGCCTTAGATCCTATATGTGTACAGTGTATAGCAGTATAGTATTAGATCCTATATATGTTCAGCCAGTATAGCAGTATAGTATTAGATCCTATATATGTACAGTATACAGTAGTATAGCATTAGATCCTATGATATCTGAAACTCAACATGGACAAAACAGAATTCATCATCTTTCCCCCATCTCACGTGACCCCCCCTACGAACCTATCAATTACAGTAAATGACTGCCCACTCTCCCCAGTCCCACAAGCTCGCTGCCTCGGAGTAATCCTTGACGCTGATCTCTCCTTCAAACCACATATCCAAACCCTTTCCACTTCCTGCCGACTTCAACTCAAAAATATTTCACGCATCCGTTCATTCCTCACCCAAGAATCTGCAAAAACCCTAGTCCATGCCCTCATCATCTCTCGCCTTGACTACTGCAACCTCATGCTCTGTGGCCTCCCCTCAAACACTCTCGCACCCCTCCAATCTATTCTAAACTCTGCTGCCCGACTAATCCACCTGTCCCCCCGCTATTCCCCAGCTTCTCCCCTCTGTCAATCCCTTCACTGGCTCCCAATTGCCCAGAGACTCCATTACAAAACCCTAAACATGACATACAAAGCAATCCACAACCTGTCTCCTCCATACATCTGTGACCTCGTCTCCCGGTACTTTCCTGCACGCAACCTCCGATCCTCACAAGATCTCCTTCTTTACTCCCCTCTTATCTCCTCTTCCCACAATCGCATACAAGATTTCTCTCGCGCATCACCCCTACTCTGGAACTCTCTACCACAACATATCAGACTCTCACCTACCATCGAAACCTTCAAAAAGAGCCTGAAGACCCACCTCTTCCGACAAGCCTATAACCTGCAGTAACCACCGATCGACCAAACCGCTGCACGACCAGCTCTACCCTCGCCTACTGTATTATCACCCATCCCTTGAAGATTGTGAGCCCTCGCGGGCAGGGTCCTCTCTCCTCCTGGACCAGTTATGACTTGTATTGTTTAAGATTATTGTACTTGTTTTTATGTATACCCCTCCTCACATGTAAAGCGCCATGGAATAAATGGCGCTATAACAATAAATAATAATAATAATAATAATATATGTACAGTGTATAGCAGTATAGTATTAGATCCTATATATGTTCAGCCAGTATAGCAGTATAGTATTAGATCCTATATATGTACAGTATACAGTAGTATAGTATTAGATCCTATATGTGTACAGTGTATAGCAGTATAGTATTAGATCCTATATATGTTCAGCCAGTATAGCAGTAAAGTATTAGATCCTATATATGTACAGTATACAGTAGTATAGCATTAGATCCTATATATGTACAGTGTATAGCAGTATAGTATTAGATCCTATATATGTTCAGCCAGTATAGTATTAGATCCTATATATGTACAGTATACAGTAGTATAGCATTAGATCCTATATGTGTACAGTGTATAGCAGTATAATATTAGATCCTATATATGTTCAGCCAGTATAGCAGTATAGTATTAGATCCTATATATGTACAGTATACAGTAGTATAGCATTAGATCCTATATGTGTACAGTGTATAGCAGTATAGTATTAGATCCTATATATGTACAGTATACAGTAGTATAGAATTAGTTCCTATATATGTACAATGTATAGCAGTATAGTATTAGCTCCTGTACATGTTCAGCCAGTATAGCTTTAGATCTTGCAGAAGTACAGAATGAGAAGAGCCCCACTCCATTGTGAGTATATTGTAATTGTACATCTCATCTCATTCTTTGCCACCTCTGGAGGACACAGCAGTGCCCGGGATACAGAGGGTGTGACCACAGTGCAGCACAGGAGGTGGGGGACATCGCGTCTGCACTGAGCATGCTCAAGAAAGTTAAAGTCTCAACTTTTTTGGGTCTGAAAAGAGAAATTCCTCATTCATCCAGGGAGCAGGAGAGGAAGCGCAGCCTGGAAGACTGGTGGTCTCCTGCTCATGTCAGTTGTCCCCGTCTGCAGCTCGTGTCTTCATTGTACAGGAGGGAAGTGATCCTGTGTGAGCCCCCCAGCCAGGAGGACCATGAGGCAGCTTCAGGTGCCAGCACTTCTCCTAGGTAATGATCAGAACTTGTCTGGGTGCAGCACCTTATACCAGCTCTAACACTTGATGCTGGAGCTTCAGAGCTGAGAGTCCGTTGCAATGTGACCTTCAGCATGGCATTTAACTCTTGAGGACCGTGCCGCATAGTGGGCATTGGCTAGTAGAGTATTGATTCCACCTTTCTGGACCCTGTTGCGTTTGTGAAGGCTATTGCTGCTGCTGAAGCCTGTATTTGGCTGTGCCTGCAGAGTAGGGTGTGGGATAGCTCTATGGAGGAATGATTTCTGACCATGCAGCAATGTCCTCTACATGATACCGCAGATGGGACTGTTCACTTGTCTCCACTGCCAGCACCAGAACATTGATACAAATCTGCTAATTTACATGCTACAGTGTTGTGAATGGAACTCAATGGCTTCAGCCTTGATCATTTCTTTATCTTGCACGTTATTTCCACTAGTGACTATTGTTACATGATTTGCCTTTCACCCCCACCTTCACCTCTGATGGTATGGATTGCAGAAAGCTTGTTCTATGAGCCCCTCACAAAGGGAATATTACTCAGGGTGTGTCTGCTGGGGGTTTGCTCCAATGTGGCACCACCCAGGTGAACATCTAATCCTTAGAAGACAACAATTTGGGGGACAATGGCTAAAATGAGAAACCAAAGCTCATTACTACATTCTATATCATGCCTAAGCATTGTTGGGCAGCTCGATGCCCTTCTGGGTCTTGTAGTTCTGCAGCAAGCAGGATTCAGCAAACTGCGGTGATTAACCCTATAGTGTCTGAGGCACATGCAGTCTCTGAATTCCTCTTCTTTCACAGTATATAGTATACCACTTATCTCTCTCATAAGGAAGACCTTTTTGTGAACTTTCCTAACTTCTCATGGAGACCCCTTTGGGAATTTGCTGACATTAAACTTTATTCTCCAAAGAGGAAAGTCTGTTCACTCCGAGTTAAGAAGCATGTCAAGCTGAATTTAGATTTATATTTCTTTCATAATAAGGCCTGTTTCAGACATCCATTTTTTAGCTCAGTTGAAATCCGCCAAAATGGCGGAAAACGGATCAGTTGTCGGATTTAAAAAAATGGGTGTCACCGGACCGTTATTTTTGACGGATCCGGTTAAGGCAGAAATTTAAAGGAATTCCTCCAGGCATGCACACTGTAAAATGTGGATCCAGCCGGCCAAAAAAAGTTTCATTGTCCGTCCGAGCAAGTCGGCAGACGCCAAAATTTTGGCGGATCCGTATAAAAACGGATCCAATGGATGACCACCCGTCAAGATCCGCCGGTAATGCAACTCAATTGGAAAAAAATGGATCCACCAAGAAAAATGGCGGATCCGTTTATTTAGCAAAATGGCGGATTTTGACTGATGGTGACAGACGGATGTGTGAAACGGGCCTTAGCTACAAAGTAGAAACTACAGATGGAAGCCATTTAAGACCCACACAAAGTCAACCCACAGCATTCTCTATCTTTGCTCAGCTGGTACATCTGTTTTGTATTTAATTTCTTTAATTAAAGACTGTATTATCAGGTCTGAATGTTTTGTTTCTGCTCATATATTCTGAAGCATTGGGATATCAAACATGTAACTTATTTTAGTTAGAAGAAGTATGTTTGTAATCTAGAGGACTGAAAAAATGCATTACTGGGGTCAGGTATTAATTTTTTTCAGTCTTTTCTCTAGATTACAAAGAGAAATACCTGACCCCATAAAGGGCTTCTCATTCCACAGCATAAAATGGTTAACTACCCCCAATAAAGGGAACATGTAATGAGTAGTGGGGGAGTACTCTGTAGGTTCCTAATGAAGGCTGGCCTTTTCTGTAGTCTCCCTCCTTATAGCATAGCATTACACCTAAAGGTTCTGCACCACCCACCATAAATAAAAATATGTGAATGAATGAAGGCGTATGATGGATTTACTTTTCACACTATTATCTATTGAACTTGGTTTTAACGGAATACAACCTGACAAAATAAATCACTGTAAAATCTATTTTTATTGACACGTATATAAAAATCCAACATAAAGGCACTTAATAAAAATTGATATACGTGTAAGAAAGTATACATTTATAAAGCAACAAACCAAAAAAGGCTAAGTATAAAGATTCATGATGACTTTTAATATGGAGGTTCCTACGTTTTTTTTTTAATTGATGTCAGGATCAACAAACATTAAGAAACTCTAAAGGCATAACATAATGGAAATGTGACCCTTCGAAAGTTGCTAAAGTGATCTAATTAGTCTGTAATATCTATGTGTGGCAATATGGTTGACAACCAGATATGGTTGAAATTGCAGCTCTTCTAATTTTTCCCAGTGATACTGATGCTCGAGACAGATCACAACATAGAATGATTATATAATGGCAAATTTGCCGTTCTGGTTATCACCCACTGTTCCCAGAAAGTGATCTAAGAAATGATTGAAAAATAGAGGAAATCTAACAGTAAGAATGGATCAACACCCCAAGCCACATATAAGAAAATGCAGGTCCTTAAAGTAAATCCATCAACACCTTTATAACTTATATCTGTTGCTGCATGACTGAGAAATTTGCCTTTTTATTTATATGAAGATAAATTGTTAATCACACTCTGGGCACTCAATAGGGTGTTTGCCCACCCAGCAGCTGCCCTTTTAGCTTAATAGCTTACTGTATAATTTCCTTGCCTGATGTCACAAGGCAGTGATATATCAGTCAAGTTACCCTTGTTGGGCTGGGAAACAACCTTAAGATGCAGTAGCTTGTTAAAGGGGTTGTCCACTATTCTTGAACTAAATATTTGGCCTCTATAAAATAGAAACTATACTCTCCTCCCATGCTGGTGCTGTTCAAGCGGTGTCAACACTCGCAGTCCCGGAGCTCTTGTGCGATGTTGTGCCTGGCGCCTAGTTAGCGCTGGTGTCATTGTCTCCACCATCGTACAGATTGAGCATGAAGTGGAAGCCAGGGCTGCAGCTGATCTTTCACTTCCCATTCATGTTCAATCTGTACGAAGGTGGAGACAGTGACACCAGCACTAATTGGGCTCTGGGCATCATGTCACAACACCAGACGAGCTCTGGGACCGCAAGTGCTGACAACCCTGGAATGGTGCCACCACGGGAGGTGACTATAGATTTTGTTATTTTATCGATGCCAAACATTTAATTCAAGAAGACGTCCTAATAGTGGATAACTCCTTTAAGTGCTCTCTCATGCCCAGAGCACAAAATATCTTATTTTACATATTTATTATTATAGCGCTATTTACTCCTTGGTGCTTTACATGTGAAACGGTGTATTCAAAATCATACCTCCCAACTTTTGAAGAAGGGAAAGAGGGACAAAGGCAAATTTTAGGTCACACCCATTTCACAACTAGTCACACCCATGTCCACCCCCAACCACACCCATTTCACAACTAGTCACACCCATGTCCACGCCCAACCACACGCATTTAGCACTGCTGATCACACTGGCTGGTACTGTGGGCACACTGACAGGTACTGAGGAAAAGAAAGAAAGGAAACAGAGAGAAAGAAATGAGAACGAGAGAGAAAGAAAAAAACCAGAGAGAGGAAGGACAGAGAGAGAAAGAAAGAGGGGAAAGAAAGAACAGAGAGAAAGAAAAAGAAAGATTAGAAAGAGAGAACAGAGCGAGAAATAAAGGGGAAAGAAATTAAGAAAGAGAACAGAGAGAGAAAGAAAGAGGGGACAGAAAAAAAGAACAGAAAGAAAAGGGAAAGAATAGAGCGAGAAAGAAAGGGGAAAGAATAGAGTGATTAAAGAAAGAGGGGAAAGAAAGAACAGAGCGATGAAAGAAAGATTAGTGAGGGGAAAGAAAGATTAGTGAGAGAGAACATAGAGAAATAAAGGAGAAAGCACAGAGAAAGAAAGAGGGGAAAGAGAGAACAGAGCGATAGAGATAAGGAATGAGGGGAAAGCACAGAGAGAGAGAACAAATAGAAAGCACAGAGAGAGAGAAAGAGGGGACAGAAAAAAAGAACAGAGAGAAAGAAAGGGGAACGAAAGAACAGAGCGATAGAAAGAAAGTGGTGAGAGAGAGAACAGAGCGAGAAAGAATGCCATGTGCGAGTTTTAAAGTGCTCCTCAGAGCTCCGCCATGTACTCCTGTGTCCGCAGGAAAAGCCCGCTTTTTATGCCTTGTACACACTTGGCTCTGCGCCGTACATCCCGTACTCACATGGCTCCGCAGACGTCGTACACGCGCGGCTCCGCAGACGTCGTACACGCGCGGCTCCGCAGACGTCGTACACGCACGGCTTCGCTCCGTACACTTCGCACACCTCGTACACACGTGGCTCCGTAGACCTCGTACACGGGCGGCCCTGCTACATCCACACAGAAACTTCACCTCATTCAGCACCATGACAACCAGCACAGCAGAGTCCTGCAGAGTGCAGACACGGAGGCCTCTGATCATGTGACCCCCTGACTCCTCACCTCCTGTGACCTCATCACAGGTCCTGTGCGCACAGCCACAGAACAGCCTAGGACATCATTGCAGGCTGCGGTGGGTCTCTTTGGGAGGGCGAGGATGGAGTGGGTGCATGGGGGGGTGTGGCGGCTCAGTGCAGTGCGGGAAAAGTAGATTCCTGGGCGGGATGCGAGTGGGGGGGTCAAAAACGGGACTGTCCGGTGAGAATCGAGACGGTTGGGAGCTATGCATAATAAAAACTAGTACAATAATCTTGAACAATACAAGTCACCCACTGGTAGGAGAGGAGAGAGGACCCTGCCCACGAGGGCTCACAGTCCACAAGGGATGGGTGAGGATACAGTAGGCGAGAGTAGAGTTGGTTGTGTAGTGGTATGGTGGAAAGAGGGTTACTGCAGGCTGTAGCTCTTGTTTCAAGAGATGACTCTTCAGGTTTCTTTTGAAGGTTTCCATATGAATTAAAATGGAAATAATCAGTAATGCAACAACAGATTATATAAAGAGTTACAGTACATTTCAAAGACCTGCATGGAGGTTGATCTTACTGAGAGATTCCCTTTAAAATACTTAAAAAAAAAATTAGTAAATAGGGTCTACGCCATAATTCATGATTTTTATCCATATTTTTTAAAGTCGTATGCCTGGATTTTAATTTCTAACTTTGGAAATGTATACAAAAAATTGCATATAGTGTGTATGATATGGTACATAACAATACTTTAAAAATGCATGCTGGACATAGTAAAGTACAAAGAACATGAGGTGCTCCGAGTTCCCTAGGAAGGGTCACTAATTCTGAAATCCTAACATTTGAGAAGAGGAAGACTATTGAGTCCCAATGTTTGTTTAGCCTTTGAAGATAAACTGGGCTGTGGAATTTTGTGTGGTTAACTGATCAATGTGGAGTGTTTTTTGTATGAAGAAAGTGGGGGGTTTCATTGCTGATGAGGTGACCAGGATTCTCACAGCTTTGTAAAGCAGCATTTTGAGTTGTCTTTTTATCTATATATTGGTATGAGTTACTATAGATCACATAGAATAATGTTATATGGATGTTAACTGTCATTTTTAGGAAGGCTGTAATGGTGCAACTGCTTACTTTTTTCCAAAAACTGGAATGGATCTCATGAAAGAAAGGAAAAGAGCAGCTTTCTTCTAATGGTGTCAATTACATTTTTTTTTCAAGATGTATTGTTAAAACATGAACCATAAATCGAGATGTGTGACCTCCCTCTATTGTTACAGACTGGTATAAAACACACAAGACATTAATAAATACAGTTGTCATCAAAAGGTTTTTTTGTTTTTGTTTTTTTTTAACAAATACACAAGTTTATGCAAAGGTTCAATATTTACCTTGTTGGCCGTTATGCTTCATGGCCTCTACAATTTGTCCTGGTAGCTGGATATCTGCTTCTGGGGCTGCCTGATGACAACCCATCCTTGTCTTATCAGTTTGTGGAGTTTATATACTATTTCTGTGTTGTTTTTATTTGACCATCTTCTTTTTGAGGATTGACCACAGGTTTTCAATGTGATTAAGATCTGGGAAGTTCCCTGGCCATGGTCACAAAATAAAAATGTATTGTTCACTGAGCCACTTAGTTACCATTTTTGTCTTGTGACATGATGCTCTATCATACTGGAAACCGTATTGTTCATCAAGTTGCTCCCGAATCATTTGGAGACATTGAGTTGCTGGATCTTTAACCCCTTAACAACCGCCAATACGCCTTTTAAAGGCGAAAGTTAAGGTTACAGCGTCCCCCAGTGTCGGAAAATCTCTGGGGTCTCAGCTACCGGGGGTAGCTGAGACCCCCAGAGAACATGATTTGGGACAGTTGTTACCTTTCCCAGTCACGTGATGGATGTTATTCACCGAATGACAGCGATCACAAAAAAAGTTGATTTTTCCTTTATTTTCTCTCTCCTCTGATATGATCTAGCATACCAGAGGAGAGAGAAATGGGGTCCCCCGAGCCCACAAGATATCTCTGCCATCCCTGGACCCTCCTGCTCCGTCCCCAGGCCCTCTGCATCTTCTTCCTGGAAGAAAATGAAGATCTGCCGGCCAGTAGTTGGCGACAATAGATTTTTCTATTGGTTCACTTTGATCACTGTGATAGGGTCTATCACCGTGATCAAAATAAAAAAAATAGTAACTCAAACCTTTCTTAATTAGATAAAAATAAAAAAAGTAATTTTTTCCATTCTTTGCAGATAGGGTTGGAGTTGTGGTTTTCGGGTTAGGGTTGGATTTAGGTTTAGGGGTGTGTTGGGATTAGGGTTGGAGTTAGGATTGGGGGTTTTACTCTGTTTAGGCACATCAGGGGATCTCAAAAGAAAACATGGGGCCCGCCATCAATTCCAGACAATTTTGCATTCAAAAAGTCAAATGGTGCTCCCTTCCTTCTGAGCCCTGCCATGCACCCAAACAGTGGCTCTCCCCCAAGTACGTGGTATCGGTGTATTCAGGAGAAATTGCACAACAAATTTTGTGATCCATTTTCTCCTGATACCCTTGTGAAAATAAAGTAATTTTTTTTTTGTTTGTTTTAAAGTTTAAATGTTAATTTTTTTTCTTCCATATTTCTTTAGTTCTCGTGAAGCACCTGAAGGGTTAGTAAACTTCTTGAATGTGGTTTTGCGCACTTTGAGGGGTGCGGTTTTTAGAACGGTGTCAATTTTTTGTATTTTCTGTCATATTGATCCCCCCCCCCCCCAAAAAAAAAAAAAAAAAAAACTCACTTGAAATGTGAGGTGGTCCCTAAAAAAAAAAATAGTTTTGGAAATTTTGTTGGAAAAATGAGAAATCGCTGGTCAAATTTTAACCCTTATAACGTCCTAACAAAAAAGATTGTTTCCAAAATTGTGCTGGTATAAAGTAGACATGTGGGAAATATTATTTATTAACTATTTTGTGTGACATGTCTCTCTGATTTAAGGGCACAAAAATAAAAATTTTGAAAATTGCAAAATTTTTGCCAATTTTTCATTTTTTTCATAATTAAACGCAAGTCATATTGAAAGAATTTTACCACTAATGTGAAGTACAATTTCCCATGAAAAAACATTCTGAAAATCAGTGGGATCCGTTGAAGCGTTCCAGAGCTACAATCTCATAGTGACAGTGGTCAGAATTGTAAAATTGGGCTGGTCATTAAGGTCAAAATTGGCTCTGTACCTAAGGGCTTAACAAACATTCTGTATTCAGGGCAGTGTTCTTAAAGGGGTTGTCCGGGCTTTTCACATAATCTCAGTACATATCTGGGCTGCAGAATTATGACAAAAAGTAATTTACCTTCTGTGACTAGTTTGCACGGTTTTCTAGATATTCTGAACAGAACGTCCAAGGGGGGTGTTATGGCATTGAAATGAGAACTAGTCGTAACCTCCTACTCTACTCCAAACATGCCCTCTATAGCAACAACCCCACCCTCCATAGCTACAGGCCTTCACCTTCCACATGAAGCAGCCCTCATCACACAGTAACAAATTCTTCCCCTCCAGCAGCCTCAGTGCAGAGAGCTGCTCCTCCCCCAGACACACACTGAACAGTTATCTATGGAAAGTGAAACCAGTGAGGAGTGAAAATCGTCCTGTATTCTGGGCCACTCCATGATTACAATACATAACTCATTATCAGTAGTTCCTTCCCTCACTGTCCCAGGTTGCTGGCAGCAGTGAGAACAGACTTAGGACTAGAGATGAGCGACTTTGTCTTTTTTCGGGTCGAGTCGGGTTTCATGAAACCCGACTTTCTCAGAAGTCGGGTCGAACGAAATCGGCCGATTATCGTGAAAAGTCGAAGGCCGACTGAAAAACGAAACCCAATGCAAGTCAATGGGGAAGAAAAGTTGGCAGTGAGTGGAGGACAGGAAACACACCTACAGTGCCCATTCTAATGCCAAAAACATCAATTCTTATTACTTAAGCTTGTCAACCTTACTTTATAATAATAGTTAGGCATTGAAAACTGGGGGTTATTTGGCTAAAGTTGTGGGGGTGGGCTGGCTCCAGATTTTCGTGGGCCTAGGGCCAAAGAGTGTCAATGGGCTCCTTTAACACATGCCACAATTCATGATCCTCTGATACAGCAGAGAAATAGCGGTATAGTACAGTGAAAAATACTTCACTTCTTACATCTCATGACTGATATCCATTTTAAATTCTCCAATAGCTCCAAAAACGGACAGTATATTACTCCATACAGTATTATGGCCACCGCATAGTGCGCTATACAGAGTAATGAGGCCCATATATTTCTCCATACAGAATCATTGGTCCCATATAATGTTTGAAACAGTATATGATGAGCTCCACATAATGCTACAGTATATGTTGGCCCCCATGGATGAAGCTCCACTGTGTTAAGGGCCCAAATAATGCTCCATATATAATGGGCCCCATTTCTAATGCGCCAGTGCATAATGGGCCCTGTAAATGCTGCTCCAGTGTCTGATGTCCACCAGTGTATGGTGCGCGTCATATATCATTCTCTAGAGTACAGTGCTCCCCAAAAATAGCTGTCCCAACAGTGAAAGCAATTAAATAAGTCTCCTCGCTAGGGAATCCCTGTACTAGTCTGGACTCCTCGTCGTCCCCATCTTCCATCTCACTGCACTTGAACTGTTTAGGCAGAGGGCGTACAGACGAGATGTCATCGCGCTCTCTGACCAGAATGTCACTGTCAGGAAACGCGGAAGACATTACTGCGGTGGAGCAGGGAGAGGTAAGTATTTAAACTTTGCAAGTGCTGTGATCCTGAGCAAGCAGGGGGGGCCCACTCGTTGGCAACGGCACTGGCACAGGGCCCCTCATAGTACGCCGGTGTGTCTGACAGCGGGTGTGCACCCCCATCGTCAGACACTTGATTCTACTATGAGGGACCTTGTGCCAGTGCCGTTGCCAAACAGTGTGCCCACCCACCTGTCCAGGGCAACGCCACTCGCATGGGTGCATGCGCCAGGTGGTGACCCCGGCCCTGTGGGGGGAGGCAGCTCAGTTATGGAGGTGGAAAAATTGGCATATGTTGATGTTGGACATTCAGCAGCTGCAAATGGAGTAATTGGAGAAGTCCGTGGAAGAGGAGGACAAAAGCAAGCCATTTTTCTAGCAACCTACGTGACAGCAGGGGAAGGTGGGACAAAATCCTTTGAAACCCATGCATGGTTCATTTTAATGCAGGTTAGATCATCAACATTTTGGGTCGACAGACGGGTCTTTTTTTCTGTCAGGATTGATCCAGCAGCACTGAAGACTCAGTAGCAGCAGGGCAAGCGAGCTCCTGTAAGGCTTATTGTGCCAATTCAGGCCAGGTGTCCAGTTTACAGGCCCAATAGTCAAAGGGGAATGACCGGTGAGGGAGAACATCGATATGTGAGGAGAAGTAGTTTGTTACCATAGTTGACAACTGCTGTCTCCTGTCACTTTCGATCGATGCAGTATTACCAGTCGTGTGAGCGGTACTTGAGAAATCAGTCCACAACATGGTCATGAAACCCCTGTGTCCAACGCCACTTCAGCTGTGTGCACCACGAACACCTCTTTCATGTTGCCACCTACGGCTTGTTGGAAAAACATCACCGCCGCTGTGTGCTGGGAATGCCTCAAACAAACAGTTTACCAGAGTTGCTTGTTTGTTAGCCAATATTAGCTCTAGGTTCTCCTGTGGCATGATGTTTTGGAATTTGCCTTTATAGCGTTGATCCAGGATGCTGGCCAACCAGTAGTCGTCATCGTTCGTCGTTTTGGCAATGCGGGGGTCCCTTTTTAGGATCTGCAAGGCATAATCAGACATGTGGGCCAATGTTCCAGTTGTCAATGATGCACTGCGAGTGCTGGGTGGAGGAGCACTTTCTGGCAAATCCACATCACTCCAGTCACGCACAAATCCTGTACCTGACCTTGCCACGCCAATATTTTTTCTTGCCCCCTGAGAAGCATCCTCCTCCCCAAAATAATCATCCCCATCATCATCCTCCTTCTCTTCCTCTTCTTCCTCCACTTCGTCCACGAGACTTCCCTGACCAGAAAATGGCTGACTGTCATCAAGGCTTCCCTCCTCCTCTTCCTCCTCGGCTGCAGACGCCTGCTCCTTAATGTGCATCAAAGTTTGCATGAGCAGACGCATATGTGGGATGCTCATGCTTATGATGGCGTCGTCTGCGCTTACCAGCCATGTGCATTCCTCAAAACACTGAAGGATTTTACAGAGGTCTTTCCGCTTCGACCACTGCACACCAGACAACTCCATGTCTGCCTGCAAACTGCCTGCCCGTGTATCCTCCCACAAATGAATTACAGCCTGCCTCTGTTCACACAGCCTCTGAACCATGTGCAGGATGGAGTTCCACCTTGATGCAATGTCGATAATTAGGCGGTGCTTGGGAAGGTGGAGCAATCGCTGCAGCTTCTTCATACGACTGGAGTGTACGGGCGACCGGCGGATGTGCGAGCACAGTCTTCGCACCTTATGGAGCAGGGGTGTTAACTCCGGATAATTATTGAGGAAGCACTGCACCACCAGGTTCAAGGTGTGAGCCAGGCAAGGTATGTATCTGAGTTTTGAAAGGGCTATGGCTGCCACAAAATTCTGGCCGTTATCACTAACTACCTTGCCTGCCTCAAGATGTAGACTGCCCAGCCATGACTCAGTTTGTCGCTGCAAGTAGTCGGCCAGTACCTCCACGGTGTGTCTGTTGTCTCCGAAACACATCATCTTCAACACAGCCTGCTGACACTTACCACTAGCTGTTCGATAGTGGGACACCTCGTGTGCAACACTGGCAGCTGCGGATGGAGTGCTCGTGCAACTGCGCTCTGTGGACGAGCTTTCGCTTCTGGAGGAGGAGGAGGGTCGAACGCCTACAGCCAACTGTTTCCTATACCATGGGCTAGGCAGCACCGTCCCACTGCCGCTGTCCCCTGTGGACCATGCATCCACCACATTAACCCAGTGCGCAGTGATGGACAAGTAACGGCCCTGGCCATGCCTACTGGAACATGCATCTGTTGTGAGGTGCACCTTTCCACTCACTGATTGCTTGACTGCACGGACAATGCGGTCTTTCACATGCACGTGGAGGGCTGGGATGGCTTTTCTCGAAAAGAAGTGCCGACTGGCTAGGTCATAGCGTGGTATTGCGTAGGCCATGAGCTCGCGGAAAGCTTTGCTTTCAACCAACCGGTAGGGCATCATCTCTAACGAGATTAGTTTGGCAATGTGGGCGTTCAAAGCCAGTGACGCGGATGAGAGGATGAGTACTTTCTTGTCCTACTCAGAGTCTCTGGTAGGGTGAGCTGGACTTGAGAGCTGCATAAGGTGGAACTAGCGGTGGACATGGTGGACTGAGAGAGGGTTGGTGATGGTGATGGTGTTGGTGGTGTTGCTGATGGCCTAGATTCAGTCTTTCACAGCAATAACATTGTGATTCCCTGACTGCTTTGCCATTGCAACGACACCTCGACATTTGCTGCTAGTGGTGTGCTAACCGGTGGGCTTACAGTGGGGGAAGCGATGTAGCATTGCTGACTACCTTCATTCAGAGCAGGTGCACATGTGGTACGTGAGGTTTGGTAGTCCGTCCAAGCTTGCAAGTGCATGGTGGTTAAATGTCTAAGCATGCAACTGGTATTCAAATTTCTCAGATTTTTCCCTCGGCTAAAGGTCTTTGCGCACTTCTTTCAGATAACTTTTGCCTGATCATTAGGATTTTGTTCAAAAAAGTGCCACAATGCACTCTTCCTACTATGGAAGACATTTTGAGACCTTGCACGCTGTGCTAATTTGACTATCTGGCCAAGCTGTCCTGCATCTCTTTTGTTTTTTGTAACACATTTTTGGACTGCTATGGTCCTGCCAGATAACAGCTGTTGTGATGTCGTTGCCTGCTGCGGATCCTCCTCCTCCTCTTCTGAGCTATTGACAGCGGCACCCTCTTCCCCCAATGGATGCCAATCTGGGTCATCCATCACCTCCTCTTCAATTTCATGTGCACCTTCCTCTGTGTCACCGTGTAAGGTGGTATAGTATGCAGGAAGGGGCACCTGAGTTTCATCAGGGTCTGATTCTGCCTCAGTACACTGCGAGGACAATGTAGTGCTCTGAGTGAATGTACCAGCAGAAAAATCTTGCAGTGGCTGTGCATCAGTGCACTCCATGTCAGATTCATCTTGGACTGGGGAATTCATGATTTGACTTTCTAACCTAGGCATGGTATGTGAAAGGGGCTCCATGGAGTAATCTGTAGTGTGGCCTGCCACATCCTTCACTTTTGGTAGGGGTGAAGGACACAAGGAAAGGTGTTGTTCCTGACCAGGAACCTCCAATGACGACTCAGTGCTTTTATTTTTTGAAACTTCAGAAGAGGAGGTGAGAGAGCTGGAGGCTGTGTCTGCAATGTAAGCCATAACTTGTTCCTGAAGCTCCAGCTTTAAAAGTGGTTTACCTACTCCCAGAAAAGAGAGCCTTCGAGGCCTTGTGGAGCCAGACGATGACGCAGGCTCAACACCTCCTGCCTTAGGTGCTATTGTGCTTTTTCCATCACCAACAGATGCAACACCATCACCACCACCATCGGGACCAGCTGGCAACCGCCACCCACTTCCATGGCGTCTTCCACCATACTTGCTCATTTTTGTGAAAATGTACCCAAAATACCACCAGCTATATGGTACTGTAAAACAAGGTAGAAGGTGTATCTACTGTTGGTGAGAATTTGAATCTCACTATAGATTTGAGGACACAGAACTATTGTCTCTGGCCCAGGAGAGATTACACCTCAATGTAACAGGCTGAAATTGGATGGTGAATGACAAGGTGGAGGGTGTCTATAGGATTGGTGAGATTTTGAATCTCCCTAGAGATTTGAGGACGCTGACAATGATGCTCTCAGTCCAAGTATGGACACAGGCAGCCTAATAAACAGGATTGCTGCACAGTGCACACACAAAAGGGTGGAAAAATGAACCCTTGGTAACTGTGCAGAAAAGAGGAAGAAAAGTATTTTTGCTTTTAAAAAAAGCAGTTTGCACAGCAGTGTGCAAACAGCAATGCAGCTATCAGGGAGCCTTATAAGGCAGCCTAATAACCAACAGAGCTGATGCACAAAAATACAGCCTCCCCTGTCACTGCACACAAAGTGTTGTAAGTGGAAATCGCTAACAGCAGAAGCAGTTTTTTGGTTCTTCTTCCCTGCCTAACGCTCTCCCTACAGAATCAGCAGCAGCTCTCCCTATGCTAAGATCGGCATAAGTAAGATGGCGGTCGGCGTTCACGCCCTTTTATAGCCCCTGTGACGCCACACAAAGCCAGCCAATCACTTGCATGCCCTTCTCAAAGATGGTGGTGACCGATGCCCTTGTCATCGCGTTGCCCACAGTGTGCGTCCTCCATCATTGGCTGGAAGCATCTTTTGAAACGCGACTTTGGCCCTCTGGTCGCCGACCTCGTGGCCGACCTCACGCTATGGTCGGGTTTCGTTTCATGAAACCCGACTTCAGCGAAAGTCGGCGACTTTTGAATATGACCGACCCGTTTCGCTCAACTCTACTTAGGACATCTGTAAGAATGTCTAGAGGAGAGAAAGCGCTACCATGAGTCCTGTCATGCCAACAGTAAGGCTGTGTGCACACGTAAGTGTTTTGTTCGCTTTTTAAGCGTTTTTACCAGCAAAATCGCTTAAAAACCGCTTAAAAAAGCATCCCATTCATTTTAATGAATTCTGCACTTTTTGTGCATATTGATGCGTTTTTTTCCGCAGAAAAAACGTATCGCGGTAAACGCAGCATGCTCAAAATCCGCATTTCTAACTATTTTCTATGAGACTGGTGACGCTCCAGAGAAAAACACGCTGAAAAAAAAAACGCACGTTTTCTGGGAAGAAGTCCGGTTTTCAGTCAGGAATTTTCTGCATAGAATCGTAGAGTTGGAAGGGACCTCCTGGGCCATCTGGTCCAACCCCCTGCTCAAAGCAGGATTCGCTAAATCATCCCAGTCAGATGTCTGTCCAGCCTCTGTTTGAAGACATCCATTGAAGGAGAACTCACCACTTCTCGTGGCAGCTTGTTCCACTCATTGATCACTCTAACTGTCAAAAAGTTTTTCTAATATCTAATCTGTGTCTCCTCCTATTCAGTTTCATCCCATTGCTTCTAGTCTTTCCTTGTGCAAATGAGAATAAAGTTGATCCTTCTACAATGTGACAGCCCTTTAGATATTTGTAGACAGCTATTAAGTCTCCTCTCAGTCTTCTCTTTTGCAAACTAAACAATCCCAAATCCTGCAACCTTTCCTCATAAGACAGGGTTTGCAGACCGGTCACCATTCTGGTTGCTCTTTTCTGAACTTGCTCCAGTTTGTTGATGTGTTTTTTTAAAATGTGGCGCCCAAAACTGGACACAATATTTCAGATGAGGTCTGACCAAAGAGGAGTAGAGGGAAATAATGACTTCACGTGATCTAGACTGTATGCTTCTGTTAATACATCCTAGAATTGCATTTGCTTTTTTTGCTGCTGCATCACACTGTTGACTCATATTCAGTCTGTGATCTATTAGTATACCCAAGTCTTTTTCACATGTGCTGTTGCTTAGGCCTATTCCTCCCATTCTGTATATGCTTTTTTAATTTGTATTGCCCAGATGTAGTACTTTGCATTTTTCCCTGTTAAAAACCATTCTGTTAGTTGCTGCCCACTTCTCCAGTTTATTTATATCTTTTTGAATCCTCTCTCTCTCTTCTCTAGTATTAGCTATCCCTCCAAGCTTTGTGTCATCAGCAAATTTAATCAGTTTACCCTTAATTCCTTCATCTAAATCGTTGATAAAGATGTTGAACAATACAGGGCCCAGGACAGAGCCCTGTGGTACCCCACTTGAGACATTCTTCCAACTGGATGTGCAGCCATTTACGACCACTCTTTGGGTCCGATCACTAAGCCAGTTATGAATCCACCTAACAGTTGCTTTGTCCATTCCATACTTAGTCATTTTTTCAATAAGGATTGTATGAGATACTTTGTCAAATGCTTTACTGAAGTCAAGATATACTATATCTACAGCATTTCCTTGATCCACCCAATCAGTGATTCCGTCATAGAAGGAAATTAAGTTAGTCTGACATGACTTACTAGTTACAAACCCATGCTGACTCTGTTTAATCACTTCATTCTTATCCAAGTACTGACATACATGTTGTTTAATAATTTGTTCAAAGATCTTTCCTGGTATAGAAGTCAGACTCACCGGCCTATAGTTGCCTGGGTCCACCTTCTTCCCCTTTTTGAAGATAGGGACAACATTTGCTCTTCTCCAGTCTTCTGGGACTTCTCCTGTTCTCCAAGATACGTGGGTACATAGCCTAAAGCATCTTGAGACCATTCATGTGTGGAGTTGCTTTTTAGCTAAGGGAAAGGGCTCACGCCCTATTTTGCCTAAGAACACTGCCATGAATAAATAATGGGATCTAATATAAATGTCCTCCAAAAGGAACTTCTTCCTACAATCTAGGAGCAATTTGGTGATGAATAATGCTTTTTCCAGCATGATGCACAAGGCCAAAACGATATCTAAGCGGCTTGGTGAACAAAACATTGAAATTTTGGGTCTATGACCAGGAAACTCGCCAAATCTCAATTCCACTGAGAACCTGTGGTCAATCCACAAAAAGCAGGTACACAATCAAAAGCACACAAACTGTGATAAATTTCAAGCACAGAATAGGCCAAGATGGGTTATCATCAGTCAGGATTTGGCCAAGAAGTTGACATCCAGCATGCCAGGTCAACTTACAAAAGCATTGAAAAATAAGAAACAACACTGTAAATATTGAGTTTTTACAGAAACTTGTGTATTTATCATTAAAAGTGTAAAATCTTATGTAATAATAATAATCTATTTATATAGCGCCAACATATTCCGCAGCGCTTTACAGTTTAACAGTTTCAAAACACAAGTCATAAGTAACAACGTTAACAATACAGTAATTAAAGTAAAATAAGATGACCCTTACCAAATGAGGTGGGGGAGATACAAAGTACAGGTGTGTATTTACAATGATGGTCCAGCCATCTTGAGAAGGTGGGGGACAGAGATAGTGAGTGGGCTACATACTCACACTTGCACATAAAATGACTTTGATTAGTGAACGTGATAGGCTGCTCTGAATAGATGTATTTTGAGAGAGCGCCTAAAACTGTGCAAATTGTGGATAGTCCTAATTTCTTGGGGTAGAGCATTCCAGAGGATTGGCACAGCGCGGGAGAAGTCTTGGAGTTGGGAGTGGGAGGAGTGGATTAGTGCAGAGGTTAGTCGAAAGTCTTTTGCAGAGCGCAGCGGTCAGCTAGGCCAATAGACAGAAATGAGGGAGGAGATGTAGGGGGGTGCCGCACTGTGGAGAGCTTTGTGGGTGAGAACAAGTACTTTGAATTGGACCCTATAATGAATGGGCAGCCAATGTAAAGACTGGCGAAGAGAGGACGCGACCGAGTACCGATTAGCCAGATAGATGACCCTGGCTGCTGCATTAAGTATGGACTGGAGAGGGGAAAGTCGAGTAGAGGGGAGGCCAATTAATAGAGCATTGCAGTAGTCCAGGTGGGAGTGGATCAATGCGACAGTGAGGGTTTTTGTTGTTCCATGGTGAGAAAAAGGCGAATTCTGGAGATGTTCTTTAGGTGTCGGCGGCAAGAGCGGGCAAGACATTGTATATGGGATGTGAAGGAGAGGTTGGTGTCAAACATAACACCCAGACAGCGTGCCTGCTGCCGGGGTGTTATTATGGTGCCACCCACGGAGAGGGAAATGTCAGATTTAGGGAGGTTAGTAGATGGTGGGAGCTGAAGAAGTTCAGTTTTTGAGAGGTTAAGTTTGAGATAGAGAGTGGACATGACGTTGGAGACTGCGGACACAGTCACTGGCGTTCTGTAGTACAGCGGGGGGTAAGGTCAGGGGATGACTTATATAGTTGTGTATCAGCATAAAGATGGTACTGAAAGCCAAATCTGCTGATGGTCTGTCCAATTGGGGCCATGTAGAGAGAGAAGAGAAGGGGGCCAAGGACTGAGCCCTGAGGTACCCCGACAGCGAGAGAAAGAGGAGATGACATTGGAGCCAGCGAACAAAACACTGAAGGAGCGGTCCTAGAGATAGGAAGAGAATTAGGAGAGAGCGATGTCCTTAATGCCTAGTGACTGGAGCCTATGGAGTAGGAGACTGTGGTCAACAGTGTCGAAAGGTCGAGAAGAATGAGCAGAGAGTGTTCACCATTACATTTTGCTGTCAGAAGGTCATTGGTCACTTTGATGAGTGCAGTTTCAGTCGAATGTAGTGGTCGGAAGCCAGACTGTGAAGGGTCTAGGAGGGAGTGAGTGGAGAGCTAACGGGTAAGGTGGCAGTAGACTAGGCACTCCAAGAGTTTAGAGATGAAGGGGAGATTGGAGACTGGTCTGTAGTTATTTGTGCAGGATGGGTTGAAAGCAGGTTTCTTTAATAATGGAGTAATGATAGTGTTTGAAGGAGGATGGGAAAATGCCTGAGGAGAGGGAGAGATTAAAGATTGTAGTTAAGTGAGTTGTGATGACGGAGAGAGAGACTGGAGGAGTTGTGAGGGAATGGGGTCGGTAGTTGGGCGAGAAGAAGAGAGGAGTCTGGAGACTTCTTCTTCTGTGATGGGATCAAATGTGGAAAGTGAGCCAGGAGAAATGCAGGTAGGGATGTGAGTCACAGCATTTGGTGGTTGGGAGCGGATTTCCTGACGGATATTATCTATTTTCTCTATAAAATGGGAGGCCAGGTCATTTGCACAAATGTCTGAGATAGGAGCTTGTGCTTTTGGCCTGAGGAGGGTGTGAAAGGTGTCAAAAAGTTTCTTGGGGTTGGCTAGTGAGGAGATGAGGGTGGTGAAGTAGGTCTGTTTGGCGAGGTGAAGGGCAGAGTTGTAGGTTCTTAGCATAAATTTGAAGTGGATGAAGTCTTCTGGTGTGCGGGTTTTTCTCCATCGGCGTTCAGCACTCCTAGAGCATCGCTGGAGAAATTGAGTTTGCGATGTGAGCCTGGGCTGTTTTACTCTGTGTTTGGAGGTTCTGAGGGTGAGGGGCGCTACCTGGTCAAGGGTGGTTGTAAGAGTGTTGTTGTAGTGATGAACAGCCAGGTCAGGACAGGAAAAGAGGAGATTGGGGACAGGGAAGATTGTAGGGAGTCTGAAAGTGTCTGAGGGTTAATGGCTTGTAGATTTCTGAATGTGTGATAGGTAGGAGTGTGCTGGGGTGGGTGAGGATTTGTGAGCGTGAAGGAGAGAATGTTGTGGTCAGAGAGGGGAAGCGGTGAGTTATTTAGGTTGGAGATTGAGCAAAGCCGGACAAAGACCAGGTCAAGGGTGTTACCGTCTTTGTGTGTCTCAGAGGTTGAGAGTTGTGAGAGGCCGAGAGAGGTGGTTAGTGATAGAAGCTGTGATGCAGATGTGGAAGTAGGGCTGTTAATGGGGATGTTGAAGTCTCCCAGGATAAGAGTTGGTAGTTCTGAGGACATGAAGTGCAGCAGCCAGGCTGAAAAGTGGTCAAGGAAGTAGGTGGGTGAGCCTGGGGGGCCGGTATATGACCGCTACTCTGAGGGAGAGGGGACGGAAGAGCCTGATGGTATGGACCTCAAAAGAAGGGAATGAGAGTGATGGAACTGGGGGGATGACATGGAAAGTGCATTGTAGGGACAGGAGTATGCCGACTCCACCACCAAGTCTGTTTGTGGGTCTCGGAAATGAGTGAATTGTAAGCCACCATAGGAAATGGCAGCAGGAGAGACAGTGTCAGAATCCTGAATCCAGGTTTCAGTGAGGGCCAACAGATGAAGAGAGTTGTTCAGAAAGTAGTTATGCAGGAAAGGAAGTTTGTTACATACAGACCGTGGATTCCAGAGGGCACAATTGAAAGAAGGAGATGAAGGAGTGCAAGTAATATTAATTAGATTATTTTGGTTTTGATATGGGGTAGGGTAGGGGTTGAGGTTGGAAGATGGTGGACCAGGGTTGGGGGAGATGTCCCCTGAAATCAGTAGGAGTAAGAACATAAAGAGCAAGTAGTTATTTGAAATGTTAGCAGTTTTTTTGTTGAATGTGTTTGGGCAAGATGGACTGAGGTTTTTCAGGAAGGTGAGAAGTGCATGGGAGCTGTACATGGGAGAGGAGAGTATAGAGGGGCTGATGTGTATGAGTGGTGATGGGGGAGGGATGGGGCGGTGAATGTGGATGGCAAGGGAACACAGGATGATAAAAATAAAGCACATGGCTAAAAATACAGCAAAGTGTGGGTTACCTGACTCCTGTCCTGACTAACTGTCATGGAGTACCGTAACTGTCTTGCTAGATGCTTAGCCAATGCGATGCTTTGCTTAATGCGTGCTGACCCCTCACTTGCGTGCCCCTTAGAGTTAGTCTACATTTATACACCCCACTACAGGGCCAAGAGAGAGGGATTGAAGGAGCTGCTTAGTTATAAATTAGCAACAGCTGCTCAGCACCTCTTGGTGTGCAAAAGATGATCAAAGAGCGAGTCCTGATTCCATCTCTATGCTAAAACACTTCTCCTGAGATATCTCCAGTGATTTTTTTTCCCCCCCATGGATATACAACAGTAAGGGCCCCGTCACACTTAGCGACTCGCCAGCGATCCCGACAATGATATCAAAGTGTCAGGATCGCTGGATAGTCGCTACATGATTGCAGGTGAGCTGTCAAACAGACAGCTTCACCAGCGATCAGGACCAGCGACGCCCAGCACGCGGCGTCGCTGTGTACTTTAGTTACCAGCGCGCTGATGCAGGGAGCTGGTAACTAGGGTACACATCGGGTTTCTAAGGGACGTGCGTCACTTAGAAACTCGATGTGTACCTTAGTTACCAGCTCCCTGCATCAGCGCGCTGGTAACTAAGGTACACAGAGGGTTTCTAAGCACAGCGCCATGCTTAGAAACCCTGCGTTTACCTTAGTTACCAGCTGATCGCTGGTCTCCTGCCTGTCACACGCAGCGATGCGTGCTGGCCAGCGGGAGACCAGCGACCAAAAAAATGTCCAGGGCTTTCCAACAGCGATCAGCGATACCGGCAGGTGGGGCCGGTCGCTGATCGCTGTCACACACAGCGATCTCGCTGGTGAGATCGCTGTTACGTCACAAAACTTGTGACTCAGCAGCGATCTTGCTAGCGAGATCACTGTGTGTGACGGGGCCCTAAGTCCTTAGAACAATGTAACAGATGAATTATAGCAAAGAAGTTGAATAATATGGTTACCATTCACACTGCTTGCTAACATTGAATGGAGATACATGCAGGCTGGTGCAGATCAGAAGTTGAATAATATGGTTACCATTCACACACATTCGGAATGCTTACTTCAGTAGGCACAGAAACATCTCACTAAACACTGAAGAATAAATCTTTCTGAAAACCAAAATTTATGTCCGTCTCAAACCTTTTGGCAACAACTGTATATGTAATGACTGTGATGGTTGTGGTCAGGTGGGGTTAATAATAAATAATCTTTATTTTTATATAGCGCTTTACAGATTCCACACATCATATGTGTCTGTTTTACTACAATATTGTCCTTTCATAGCGGAGGGGTTCAGCAAAAATAAGCTGACTATGAGGGTTCCTGCTGTGCTATTGTAATCAAGAATTAATTTTTGATTTACTAAAGGGTTTTTCCAACAGAACATCAAGGTTTCATTGTGTTTGAGATGAAACTTCTAGGTATATTTAGTTTCTCAAATGTGTTCACATGACACACTCAAAGTCAATGCCTCATTTCAGAGACTGAATTCCTGCTTTGTTTCCACACTGCAGAGTTTCTCGTAATGGCACCCATGCTTAAGCCCCCGTTACACACTGCGATATCGCTGTAAAGTCACCGATTTTGTGACGTTGCAGTGATATTGCTAGCAATATCGCTGCATGTGATACTTACCTCCGACCGGCTCCCTCGCTGGTTATCGCTGATCGCGCGAGAAGCTCCTGAACCATTCCTCGTCGGTCACTTCCTGCTGGGCTTCCTGCTGTGACGATGAGCGACGCGTGGAGCCGGGCGGGAGGACGCAGGATCGCCGCGTCTGACAGGTAAGTAGCGACCCCCGTCCCCAGCGATGTCGCTAGTGAGATCTGCCTGTGTGGCAGCTCACTAGTGACCACCTAGCGATGTACCAGCGATCCTGACCGTGTCGGATCGCTGGTGCATCGCTAGGTGTAACGGTACCCTTAGTCAACAAGCTTCTGTAGAGGGGCCTCCCAACTTTCCCCCAATAGATAATGTTGGGGGAGGAAACAAGGATCGGGCATGTTAAATATCAACTCCTTTTCCTTTTGATGTCAATGAAGAAAAGCCCTTCTTCCTCCTGAAAACTTATGCATTCTTGGCTCAACCAAGTTTTTATGTATTTGTAGGAGAGGGGGAAATTAGGTGAAACATTTTTTATGCTTACTACTTATATTCCGCAGCACTTTAAATACCTTATCATGTCCCCATTGGGGTTCACAACCTAGTTTCCCTATAAATATATATCTGGAGTGGGGGAGGAAACCGGAGAACATGGGGGGGAAACGCACGCAAACACTGGAAAACAAACAAATTTTTTGCAGATGTCCTTGCTGGGATTTGAATCCAGGACCCCAGTGCTGTAAGGCTACAGTGCTAACCACTGAGCCACCGTGCTGCTATAAATTATATTTGGCCTGAACAATTGCTAAAGCAGTAGTTATATAGGACCATAGGGACATTATTCATAAGTGTATCCCAGTAAGTCTAAATTATTAAATATTACAAAATATATTACTAATATTTATGTGAAAACCCACAAGTACATAAAAGGAATATGATCCCATGTCCATTTTTTTTTTTTTTTTTGCACAAGTTTTTGGTCTTCATATCCGATGCATACTCCTGGCTTACTAAATTGCTAATTGCTCAAAGGGGTGTTCCTGTTTGTGTTCATTTATCATGAACTTCTTCTATATTAGGACGGTGACATAAATAACAATGTTAGTATTGTTTTTTTTTCATTATCTCCTGGGTAGATGGTGTTTTTTCCTTTGTTGAGGATGTGTGTGTGTGTGTGTGTGTGTGTGTGTGTGGATATAGATATCTGCAAGTTTTCTCACCTACAAAGAATGCAGAGGTATGTAATTTTTATTGTAGCTACACTTGAACTGTGAGAGACAAAATCTAAAAATAAAAAACAGAAAATCATATTGTATAATTTTTATACAATTAATTTGCATTTTATTGCATGAAATAAGTATTTGATCACCTGCCAACCAGCAAGAATTCTGTCTCTCACAGACCTGTTAGTTTTTCTTTAAGAAGCCCTCCTACTCTGCAATTACCTGTATTAACTGCACCTGTTTTAACTCGTTGCCTGTATAAAAGATACCTGTTCACACACTTAATCAATCACACTGCAACCTCTCCACCATGGCCAAGACCAAAGAACTGCCAGGGACAAAATTGTAGTCCTGCACAATGCTGGGATGAGCTACGGGACAATAGGCAAGCAGCTTGGTGAAAAGGCAACAACTGTTGGCACAATTATTAGAAAATGGAAGAAGCACAAGATGACTGTCAATCTACCTCGGTCTAGTGCTCAATGCAAGATCTTGCCACATGGGGTAAGGATGATTCTGAGAAAGGTCAGGAAAAGAGATGAGCAAATTTGTTTGTTTTTTGTTCCCGAATCTGGCTTTGACATATTTGTGCCATGTTCGAACATTATTCGTGCCGAATGTATGTTTCATGATCTGTTCTGAACATATTTGGTAATTTCTACTCCCATTTAATGACATTTGGCTGTGTTCGATGAATATTGCAAAAACAGTATTCAAAGCTGATTGTATTCAGAACCGAATCCAAATAAATTCGCTCATCTCTAGTCAGGAATCGGCCCAGAACAACACGAGAGGACCTATTCAATGAACAGAAGAGAAATGGGACCACAGTCTTAAACATTACCGTTAGTAACTTCATGTATTAAAATCCAGCAGGGCATGCAAGGTCGCCCTGCTCACACCAGCACATGTCCAGGCCCAGTTGAAGTTTGCCAATAACCATCTGGATGATCCAGAGAAGGTCATGTTGGCAGGTGAGACCAAAATAGAAAGTTTTTGTATCAACTCCATGCGCCATGTTTGGAGGAAAAAGAAGGACGAGTATAATCCCAAGAACACCATCCCAACCGAGAAGCATGGTGGGGGAAATATGATACTTTGGGGGTGCTTTTCTGCAAAGGGGAAAGGATGACTGGACCATATAACAAGATTTTGGCCAACAACTTCCTTCCCTCGGTAAGAGTACTGAAGATGGGTGGTGGCTGGGTCTTCCACCATGACAATGACCCGAAACACACAGCTAGGGAGACTAAGGAGTGGCTCCGTAAGAAGCATTTCAAGGTCCTGGAGTGCCCTAGCCATTCTCCAGACCTGAACCCAATAGAAAATCTTTGGTGGGAGCTGACACTCAATGTCGAACAGGGACAGCCCTGAAACCTGAAAGGTCTGGAGAAGATCTGTATGAAGTAGTGGGCCACAATCCTTGCTGCATTGTGTGCCAACCAGGTCAAGAACTACAGGAAACGTCTGATCTCTGCAAACAATGGTTTCTGTACCAAATATTTAAGTTCTGTTTTTCTATTGTATCAAATACTTATTTCATGCAATAAAATGCAAATTATGTAAAAATCTTACAACAGGAGTTTCTGGATTTTGTTTTTTTTTTCTTAAGATTCTGTCTCTCACAGTTGAAGCAGTTGAAGTGTACCTATGATAAAAATTACAGACCTCTTCAAGCTTTGTAGGTGGGTAAACTTGCAAAATCGGTAGTGTATCAAATGGTTACTTTCCCCTTTGTGTGTATGAGATATAATTAGTGTTGAGCGATACCGTTCGATACCCAAAAATATCGTATCAGATGGTATCGCCCGATACGAAAAAAATATCGGGTATCGCCGATTCCGATACCGGAAGTCCCATTCAAGTCAATGGGACTTCCGGTATCGGAATTAAAAAAAGGCCTTTATTTCCTTGTTGGCTAATTCTACATAATTGAAAACAAATAAGGATCATGTAGAATGTATTGTGGGAGGTGGAGGAGACATTAAAAGCATAGTGGTTTATTCAAATCACATGGCATAGCATTAATTCCAATTTTTTTTTTTCAAGACGTTCGGAGTTAAAAAGATATTGACTATGTTAACTTTTTTATATTTAGTCAGATATGTATGTTTCGCAACTTCCATGCTCTTCACCTTCTTTTGTACTTCTCCCACACTTTCTCCTTCATGATCCGCAGCAGTAGCATTTTTTTCATCAACTTTTTCTTCACCTTATTCATCTTCTTCTTCACCTTCTTCGCATTAATTTTTTTTTTCCATTCTTCATATTCTTCTTATTCAGCTATTATTAATTTTCATATGCTATTTCTTCATCTTCTTCCTATTCTTCTTTTTGTCCATTTTCTTATGGTGACAGGCATTCCTGTAGTTCTTATCTATAAAAGTTATAAGATTACACCTTACGTTCTGCCTGTCACAAAAGATTTACAACAGGATTTGTCCGCGTTCAGTTTGGCCTGCAGCAGCAGGCATTTTCCAGGGGCACCACGAGGAGGAACGGACTCACCCCCATTTACTGCTTAGTCTTCTTCTGCTTATAATTTTGATTTCTTCTATGCTGATTTTTTGTCTTATGCTTAATGTTCTTCTTCTTTCTGTTCTTCTGCTTTTGCTTCTTCTGCTTCTTGTTCTTCTGTCTTTTGTTCTGTATCTTGGTGGTTGTCTTCATGTTCTTTGTCCTCTTGGTCTTATTATTTAGGGTCATATTTCTGGTCTTCTTTGGTGTGGTCTTCAGGGTCGTCATCATCAGGGTCATCGTCATGGAGATCAATAAGGATTACCAAAGACAATTTCAAAAAGCTTGATCTTGGAAATGTAGCAGAAGGTACAAGAAGGCTGAGAAACTGGCGAGAACCAGCAGACAGTGCTGGCACCCGGATGGGTAGCAGAAGGAACAAGAGCCAATGGCACTACCGAGGACCAACTGACGGTGCTGGACCACGGTTACTAAGCAGAAGGTACCTGTGCTAAAAAGCACTACCAAGGACCAGCTGACGGTGCTGGACCTCGGATACCGAGATGGAGGCACCTAGGCCAAAGGCTGTGGCGAGAACCAGCAGACAGTGCTGGCACCCGGATGGGTAGCAGAAGGAACAAGAGCCAATGGCACTACCGAGGACCAACTGACAGTGCTGGACCACGGTTACTAAGCAGAAGGTACCTGTGCTAAAAAGCACTACCAAGGACCAGCTGACGGTGCTGGACCTCGGATACCGAGATGGAGGCACCTAGGCCAAAGGCTGTGGCGAGAACCAGCAGACAGTGCTGGCACCCGGATGGGTAGCAGAAGGAACAAGAGCCAATGGCACTACCGAGGACCAACTGACGGTGCTGGACCACGGTTACTAAGCAGAAGGTACCTGTGCTAAAAAGCACTACCAAGGACCAGCTGACGGTGCTGGACTTCGGATACCGAGATGGAGGCACCTAGGCCAAAGGCTCTGGCGAGAACCAGCAGACAGTGCTGGAAACCGGGTGGGTAGCAGAAGGTACCCATTGAAAGCAAAGTAGCCAGGCCGCAAGCCGGCCGCAGTTACCGAAACCCACAGTCCTACAGGGGGTCCATGTCCCATTGGCACTACGGATCCAGCCTTCAGTGCCAGTTCCCGCAGCCCACATAGGAGTCACCTAAACTGCAGGCACCGTAGAGTCGTCTAACCCGGCCGCAAGACGACAGGACAACGGATTGGTGGCATAGTGACCTTGACACTACCCGGAAACAGCAGGCGTGCTGGAACCAGGCTGGGCAACAGGGAGTCCCCGTGCCAAAGACACTGCTGAGAACCAGGTGATGGTGTTGGAACCCAGATGGGTAGCAAAAGCTACAAGAGCCAATGGCACTACCGAGGAACAGCTGACGGTGCTGGACCACGGTTACTAGGCAGGAGGTACCTGTGCTAGAAAGCACTACCAAGGACCAGCTGACGGTGCTGGACCTCGGATACCGAGATGGAGGCACCTAGGCCAAAGGCTCTGGCGAGAGCCAGCAGACAGTGCTGGAACCCGGGTGGGTAGCAGAAGGTACCCATTGAAAGCAAAGTAGCCAGGCCGCAGTTACCGAAACCCACAGTCTTACAGGGGGTCCATGTCCCATTGGCACTACGGATCAGCCTTCAGTGCCAGTTCCCGCAGCCCACATAGGAGTCACCTAAACTGCAGGCACCGTAGAGTCGGCTAACCCGGCCGCAAGACGACAGGACAACGGATTGGTGGCATAGTGACCTTGACACTACCCGGAAACAGCAGGCGTGCCGGAACCAGGCTGGGCAACAGGGAGTCCCCGTGCCAAAGACACTGCCGAGCACCAACTGGTGTTGTTGGAGCCCAGGGACAATCATGGTGAAGGCCGAGGCCTACTTGGTGGTAGTTTTAGATTGTTTGTAGGCTACAACAGACTGTCAACGTGCTCCAATTAGGCATCTGTTTCCAGGATTTCACGTGACCACCAACACCGCCAGTTTATGCGTACAGCAGCCGTCTGCCCAATCCACACGTGTTGCTGTGTTACTGGGATTCTGTAATGTCAGCAGATCCCCTGATGTGTGTCTGCCACTGTCTCCTGCTCTGTCCACATTCCCACCGCTTGCAGTGGGAAGGTGGACAGCGCAGGAGACAGTGGCGGACACATATTGGGGGATCTGCTGACGTTACAGAACCCCAGTAACACAGGAACACGTGTGGAATGCGTGGACGGCAACTGTGAGCAGGAACTGGCGGTGTTGGAGGTCAGGGGAAATACTAGAGACAGAGTGGAGACAGAGGCCAAATCAGAGAATGTTTAAATCTGAAGTAGTTACAATTTGGAGGCAGCAGCAGTTTGCCCTCCACACAGCAGGGGATCAGCTGACGTTACCGAACCCCACTTTCACATGAACGAGTGTGTTTTTCTGTGTGGACAGCACTTCCGAGCACCAACTGGTGTTGTCGGAGCCCAGGGAAAATGAGGTAGTAGGCCGAGGCCTACTTGGAGCCAGGTGTAAAGCTGAGGTATTTTGACTTTGGAGGGAGCAGGACACTTTGCCATACACACAGCAGGGGATCAGCTGACGTTACTGACCCCCACTTTCACATGAACGAGTGTGTTTTTCTGTGTGGACAGCACTTCTGAGCACCAACTAGCGTTGTTGGAGCCCAGGGAAAATCAGGTAGTAGGCCGAGGCCTACTTGGTGGCAGTTTGCGATTGTTTCTAGACTACTACTAACTGTCAACGTACTCCAATTAGGCCTCTGTCTTCACTCTGTTTCGAGTATTTCCTCTGGCTTCCAACCACGCCAGTTGCTGCTCTGAAATGCCGTCTGCACAACACACACTTGTTCCTGTGTTACTGGGGTTCTGTAACAGCAGCTTCTCCCTAGAGGTGAGTAGTGGGAATGTAAACAAAGCAGGAGACATTGCCGTGCTCAACTCTGGAGATGAGCAGATGTTACAGGACCCAGGTACCACAGGAACAAGTGTGGATTGTGCAGACGGCACTTGAGAGCAGAAACAGGCGGTGTTGTAGGCCGGAGGAAATACTCAAAACAGAGTGGAGACAGAGGGCAAATCAGAGAACATATTAAATCAGAGGTAGTCAGAAGTTGTAGGCAGCAGGAGAGTTTGCCGTACACACAGCAGGGGATCAGCTGACGTTACCGAACCCCACTTACACATGAGCGAGTGTTTTGTCTGTGCGGACAGCACTTCTGAGCACCAACTGGCGTTGTCGGAGCCCAGGGAAAATGAGGTAGTAGGCCAAGGCCTACTTGGAGCCAGGTGTAAATCTGAGGTTGTTTGACTGTGGAGGGAGCAGGACACTTTGCCATACACACAGCAGGGGATCAGCTGACGTTACCGAACCCCACTTACACATGAGCGAGTGTTTTGTCTGTGTGGACAGCACTTCTGAGCAACAACGGGCGTTGCTGTAGCCCAGGAAATAAAGTTCAGGTCATAGAAACATGAACACAACAGGAGACCTGGATCCTGTTGCCAGCCAATTATTTATTCTGGAAGAGGACTGGCAAATTCAGGTGAGATCCAGGCCTTGTTCATTTTCACAAAAGTAAGCCGGTCAACATTATCGGCGGATAGTCGCGTGCGACGGTCTGTTACCACACCACCTGCAGCACTAAAGACACGTTCCGATAATACACTGGCAGCAGGGCAAGCCAGCACCTCCAATGCATACTGGCTAAGCTCTGGCCATGTATCCAGCTTAGAGACCCAATACTTGAACGGGGAAGAGCCATCTGGGAGAACACTAACAGGGCACGACAAGTAGTCTGTCACCATCTGACGGAAACGTTGCCTCTTGCTGACTGGAGCCGTCTGTGATGGTGTAGCCGTTTGTGGCGGTCCCACAAAACTTTTCCACATTTGGGCCATACTGGCCTTGCCTTGTCCTGCGGCACTGCCTCTGCTACCTCTTTGTGCAGAGCTTCCTCCACTGCCTCTACCCACATGGCTGCTTTGAAAAGCACTACCAGCAACACTTGTGGGGGGAATGGAGAACATGATGGCCTGCACAAGTGTTTCTTGGTACTCCCGCATTTTTCGCTCCCGGTTCAACTGTGGTATGAGGCTTTGTAAGTTGTCCCGGTAGCGAGGATCTAGGAGGGTGTACACCCAATAATCAGCCGTGTGGAGAATGTTGGCGATGCGGCGGTCATTTAACAAGCACTGCAGCATGAAATCAACCATGTGCTGCAGACTGCCAACTGGACCGGAAACGCTGTCCCCAGCTTGAGGCAGCATCTCTGCCTGCTCAGCATCACCCCACCCTCGCTGTACACACTGACTACTAGAGCCTTGTGTACCTCCCTCCTCTGGAGAGATGTGTTCCTCCTCCTCCATTGACTCCTCGTCATCCTCCTCACTAAGTGTCCCCTGCCTGGGCCTTTGTGTGGAAGCACGTTGCGCAGACTTGCCAGAAGCAGATGGCATTTCTGACTGCTCATCCTCGACCTCTTCAAAAACCTCCTCACTTAGTGCTTGTAAGGTTTTTTGAAGCAGACAGATGAGGGGGACAGTCATGCTGATTAGTGCATCATCTGCACTGGCCATCCGCGTGGAGTCATCGAAGGCACGCAAAACTTGGCAGATGTCCCTCATAGTGGCCCACTCAGTGGTGGTGAAGTGTGTCCGGCGCACAGTGTGACTTGTTTGCGCCTGATGCAGCTGGTACTCCATTACTGCTGCCTGCTGTTCACACAACCGCTCCAACATATGTAACGTTGAATTCCACCTGGTGGGGAGGTCACATATGATGCGATGTTCTGGCAGGCGGAATCGGAGTTGCAGAGATGCAATGCGCGATCTTGCCATGCTGGAACGCCGCAAGTGAGCACACTCTAGGCGAACCTTGTGCAGCAGTGCATCAAGATCCGGATAGTCCCTCAGAAAGCTCTGCACGACCAAATTGAGCACGTGTGCCAGACATGGTATGTGAGTGAGGTTGCCTAGGCCCAGAGCTGCCACTAGATTTCGGCCATTTTCACTCACTACCAAACCTGGCTGGAGATTCGCTGGCACAAACCACACATCGCTCTCCTGCTTGATGGCATTCCAGAGCTCCTGTGCTGTGTGGCTCCGATTCCCCAAAGAAATTAATTTAAGGACGGCCTGTTGACGTTTGGCCACACCTGTGCTCATATCTGGCCTAACGGGCTCACGCAGTGCTGATTCCGAGGAACTAGAGTAGGAGGATGACTCAATATGTACAGACTGCATTCCTGCAATCCTTGGAGTTGGCAGAATACGTACAGAGCCACTCTCCAGATCTGTACCCGGCTCCACAACATTGACCCAATGGGCAGTGAGGGAAAGGTATCGTCCCTGTCCATGGCTACTGGTCCACGCATCGGTGGTCAGGTGGACCTTGCTACTGACGGCATTTAGTAGCGCATTTTTAATTTTTCCCTCCACATGCTTTTGCAGGGCAGGGACAGCTTGCCTGCTGAAATAAAAGCGGCTGGGCACATTGTATTGTGGAACTGCCAATGACATAAAGTTCCGGAAGGTGTCAGTCTCCACCAGCCTGAATGACAGCATCTCAAGGGCCAGTAGTTTGGCAATGCCGGCATTCAGAGCCAGTGCTCGGGGATGGTTTGCCGAGTATGGCCGCTTTTTCTCCCATGCCTGTGTTACCGATTGCTGGTGAGTGGCCTGGGAGTGTGCTGATGACTGCTAACGTGGTTCAGTGGGTGGAATTTCACTGGGTCTCTGGACAACAGTGGCAGTGGTTCTTCCATGGCGTTCCAGTGAGGAAGCCGAACCAGCTGTGTGTGAGCTGGAGGAAGAGGCCCCAACACGAGCTGAAGAGGTGGTAGGTGCTGCTGAAGGTTGGCCTACATCTTCAGTGTGTCTGTGTAACTCCACCTCGTGCTTGGTACGCACATGTTTCCACATATTTGTGGTATTGAGGTTGCTCACATTTTTCCCTCGTTTCATTTTCTGATGACACAGCTTGCATTTGACAAAGCAAATGTCATCTGCAACTGTGTCAAAAAAAGACCACGCACTGCAAGTCCTGGGAGCGCCCGTTTTGTGTTTTGGAAGAGGATTGCTCCTCACGGGTGCCAAAGTGGAGGCTACAGGCAACCAAGTCTGCCCCCGCCCTCTCCCTCCTCTTTTGGCCGTTCGGGGAATCTCTTCCTCAGAGCTGCTCCCACCACCTTCCTGTGGCTGATGCCATGATGGGTCAAGGACCTCATCATCTCCACTCCCCTCTTCAAGCACCGGCTGGTCCTGGGTTGTTTCGCCAGCACCGTACGCACCAGAAATTGGCAACTGAGTCTCATCATCATCTGATGCATACTGAGGTGTGCTGACCATAGGCACTGGCCCACCCGCCTCTTCAGATTCAGAGGGACAAAGCAGTTGCGCATCACTGCATACTCCCTCTTCTTCACGCTCTAGAATGCTGCTTGGCTGGCCACCTCTTTCCAAGCCAACAGATTCTGAGAACAGAAGTAAAGATTGAGATGGCTCCTGTCCAGGGCTCTCAGACTGCCTGGGCAATTTGGCAGGTGGTGAAGAGACAGATGGTTGCTCTTCAGTGCTCTGGCCTTGGAGGATGCGGAAGTCATTGAAGTGGATGCGTTAGCTGCCATCCATCCGACAACGGCTTCAATTTGTTCGTCACGCAGCAGTGGGGTACGGCGAGGTCCTACAAAGCTGCGCATGAAGGACTGTTGCCTGGTAAAAGTGGGGGATGCCGGGTCACTGGTGGCTGCAGCAGATACCGAATCCCCACGTCCTCTCCCTGCTGAATCCCCCCGTCCTCTCCCTGCTGAAACTCCACAGCCACGACCACGTGCCTTACTCCCTGCCTTCTTCATCTTGGTAGACTGATAAAGATAGGCAGAAAAGTAAAAAAGGGGTGGCTTAGTGTTCTTATTCCTGAACACCTGCTAACCAGTATAAGAAACACTAATTTGGCTAAGAGTGTGTGTACTACACTTTAATATGATCTAATGTGGCCTAGACAACTGTAAAGTGGAGTGTTTGGTGAACTTTATTTCCTTTTTTTGGGTGGGGGAAAGGAAAGGATGTGACCAAAGTTTGAAAGCTATAGTATCACAAACTTTTTGGAGCGATTACAATGCAGGAAGCTAACCTACAATGCAATTGATGAGGCTCCAAAAAATAGGGTGATACTAGCCTGGCTGGCCCTGAAGGGCACAAGCCAGCAAAAAGGCTCCTCTGTCTAATCCTATATAGTGTTTGCAACCAACCAATGACAATGGATGCGGTTGGAAGCACACTAATATAGGAGCAAAAATCTGGCTAAGTTAGCTGCAAAAAAAGGACTATGTATGAGGCAGTGACGCACGCTGAGCGGACTACAGCTAGCGGTGGCTGTAGAACACACTGCAACGTGAGCTGCACTCACACACAGAGAGACCTATCAGACAGCCAAAAACAGTGCAGAGAAATGGGCTATAGCACTGAAAGGCTGCTGAAAGGCTCCGCTGTCCACTCCTTTAGTGTTTGCAACCAACGTATATGGATACGTATGGAAGCACACTATACAGGAGAAAAAAAAAAGCAGCAATAAAAGAAAAATGTGTATGAGGCAGAGACACACGCTGGCCGGCCTACAAGCAGACGTGCCTGCAGGACACACTACACAGCGTGGGTCTGCACTCACACAGCCCTTGCAGACAGCTGTGAAAACAGCGCTGATAGGGAAAAGCAAGCTACAGTGGTGGTTTATGTAGCCTGGGTTAAGCACTATATGTTTTGTGGAATCGCTATTTCTAACTGTCCCTCACAGTCTTCAACAGCAGCCTGTCCCTAACTGAATTCACAGCAGAGTGACCAGAAATGGCGGCTGCAGAGCTTTTTATAGTGCATCATGACATCATTTCAGCAGCCAATCACAGCCATGCCAGTAGTTAACATGCCTAACAGGATATGCCCACACTTCTAAGGATCCCCATTGGCTGAATCAAATCGAGCGGGCTCCTAGCATTATGGGAACTTCCGATTCCGGTATTCGATATGAAAAAAGTATCGGAACTAAGTATCGGAATTCCGATACAGCTAATATCGGCCGATACCCGATACTTGCGGTATCGGATTGCTCAACACTAGATATAATATATACACATCAAAAACAAACTTGTGTGTGTATGTATGTGTGTACAGTCATGGCCAAAAGTGATTTAGTTATTGCCAACACCTGTTAGGTGCCACAGGTAAGTTACAGGTGCTGTTAATTACACAAATTAGAGAAGCATCACATGATTTTTCGAACGGTGCCAATACTTTTGTCCACCCTCTTTGTTATGTTTGGTGTGGAATTATATCCAATTTGGCTTTAGGACAATTCTTTTTGTGTTTTTTCATTTAAGACAAATTAAATGAAGATAATAATACCAAAGAATTTGTGTTTGCAATCATTTTCAGGAAGAAACTGAGTATTATCTGACAGAATTGCAGGGGTGTCAATACTTTTGGCCATGACTGTGTATATATACCACTTTATTAGGTACACCATGCTAGTAAGGGGTTGGACCCCCTTTTGCCTTCAGAACTGCCTCAATTCTTCGTGGCAGAGATTCAACAAGGTGCTGGAAGCATTCCTCAGAGATTTTGGACCATATTGACATGATGGCATCACACAGTTGGCGCAGATTTGTCGGCTGCACATCCCTGATGCGAATCTCCCGTTCCACCACATCCCAAAGATGCTCTATTGGATTGAGATCTGGTGACTGAGGAGGCCATTTGAGTACAGTAAACTCATTGTCATGTTCAAGAAACCAATCTGAGATGATTCGAGCTTTATGACATGGCGCATTATCCTGCTGAAAGTAGCCATCAGATGTTGGGTACATTGTGGTCATAAAGGGATGGACATGGTCAGCAACAATACTCAGGTAGGCTGTGGCGTTGCAACGATGCTCAATTGGTACCAAGGGGCCCAAAGAGTGCCCAGAAAAAATTCCCCACACCATGACACCACCACCACCAGCCTGAACCGTTGATACAAGGCAGGATGGATCCATGCTTTCATGTTGTTTACGCCAAATTCTGACCCTACCATCCGAATGTCGCAGCAGAAATCGAGACTCATCAGACCAGGCAACGTTTTTCCAATCTTCTACTGTCCAATTTCGATGAGCTTGTGCAAATTGTAGCCTCAGTTTCCTGTTCTTAGCTGAGAGGAGTGGTACCCAGTGTGGTCTTCTGCTGCTGTAGCCCATCTGCCTCAAAGTTCGACGCACTGTGCGTTCAGAGATGCTCTTCTGCCTACCTTGGTTGTAACGGGTGGCAATTTGAGTCACTGTTGCCTTTCTATCAGCTCGAACCAGTCTGCCCATTCTCCTCTGACCTCTGGCATCAACATGGCATTTCCGGCCACAGAACTGCCGCTCACTGGATTTTTTTTCTTTTTCGGACCATTCTCTGTAAACCCTAGAGATGGTTGTGCGTGAAAATCCCAGTAGATCAGCAGTTTCTGAAATTCTCAGACCAGCCCTTCTGGCACCAACAATCATGCCACGTTCAAAGGCACTCAAATCACCTTTCTTCCCCATACTGATGCTCGGTTTGAACTGCAGGAGATTGTCTTGACCATGTCTACATGCCTAAATGCACTGAGTTGCCGCCATGTGATTGGCTGATTAGAAATTAAGTCTTAACACACAGTTGGACAGGTGTACCTAATAAAGTGGCCAGTGAGTGTATATACACACACAGTTGTGTGAAAAAGTTTTTGCCTCTTTCCTGATTTCCTATTCTTTTTGCATGTTTGTCACACTTAAATGATTCAGATCACCAAACAAATTTAAATATTAGACAAAGATAACGCAAGTAATCGCATAATGCAGTTTTTAAATTAAACCTCTTATTAAGGGAAAAGAGATCCAAACCTATAGTGCCCTGTGTGAAAAGCGATTGCCCTCTAAACCTAATAACTGGTTGCGCCACCCTTGGCAGCAACAACTGCAATCAGGCATTTGTGTTGACTGGCAGAGAGTCTTTTACAATGCTCTGGAGGAATTTTGGCCACACTCATCCTTGCAGAATTGTTTAAATTCCACCACATTGGAGGGTTTCTGAGTATGAACCGCATTTTTAAGGTCAGGCCACAGCATCTCAATTGGATTAAGGTCAGGACTTTGACTAGGCCACTCAAAAGTCTTAAATTTTTTTTTATTTTAAGCTATTCTGAGGTGGACTTGCTGATGTGTTTTGGGTAGGGATGAGCGAGCATACTCGTGAGGATTCGGTACTCGGCGAGTAATGCGGTACTCGAATACTTGCGAGCAGGGGTTTTTTTGTAAAAAAATATTTGCCGTTACGCAATATTTGCCACCGACCTCCTCTGTGCAGTCCCCGACCTCCTCTGTTCACCCCCCATCCTTCTCTGCGCAGCCCCCGTCCTCCTCTGTGCAGCCCCCATCCTCCTTCATACTCGCCCTGCTGTGCCGTCGCTGAACGTACCTGAATCCTCCGTTGTCCAGCGCTGACAGCTTCTTCCTGCCTTCAGCGGTCACATGGTACCGCTCATTAAGCTCATGAATATGCTTCCACGCCCATGGGCGTCCATATTCATGAGCTTAATGAGCGGTACCATGTGACCGCTGAAGGCAGGAAGAAGCTGTCAGCGCTGGGACAAGGAGGATGCAGGGGACATTCAGGGAGGCACGGGAGGGGTGAGTATGACTTCCCAGCCACCGGCTCCTGCCGCCGCTCCCCCTCCCCCGCTGAAGCACCTTCCGATTTCCGGTACGCCGCACCGGCGCAAAAAAAGCACTGCTCGCGAGTATGTCACTACTCACCTCGCAATATTCGCAACAGCCTGCACAGTTCCGCACAGCACGGCACAGTCCACACAAGTCCCCGCACAGCCCAGCATGGCCCACCACAGTCCCACACAGCCCAGCAATAACCTGCACAATGCCGCACAGCACGGCACAGTCCGTGCACAGCCCAGCACGGCCCACCACAGTCCCACACAGCCCAGCACAGTCCCGCACAGTACCTGCAAAGCCCTGCACAGTCCCGCATGGCACAGTCTTCACACAGCCTGGCACAGTCCCCGCACAGGCCAGCACAGTCCCGCATAGCCTGGCACAGTCCCCGCACAGGCCAGCACAGTCCTGCATAGCCTGGCACAGTCTTCGCACAGTCCCTGCCCAGTCCATCACAGTCCCCACCCATTAATCGCATTTCCCATAGACTTACATTGGACTCGGTACTTGTTACAAGTACCCGAGTATTAGGAGTTACTCGTAACGAGTACAGCGAGTTCGAATACTACAGTACTCGCTCATCCCTAGTTTCGGGTCATTGTCCTGCTGCATAACCCATTTGCGCTTTAGCTTGAGGTCACAAACAGATGATATTCTCCTTCAGGATTTTTTGGTAAACAGCAGAATTCATGCTTACATTTACCACAGCAAGTTTTCCAGGTCCTGAAGCAGACTGCCCCAGACATCACACAACCTCAACCATATTTTACTGTTGGCATGATGTTCCTTTTCTGAAATGGTGTCTTACTTCTACGCCAGATATAATGGGGCATACACCTTCCAAAAGGTTCGTCTTTTGTCTCGTCAGTCCACAGAGTATTCTCCCAAAAGTCTTGGGGATCATCAAGATGTTTTCTGTCAAAACTGAGATGAGCCTTTATGTTCTTATTGCTCAGCAGTGGTTTTTGTCTTGGAACTCAACGATGCAGGCCATTTTTGCCCAGTCTCTTATTGTGGAGTCATGAACACTGACCTTAACTGAGGCAAGTGAGGCCTGCTGTTATGAATGGGTCACCGAGAAGGATAGCAGGACCAGGCTAAGCCACAAGAAAACCAGAGAGTTTGGTAACTAAGCGGATTGCAGACCCCTGATTCTATCCACACAACTAGCAGTAGCCGTGGAGCGTACCTACGATGCCCTAGACGCCTCGGCACAGCCGGAGAGCTAACTCAGCCTAAAGCAAGAAAGGTGAAATCTAAACTGCCCCGGAGCAGACCCCAAAGGAATAGATAGCCCCCAAACATATATTGTCGGTGAGACAAGATGAAAACACAAACTCAGGCAGAAAAATAGACTGCGCAAATGATGTGGCCCAGACTGACTAGATAGGACAGGAAAGGAAAGACACTGTCTGCAATCATGCAAAAAACCCTGAAAAATCCAACACGTCTGATGCATAAAAAAACACTGAAGTCACACGACTTCGCCCCCACTATATCAGCACTCTGGTATATACGGAAAGCAAAGCAAAAAGAGACCAATATAACAGGGGACAGAACAAACTGACACAAGCAGTAACATATGGGCAGTGATCCAGCACAGCCCCAGCAGGAGCAAGCTGACCCGCACAATGTAGAGATAGACAAAACCAGATCAAATGCAAAAAGATTAGCAAATGAACCACTTAGCTGAACCATGCAGGAACAGAGCAGGAGACATCAGACCTCAGAAGGCACAGGAAGAAAATCACCAGCAGGGATTGAAGGAAGTCAGCTGTCTTAAATACTCCAGTCAGAAACCCCAGATCTCCAATCGTCATTATCAGGTGGCAAGCCTCTGTCAGTCTGACCAGCTCCACAACCTCCAATAACCACCAGAGGGAGCCCAGAAAGAGAATTCGCAACGCCTCTGTCAATCTGACCAGCTCCACTACCTTCAGTGACCACCAGAGGGAGCCCAGAAAGAGAATTCACAACAGCCTGCAGTTCTTTAGATATTGTTGTGGGGTCTTTTGTGACCTCTTGGATGAGTCATCGCTGCACACTTGGGGTAATTTTGATCGGCAGGCCACTCCTCGGAAGGTTCACTACTGTTCCATGTTTTTTCCATTTGTAGATAATTGCTCTCACTGTGGTTCTCTTGAGTTCCAAAGCCTTAGAAATGGCTTTATAACCTTTCCAGACTGATAGATATCGATTACTTTGTTTCCAATTTGTTCCAGAATTTCTTTGGATCGCGGAATAATGTCTAGCTTTTCAGGAACTTGTAGTCTACTTCACTTTGTCAAGGTCCTATTTAAGTGATTTCTTGATTGAGAACAGATGTGGCAGTAATCAGGCCAAGATCGTATGTCTAGGGAATTTGAACTCTGCTTCCCAAAGATGTGGTAAACCACAGTTAATTTATGTTTTAAGGGGGTGGCAATCACTTTTTTTTTCACACTGAACCCTGTAGGTTTGGATTTCTTTTTCCCCTAATAATAGACATTCATTTATAAACTGCATTTTGTGTTTACCTTTATCTAATATTTAAATTTGGTGACATGAAACATTTAAGTGTGACAAACATGCAAAAGAATAGGAAATCAGTAAGGGGGAAAACACTTCTTCACACAACTGTGTACATAATATATATATATACACAATAGTTTGTTTTTTATGTGTGAGAGGCCACTTCCAGCAATTTAGCTTGTGAATAGTGTAGCCACTCAGACTCTTTGTTAGCTGTAAAATGCATTTAAGTTACTATAAAGACTGTTTAAAATATTCTGTCCATTTTTGTGCCTAAACATTTGTAGCTGAATTTCACATTAAAACCCAGGTTAAGTTCAGCACTTCTTTTGTGGCTTCATACACTTATTGAATGAATCTTTACTTCGTTTTATTTCAGCAATCATTTTGGGAGTTGCCCATACTCAAGATCCAGACTTCAGCCATGGCTGTGCTGAAGGCAGCTGCTATCCCGCCACCGGTGACTTGTTAATAGGACGTGCAGAGCAACTTTTTGCATCATCCACATGTGGGATCCAGAAACCTGAATCTTTCTGTATTGTCAGCCATCTCCAGGTAATCCTTGTTTTAGATCCACTTAAATATTAACCCCGTCACTGTCCACTCACTTTTTAGTAGAATTATTTTCCCAAGAAATTTGAGCAATAGAGAATGAATGCTATGTGTCCTATGGGGGATTTTTAGATCTTCCCAGGCACAGATGCAGCTCTCCCACTCAACATTCCCCACCAAACACAAAACATCTGGCTGTAGACTGGCCATAATGTGAATATTCACACACAGACGCATTGTTTAAACAGTTGCATCTGTATAGTGTTTCCTGCCCTTGTTTACTCTGCTCTCTGACTACAAGACCTTTTTTCTTTCCTGCATTAACCCTTAAAATACTTGTATAACCTCAATAAAGCCTACATCGAGTAGCTATTAACTACATTTTAAAATGCCCCCAATCATAATGGCCATTTACACTGCAAGATAATTGTGAACAAGCATTGTTAAAACGCTCGTTTCACAATTATCTTGCCATGTAAGAAGGCTGCCAATCACCCAATGACTTTGCCGCATAAAAGATCATCGTTCTTGGTGCATCATCCTGTGTAAGCGGGACTTGCACTGCTGAGAACATTTGCAGCTTCTGCACACTGAATGTTCTAGTGTAATATTCACTATTTCCTTTGTCTGACTTTGTAAACAGGCAGTCAAAAGACTGCTAATCAGTAAAGGTTTACCGATTGGTGGTTTTATCGTGGTGCCAGTTGGGCTGTGTAAATGGACCTTAAGTTTCACTGAAAGTAAATCTATCAGCAGGATTCCACACCAGCCGCCCTTAACTATATACAGCTCTGCCAAAAAATAAGAGACCACTACATCAAAACCCTGTCATGGGCAGCCCATTCTCCAGACCTGAACCCCATTGAAAACCTCTGGAATGTAATCAAGAGGATGATGGATAGTCACAAGCCATCAAACAAAGAAGAACTGCTTACATTTTTGTGCCATAAGCAGTGTGAAAGACTGGTGGCAAGCATGCCAAGACGCATGAAAGATGTTATTAAAAATTATGGTTATTCCCCAAAATATTGATTTCAGAACTCTTCCTGAGTTAAAATATTAGTATTGTTGTTCATAAATGATTATGAACTTGTTTTCTTTGCATTATTTGAGGTCTGAAAGCCCTGGGGTTTTTTTGTTTGTTTTTTTTAATTTCGACCACTTTTCTTTGTCGGAAAAAAAAAAATACAAAATTTATTGCTTGGAAATTCGGAGACATGATGTGAGACGTTTATAGACGAAATTTTACTCAAAAATATATCTAAAAAGAAAAAAATCAGACAAACTCAACATTTGGAAGTGGTCTCTTAATTTTTGCTAGAGCTGTATATCCACGTGTAGCTCTATCAAAGACAAAGTCGGCAATCCCTTTACCTAGCCAGTCCATTCCTCAGTTCCCGATTAAATCAGTGTTTGAATGGATATGCTTTTGGCATGTGAAATCTCTTGTCAGGTCTGTCACTCCAGCTCTATTCCCTGCTTAGCATTACCTCCTATTGCTTGTCTGGCCTCTCATTGCTTAAGGTCAAGCAGGACATGATCGTACTGGGCAATGAATAGAGCTGGATACAGTTTTAAGAAGTGCTCTTATGCTCCTAAAGCACTTAAACATCATTTGCATATCCATTGAAAATTGATTGCTCAGTAATGTAGGAGTGGACTGTTTTGTTGAAGTCATTGCTGGATTTGTCTTTGAAATAGTTTCATGTGGATATAAATATTCTGGGAGGGGAATCCTGGTGACAGACTCCTTTTAAAAAGGGTGCCCAGGGGCATAAGGAGTTATTTTGATAGTTCATTGTATTTTTATATGCAATTAAACATTTGATAATGAAATTATTAATTTAGCATCGAAGTTTAAGGGCTTTTTCTTGATCCCAGGAGCTCCATTTTTGCACTCTTCAGCATCATCATAGAGCTTGACCTTCTTTCTGTGCCTATACCTGAAGAAGGGGCTTGTGCAGCTAATGATCATGGGCAGCACGGTGGCTCAATGGTTAGCACTGCAGCCTTGCAGTGCTGGGGTCCTGCGTTCAAGTCCCATCAAGGACAACATCTGCAAGGAGTTTATATGTTCTCCCCGTGTTTGTGTGGGTTTCCTCCGGGTACTCTGGTTTCCTCCCACATTCCAAAGACATTCTGATAGGGAACTGAGATTGTGAGCCCAGTGAGGACAGCAATGATGTATGTAAAGCGCTTCGGAATATGCTATATAAGCAAAGCAAAATACATAATAGTAACGATCTAAGCAAGGCATAAAAACCTCTTCCGTTATGTGCAATCACACAATAAGGGGGTGGAGCTCTCTGCCAGTGCCAGGGAGGTTCATAAACTTAGAAACAAGGCATGAAATTAAGACCTTGGTGCCAATATAATAATTCCAGTATATTACCATAGTAAATCCTATAATTTCAATTCACAATCTAAATGTCTTTTTATATCCCTGCACAATCCCCTTAAAACCTTGACCTCCGAATTAACATGGAAGATTAAACTTAATAATTTATTGTATTGTTAACAATCTATTCATTTTTGTTGTTTAAATTCATTTATTTTGATGCTTCATGTAAAAATGCAATTTGCCCATGAAGCATTTGGGTTTTATCAGGGGAGGAGTTTTCCGTGTAGTAGCTTTAATTTTGTTGCTCCCAGTGTTTTGTAACCACTAACAATGGGTCACACCAAACCAGATTCTTGGAGCGAAGCTTTGTGACTGATATCTCTCCCCTTTGTCTTGAAGCACATTCCAGAATATGGTACATAGATTGAGGTTTCCAGTGTACAAAAAAGCAGTGTCTAGACCGTTTCCTAATGACTGTAATTTCCTTTTTACTGACGCACAGCTAATGTCTTTAATGGCATATCATAGAGGCTCTCATGGGGCCCGTGATAAAAGGGGGCCCAACTCGGGCTGAACTCATCCCACCTAGGTAAACTTTAGCACCATAAAAATAGTGAGGGAAAAATAATCTCAAATAGGTCATGTCTCCCTTCCAGGGTTGCCAACCGTCCAGAAATTCCAGGACCCTCCGTAAAAATAGTGCAGTTTTTTGCTTAGACGATAAAATCTCTTGGGCAGCAGACCTTTTAACTGGAAATTGCAAGAGAACATATTTTCTATGTGCGTTTTATCTTTTTTTTTAAGTTTAATATTTATTTTACATTGTTTCAATTCAAACCAGTCACAGGCAAACAACTGTTACAGACATTTACCTCGCCCCTTTCTTTCCTTTCCCCAAAAAAAAGAAAAAAAAAAGGTTAATCCCTCCCTCCTTGCTACACATCATCAACTCTATAAAATCCACTCCACACCTCTCCAGCTGTCAGGTTTTCATGTTACCTAACTCTTTGTACAACAGCTAACCATACTTTTAACTGTAGGAGACTCCTTCTGCCACCAGTGTCACACTATTAATACCAGAGCTATAAACCGTAATTTAATTGAGTGTTTTTTATGATCTGTACATTTCCAGCTTAGGGAAACTTTTTTTTTTCCCCCGCAGTTTACATTCTATATGTTTGTGTTTCCATAAACATGTTGTTTTCTTATGAGAAGTTTGCTCGTATAAACTTTCAGAGCCCTTTGGTCTAGTTTCAATGGTACAGACTCTCTGGTTAGGGACAAGCTGCTGTGATAAAGCCTGTCATGGGGCTGTGAGCAGGAAAGGAGGAGGTGCAGCACAGCACAGAGTAAGTGGAAGTAGATTATTCGTGACCCATTGACCTATGATTATACTGGGACAAACTTTTTTTTTTTCTCATGGCAGTAACCGGAAAAAAGCAAGGAGAATATGTATTAACTTGTCAAGATACATGCATATATACTTTCTATCCTTAGCTATATGCTATATAGATTTACAGTGGGTACGGAAAGTATTCAGACACCTTTAAATTTTTCACTCTGTTTCATTGCAGCCATTTGGTAAATTCAAAAAAGTTCATTTTTTTTCTCATTAATGTACTCTTCTCACCAAATCTTGACTGAAGAAAACAGAAATGTAGACATTTTTGCACATTTATTAAAAAAGAAAAACTGAAATATCACATGGTCATAAGTTTTCAGACCCTTTGCCCAGTATTGAGTAGAAGCACCCTTTTGAGCTAGTACAGCCATGAGTCATCTTGGCAAGGATGTAACAAGTTTTTTACACCTGGATTTGGGGATCCTCTGCCAATCTTCCTTGCAGATCCTCTCCAGTTCCATCAGGTTGGATGGTGAACAACCATTTTCAGGTCTCTCCAGAGATGTTCAATTGGGTTTAGGTCAGAGCTCTGGCTGGGCCAGTCAAGAATGGTCACAGAGTTGTTCTACTCCTTTGCTATTTTAGCTGTGTGCCTAGGGTTATTGTCTTGTTGGAAGGTGAACAAAGTCTGAGGTCCAGAGAACTCTGGAAGAGTTTTCATCCAGGATATCTCTGTACTTGGCTGCATTCATGTTTCCTTCAATTGCCACCAGTCATCCTGTCCCTGCAGCTGAAAAACACCACCATAGCATGATGCTGCCACCACCATGTTTCACTGTTGGGATTGTATTGGTAAGGTGATGAACAGTCCCTAGTTTTTTCCACACATACCACTTAGAATTATCACCAAAAATTTCTATCTTCGTCTCATCAGACAAGAGAATCCTACTTTTCATAATCTGAGAGTCCTTTTTTTTTTTTCTTTGTTTTAGAAGACTCTATGCAGGCTTTCATAAGTCTGGCACTGAGGAGAGGCTTCCGTTGGGCCACTCTGCCATAAAGAGTCTTATATAGACAGGTGTGTGCCTTTACAGATCAAGTCCTATCAATTTAATTAAACACAGCTGGACGCCAATGAAGGAGTAGAACCATCTCAAGGAGGATCACAAGGAAATGGACAGCAGGTGACTTTAAATATGAGTGTCTGAGCAAACGGTCTGAATACTTATGACCATGTGATATCAGTTTTTCTTTTTTAATAAATTTGCAAAAATTTCTACACTTCTGGGATTTTTCAGTCAAGATGGGGTGCAGATTCAGAGTGTACATTAATGAGAAAAAAAAATGAACTTTTTTGAATTTACCAAATGAATGCAATAAAACAAAGAGTGAAAAATTTAAAGGGGTCTGAATACTTTCCGTACCAACTGTATTTTAATAATTGAAGAGATTAACTAGTACAATGAAAAAATAGTAAAACCTTACCATGCGCCTTAAAGCCCCCATACATATTCAACTAGCATCAATCAAACCCACCAATATTGACAGGATCGGCTAACGATCTCATGTGTATTGGAGCCTCTTGACTCTTCCCTGACAGATGATATGGGGAAGAGAAGGATCCGGCATGTCTGATTTCATATGGGCGATCCCTGTGTTCTTTCTGGGATAAGACACCACCCAAAGGAGTCTATCAGTAACTATCTCAGAAACAACACAGGAGCAGGTGTCAGAGAGAGAGCTGTTGGCCAAACCGTTGTTTGGCTGACAGCTGTCTATTGTATATGGGAGCTTATGATAGGGCACCAGATGGTAACTAAAGTTGTTGCAAATAAGAATAAAAATATAATGTTGTCCTTTTATTTTCAGACTTTCAGGGGTTGATCTTTTTCAAATATAATTTTGTTCCTTGATGCATTGTGTTTTTTCACCTACTGTGTCCCCCCATTTCCTTGTAGATTGTAAGCTTGCGAGCAGGGACCTCACTCCTAATGTCACTGTTTGAATTGTCTTAACTTGTATTGAATTTATTGTCTGTACATGTCCCCGCTTAATTGTAAAGTGCTGCGGAATATGTTGGCGCTATATAAATAAAAATTATTATTATTATTATTATTATTTAAAAAAAAAAAAAAAAAAACACACTCTGTACTCACCTTCTCCAGGTCCACCGGTGAGTCTCCACCTCTTTTCACAGTATGAGGCATTGACAGTGGTGTTGACCTCACCATGACAGCATGGCACCCAATCAATGAGCTTAGTGGATCTGAGGGGAGCATTCCAGTGTAGATGTAACTCAACACCCAACTGCACTGATAGGTTGGCGAATTGACTAAGACAAGTAGTGGTGTCACACCCCCCTTCTGTCCATTGTGAACAGCAATGGCAAAAACTGGTGAAGTTGCACAAAGATTTTGTGACTTTTCAAAGTGATTTGTGCTAGAATTCTGCAGTAATCACTTTCATGAATCTGGGTCTACATTTGAATTGTATAAGAATTACTTTGGTAAATGTGCCCCAACTTTGCTAAGACAAAAACTCTACAGTCTAGTGGAAACACTGGGATCAGTCCATAGTCTAGTGTTCCAACTAAAGGTTTTCGACTAGAGAATCTTAATGTGATTGTGGTTAAATTTTTTTTCTACATATTCAAAATGTTATTCAGTGACACAATCATTTCAAATGAACATGATTTCACCCTTGGGGCAGAGTCAGATGGCCATATAGAATCAGAGCAAGATTGGAACACAGTGCATGGTCTGTTCGGCAGCTTTCCCAACCCGAAAGTAAAAGCTTCATGTATTTCTATTCAGCTGTCTGTGCACTGCATTCCGATCTCTCTTTAATTTAGATGGCTGTCTGATTCTGCCCTTAAAAGGGTATCTATCACCTATTTTTTTGCCTATAAGCTGCCGGCACTGCCATCAGGGCTTATCTACAACATTACACAATGCTGTAGATAAGCCCCCAATGTAACCTGAAAGAGAAGAGAAAGGAGTTATATTATACTCACCCAGGGGCGGTCCGGGTCCGGTTCGGGTCTGGAGGGAGTCACAGTCCAGTCCGGCGCCTCCCATCTTATAGCGATGACTTCCTCTTCTTTCCTGAATGACGAGGCTCCGGCGCAGTGTGCAGGCGCCGGAAGAGGTCCAGCGCCTGCGCACTGCAGTACTCTGCTCTGCCCTCAACAGGGCAGCGCAGTGTGCCTGTACAGGAGCCGCGTCGTTCAGGAAAGAAGAGGACGTCATCGCTACAAGATGGGAGGCACTGGATCGGACCGTGACTCCCCCCAGACCCAACCCGGACCGCCCCTGGGTGAGTATAATATAACTCCTTTTTCTTCACTTTCAGGGTACATCAGGGGCTTATCTACAATATTCTGTAATGCTGTAGATAAGCCCCTGATGGCGGTGTCGGCAGTTGATAACTATTTTTTTTTCCCTGACAGATTCCCTTTAATTTGGCCTGTTTTAGGATTTCCATTCAGTGATTGTTCAGGCAAACTAATATCAATGATGTTGCTCTGTGCTATTAATGTGCTGGTTACTTACAGGTCTACATTGAAGTTTTGTTTAAAAACCTAAATTGAAATACATTTTCTTTCTAGGATGAAAAGAAATGCTTCATATGTGATTCAAGAACACCTTATGACGCTGAGACTAACACGGAGAGCCATCGGATAGAAAATGTAGTCACTACGTTCGATCCCAATCGCTTTGATCTATGGTGGCAGTCAGAAAATGGTAAATTCTTGGATGGTCTTTTATAGAGAGCTTGTAGCGTTTTTAGCCTGACATAAACATTAAACAACAGTATGCTGAACCCAGCATGTTGGCGGAATTGGCCGGCTGGCTTATGTGTATCAGGGCTTCTCGATTCTTCCCTAACAGGTGATATTGGGATAAGGGATGTGTGTTTTCAAATGTAATACTTGACCTTTTGTTCTTTGAGAAAAGCCACTGCTTACTCCTGGTTGTATGGAAAGCATATACTATGCAGTTTTTTTTTCTACTTTTGCAAATTTGGTTCTCACATCTTTCCTTTGTCTGTTTCTGTAACATATCATTTCAATGATGAAACAGTCCAACCACCAATCTGTTCATCTTCTCCTATTTATGCACTTTTCTCAGTTACATACTGCCATCATATTCTGTTGACTTTACTGACATTACTATCACTGTCATCTAAATTCCCTATTTGTATATTTTTTGGAATGCGAGAGGAAACCTGAGTACACAGAGAACCCCCGCACAAACACAGGGAGAACATACAGACTCCTTGCAGATGTTGTCCTTGTGGGGATTTAAACTGTGCTCCTTCTCACCATGTTCATGCTGTTGAGACAGAACATGGGAATTCGGGGCTCCCAGCAGAGAACATCTCAAATAGGATAGATAATAATATCTCATATCAATAGATGATGAATTTAATATCTAAAACTTACTTTGGACATAAAAGCTATTCCTTGGACTTCAACTTTTGACAAAATAATAGTAGTAATAATAATAATCTCAAATCGTTCGGTTCTTAGAAATATATTTCTTTTTTCTTTACAAAGGTCTGGAAAATGTCACCATCCAGCTGGATCTTGAAGCAGAATTCCATTTCACTCATCTCATCATGACCTTTAAGGTTAGGAATCCATGACTTCTGCTTTTGGATACAATAGCTACTAGTATGAGATCTTCTTGTACAGTATAAGGGCCTATTGTTAAGGCTTTACACATTGCGACTGTTGAAGGGGAATTTGCAAAGTCGGACCTGCCTTCTGAGCAAAATTGTGATTTGTGCTCCATTGTTGATCTGTGATGTTAAAATATATCTGTACATTTAGGAAAGGAAGCGTATTAATGTAATCCCCTTGCTTCCTGTTTACTGAGCATCAACATCTGTATGTAATGTCTTGGATCCAAACAGATGTCAGGAAGTGACATAGGCTTTGTAAAGGACATACCATGCTCCATCAATACACATAGTACATGATAGACGTGCGCCTGTGTTTTTGGCAGACTTTCATCTTTTAAAGTATCTTGCCAAGAGTTTACTTTTGGTCTAACTCTACACATTTTATTAGTTAAGTTCCACAAGCGGATGTCTTTGATTTAAGAAATTCTTCTTTTCCTTGCAGACTTTCCGCCCAGCTGCAATGTTAATTGAAAGATCATCAGATTTTGGGAAAACATGGAATGTCTATAGATATTTCGCATATGACTGCGAGTCTTCCTTCCCTGGAATCTCAGTTGGTCCAATGAAAAAAGTTGATGATATCATCTGCGACTCGCGATACTCTGATATTGAACCTTCTACTGAGGGAGAGGTAGTTTTTTTTTTTTGTTTGTTTGTTTTTTTCTATTTTATTGTATGCTAAACTAGTTTGTACTATCTGATGGATTTCACTTATTACATTTATTTTATTTCATAAATTAGGTTATCCACCGAGTCTTAGATCCAGCTTTCCGCATAGATGATCCATACAGTGCTAGAATTAAAAGTAAGTTACGATATTTGAACAATTTGCATAGCTTTTTTGGCATATACATTTTTTTATGTGCTGGTTAATGTCCCATTACACCAAAAGATGTTTGTTTCCCTTTTCTAAGCCTATTTAATTGAAAATAAAAAAATACATTTACATTTAGAATTTATGTAGACATTAGACTGTTCCATTATTTCATGGTTCTCTTTTCATATACATTAGGTATTATGGTTCTCTTATTTGTGTTTTGTTTTAAGGTATGCTGAGAATTACAAATTTGAGAATTAAATTCTTGAAGCTCCACACTTTGGGTGATAACTTATTAGATTCAAGAGTCGAAATTAAAGAAAAATATTACTATGCTATTTATGATATGGTTGTACGGGGTAATTGCTTCTGCTACGGACATGCCAGCGAGTGTGCCCCAGTTAAAGGCTACCCTGACAATGTTGAAGGAATGGTAATTATTACACTTATCTATTTTCTGTATTTACTTCATGCTATACACAATCTAATTTAGAGTTGGTAGTTGGTATTTATGTACGTTATGTAGAAAATTCTGCATCTCATTCATGTAGATATTAATGGGAAAGCAAAAAGGTCAGTTTCTCATGGGTGATGGGGAACCCTTTAAATGGGTATTCTTATGTTTGGTGGTTATTCACTTTCCTTGGGACAGGGAATAACTTTCCAATCGCTGGACGCAAACCACCACCAATCCCGAGGACCAAGGCACTGAAGAGCCCCATGTGAATGGATTGGTGGTTGGATCCTGCATTCTGCCACTCCATTCATTTGTATTGGGACCGCTGGAGATTTCGGAGCGCTGAGCTCGGCTGATCTTGGAAGCTCCCATAAGAACAAATGGAGCAGCAGTGGGCATGGTCGTCCATTACTCTATTGAGCCCCAGGTCTCGGAATCGGAGGGAGTCCCAGCAGGCAGTCTAGTTATTGGTAAGTAGTTCCCTCTCAGAAGGTTATGACAGATTGCAAGGATATGCCATAACATTCTGATAGGTGTGGGACTGACCTTTGGGCTCCTGCTAACCTGGAAAATAGAGTGATCGCTTTGACTCTATTATTTCTCCTGTAGAGCAGAACTCTCGGTCACCCGCTTTGATGGGAGCTGCCACACACATTGAGGGGTGTTGTAGTTCTCTGCATGACTGGGAGAATTGCTGTGGGGAAAATCTAGTGCTGCTGTGTCTTCTGAGAATTGTATCAGTCCTGTCAGTCTTATACCTGTGGAATCTGGAACTAGATAGATTTTACATCTAAAGATATGTACAAAGCCAGAATGTTACAGGGCACAGGACTTCTCTGTAGGTTTGGACAAAGAGTTGCAGCATTTCTTCCCGTTTCGCTAGCTAACAATTCATGTACATTTCATTCCGTTGTGTTTCCACAATTATATCCAACCTAAATTCAGACAAACATTTCCCAGTAGTAAAACTCCTTTCTCGTTTTTGAGGTCCACGGCCGCTGTGTTTGCAGACATCACACAAAAGGTTTAAACTGTGAACAGTGTATGGACTTTTACCACGATTTGCCTTGGAGACCAGCGGAAGGTCGCAGCAGCAATGCTTGTAAAAGTAAGTGAACATCATTCATGGACAGTTTTTAGTTTCTGGTTTAGAACTGTCAAAAGCCTTGACAATCAATCATATGTTAAAACCTTGCATTGTGAGCCAGAGTCACCCATAACCAAGTCTCGGGGCATTAATTGCAAATTTTATTTTATTTTTTTTTCTTTGCTTACTTCCTATGCAATATTGTGAACTTCTTTTTTTTTTTTTGCTCTTTTTTTCTTCAGAATGTAATTGTAATGAACACTCCACTCATTGTCACTTTGATATGGCTGTATACATGTCCACTGGAAATACCAGTGGTGGGGTATGTGATGACTGTCAGCACAACACAATGGGTCGGAACTGTGAGCAGTGCAAACCATTCTTTTATCAGCACCCGGACAAAGACATCCGGGACCCAAATATATGTCAACGTAAGTATCCTAGTTAGGAGAGAGCTTTTACTTTGCTGTCTTGCTTTTTGGCAGTACTCCATCATTTCTAGCTCACCGCAGCTATTGTATCTTTTTTTATTCATGATGCCTTGAGAGCAGTGTTATATGACTTTATAAGGATCTATTCACAGAATAGTCTTCCTTGCCTAAAGTTCTTTCAGTGTATTGTATTGCCATGTGGATGTAAGTTGTAGAATACATTGGGGCTATATCAATAGAGAATAATTTTGAAGTGCAAATTTTTTTCCCCAGATTGTAACTGTGACCCAGCTGGTTCTCAAAATGAAGGCATATGTGACCGCTATACTGACTTCTCGGTTGGCCTCATTGCTGGGCAGTGTCGTTGTAAAGCGAATATTGAAGGAGAGCGCTGCGATCGGTGCAAAGAAGGACACTATGAGTTAAGTGCAGAAGATCCAGATGGATGTCAACGTAAGAATTGAGTCCTTTCATGGTGATTTTATGCAGTTTTTTTTATTAATGGCCATTTAGTTCCATTTCTAAATATTTTTCTATCTCTTACAGCTTGCGGATGCAATGCTCTGGGAACTATACCTGGTGGTAATTCATGTGACTCTCGAGATGGCAGCTGCTATTGCAAGCGTTTTGTGACCGGAAAGAAGTGTGACCAGTGCATGGTAATATTAATCTTAATGAAGATTACCCTACATTACCTTGTTTAGAAATTATTGCGTTATGCACTTAAAGTGAAGCTGCATGTTCTCCTTGCTAAAGAGAATTTGTCAGCAGGTTTTTGCTATCTAATCTGAGGACAGCAAGAAGTAGGGGCTGAGATACTAATTTCAGGAACGTTTCACTTATTAGGCTATGTGCTGTCGTTTACCTACAGTCAAGGTTTTATCACCAGGATATTATATACACTGCTGGTCAAAGTCTTACGCAACTGTCAGTCTGACCATTCCACCTACTGTGATAAGCAGCTCGCTGTCAGTTGACTATGTACATAGAGATCCTGATGTGGGCAGGGTTAGCTGTGGTGTGGGCAGGATTATCTTTCTCAGCTCTGCTTCATGCTACATCTAAAAAACTCTGAGTCACAACTGCTGCAGCCAGGAATCTAAGTGATACATCATTGGATTTAGGGTCTCTTTTCCTACCTTATGCTGCTCTCAGATGAGGTAGCAAAAACCTGCTGACAGATTCACCTTTAAAATGGAAACACTTTGAAATGGCTGGGAAAAACTGTAGTGTTAGCTGTGTAGAATAATACAGAATGTTTTTTAATTAATAAAGCTGATCGATTGTGAAATTTAGTATTTTTATACTGCTCAGCTTTGTGCATACTAGTCCTACTGCTAGAAATAGCATATAATGTATGCATTGAATGTGCAGCCAGTAAAGGGGGCATTGCTGACATGCATAAAGCGATGAGCTAATCAATCTATTACTATTGATATACTGTATAGTATCATGCAATGTTGTGCCTTTTCCTGCACAGACTGAATTCTGGGGTTTGAGCAATGATTTAGATGGTTGTCGGCCTTGTGACTGCGACCGTGGTGGATCATTCGACAATGAGTAAGCCAAATCTTCATTTCTTCTCTTGTAATCATTCACTTGTATGCTGTAACATGCCAACGAGTTAGTGGAGCAGTGCATTTTATGTACATGCTGTAAATCAGGCGCTCAATGGGTGGAAAACCAGCCAACTGGTAAAAAGCAGTTGAAGCGACACTATACAAATTAGAAATCAGACATACTGATATAAAGTTAATTCCTAAAAGATCATGCACACGACTGTAAAAATCGGATGAGTGCCATCTGTTGTTTTGACAGATAGAATAACATGGGGAAGAGTTCTATGGGGCTGTAAACGTATCCAATATCTTTTTTTTTTTTTTTTTTTTTCCTCAGACCAAGAAAAAAGCATATCATGTCCGAGTTGCATCCGATTAATGGATCGCACTTGGCCATTCGTGTTTATGGTTCCGGAGAAAAATATTGGACTGCACTCTGATAACATCCTGGTGCTGTCTCATTTTCAAGGGTAGCCAGAATGTACAAGATGGAGATTTTTTTTTTTTTAATTATTCTCCACATCCTGCAAAATCATACACACTCTGATCAAACTCTGATCAGGATTTGATCATGGTGTGAGTGAGATAATTAGACATATTTTCTCGGATGAGAGCAGAACAGTCGTGCAACCTTAGTCTAAAAGATATGGCACGGTCCATTAGCTGAGTATTTCTGCATCACAGAATAGGTGCAACATGGACAAAAATAATTTTAGAATTTCTATCATAATATAGTATTTATAAAAATTGAGAACGCTACAATTCTTCAAGGGGTTGTCCATTACTAAAGATCAGTAGTAGTCCAATACCAGGCACCCTTGCCAATTAGCTGATTGAAGAACCAGATGTTGACCGTGTACAGAGCTTGAACAGCTTGGCTCTGTACACTATGTGGTGGCCATTCTCCGCGACTCTAGATCAGCTGCTATTCACACTAGTAGGAGCTGAGTGGCAGTACCTCAAAATGGGCATTGTATACAGGATCCGTGCTTTTCCTGCTCCGTACACTATTTTCATTCAGCGCTACAAATAGTTGACCAGCAGGGATGTAGATGTTGGGCCCACACGGATCTGATATTGATGATATATCAAAATAGAAATGGTGCTCAAGCATCATCCAAACACAACTAAAGTACAGTTCCAAAATCCAGCTGTGTATTCTGGATTGTTTCCTGGTACATCTAGTTTGTTATGTCACAGTTCTGCAGTCAATGAAATTTCTTAGGGTTGTTTTATGTCGTCTACAGCTGTTCTTCTGAATCTGGCCAGTGTCGCTGTAGACCACACATGATCGGCCGCCAGTGCAGTGAAGTGCAGTCTGGCTTCTATTTCATCTCCTTAGACCATTACATCTATGAAGCCGAACATGCAGATTTTGGACCTGTAAGTATTTGGCACTTTGTGGCTCCAGCTTCCATTTAGCAGCAATGCTTAGGCCTTGCTGTTTCCCAACAGGGTGTGAGAACTGTGGAGAGGCTGCTCCCTCAAGATCGCACACCTTCCTGGACAGGACCTGGATTTGCCAACGTTCCAGAAGGAGCATACTTGGAATTTCATATCAACAACATCCCAACCTCTATGGAGTATGATCTTTTAATTCGCTATGAACCACAGGTGAGCAGTTCTATCACTGTATTAAAGGAACACTACATGTAGAAATATTGAGGCTGTGTGCACAAGCTGCGGGTCCGCAGCGGTTTTGGCCGCTGCGGACCCGCAGCAGTTTTTGCTGCGGTGTACAGTACCATGATTCCCTATGGGACTCAAAAACCGCAATGCAGATGGTGCGGAATTTTCCGCGCGGATTATCTGCGGTTTTCAATCCGCAGAAAGAATTGACATGTCAATTCTTTCTGCGGATTCCCCTGCGGTTTGCCATCTCCTCCATTGAGGAGATGGAAAAACCGCAGGGTAAAACCGCAGAGCAATCCGCAGGTAAAACCGCAGGTATTTTGACCTGCGGTTTCACCTGCGGATTTTACAAAATCCGCGCGGATGAATCCGCACCTAATCCGCAGCGTGTGCACACAGCCTGACAGTGTGTTTGTTTGTTTTTTACATATCATGATCTTTATTGAAAAATAAAATTTGTAATCTTTACAGTGGCCACTGGGACTTTTTATGGCTTCTCTTTCCTGTCCTTATCAGAGGCAGGACTAAAAGGAAAGGTGACACTATACCCAGCTGATCACACCGGCTCCACCAATCACAATCCTCAATGGCACTGGTTGCCCTGCTCCATTCATAGTTATCTGATGAGAGTCATTGTGGCTAATATCCATGTGCTGTTTCCTAAAACAAAGGACGTATGAGTCTAAAAAAAAAAGTGACCACCGTGAAAACTGCAGCATTTCTATATTATTTTTTTCTACATTTAACATAGACTTCAATATGGGGAAAAACATTGCCTCAAAAATGTAACAAAAGCCTAATTGCAACAAAAGGTCCATTTTTTGATTATAGCTTCCCTTCTTCCCTTTAAAACCTGCCCCTTCCATGGGTTAGCATGGCTTTAGAAGGTTTAGTTTTCCTGCTCAGGGCACAGCAGGACGGCTTCTGGTGTAACCAGTCTTATGGTGCATTTACATGTGCCGATTTCAGCTTGTCAATGCACAAGTTGTTCGGCGCTTGTTTACCAGCCTGTTTACACGGGTCAATGAACAATGATGACCCGGGAACAATTGATAATACGTTCGTTCTGTCCCCATACAGCATCTTGTTCTCAGAAGCACATCGCTAGTTTACTGCCATATAGCAATGATTATCATACCAGTAAAAATTGATAACCCGAGCATAATCTGATCACTCAGCGAACAAGCATTTCGCTTTTTCATCAGGTGATCAATGTTCTTGTGTATGGTGGAAGAGGGTTCCGGAGGAATAGTAGTTGTTGAAATGAATGTGCACCCAACATTTATTTAATGTGTGTGGATAGCTTTAGTCTTTGCCTGTCAATCAGATCAATCATTCCAAATTTATAATAATCTGACAGCACTCTAATCTGTTTTGCTGTTTTGTATTTTTTTGTGTAATAGCTTCCAGAACAATGGGAAGAAGCAGTGATTACAGTTATACGTCCAGGAAGAATACCCACCAGCAGCAGATGTGGTAACACTGTGCCTGGGGATGACAACCAGAATGTGGCATTACCTCCAGGATCCCGGTGAGTCAAAATTGAAAGCTGAGAGTAGCGCTTCCCCGACAGTGCTATTGTGAGTCAGCAGCATAGGCAGAGCTGCAGTCTACTGAGAGTGTTTATAGTTACTACTTTGTTATCACAGGAGAGGTTTAATTTGTAGAACATCTGGGGAAATAGTATACTGTATATTATGGACTTGCTAGAAGGATTATTACATTTGACTCTCCCTCACATCTTTTTTTTCAGTTAGGTTATATGCATGTGGTCACATATGCTAATCTCACCATTTAGTATTTACTTCAGAGCAAATAAGAGCGTGGTGAATGCTAATTGGTAGCCACAGTAAAAGTGTTTCCAAAGTGATGACAAATTGCTAGGGAATGTCATTACTTTATTACTGATGGCGGTTCCACCTATCCTAACAATGATGGGGTATCTGCTCTAGAGAAGCATCGCATCCTCTTCACTGTTTCTTCCCTGCAAAATGGCCCATGGCAAACTAACTGGGCACGGAAAAAATAATGGTGTCTCAGCATGACACTATTGCTGCATATGCTTCATTCTCAGGATAAGGCCACGTTCACACGTTCAGTATTTGCTCCACTCCTGATTTTAGCTAACAAATATCGATGGAAAATATTTTCCAATCAGAGGGAAAGTATAACAGAAACACGTCACCCACTCCTGGTTTTGGCTTACAAATACTGATGGAAAATACTGAATGTGTGAACGTGGCCTATATGAAAGTCCGAAAGATCTGACAAGCATTAATCTTAAAGTAATGATATATACTAGCAATCTATATAAACAGTCTTTCTGCTTGAATTTACCCAGACCAGATATTCAAAAAAATGTTGTTTGATGTATAATTCCAGGTATATTGTCCTCCCTCGTCCCATATGTTTTGAAAAAGGCCTGAATTACACAATACGACTGGACCTGCCTCGGTATTCGGTTAACTCTAATGTGGAGAATCCATACACACTAATTGACTCTGTGAGTGCATTTTGTAAGAATAACTTGATATTTTCTATACCTAAAGTATCCACTTTGTTGTTCTTTAATCACCATTTGAAGTTTTCTGCTAATTAGATTTTGGTGCACAGGGGTCGGACTGTATACGGGGTCTCCTCCTCCCCGTCTGTGATTGCCGTCCCCTCTGCCTGCCTTCATTCTTCTCCTCCTCCCCGTCTGTGATTGCCGTCCCCTCTGCCTGCCTCCAGTCTTTGATTTGCAGGTCACTGCTTTTTCAATGGCCTGCGTCCTATGCTGAAAATTTTGTGCCGTCATTGTTGTGAACAACACATGTTGTTCACAATGACGTGCTGTAGACGACAATGACATGATTGAGCAAAGAATTCAATCTGGGAACATGCAGCCCACGGCAATGACTGCACTGGCACGATATTTCACAGGAAGCTGAAAAAGCAGTGACCTGCCGTCCAAAGACCGGATGGGCCGGGAATCAGACAGGGAGGAGAAGACCCAATACACAATCCGGCCTCTGTGCACTACAATCTAGATTAGTAGAAAACGTTAAATGATGATTAAAGAACAACAAATCGTATTTCTTCACCAATGCATTCAGTATTACAGCGCTATTACAGCCATGTCTTTACTTTATATTACAAAATTGAAAGGTTCTCTTTTAGCGTTTCCTCTTTGAAAAATGTGATAAACTGTCTTCACAAGTTCAGGTTTAATCATCGATATTGCATATAAGCAACAATTGATGCTACACGTTTTAAGGGGGTATTTTGATTTCAGAAACAAAGTCTCCAGTCACCCTATACGACTGCAATCTGCTGAATTGGAACATTGTCACAATTCCCCTTCATGCCCCATGCGAGTGGGCAGTCATTTGATCTCATGTATGTGATTTGCATACTTGAGGTCACGTGCCAACTAGTCTTATCCAGGTTCTCCCAATTTTCATCTAGAAGCCAGATGAGACTATTCAGCTTTTGCCCACAGGTATGCAAATAACATGCATGTGGTCAGTGTGGTCATGTTACCGTCCCCTCGCACAGGGCATACAAGAGGATCATTACAGTGTGCACATCCCACACTGCCACGATTTGGAAGTCTGGAGTCACATAGAGTGACTGCAGACTTTTCTTACTTGGCTGGACAACCCCTTTAAGTAGGATGGTTTTGGATGTCCTTACATAACATTATTGTTTTTTGTGATATTTCCAGCCTTGTCCTTTCTATGAAGGCATTATTTCTGCTCTGCAATCTAATGTACATCTAAGTTTGCGTGCTGCACCCCATACTATATTGTCATTTAGTGGTTTTAGACTTTAAATTTAGTTTTAGAATATGTTTCCGTAATGTGTAATGCCAAAATATACAAAAAATCTTGATTTCTGTAAAAATGTCCACAGATTGTTTTGCTGCCTCATGTCAAGTCTCTTGACTTATTCAGCATGGGGGGCTCAGGAGAAGATCCCAGCAATACCTGGCAGACGTTTCAGAGATACAGATGTGCAGAAAATAGCCAGAGTGTTGTGAAAACGCCATTGACAGAGATCTGCAAAGACTTCCTCTTCAGTATCTCCGCAGTCCTACATGAAGGTGCCCTGGGTATGTCATGAAGCTTATACAGACTCTATCTCTTTATGGCCACTTATTTTCTTTGCACGGTTGCGTGTAGCACTTTGACAGCAGCGAAATTACTACTCCATGGTAGAGATAAGGCATCTGCCATCCAAATCTAATGTGTTAGATTAGTCATATTATGGATCCAAATGGCACCTGATGGACCTTGTTGGCTTCTAAAAAGGTCCTCCTGGGTTCTGATGAGGTTTCCACTTTTTAGGTAGCCAAAACAGCTCTGTTTGCTCTTCTAATCATGCAATCAAAGGTTTCGAGACCTCAAATGATTTACACTAGCACATGTGAAGATACGGTATGTGCAAGGGCAGTGTGCTTTTAATCATTGACAGCTCGGACCAGTGGCAGAGTTGTGCCACTAGCCCAAACTGTGCTCTGGAAGCAATGGCAGCTTTGCCTCGGTTGCATGGAAGAAATGCAGGAGAACTGAAGCTGGTTGATGCCAGATCTTGCATATTCTGAAGTAAAAAGCTTGCGCTCCATGTCTAGGAAACTGGCCTCCTTTGATACAGTGTAGAGTTGGCTGGTAACCTAGGCAATAAGCAGTAAACTATAAAATGAAAAATCTCTCTATTCTTGAGAACCAAGGGGATTTTTAATAAGGAATAAATTGCGAGGTTGCTAGTGTTAATAACCACTTAGCAATTTTATCAATTTAACAAGATGACACAATTTCTTTACAAAAGCTATTTATGGAATTAAATGAACTTATAACATTGGGAGAAAATCATTTACAATACTCTGGGAACATTTGTGGAGATGAGTATCTAAAAGCAGAACTGTATTTGAGAGCATATAACTTGCAGAAGGGAGGTAACATCAGGACATGCAGAAAGAGGAGATTTCAGCCTTATTGGCAGAAGTCTTAGTATGGCGTAACCGAGGACATTTACAATTATACTATGTTCACTTTATCCAGAATGCCATTGTGACCCACAAGGCTCTTTGAGTGCCGTATGTGACCCAAATGGAGGACAATGCCAGTGCCGTCCAAATGTTGTTGGCAGAAATTGCGATAAATGTGCTGCAGGAACTTATGGATTTGGACCTAGTGGATGTAAACGTATGTATTATTACCTTGATTTCCTTCTCTGATATTATTAGACTAGAAAAAGCAAGGACCATATGGTTATTCCATCTTGACCCAAAATGAAAGGTAGCTGAGTTTCTGTTTATTTAATAGAGAAGTGGGAGGTAAGCCCTGGGCATAAAGGATAAGACCCATTTATATATGAACTACCCAATCCTTATTTCTGCCTTCAAGGAATAATCAGTATCCCATCATGCGCAGTAGATTGTCTGTAGATACTGCTGGGAGAGTCTTTAGTCAGTTGTCTTCCATTATTTACCATGTAACCTTTGTTTTAGAAACTCCCTTAGTTTACTTCTATTTTTTCAGCTTGTGAATGTAACCTGAAAGGATCTTATGAAGCTTTTTGCCACAAGGAGACTGGTCAGTGTCCATGTTTTCCGGGTGCCTTCGGACGTCAATGTGATAGATGTCTGCCTGGTTACTGGGGATTCCCGAACTGTCAACAATGCCAATGCAATGGACATGCTGATGAATGCAACACGCTCACTGGAGAGTGCACTAGCTGTAGAAATCATACTGAAGGCTACAGCTGTGAAAGGTATATCTTTTTAATTTTAAGCTCTTTATTTTTAATTTTGTGACTTATTTTGTTATCAAGCAAATGGGACGTAAATGTAGCTAGACCTATGCATTTTGGTGCAACAGCTGGTGCCTATCTCCATCCGAGAGGCTAGTATGGATACGCTGAAGGGGCTGTGATATAAAAACATGCACACAAAGCAGAGAGTAGTTGTTAAAAAGTTTTCCCCACTGAGTGTATCTCTATATATAAAGTTAAGTGTGTGTATGTATCGAGCCATGCCCACTCCACAGAGCCCCACCCACTCCGCATAGCCACAGGGAAAGAGACCCTGGTCCAGGGACACCTGACAAGTTGTAACACACAGCTTGGCTTCACATACAGTACATTGCACATACAGCTCTGCTGCAGGGACCCTCTTATCCCATGTGTACGAGGTTACTATACTTACCCCCAGTGATGTGATATAAGACCCTGCTCTGTGACACAAGCTGACACTTTTACTCCAGCACAGCCCTGCGTCTGATTCCTCATCCCAAGCATGTGATTGGTCACATGGTCGTGACCTCATCACAGGTCCTTTAGCTGCCAGGATTGAGGGGGAAAATGAGAGACGTGATGGGAAAATGAGAGAATTGAGGTCCTGCTGCAGTATGAGGCTGTGTATAGACAAGAGTGAGGTGCTGCAGGTGAAGGCTGTGTATAAGGCCACCTTCACACCTTCAGTATTTGGTCAGTATTTTACCTCAGTATTTATAAGCCAAAACCACGAGTGGGAGAAAAATACAGAATTGGTGACGTGTTTCTAATAAACTTTTCCTCTGATTGTTTTACTCCAAGTTTTAGCTTATGTAGGGTCTAGCAGATTCTCAGGATGCAGTGACGAGACACGAGACAGGGTATGACTTGTGTAATTAACTTTTATAAACTGGAGCCACTAGGGCTATGCTGAACAGGCAGAAGAAGGGGTAACAGAAATCTGTCCTCGCAGGGACTCAATAAAATAAACAATACTTTTCTAAGTAGCGGGAAGTACCTGGCTAGTCCGGGTGTCAAAAGACCGAAATATGGCCAAACTATGGTACTTATTGCTATAGTCCACTTATCCTTCCTTGCGTCACTCGGGATCGCAGATGCGGCCGCTTTGAGATCGTTGATGCGGCTGTCTTGACGCCTCGATATTCCGGGAAGACTTGGGGCGCAACAGGCCCTGAAGAAGCGGTGCCGGTGGGGCACGACAGGCCCTGGAGAAATGATGCCGGTGGGGCACAACAGGCCCTGAAGAAACGGTGTCGCTGGGGCGCAACAGGCCCTGAAGAAATGGTGCCGGTGGGGCGTGACAGGCCCTGAAGAAACGATGCCGGTGGAGTGAGACAGGCCCTGAATAAACAATGCCGGTGGGGCGCGACAGGCCCTGAAGAAACGATGCCGGTAGGGCACGACAGGCCCTGAAGAAGCGATGCCAGTGGGGCGCGACAGGCCCTGAAGAAACTATGCCGGTGGGGCGCGACAGGCCCTGAAGGAACTATGCCGGTGGGGCGCAACAGGCCCTGAAGAAACTATGCCGGTGGGGCGCAACAGGCCCTGAAGAAACTATGCCGGTGGGGTGCGGTAATGACGCAGTTCCCCTAAATGTCCAGTGGCTGTCCTCCGCTAAGGGTCCCTCCGTAGCCGGGACAAGGGCCTCTAATGTCGCCTATGGCGAGGTGGCGTCCCCTGAGGCCGGTGATGACAGGGTCGCCGCGGTGGGAGAAGGCCGGGGGGCAGTGTCCAAGCCTCTGTGGCAGTTTTATGCGTAGCCGCAGCCGCGACCTGAGGTAAGGGATCGGTCTCACAAGGGCGGGGAACGGTGGGGGTGGCTCTCTGTGAACGTGGGCGGGAAGCGGCCTCCGGTAAAAGTCTCTCACATCTCACTTGTCGGTGAGTGCGCAGTATCCTCCTCACAGGCCCCTGTCCGTGTCTCCTCAAGTCACCAGGCTTCCTGCCTCCTGTCAGTCTCCCCCAACTGCCACTTGAGCGCGCCCCCTGCTCCTTTTTTCCTCGCCCCGTCCCCTGTTGCCCGACAACTCCAGTCATGTCTCTCCCTTTACTGTTCTCCCAGTATTGTTCCCTCAGGAACTCTGATGGCGGTCCCCTGGGTACCGGCCCAGTCACTGTCTGGGAGTCCTCCTCCCCACACTTAGAAATACTGAGGTAAAATTACTGACCAAATAACATGTGAACGGGGTCTAATGGAGAAAAGTACAGTGCTGCAGAAATAGTATGTGCAATATAATAATTTTAATTTGTTATAACTAACCACACTTAGTTACTATGCCCGGGCAACGTCGGGCTCTTCAGCTACCATATAATACAATTTATATGCTAGTGATCCTTGCTGGCCTGCCACTTATCCTGCAGTGTCAATCTGTCAACTATGCAGACATGGCAACTGCAGCCAGTCAATGGCCTCAGCAGTGATTGCATGTATTATAAAAGACTAGGTCCTGTGAGTGATTGCAGTGGTCATGTGCAATGTTTGTCTGGAGGACAAGTGATTCACGCGTTGGGGACTACAAGAGCAGCAGCACAGGACTGGTGGGAGAATTTATCACATACACTTCTTTAGGTATATTTTTATATATCATATAAAGTAGAAAGCTCCTTTAAATATCTGAAGTAAAATTCAATGCAAATTTTGCCACAAATGTAAGTTCTATGAACTGTCCTGGGAGTATTGAAGATTTGATCGCTGAAAAGGGTTAAATATGGTCACATTGCGGCTGTCAATGGCGTGACTTGGCCTGACAGTGAATAGAATTTAGATCTGTCCCCCTGGACAGTAACTAGTTATATTAGTAATATTCAGCTTACTAAAAAAAACAACTTTAACATTTTATATGCTAATTTGCAGATGTCTAGCTGGCTATTATGGTGATCCCAGGTTGGGCTCAGGTGACCATTGCAGGCCTTGCCCGTGCCCTGATGGACCTGGCAGTGGACGGCAGTTTGCCAGTGGATGTTACAAAGATCCTTCATCTGAATTTGTCATATGTTCTTGCAACAAAGGCTACACAGGTAATTCATTAAAACATGTAAGACTCAATCTCTGCCACCACTATCATCTATTTATCACACAAAAAATAATTGGGAAATTTGACTTTCAATTAACTCCTTCACTAAAATCATCTTCCATCTCCACAAACCATAATATCTTTAATTCAATGTTACACATTGATCACAACATAAAAGATTGTTGTAGGGAATGATACACAATCCAGTCGCGTGCTAATGATCCTCATCTGTTCACAGCTTTTTCTCAGGGCGCATTCACACATCAGTGTAAATCAGTCTGAGATCAGTCCGCAATGCACAGATCAGTCTCCTGACCTGAGTGTAACGTGCTGTGGGCGAAGTACTAGTCTCTTATGCCCTGACACAATACATGAAGGCGGGCGTCCTGGCTGGGTGTAAGGACTTGTGCTGTGGGAGCGCTACTCCCTTGCAGGCCACATTTAACCGATTTTGCTGGTTGGCCAGGACGGATGTTTGACAGTTCAATGAAGGAGACCACCAGTTCAAAATAAACTTTTTAATGAAAGTTGCGTTCGGGAGGGTCTATACAGTAGATAGCAGGTACATAATATCTTCTCAGCCATTTCCTTTACAATGCACAACCTCTTCCTCACACAACTTCGATCCCTTTTCTTCTTTCTCTTCCCTTGTTCTCTGTCTTCACTATTCCTCACTACTTTACCGCTACCAATTCAAACACTACAGTTCAGCTAGCAAGAGTCCTTTCCTCAACCCGTTAGGCGTTAGGGGAACAGTGATGTTAGTATGGCCGATACTTATCTTCTCTTCTAGGGCACTTTCTTTGTCTCGCGTACTCCGTTCTGTCTAGACCCATTACCTTTAGGAGTTATAAACTTTGGCCCGTACTGCTACGCATCTTCTCCAAGGATCATCTCCAGTAAATCACTGTGTCTCTCAGTCACTCTTCCTCATTTCTGCTCCCGATCATGCTATCGCTTTTCGTCCGGTCTCCTCTCACGTCTAGGGGCATCCAAGAAAGACGGCACTGCTCACACTAGACCTTGGGTTTTTTCTCTGCACACTCTAGGCCCTTTCTCCCTTAGCTGACCACTGCCCACTCTAGGCTAGTCCCAAACATTAACTTAAACTGTCCTTGTTAACTACCTGTTGATTGGCAGAATACAGCTTCATCACTATCAATACAGATTTTTATATAAACACATCATTAACACATAGCACTATTCACATTACACAGCACAACATTACACTTGTTCTTCATGTTGCATCAGCGTGACCGCTTCATGTCATGCTAAGGGTTGAGAGAGCCGCACCCATCTGTGCATTGCGATATGATGTCTGACTGATTTACACGGACATTTGAATGTGCCCTTAAGCTGATTTATAGTCTCATTGATGGTTGGCCTTTTGGTCATAAATTCTCCCTTCTTATATTCCCATTAGCTTATTTCATTCTTTACCAGAGGATCCAAAGATGTCCCTATTCTAAATTTTCATTGTGCCGTACCTAACCAACAAAGGTGCTACACTGAAAATGTACTAATATTATAAGGCATTTATATATAAGTGCTGGTTCTGTGTCCCCATTTAGGCATTAGGTGTGATGAATGTGCCTCGGGATATTTTGGAAATCCAGAAGAGATTGGAGGAATATGTCAGCCATGCGAGTGCAACAATAACATCGATATGTCAGACCCGCTTGCTTGTGACAAACGCACCGGAGTATGTCTGAAGTGTCTCCATCACACAGAGGGCGAGAACTGCCAACAATGTCTACTGGGCTTCTATGGAAATGCTTTCCAACAAGACTGTAAAAGTGAGACTTTGTTTTACTATTTCCCTGAGACATGCACCAGCTTGTTCATATCTTTATAGGGAGGCTATCATCAGAAAATGACTTAAATCATTTTTTTGTGTTAGATGCATTTTTTTTTTTTAAATATCTATAACAACAAATCGTGTAATTTTCACACTGGCAACTGGGACTTTTTTTAAACCCTAGATTCCTGTTGCTTCAGGAAATGACACATGCACATTAGCCACAAAGTTGAGTCCCTGCCTCTATTTTACTTGCCTTGCTAATCATGCCTCTGATGATCTGGAATATGCTGAAAACTCTTCTTGAAGGTCGTGAAAAGGTCCAGTAGCCGATGTAAAAATTGCAAGATTACTAATTTTTTTTTTTATAAAGGTGGTAATATCAAAAAAAAAACTTGCCTTTTTAAAGTACTTGTAACACAAAGAAAACTGATGATAGTTTCCTTTTAATATATTTTATCGCATTTATAGCATTGCATCTGAAAAAAAAAACCCCTGTCTGTGTCCCTTACACCATCTTGGTTATCACACACCATGTCCTCTTAGGACTAGTTCACATACAGCATTTTTGCCTTTTTTACTTTACGTTGTATGTTGTGTTCTTTGCTGCAGTTTTTCTTGTTTTTTTGTTTTATGAGACCCGAAACGCAGAGGCCACATGTTGGTTGTAAGTCGTGGGGAAAATATTTACTGCTCTATAAATAAAGACAACTACAGCATTTGCCCATGTTTCCTTCATCTCAGACAATACCGCTGTACATCTATTTTCATTTTTCAAGAAATTACATACAGGATCAACACCACAGTCTATAAATTCTAAGGGTGTGTGCACATGCTGCGGATTCTGCTGTGGATCCGCAGCGGATTTGGTCCTGCGGATCTGCAGCAGTTTGTGCTGCGGTGTACTGTACCATTATAATCAATGGAAAACAAAAACCACAGTGCACACGGTGAGGAATTTTCTGCGGTTTCAAAACCGCAGCATGTCACTTCTTTGTGCGGAATCCACAGTGGTTTTACACCTACTCCATTGTCCAGGTGTCAAACTGCAGGGGAAAACCCGCAGACTAATCAGCAGGAAAACCGCAGGTCTTTTGACATGTCATTTCTTTCTGCGGATTTTAAACCGCAGCTTTTCCGCAGTGAAAAAACCGCAGCATGTGCACAGCGGATTGTAAATCCCATAGACTTGCATGGTACTGTACACTGTCTGCAGAACTGCTGCAGATCCGCAGAGGCCAAATCCGCAGCAGAATCCGCAGCGTGTGCACATAGCCTTATTAGGAATACTACTATATGGTGACATGGCTTGGTATCTTTTCACATGACTTCTACACCATTTGTTTGCTTTCTAGAATGTGTCTGTAATTACCTGGGAACTGATCAGGATTACTGCCAGGGAGACATCAGTTGCCACTGTAATATAGCCACAGGCCAGTGCCCATGTTTGAGCAATGTGATTGGCCAGAGCTGTGACCATTGTGCCCCTAATACCTGGAATCTTGCTGGTGGGAATGGGTGCGAGTCGTGTGGCTGTGATCCTGGCCGCTCTCTGGGTGCATCTTGCAATCAGGTAAGTGCTTGATTGTATTTTGGCTATACAGGACATATTTATTATTCTTATTGATATAGTGCCCTCATATACCGCAGCGCTTTACAATCACGATTATCGCATCGTATGCACTATCTAGGTGTGTAAACCTCACAGATTTATGGCTTTCTTCACAGTTTACCGGGCAGTGTCATTGCATGGCTGGTTTTGGTGGCAGAAACTGCAGTGAATGTCAGGAACTATTCTGGGGTAATCCAGATATTGAGTGCCAAGGTAAGAAAAAAAAAAAAAGAAAATCAACCTTTTTCTAGAATTGTGAAGTAGAAAAAATGTCAACTACAAGGAGCTAATATTTCTCCAATGCCTCTAGAATGAAAAGCAGGAAACTCTGCAAATAGTTATTATTCCCGAGTATTTCATGTTTTACAGATCTGTATGTTTTTATTGTAATGAACAACAAGCAGACCCAGTATAGTGGGATCCAACAATTATACTTCATTTGTACTCTTCACTCTACAGATAGAAGAAAGCTTGTTTGTTGACGGGTTACCATGGAAATGCAGAGTTCTGCATAAAAGCCGTAAACGCAAATTAATGTATTTCGTATTTTCTGAAATTGAAAAAAAATACCTGTTAGAAGAGTTGTCAACTACTGTTGTAGTTGTCTCCTATAATTTGCCCCAGCGTCCAATAAAGAAACCATTCTATATTTGCTTCCCGGGCTGACGTTGATCTTCTAATCTCGGCACTATGTCTCCTACGTAAACATTGTCCCATGACCGCTGCAGCTAATCGTCTGACTGGTGACGTTAAAGGAGTATTCTCAAGATCCTATCCCAATAAGTAGTAGGTGTAATAATATTGTCAAATACCTCCAGTTAGAAATGTAGTCTAGTTCTTCTGATTTGTTATGTCTCTTTCCTCATGTGCAGGCAATGCAGGACCTTATCCATAGCCCCACCACTGATACAGTGACAGTTGACTAGTTGCTAGTAGTCGTAACCATGGATGCCTAAGGTCCTGCAATGCCTGCACATGAGGAAAGAGACATAGCGAATCAGAAGAACTATACTACATTTCAAATTGGAGATATTCGCTATTATTATTACTACACCTACTACATATTGGGATAGAATCCTGGAGATGAGAATACCCCTTTTAAAGAGAATTTTTCACCAGGTTTTTTCTACCTACTTTGACAGCAGCATAATCTACCTAGACCCTGATTCCAGTGATGTGTCACTTACTGGGTGGTTTTGTGAAGTTTTGGCAATCTTTTGCTGATAAATCACTTTATCTCTAGAGGACTAGTAAACCTGCTTCCATGTAGTCATTCATATTCATAATCTCTGTCTAACCATGCCCTCACCACTGATTGGCAGCTTTCTGCATTTTAGAGAACTGGTAGATCTGTAGCAGATAAAACTGCAGCAAGCAGCTCAGTAAGTGACACATCGCTGGGATCAGTTTCTCCCCTCCATGCTGCTCTCTGATGGGGTAGCAAAACTTGGTGACAGATTCCCTTTATTGTTACCTTGTTTGGTCTTGTTGTGAGACCTGGCTGCTAAATGTCAAAAGTTTTCAGGTAAAAACGTAAGTTTATACATCCATGTATAGTAGAAGTCTGCCAGTTATTGTTCAGGCCAAGAAGAGCAATGAACTTTGTGCTGCCAGACACTTCCATCATCACAATCTATTATAGGGCTGTGTAGACACATAGTAGAGTTCTTGCCTAATGCACAGATGTTGGGAATTGGAATCCTGATATAAGATCAAAGGCTTTGTCACGTCCTTATTTAGCTGGGAAGTAAGTCATTGTCATTTGGGATTAACCAGAAGAACCGAAAACTGACATTTCTTTATGCAAAGCTGAAACCACTGATTTAGCCTGTAAGTTTGTGCCTTCCGCCCCCAAGCTACAGAAGTCTCTCCTAAAATCACTAACTAAACACATCATTAATCCCTTCCATACAAATGCATCTAAAAGTGCACAGGGTTTTAAAACAACCCATGAGTGATGTGTTTAACAGGAAATAAATGTCACTCAGTTCATTATTATTTTTAATCTGTCCATCTATTTGATCTAATTCCTGGAGTATGCTTTCTCATATTTGGCACTGATGTGAATGTATAATATTCATTAATTATAGTGATTTAGTCGGTACTGATAATTGGAGCCATTGTGTATTGTTTATAGCCTACACGTTGCTGAATAGATAATGCTTTGTAGAGAACAGCAATGAAGGCATGCCAAACCTGAACAAAGTCCTAACTGTTCACTACAAATAGAGCCACTTTATTTTAGGAAGAGACGAGTGGGTGGGTACATTGACGACATGTTAAAAAATGGTGAAACAATTTCAGAAAAATAGTTTCTTTAGGATGTTACATTGGTGTAAAAAAGGTCCAAAAACTGGTTATAATCACAGTATCCGTTATATGAAGAGTGGATTCTTCACAATTGAATGTTGTCTATTCAACATATTACATTTCTGTTCCTGCTTTGACAATGCCATAAGAAAGTGGAAATTTCATTTCAACATGGCTTCCTAAAGTCACTTACTGCGCAGCACAAAGATGACTTGTTTTCATGCTTGGTTTGGTTTAATTAAAAAAAAATTACATTAGAGCTGTTTGTTTAATAATGGATGAGTAAGAAATGATAGTATTCTTTTCAGTTGGATGTTCCAGTTTTTTTACTTTTTAAAATGAACCTTTTGTACTTGTAAATAGTATTCAGTTGGCTGCATGCTTTTAGTACATTATTATTAATACACTTAATGTTTGCGCTAATTAGGGATTTTTTTTTTTTACTTAAATGCCTCTATTTTGCATCGGCTGCCTTCTACAGCCTCTGTGCTGCACAGTGTATTACTGCTTGCAGAATGGGTTAACTGAGATCCATCAGCGAGCTTGTTCTGATGATGTGATAGAACTTTTTGTAGCTCTTTTATCTCTTTCACTGAGCTCCTCTTAGCTGATTTATGACCGTAAACCACTTTAAAGTTGATTGTGCAGGGAAACAAAGAGCTTATGAAACTTAAACAACAAAACATTTTTAATGAAACCCAATAGCAAAAAATACATTATCACCAAAAGGGGGCAAGGAAAACCTCTTTATTATACTTTAGCACTCAAAAGACTAAAGAGAAAACTTTATTTACAATGTTCCATTAAAATATATAATATTCACATTTATTAAACATACATTATATTTTGTTTCCCGCAATGAAAGTGCTTTTTCTGACATTTATCAAACAGATGTCAGATTGAGATAAATGGCAGGACATAACTCTAGGGTCTTCTGAAGATCAAAAGATCGCTTGTGTCGATTTTTTTGTTTGACATTCCTTTCATTGAGATTCTTAATGGCCTTTGTCTTTGGTGTAGCCCTCCAGTCTTCATCTCTATGTAAAAAGATAAGTGACTCTGGACAGATCTTTGTTGTACACTGGAGGAATTGGCTGCTTTGAAAAGCACAACAGGAGCTCCTAATCACTGGGGGCGCTGTTCACAGATCTTTGGGGTTTTGTGAAGAACACAAAAGAAGCTTATTGTCAAATTTGTGGGGCCAAAATAATTAACTTCCCATTCTATTTGCATATAATTAACCAGTGAAGGAACATAAAGCTGAGGTCACAAGAACGTATAGTCTCTCATCAGGACTATTAATGCAAATCACACTGATCTGATTCTCTCTAATGAGGAGAAGATGGAGGAAAAAAATTTCTCCATCTCCATTCTGTTAGTTGGTGGAAATCGGACTGCACTGAGATGTCATCAGAGTGCAGTCTTAAGGTTTCAACAGAATCATGGACTCGCATGGCCGAGTGCGATCTGAGTATCCAATCATATTCGGGTGTGCTGACGTTTTTTGCTCAGTCCAAGAGAAAATATTGGACATGTGCACAGCCCCACAGAATAACATTTTCCCCAGTGCAATGCGATGTTTTGTTGGAATGCACTTGAACTGAAAATAAGGCCATGTGCATGAGCGTTAGTGCTCATTCATCAGTTAAAATGAGCTTTTGGGCAGCGCAAAAGATCATCGTTCTCTGCAATGCATCATTCTGTGTAAACCGGACTCATGCTGCCGAGAACTAAGTGCACATAGGCAGTCAATGCGATCTAGTAAAATTGTCCAGCGTGCGTCGATTACGACCGCCAATCAGTGACAATATACAGACAGACGGTTATCGTGTGCATGGAGGGTGTGGAGACGGATGAATAGTAGGGTGCAGATTCAGAAGAATATTTGGAAGGAGGAAACAGGGCAAAATTAGTTTACAGAGTAGGCTTGATTGAAGAGATGGGTTTTCAAAGCGCGCTTGAATAGGTCGGGGCTAGGTATCAGTCTGATCATCTGGGGAAGTGCATTCCAGAGAGCTGGCGCAGCACGAGAGAAGTCTTTATATATAAATAATATGTGTGTGTGTGTATATATTTATAATTTTTTACAACTAATCATAGTTGGTTACTATGCGCGGGCAGCGCCAAGTTCTTCAGCTAGTACATAATAAATACAAGTACAGTAATCTTAGACAATACAAGTCACGACTGGTACAGAATGAGAGAGGACCCTGCCCGCGAGGGCTCACAATCTACAAGAGATGGGTGAGGATACAGTAGGCGAGGGTAGAGCTGGTCGTGCAGCGGTTTTGTGGATCAGTGGTTACTGCAGGTTGTAGGCTTGTTGGAAGAGGTAGGTTTTCAGGTTCTTTTTGAAGGTTTCCATGGTAGGCGAGAGTCTGATATGTTGTGGTAGAGAGTTCAATTGTAGGGGGGATGCGCGGGAGAAATCTTGCATGCGATTGTGGGAAGAGGAGATAAGAAGGGAGTAGAGAAGGAGATCTTGTGAGGATCGGAGGTTGCGTGCAGGTAAGTACCGGGAGATGAGGTCACGGTAATGGGGAGCCACTGCAGGGATTGACAGAGGGGAGAGGCCGGGGAATAGCGGGGGGACAGGTGGATTAGTTGGGCAGCAGAGTTTAGAATAGATTGGAGGGGTGCGAGAGTGTTAGAAGGTAGGCCACAGAGCAGGAGGTTGCAGTAGTCAAGGTGGGAGATGATGAGGACATGGACTAGGGTTTTTGCACATTCTTGGTTGAGGAATGTACGGATCTGTGAAATGTTTTTGAGTTGAAGTCGGCAGGAAGTGGAAAGGGCTTGGATATGAGGTTTGAAAGAGAGGTCAGTGTCAAGGATAACCCCAAGGCAGCGAGCTTGTGGGACTGGAGAGAGTGGGCAGCTGTTTACTTTAACGGATAGGTCCGTTGCAGGGGTCAAGTGAGATGGGGGGAAAGATGATGAATTCTGTTTTGTCCATATTAAGTTTTAGAAATCTAGCAGAGAAGGATGAAATAGCAGACAGACATTGAGAGATTGTTTAGTAGGGAGGTGATATCTGGTCCAGAGATGTAGATCTGTGTGTCATCAGCATAGAGGTGATAGTGAAACTAGGGTTCCTTAACCTATCTGCAGTGCTGGAGTGGTGGTTGCCTATGCATGCTGCGCTCGCCATTCTACTTTATGGGAATTGTGAAATGCAGTCAGCAACTACAACACCCACAGTCTTCACTGGAGAGAAATACAGGTGTGCAGGGTCTCCTCCTTTCTAGAGTACTGATTGGAAGAACATAGAACCCCAATTTTCCAGCTATATTATGGGCCTGCTGGTAGTGGACATGCATCTGTTAGACAGTTATGGCATGTACTTTTGTTATCCCATAAACCTCTCAAAAGGTAATACCCACTTAAGTTTTACCCTTGCAAATCGTTCAATATGACATTGCGGCCCTTGGATCTGAAAAGATTGTGCACCCCTTGTGTAAACGGACCTTAGAACGCACATCCCTTCTCGTAAGACCTTTTATTAGGTTATATTAAAAAAATAAGTTTTATGACCTAAGTTGAGAGCAAACCTGTATCCATGTAACCAATAGCATGTTTTAGTCATATCCAGTGAAGTACAGAGAAAACTAAAGGTGCACTAACACTGTCCGTCCGCTTCCATAAACTGATCGCTGATTGGCTGTGTCATTTTAAAATCCTGTTTAGACATGTTGACCAAACTTCCATGCGTACAGAACTATCATTAACCTTTTGTTCTTCCAAGAGATAAGCATTTATTTAAATGAAAATAAGCAAGTAACATGTAAGTTTATGCTAGGTTCACATAGCGTTAGTGCAATCCGTTCAACGCATGCGTTAAATGGACTGTGCTAACGCAACTGCCTTTTTTTGATTGCGTTATTGCGACTGTGCTAGCGCCGATGCTCCATTTCCGCTAGCAGTGACTGTAAGAAAAAGTTCTACTGAGAGCTGGAAGAGTCGGGAAGAAGTTCCACAGACGATCTCTTATCAAGCTGAGGTTGAAGTTTATTCGGAGATACACGGCAAAACAGATACAGAATAACAGAGGAGTCGGAATATGCGGGCAAAAACAGGAATTCAGACGGGCAGAGATTTGCTAGGCGGTCTAGCGGTGATAAGGCTCTGTGCCCTGGCCATGGTGAGGCACAGTGGCATGATGGCGATGGAATGGCAACAAGCAACAGTAACAAGAGCTTCTTATACATTATCAGAACAAAGAAAGCTGCATTTTGCCGCAGAGGGCGTTAACATTATAATTCTAAGGAGTTTTCATGGTAATCTACAGAAACGTGGTTTAGAACAGAGAATATAATGACATAATACGAAGATATTAATTAACATTTCTCCAAGCAACACTAAAACCCATAAGTCATTGGTATCTATGACTACTGTCCTAAAATCTTATCATTGTCTCCAGTCTAGGTCCATAAATTCTTACATCCTGACATTTTAACTACTCTACACTTCGCTACCACACTATCACGTATAAGCATACTGACCATATATTTGGTGACCCTATTCCCCTATTGATCCAATCTTCCTCTATGCACATCTACTGAAGTTGGTAAGAGACGTGATCTCATTTTCCATCCTCCATTTAGTACATTTTATTAGCTCTTTTGTAAAAGTTGAATCTTCTCTAACTTTCAACAAAATAGCTGCTAGAGACAACATGGCCACTCAGTATATTATGGCTGACCATTCTCTTACAAGTCCCCCTCTTGTACTCTATCCAGAGTACAACATATAATACTGTAATATTCATGGGTAAATTACTGAAAATAAGAATATTGAGGTAATTCAGCGCTTTATGCACGTGTGTGTGTAAGGCAAAAGTCCCTAAAAATAGAACAAACACATAATAAAAAAATAATTCAAATAGTCCCGAAAAAATAAGTTGCACAATAGTCAATTCTTTTGGTCTTTTTCTTCTCATTCTTTGTTTTCTGGATTTTCCTGATCTTCTCCCCCTCTCACACTATCAGAGTCCCACTGTATAGTGTGAAACATCTTCTCCTGATCATCCAATAGGTTCATGGTCCCAGGAGTCGAATATGAAAATCTTCAGCGGACCTGGAGGAAATAGAAAAAAAAGTGGAGTATCAGTCCTTACCAGAAATCTCAGCAAAATAATTAAGAAGTCTACACTGATTGATATGAACCATTTTAATCATCTTTTTAGCTTGAAAATTTGAGCAAAGACTTAATCATTGTTGTTGGGATGTAAAGCACTAGCCCATCCCCTTCAATGGGCAGGGACTCAAGGGAATTGAACAGAGTCTCCATCCTTCTCCTGTGCCTTTATGAGATCTTGCAGAGGAGAAAAGACAAGGGGGGGCTCTTGGGGTTTCTCAGTGACTGCAGCGATGACTTCTTGAGGATATTTGTCATCGCCTGTGAGTGCAGCCTCCTTGGCCGCGTGATCTACATATGCATTGCCAAGGATGTGGGGGTCAGGAATCAACCTCTGGTGTCCCTTGATTTTACAGAAGGACCATCATTTTGGGAATTCTTTACCCCGTTGCTCAATTTGTTTTAGAATGTCTGCATGCTGCAAGGGCTTGTTCTGAGAATCAACCATCCCCCTAAGGGCCCATACATTAAGATATAGAGTGAGTGACGACACGACATATGCGCTATCACTGAAGATATTCATTGGCTCTGGACACACGAGAATGACCTGTAGAGCTGCTTCCAACTCAGCTCTTTGAGCGGAGAAATGACCAGGGAGTTTATACTGCAGCAGCAATGGCTTAGCTGGAAACCACACAGCGAAGCCTGTGACGTAAAGCCCCTCATGCCAATAGCGAGCTCCGTCAATATAGGCACAGGGGATTCCCTCTTGAAAGTCTGCTCGGAAGGGAGAGGGAGTAACATTAGCCTGTTCAATTTGACAATCGTGACTTTTTCCTGCATACTGCATCATCTGGGCTAAGTGATATTTCTCACCCACTTCAACTTGTAAGTCTCTAGTCTCAAAATCAATGATCCATTGGGCCATTCTCTGTGAATTAATACCTGAAGCTTTTCCCTTCAGCAAAGTTTTTAAAGTGACATGCGGGGTTTGTAGAATTAAAGGAGCAAATCCCACTATATGCTTCACTTGATTCATAGTCCAGTGCACGCCCAGTAGGTGCTTCATGCACTGAGTGAATCCTTTTTCCACGGGGGTCAGCAACCTGGAGTAATAACCTAGGGCATACAACTGACTAGACACTTCTGGGCTTTCTTTGGGCCATTTTTGTAGGAGCACAGAAGAAATAGAGATATCACCGGTGTGAGTCTGAATGTAGAAAGGCTGGGAAGGGTCAGGGTTAATCAATGCAGTAGCTGCCGTAAGGGCGCGCTTCAATCCCTCAAAAGCCTGTAAGACGGTTCCCTCTACATTAACAAGGTCAAAGTCATTATCAACATTTTCCAATAAATCATAAAGTGGTTTAGCCAAATAAGCAAAATCTTCAATGAATTCTCTGGAAAAATTAATAAGACCCAAAAATTTTCTGAGTTCAGTAATATTAGTTGGTAGGGGAACAGCTTGAATAGCTTTAACCCTATCATGCATGGGCTTCTTTCCTTCTGCTGAGACAGACACACCCAGAAATTTAACCTCTGATTTCATCAATTGTACTTGATCTAGACTCATTTTGAGTCCTGCCTCTTTTAAAGCATGACAAACATTTTCAAGGGTTTCTCTGTGTTCACATTCATCGACAGTTTGAATCAATAAATCATCCACATACTGCAAGACTTTGTCTCCGTAGCTGAGGGGTTCTAACATCTGAGCTAATGCCTGATGGAAATACACAGGAGAACTGTGAAATCCCATGGGCAGCCGCGTGAACAAGTATTGCACATTCTCAAAAGTGAATGCAAAGCGGAGGGCCGATTCAGGTGTTAGGGGTACTGAGAAAAAGCCATTTGCAATATCCAAACAAGAAAATACTTTACAATCACTCCTCAGCTGTGACATAACTTCAGGGACAGATGCAACAAGGTGAGCAGCTGAGGGAGTGTACTTATTTACAAGTCTCAGGTCCACTACCATTCGAAAACTGCCATCTTCCTTTTTTACAGGTAGAATAGGACTGTTACATTGAGAATTACCTTTCACAACAACACCTTGTTTCTCCAATTCACTGACTGCTACCCTTATGTAAGGGATTGCGTCCTCCGGAATACGGTACTGACGCTGGAAAGGTGGCAGTTTTTCACCATCAATTTTAACCTGAGTTTGCATTAACCCACAATCAGTTTTCTTTGAGATCCACAATTCAGGGAACTTTTGCTTCAATTCATTCTTTAAAGCATCATTGTCAGCATTTTCAACATTTTCACCAGTACATGCTCCGAAACTAGCAATGGGTAATTTATGACTCTCCTCCTCCTCCTCCACAGGGACAATTACAGAACAGATAGTGGCTTCTTTGTTCCGCCACAAGACTTTATTACATAAATCAACAACAATTCCCATTGCTCCCAAAACATCAGTTCCCAAAATAGTGTACCGTAACTGTGGGTTTACCCAAAAAGCGCATCGAAGACCCCTTTGCTTCGATCCCCCTGTGTCCTGAAATCTCAGGTTTACTGGACGACTTTTTACTGCTTGAATACAGGAGCCTCCCAAATTCTACCCAAAATGGTAGTCTCAGGCAGTCCAGGGGGTGACTGCAAATTGTGTCGTGTTATTGAAACTGAGGCTCCTGTATCGATGAGGATGTCTTCCCAAGGCAGCCCCTCTATTCTCCCTCTGACATAAGGTCTACCGTCCCTGCCCAGGGAAAGGGGGGCAAGGAGGGTAAGGGGAACAGGGGGAGCACTCCATCAATCAGTGTTACCTGCCGTGGGAAGCCCGAAAAATCCATCATCCCCATCTGGACACGGCTTCCGTCCAACAGCTGCCACCTCCGACCCAAAGAGATCCTTAGTCAGGGTCCGGTCCTCATGTTCCCGTAGCTCCTTAATCAGCGGAGCATAGGGACGAGGAGGAGTGACCCCACCCTGAATAGCATGGACCTCCGGGCGCGGATGAGTGAAAGCTATTGGGGAGGGAGCAGGAGCAGAAGGCTCCTGTGAGACTGGGTTAACCATTTGAAGACCGTTGTACTGCTGATACTGCCTAGGGTCATTCACTGCTGGATACGGAGGTCTAACTCCGAAAGGTGGTCTAGAGAACTCCCTGGGATGTTGGGAGTTAAATGGCTCCCGGGGTTCTCGGGGTATAGTCCTGGCACAAAGTTGGGACAAAAACGTTTAAAGTGTCCCAACTGTCCTCAAAAATAACACAAGGGAGGACCTCTCATGGGACCCCGTGGGGGCTCTGCTGAACGGGACCTGCCCATTCTCGGCAGCTGCGCATACCCCCCGGAACGCCTGGCCTCCCTGAATCAGCAGATACACCCCGAGGAGAATGGTACGCAAAAACATTAGGCTCATCACCCTTCACCTCGGATTGCATCGTCCTAACAAAACACTTTCCTCCCAATTAGGCAACATTTTTTTTTAATAAATTTAAGATGGACCAGGAACATTTGGCCTGGGATATTTTTATCGGGATTAAAGCAGCATCACACCTAACCTAGGATCTGCATGTGCTGGAGCTGTCGGGACAATATATCTTTCCTCAACTGTGTCTGCATAAGCTGGAGCTGTTGGGACACTATATCTTGTTATGTACTACTTCACTCATTCTCCTAACTCTCTACTCCAGTCTACAACTGTATTTACATCAGCACTGTGTCTCGAAGCTGCAGTGTCCATCTGTGACATAACTGCTCTCAGCTGCTGCTGCTGCTCGCACCCCTCCTCTCTGTGCTTCCGTGCTAGCTCCAGCATCTCACTCAGCTTTTCTAATCTCTCCCTATATGCTGCCCCTCCCCGGGTGATCATGTTAACATATTGCCTATCAAGAGCCTGATCAAAAGTTATGACTGTCTTACACAAAGCCACTACTTGGCTATTAGCTTAACCTAGCAAATTTTTTCTATCTAATTCCCTGTTCTCTGTGGTAAACCAACGCATACAATTTAACCATGTGGTTTCCACATTAACCCCCTCCAGCTGGGGTGTGCCAGCATATTTCTCTGCCTGCTTCCGTAACCACTCCATATTTACAGTGGTCTACAAGGACGAGTTTTACTCTGTTCTAGTATCAACAAATGCAATTTAAGCAAAGTTAGATACTCACACCTCTCTCGAATGGAAGACCTCCTGCCGGCTGTTTGGGGTCGACCAGATATCAAAAGAGGTGCAGCCGTGATTCCAGCCTCACTCGTTACGCTTGCCAAGCGTCTCCCCACGCCCTTTTAAAGCTTCTTTCTACCCGGCACAACAAATTCTCACGTCCTTGTAGATAGCTTCTTCTTAGTTGCTCATATATTTTTATAGTCTTTTTTTTTCTTCTGTAGTTTTCTTATAAAAAAAATCGGGCAGGCGGTTTCAGAGCGATCACGAGAGGTTCTCCTTCAGGCTGGCTTCCTTTGACCGGTTTAACGTATGGCCATACGCGTTTTTTTTCTTCAGTCTTCCAACCTCCAAGACCTCATCTGCAGCTTCTTCCGGTGGTTCTTCTGGAGGCAGCTCTCCGGAGCCGCTCCTCCTGGCTGGCAATCGTCACTTGTAAGAAAAAGTTCTACTGAGAGCTGGAAGAGTCGGGAAGAAGTTCCACAGACGATCTCTTATCAAGCTGAGGTTGAAGTTTATTCGGAGATACACGGCAAAACAGATACAGAATAACAGAGGAGTCGGAATATGCGGGCAAAAACAGGAATTCAGACGGGCAGAGATTTGCTAGGAGGTCTAGCGGTGATAAGACTCTGTGCCCTGGCCATGGTGAGGCACAGTGGCATGATGGCAATGGAATGGCAACAAGCAACAGTAACAAGAGCTTCTTATACATTATCAGAACAAAGAAAGCTGCATTTTGCCGCAGAGGGCGTTAACATTATAATTCTAAGGAGTTTTCATGGTAATCTACAGAAACGTGGTTTAGAACAGAGAATATAATGACATAATACGAAGATATTAATTAACGTTTCTCCAAGCAACACTAAAACCCATAAGTCATTGGTATCTATGACTGCTGTCCTAAAATCTTATCATTGTCTCCAGTCTAGGTCCATAAATTCTTACATCCTGACATTTTAACTACTCTACACTTCGCTACCACACTATCACGTATAAGCATACTGACCATATATTTGGTGACCCTATTCCCCTATTGATCCAATCTTCCTCTATGCACATCTACTGAAGTTGGTAAGAGACGTGATCTCATTTTCCATCCTCCATTTAGTACATTTTATTAGCTCTTTTGTAAAAGTTGAATCTTCTCTAACTTTCAACAAAATAGCTGCTAGAGACAACATGGCCGCTCAGTATATTATGGCTGACCATTCTCTTACAGTGACGGACCCTCAAACGCTGCAGACCGCATCCGAGGGTTCGTCATAGCATGACGGCACATCGCTAACACATGTCAAAATCAGCATGTGTTAGTGATGCGCCAGGCATGTGTTAGTGATGCGCCACGTTATGGCAGTCTATGGCCGCGTTAACGGATGCGTTACATCTCGTTAATGCCACGGTGTAACGCAATCCGTTAAACGGACTGCCATAACGTTATGTGAACCCAGCCTTAGGCTTATCTTGTGCAGTACACCTTCTCTTCATTTCATTCTAGTGTTTAAAGAGGTTGTCTGGGCAAAGTAAAAGTTTGCCCAGGGAGACTGGATAATGCGTAAAAAACCCCAAAAAAACACACATTCTGGCATTGGCCACTCCGTGTTCTGTGCCAGCACAGAAGGTGGAGCTGCCACCAATTAACCAATCACTAGACTATCGCAACCTATGATTTTTCTTTTTTTTTTTTTTAAATAAAGTTGCATTTCTTTTTCCTGCATAAGTGCAGACCACGGAGTAAACTGTAGAGATGAGTGAATTTGTTTGGATTCGGTTCTGAATACAATCTGCATTGAATATTGTTTTCGCAGTATTCGTCGAACACAGCCGAACGTCATTAGAGTCAGTGGGAGTAGAAATTACCGAATATGTTCGGAACCGATCGTCAAACGTACATTCGGCACGAATAGTGTTCGTATATGGCTCATATATGTCAAAAACAAACAAATTCGCTCCTCTCTAGTAAACTGCTGGAGCTGAATCCATATACTGTAGGTGCCAGTATGTGAGTATAAGGAGTTTATTTTTTACATTAGTTTGCTGCCACAAGTGTGTGTGTGTGTGTGTGTGTGTGTGAGACATGTGTAAATTGTCATTTTTATGAAAAAAAAAAAAACTTAAATGAAGATATTAAATTGTAATCATGCGTGCATTCAGATAATAATTGTCAGCCACTAACAGCCATACATTTTCAACATCTTTAATCAGGAAAAAATACATTTTTTCCCTTTTTTAAAAATACTTATAGCATGGGACATTTATTGTCCATTCTTTCTGAAAACTGTCCTTTTAAGTAGAATTAATCCCGATATGAATATTTCCTAACTGTACGTGCCGCACACCTCTGTAACATTTTTGAGGTTTTTAAACAGATTTGCAGCAGTTTTGTACATGATATCCACTATGTTTTTAAATATCTCACAAAATAAACTACGAGAAATATTCTGACATATTTCTATTAAATGAAAGGCAGAGGTATAAATCTTACTTATTTTGTCAGCCTTGATGTACAGATCTGTTTGTCAAAACATAATGCCATTTTTTTTTCGATTTACATTGTGAATTGTTGGGTTTGTGTTTTGCAGCTTGTGACTGCGACTCCAGAGGTATACAGACGCCACAGTGTGACCGATCCACTGGACGCTGCGTGTGTAATGAAGGCGTAGAAGGAGTGCGTTGTGATAAATGTGTTCGTGGTTACTCGGGCATTTTCCCAAATTGTGTTCCCTGTCACAAATGCTTTGCCCTCTGGGATGTCATCATCAACGAGCTCTCCAACAGGACAAACAAACTTTTAAACCGTGCCAATGATATGAAAATTACTGGCGTTATTGGACCATACCAGAAAACCATCAGTAAAGTTCAAGAAAAATTGGAGGAAATTAAAGTTATTATTTCCCATAATCCTGCTACACAGCCATTGAAAAACATTGATAATCTTTTTGAAGAGGCAGAGTAAGTATTTGATATTATAGGAACAAGTATTGAGAAATCTGAGGGAGCCTTTCAAAGGAACCGAACTGTATAACAAGCACAAAATATTAGAACTGATCAGACCCATTTATAGAAAACTAAGCACATATATTAAAAACTGTCAGCTTCAAAGAGCCGACGAAGGTGAGCAAAATGATATATAGGTTCTGGGAAAAAAAATTAATGTAGTTTTTATTTTATGCAATGTGCTTATTCTAGACTTAGGTGTCAAGAGGGCGGTCCAGTAGATGATTGATATCTACTTCTCTATGCACACTTATACAGGAAAGGCTGTACATCAATGATTAGGACTGCCCCCTGGACTTAAAGCCCAATAATGAGTCTGGATTGGAAAAATCGATAAAACACTAGTTAGGTTTGTGGGAATAGATTTAGCCTACATATAAATCTAATAAGGAGCACTTGATCTAAAGGCCCTCATAAACATTGACTTAAGTCGACTGAAGCCAACGGTATCGACAGGCTCGGTCGAAAGCCTAATGTGTATGGAGTGCCAGCTGACTGATGGTTAGGGCAGAGATGCTGATTGCGCATGTCCAATTCCGAACATAGTATTTTCAGTATTAACTTGAAAGGTGGTATATTGTATGTAATGTCTGTGGCTACTATATAGCATTTCAGATTATCAAAGTATTTACACTGCATTTACCTTGTTTTTTCATAGATTTTTCACTTTCTCATCTCTGTTCTCCTTGCCTGCCCCCCCACCTTACCCCGTGTCCAGCATCTCGCACACCTAGACATTCACACTCCCAATCTATTCTACCGCAGTCCTCCATATGTTCACGCCACGAAACAGCCACCTATGACACACTGGCATCAGCTTTTGGCTCGGTTGCCCCTGTCATACATGGCAGAGTGCATGGAATGAAAAGATAACCTGGCATAACAACTTCACTAAAAAGCTTCAACAAGTGTCCAGGGATACACAGCTTGAAGAAAACACACTAGCTAGACAACTTCACTGCATTTAAACAAGCAACTTTGACATTCAAGTCAGCCCTCACCTCTGCTAATGTGGACTATTTCACAACTCTGATATGCTACTTATCCTACAACCTCAAGCAAGTATTCAACACTTTTAACTCCCTCCTCCGTCCACCACCATCTCCGTTATCTTGCAAATGTTTTTGCTGCACGTTCCAAAAACATGATTGATCAAACAAGGCACGTCTTTACTGCTCAACCACCACAATCCCTTCCATATAACAGACCAATGCCCTTCCACCATAACCTTCCTCCCCTCCATCACCGAAGGAGAGCTTACTCATCCTGTCACCAAATTGCACCTAACCACTTGTGCACTTGACCCCATCCCATCACACCTCCTCCCCAACCTCACCACCACTCTTTTCCAAGCACTAACCCATCTCTTTAACCTATCGCTAAGTTCTGCTTTTAAACATGCCATGATCACACCTAACCTAAAGAAACCATCCCTCGACCCAATCTCTACCTCCAGCTCTCGTCTCATGTCGCTGCTCCCGTTTCGCATCTAAGGCCGGAGTCATACTGGCGATTTAAACGGCCGAGTTTCGCATGGTAATACACGGCGCTGCCGCCGGGACTCAGGAGCCGGGCGTGCAGCTCCATGTATTGCTATGCGGCCGCATGCCCCGCTTCTGAGTCCCGGCGGCAGCGCCGTGTATTACCATGCGAAACTCGGCCGTTTAAATCGCCAGTGTGACTCCGGCCTAAACTCCACAAACAGTATGTCATGATGAACTTTCAGCCCACCTCTCATCTAACTCGCTTTTCTGTCTCCACCACCCCACCGATTCTTCCCTGACTAAATTTACTAATGACTTATTTCTTGCCAAAGCTAACAAACAAATCTATAAGATCCTCCTTCTAGACCTATCCTCTGCCTTCAAGACACTGGACCACTACTTCCAATTACAGATCCTCTCTTCCCTTAGTGTCAAAGACCTTGTCCTCTCCTGGATCTCCTGATACCGTTGTAACCACACATTTACCGTCTCCCACTCCCATTCTACCTCCACGTCCCACCCTCTCACTGTCTGTGTCATTTTGACCCCATTCTCTTCTCAATCTATACCTTTCAGCCTGGTGTAACTCAAAGTCCTATGGCTTCTAGTACCATCTATACGCTGATGACATTCAGATCTACAATCTGGCCCAGGTGTCCCTTCTTTGCTGTCCAGAGTGTCTATCAGCCATATCCTCCTCCTTCTCAATTCACTTCCTAAATTATTTGTGGACAAAGCTGAACTCATCATCTTTCCTCTATCTCACCTAACTCCTCTACCCAATCTGGCATTATTAATTACACCACCCTCTCCGCAGTATCAGAAGTCTGTTTTCCCTGAGTAACCGTAGACTCTGTTCTGCTCTTCAAACTGCACATCCTAGCTCTTGCTACCTCTTGCTGACTCTGTGGCTTTCCTGCTAACACTCTCTCACCTCTCCAGTCCGTCCTTAACTCTGCTACCCGACTAATCAACCTCTCTCCTCATTTCTCCTCCCCATTGCAAATCCCTTCATTGGCTTCCAATTCCACAACACTTTTAGTTCAAGCTACTAACTTTGACCTACAAAAGCCATCCATAATCTGTTTTCACAGTGTATATGAAAAAATCTCCCGATATTTTCCAACACATAATCTCCTATTATCCAAAGACATCCTCCTCTCTTCCACACTTATAACCGCCTCACTAAATTGCCTCCAAACTTTATTTTATCAAGTATCCCTCATCCCCTGGAATTCTATGCCCCAAAACGTCCGTTTATCCACCACACTCAGAACATTTAGATGGAACTTGAGAATGCATCACTTCCGGAAAGCTTACAGCCTGCATTGACCTGGCTACCACCTCACCATCACTGAGGCTGCCGCAACCCCCCCAATCTACTATTTCCCCAGTATCCTGTATACTGTAAACTCCTTCCTGTACCACTGTCATAATTAGTTTCTTGACTGTAAATTTCTATTTGTATTTTGCATGTAATAATCCCTTCTCAGGTACAGCACCATGAAATCAATGGTGCTCTAAAAATAAATAATAATAGTTATGCTTAATTGGAAAACATACTGTGGTAACGTCCGGCTATATTTTTTCTCCTTATTTTCCAAGGAAACTGAAATCTGAGGTTTTGGAAAAAGTTACAGAATTGGAACAAAACCTTGCAAAGATCAATCTAAATGCTTCAGACGAGTTAGCCAAGCTGCAGGCAGATGCCAATAGTGTCAGTAAAGCACTAAAAGAGCTTGGAGAACAGCTGGAGTATATGAAGATTTCTAATGTTCGAGGTTGGTTTCTCCAATTGCATTTTATTATTTGCTGGAATAGCAACACAGCTAAAAATGTCAATCAAACCATGACACCTATATTCCTTGATAGTGTATTCTTGGTTCTGTTGGATTTTATAGAAATATATTGATAAAATTTAGTATGTGTACTTGAGACGGTCATCCATTTTTATGTTTTTATAGGGTGTATTCTATCATCCGTTTTGATCAGAGCCCAAAATTTGCAATATAACGTATTTTGCGAATTAGAAGACACACCTCAAATTTTGGGGAGTAAAATAGTAAAAAATGTTTTAAATAAAAAGATGGCGCATCTTCTAACTTGCTTTCACAGTAGATTATCGGGGAGCCGCGGTGGTGGAGTGGGGTCCCAATGGCAGGGTCAATGCTACAGGAAACTGGCGGCAGCAGGAGAAGCTGTGAGCCCCAGGCTGGTTGGGAGGTGGTGTTCAGTGGAGGTAGGAATGAGGCCATGCTGTGGGCCCTAGACTGGTAGGAGGTGGTGTTCAGCGGTGCGAGGGCTCCGCCAACATTTTGTGACACCCAGGGCCCATGCACTTTCCATGCTTTTTGGAAAAATGGCCACCGGAGGCGGCGCATGCGCAAATGATCTCTTGGGAGCAAAAATCTCGGTGCCGAGATCTCAATCTGCGCATACTTCGTCTCTGGTGGCCATTTTCCCGGAGTCCATTGCATTGAAAAGTATGGAAAGTGCAGAGGCTCCGGGCTTTCATAAAATGTTGGTGGTGCCTAGGACCCGCAGCATCGCCTACTCCTGCCGCCGCTAGAAGCTTCCAGCAGCAGCAACATTGGCACCCCACTAAACCACAGCTGGTAAGCTACATACGGATAAGATGCAACCCCATTTTCCCAAAAAATTTCTTGGGGGGGGGGGGGGGAGTGCATCTTATACCTCAAAAAATTCATACATAAAATAGCTGTTCCTCTCTTGTATTTCCCAACTTCCCCTTAAACATGCATGCTCGGCTTACTGTATATCAAATAAGCAGCTAATACATTAGTCTGCCATATTATTTGGAGGGTGATTTAGCAGTACAGCTCTCACACATACACTATGCTGTTTTGCAGGAGCTATGGACAGTATCAATAAATATTTCCAGATGTCTCTTGAAGCTGAAGAAAAGGTCAATGCGTCAGCAGTCAACTTAGATAGCATTCTGGAGTACTCTGCGGCTACACGGAGGGAAGTGGAAGATCTTATAGAAGATAAAGAAACTGTTTTTAAACAAATTCAAGATGAGCAGTCACGGATTTTGGATGAACTTGCTGGTGAGATCCAGAATTTGGACCTTTCTTCTCTATCTGAAAAGGTATGTTGTATGACCTTATGATTAGCATTCAAAGTACCGTATTTCTTTGTTGATTAATGGAAACCTTAAGGGGAATCTGTCACCATATTATTGTTACTCCATCTCTAAGCAAGTCTACAACGAACAATAGAGTTAAATGCCCTAGAATGTTTTATAATCATTACACAAAATCTCATCACACAAAAAAGTGCAGAAAAACAGATTTTATTTACAAAAAAGTCATATATAAAAAGTAGATCCAAATGAATATACATGGTGGAAAATTAAGAAAGGATCACCTAGTATATAAGAATCACACAAATAGCACTAAAAAGCGGTGATAAACTGACATTTATGCGGGCTATAAGGGGCCAATATATATATGGACCTAACCGTGTGTGTATATATATATATATATATATATATATATATATATAATACACACACACACAGTGGGGCAAAAAAGTATTTAGTCAGTCAGCAATAGTGCAAGTTCCACCACTTAAAAAGATGAGAGGCGTCTGTAATTTACATCATAGGTAGACCTCAACTATGGGAGACAAACTGAGAAAAAAAAATCCAGAAAATCACATTGTCTGTTTTTTTTTTTTTATTATATTTGCATATTATGGTGGAAAATAAGTATTTGGTCAGAAACAAGCAATCAAGATTTCTGGCTCTCACAGACCTGTAACTTCTTCTTTAAGAGTCTCCTCTTTCCTCCACTCATTACCTGTAGTAATGGCACCTGTTTAAACTTGTTATCAGTATAAAAAGACACCTGTGCACACCCTCAAACAGTCTGACTCCAAACTCCACTATGGTGAAGACCAAAGAGCTGTCAAAGGACACCAGAAACAAAATTGTAGCCCTGCCCCAGGCTGGGAAGACTGAATCTGCAATAGCCAACCAGCTTGGAGTGAAGAAATCAACTGTGGGAGCAATAATTAGAAAATGGAAGACATACAAGACCACTGATAATCTCCCTCGATCTGGTGCTCCACGCAAAATCCCACCCCGTGGGGTCAGAATGATCACAAGAACGGTGAGCAAAAATCCCAGAACCAGGCGGGGGGGACCTAGTGAATGAACTGCAGAGAGCTGGGACCAATGTAACAAGGCCTACCATAAGTAACACACTACGCCACCATGGACTCAGATCCTGCAGTGCCATACGTGTCCCACTGCTTAAGCCTGTACATGTCCGGGCCCGTCTGAAGTTTGCTAGAGAGCATTTGGATGATCCAGAGGAGTTTTGGGAGAATGTCCTATGGTCTGATGAAACCAAACTGGAACTGTTTGGTAGAAACACAACTTGTCGTGTTTGGAGGAAAAAGAATACTGAGTTGCATCCATCAAACACCATACCTACTGTAAAGCATGGTGGTGGAAACATCATGCTTTGGGGCTGTTTCTCTGCAAAGGGGCCAGGACGACTGATCCGGGTACATGAAAGAATGAATGGGGCCATGTATCGTGAGATTTTGAGTGCAAACCTCCTTCCATCAGCAAGGGCATTGAAGATGAAACGTGGCTGGGTCTTTCAACATGACAATGATCCAAAGCACACCGCCAGGGCAACGAAGGAGTGGCTTCGTAAGAAGCATTTCAAGGTCCTGGAGTGGCCTAGCCAGTCTCCAGATCTCAACCCTATAGAAAACCTTTGGAGGGAGTTGAAAGTCCGTGTTGCCAAGCGAAAAGCCAAAAACATCACTGCTCTAGAGGAGATCTGCATGGAGGAATGGGCCAACATACCAACAACAGTGTGTGGCAACCTTGTGAAGACTTACAGAAAACGTTTGACCTCTGTCATTGCCAACAAAGGATATATCACAAAGTATTGAGATGAAATTTTGTTTCTGACCAAATACTTATTTTCCACCATAATATGCAAATAAAATGAAAAAAAAACAGACAGTGATTTTCTGGATTTTTTTTTCTGTTTGTCTCCCATAGTTGAGGTCTACCTATGATGTAAATTACAGACGCCTCTCATCTTTTTAAGTGGTGGAACTTGCACTATTGCTGACTGACTAAATACTTTTTTTCCCCACTGTATATCACACCAATATGAGCAGTGTTTTGATTAGACAAGAATACAGGTATAATACATCGTATATACAAAAATTTCTTCACACCATGGTCACATAACACGTTATATAACGTAACAATTGCAATACAAACAAGAGCGTCTTCATGATACTCAGATTGAAGTTGAATTAGAAAAACGTCCCTTTCCTTTTCCCAATTCGCGACTCCTGTCGCTCACTCAATGATAACACAATTAAACCCCCAGAGATCAGAATGTTAAGAGATCATATATCCTCAGAAAGATAACTATGTAAACAGACAAAAACACATAAAAATTAAAAATTTCACATAGCACGAAAATTAAAAACAATCAGAAACTGAGAAAATAATTAAAGCCACGAGGGGACATTTGTGCCAAGTGTAACAATCCAATGTCACTCAAGCTGCGCCAAGGTCGTTTGAAATTACCACCACTGGCACCACAGTAGACCCAGTCTATACCACGCAGATCATTTTTACTGCAAAGAACACCGTGAAAACATTTTTAAAAAATGACAATCATGTTTTTTGTTCACCATTTCACCACACTATGATTAAATAAATGGTGACATTGAAAACATCACCTCATTCCCCCCAAAAAGCCCTCAGAATGGGCTTGGGGGGGGGGGGGGACTGAAAAAAATTGTCCAGTCGTGAAGGGGTTGAAACGGTACCATCTAATGTGATACTAATGGAATAGAAGTCAGCAGGATTGATCCAAACCTACCACAGACCAGCAAAGTTGTACAAAAACTTTCATAAATTATTTGGTTTGATACCCTATACACAGTCTGATAGTGGTGGTCTGTATAGTCTGCTAATTGACAGTCGTAAGTTCTTGCAAAATTTGAATTGCTCTTATTTCCCTAGTGTATTTTTGATCATCTCTGTCCTACAGTAAAGCACGTAAACCATTAGCCATAAAGATTGCACATAGTCCCCTCTCCTTGAAGTTTTAGCTTTTTCTTTCCAGCACACATGGGAAATACATGATCCCAATTTTATAATTCTATGTACGGCATTTTAGATACATGTTTAAGTAGTTCTTACTAGATGCCCTTTTAAGTTTTTGTTAATTTTTTTGTTCCTCTAGACCTGTGGAAGTTCAGTTGGTGCATCATGTGAAGACTCACAATGTGGTGGCCTTGGCTGCACAACAAAAGATGGCAAGAGGAAATGTGGTGGAGAAGGCTGTGATGGGTTGGTAACCGTGGCCCATAATGCATGGAAAATGGCAACAAATTTTGATAGAGAGATTCTCAGTGCTATGGCAGAAGTGGAGGAACTCTCCAAACTGGTACGCGAGATGTCCATCACAGATCAGATATAGTTCTTCCTAGCTGTGCCTTTCTTTGACTTAAATATGAAAAATAGGCCATATGAGGCAGGTACAGGGCTCTTTGTGAAACATCTCGAGCCAGGGGTGATACTGACAGTTTTGGCCTCTTGTTCAAGAAATTTGTCTGCTCCCCCCCCCTACCTTTTTATATTGACAAAGGTATAGATATTTATATAATCTTGCATGGTCTCCTCTTGTTATGTATATTGCCGTCCCTTATTACACAGTGCCCTCTCGTTATATATAGCACCGTCCCTATCAGATTATATAGAGCCCTGTCTTTATTACATACGATCCTCTCTTGTTAGATATAAACTGAAATGGCTGCTGATGGAGGGTGGTAAAGTTTTTTTTTTTTCTGCTGGAGGAGCTGATGGATATATCTTCTGGTCAGATGCTATTCTATTAGCAGTCAAGAAAGGACTATGTAATAAAGAAAGAGCACTGTGAATAACAATAAAGAGAATATGCTTTGTAAGGGACAGCACTGTGCATAACTGCAGGGAAAGCTATATAATAAAGGACCGCCCCATACATAACTAGAGAGGGTGGTATGTAATAAGGGACGGTGTTATTCATAATAAAAGAAGAAACTATGTAACTAAAGACTGCGCTATACATGATAAGTGAGTACACTATATACTATAGGACTGTGCTATACGTAAGGCTACATTTCTGTATCTGTGTAGAGTGTTGGTGTGCTGCCCCCTTATACAGAAGCATTGAGCAAGTCCTATTCTGATCCTCAAAATCGGATGAGAACAGAACATTCTCTGACCCTCAAGGATCTCATTCTCATATCCGTGTGAAGAGTTTTATACACCCTTAGAAGTCTGTGTGCCTTCCGGATTAAAAAAATAAAAAATAAATAAAAACTGCCATCACACGGACATTTCACACTGTGTTCCCCATTAACTATAATCTCCGCCACCCAATAATATAAATTACTCAGTCTCTGGCTCTCCCCATTTAACTGTAAGGTTATGTGCACATGAAAAATACGCAAGGTTTTAAAGTACAAACAAAGTGAATAGGATCCGCGAAGTCTCATGCACAAGTTGCTTTTTTTTTATTTGCAGATTTTAATGTCAATTCTTGCATTGTATTTCACCCATATTAATGTGGGGGGAAATACGCAACAAAAGCATGCAAAAAAAAAAAAAAAAAAGTGAAAAAAATGTATTTCTTTATCGCCTTATTGGGGGACACAGAATACCATGGGTGTATGCTGCTGCTGCTAGGAGGCTGACACTATGCAAAAACAAGAAAATTAGCTCCTCCCCGGCAGTATACACCCACCGACAGGCACCAAGCACCTCAGTTTGTGCTTAGTGTCTGTAGGAGGCGGACCGGGATCTCCCCAGATCCGCAGTTATTAATCCAATTTTTCCTTTCAGGGTTTAGTTTGAACTTTTTAATCCTTTCTTCTTTTATCTTTTAGGTTTTTTCCGTTGGGAAACAGGGTATACTTATCACCCTGATTTCCTATATCATGCGGCTGAGCGAGCAGTGTGGTGTCACCCACATCGCAACTCTCAGTACCGCAGGCAGGACTTTTCCCTATCACCTTCCGGTGATAAGGGTTGTGGACAGGTGGCTGGTCCTTGCCGAATCCCCCTCCTCACCCCTCTCTCGGGACAGGGCTGAGAGGAAGACGGCGATCGCAGGTGGTTCAAGCCGTCTTCTGCAGGATGCGGGTACAGAGGACTCCCTTCCCCCCAGCGGCCTGCCGTTTCCCCGTGGGCCCCTGTGGTCATCCTCTTCAGGGACGTCAGGTAAGTGCCTGTACGTTCCCTCCGGCCCCGCATAGGCTTCAGTGCATGGGAGAAGTTGGACCTTGGGATTACATGTCCACAGTTTTTGAATCTCCCGCCCTTTCTGCCTGCCGCGCGCTCACACAGCTGTTTGCGTCCCTTCCCTCCCCCTTTTCTAGTCAGGGAGACTCTGGGGATCCCTTCACTCACCGCAGCAGCGTCGCAAGCAGGGGACCGCTGTCATATTGCTTCCTGAGCGCGGTATGTCGGGGTAGGCATGGGGCTGCGGCGCCGTCACTTTTACTTTCACTTTCCCCTCAGCGAGGGGAATTTCTCTGCTCCCTCCTCCCTTCCTGAGCGCGCTCTTTTCAGCGCGCCTTTTCTAGCCCATCACAGGGCTTCTTTCTCTTTGAGATGCCAGCCTCCCCTTTCTGCCATGCCCTCTCCGTCGCCGTTAGCCAATCACTGCGCAGCCGCTAAGCTCCGCCCCCATCTTCCAGCACAAGGATTTCCTGGGTTTTCACTACCTTCCTGCGCTGCTTGGGGGACACTTCGGCGTTTCTTCTGCTGCTCGCACAGAATCTCGGTAGGCTCGGCTCTGGGACAGGGATTAGCTCTCCTCGGCAGTTATTCCCTAATTTCTGCGGCCATTCACTTATGCCCAACCCTTCAGGGGATCTCTGCTTCAGGCCCACCGCTACCTATTACGCCTGTGCGCGCTGTAAAAAGAAGTGGGCATCGGGTCAGTCGTCCCCATTCTGCCCCCCCTGCAGTCCTTCCATTATGTCAGCATCTCAGGAACGCACAGAGTCCCGGGCGGAGGGCGCTCTTCCCTCCTCTCTCCCCCCGGAGTGGGCCGTTACAATGTCACAGTCTGTTTCTGACTTGACAAAAGTATCACAGTCGCTGGTCCAGGTCTTAGAACGATTACCTCAGCTATCCTCAGCCACCTCTGCCCCGACCACCTCTCGGGGTGAGTCGTCCGCACCTGACCGCGACCTTCAGAGAGACAGACAGGGAAGGACTTCTAGGAAGCGGGCTCTGTCTACTTCGTCTTCGAGCTCGCAGGGCCCTTCCGCTCCCAGGCCTCCTTCTCCTTCCTCGGATGACAGCCTTTAGTCAGGCGATGATTCTCATTTGGAAGCTAGCTCAGAGGGGAACAGCGTTTCTAAAACGCGGGACATGGTCGATAGTCTTATTACAGCTATCTTCCAAACACTAAAACTTAAACAGGATGAGGCTCCGGTTCAGGAAAGCTCGGTTCTCTTTAGACGAGCCAGACCTCCGTCCCGAACCTTTCCCAATCACAACGATTTCGATACTACCTTATCCAAACACTGGGAGCGCCCTGAGCAACGCTTCTCAGGCCGCAAGTATTTGGACGTTCTGTACCCCTTTGACGCAGAACTGCTCTCAAAGTGGTCCAAGGCTCCAGAGGTAGATCCTCCAGTATCCCGGATAGCCTCTAAAACGGTGCTCTCTCTGCCAGACGGGGCATCGCTCAAAGATCCTACTGACAGGCAGATTGAATCTCTGGCTAGGTCTATCTTTGAGGCATCTGGCGCCTCTCTCTGCCCTATTTTCGCATCTGCCTGGGTGGCGAAGGTCATTTCCGCTTGGGCAAAAATTCTTCGCAGAGGCATCTTAGCGTCAGCTCCTCGAGACGAATTGGCAGATCTTGCAGATCAGATTAACCAGGCGGGAAAATACCTTTTGGCCGCCTCCTTGGACGCGGCCGGCTGCGTAGCAAGGGCTAACAGCAACATAGTAGCTGTACGCCGAGTCCTTTGGCTAAAGTCATGGAATGCGGACACTACTTCGAAAAAGTCGCTTACCAATCTGCCATTCCATGGCTCTAGGCTCTTTGGAGCAAAGCTGGATCAGATAATTTCCGATGCCACTGGAGGTAAAAGTACTTCGCTTCCCCAGTCTCGACCAAAACGTCCCTTCAACAAAAGGGGGTTTCGACCATTCAGGCCCTTTCGTCCCTTCTCTGCCACGGAGAGAGCCACTCAACAGGATCGGCCGCCTGCCACCAGGGAGCGGGATCAGAGGAAACCTTCCTACAAACCCACTCCTCGCTGGAGATCTAGAGGACAATATTCCAGATCTGCAGGAGCCAATTCCGGCAGATTTTCGTCTAAGTGACGGGTCATCCCCACCTGGAATTTCTTACAGGGTGGGCGGCAGACTTTCCTTTTTCGCGGATGCTTTGCTGTCCGCTTGGGTCAGAGAACTCGTCGCATCCGGTTACAAAATCGAATTTGCTTCACTCCCGAACAGACGGTTTTTCCAGTCTTGGCCTCCGCGACAGCGGGCCCAGGTTCCGGGTTTTCTGCAGGCCATTTCCTCCCTTCTTTCCGCCGGAGTCATTGTTCCCGTTCCCTCAGACGAACGGTTTTCCGGGTTCTACTCCAATCTCTTTGTAGTCCCGAAGAAAGACGGCTCTCTTCGTCCAATTCTGGACCTCAAATTGCTCAATCGCCACGTGAAGATTCTTCATTTCAGGATGGAGTCTCTTCGGTCGGTGATTGCTTCCATGGAGCCCGGGGAATTTCTCTGCTCGGTGGACATTCGGGATGCCTATCTGCACATTCCAATATGTGTGCAACATCAGAAGTATCTTCGATTTGCGTTTCAGGGAGACCACTTTCAGTTCACAGCTCTCCCTTTCGGCCTAGCTTCAGCGCCCCGGGTTTTCACGAAGGTGATGGCGACCGTCATGGCCATCCTTCGCTCCAGAGGGATCCTCATCATCCCTTATCTAGACGATCTTTTGATCAAGGGTTCGTCTCACCAGGACTGTCTCCGGAGCCTTCAGATAACCCTGGACACTCTCAGCCGCCTAGGTTGGCTGGTCAACAAGGAGAAGTCCATTCTGATCCCCACCCAGCGTCTGACCTTTCTGGGTATGGAATTCGACACGGAGCTAGCCCGTGTTTTTCTTCCAAAGGAAAAATTTACAACTCTGTCCAAGGGCATCAGAACTCTCAAGAGGCCTGCTCCCATTCCCATTCGGTTCTGCATGAAGGTCCTGGGGAAGATGGTGGCCTCCATGGAAGCAGTGCCCTTTGCGCAGTTTCACCTTCGCCCCCTCCAGCTGTTTCTGCTTTCAGCCTGGGACAAGACCACGAGGTCCTTGGACCGTCCTATTCGGCTTCCTCTCAGAGTGAGGCAGTCTCTCACTTGGTGGCTACGGCCAGCGTCAGTTCTCCAAGGGAGGTCCTTCCTTCCGCCTCAGTGGCGAATCATCACCACCGATGCGAGCCTTCTAGGATGGGGAGCCGTGTTCCATCAGAAAGCGGCCCAAGGCCGCTGGAAGCCACAGGAGTCTCTCCTTCCAATCAATCTTTTGGAGATCAGGGCAATTTTCCTGGCCCTTCTTCACTGGCAGCCCCTCCTCTCCGGCAAGCCGGTCCGTATTCAGTCGGACAACGCCACGGCCGTGGCGTACATAAACCATCAGGGGGGCACGCGCAGCAAACAAGTAATGTCAGAAGTGGCCAAGTTACTACGCTGGGCAGAACGTTACGTTCCGACAATCTCCGCCGTCCATATTCCAGGGGTGGAAAATTGGGCAGCCGACTTTCTGAGTCGCCAGGGCCTAGCGTCCGGCAAATGGTCCCTGCACCCCGCGGTTTTCTCTCAGATATGCGACCGTTGGGGCACCCCGGATGTCGATCTCATGGCATCTCGGATGAACCGCAAGGTGCCGCAGTTCGTAGCCAGGTCCAGGGACCCTCTAGCCGTCGCATGCGACGCACTGGTGACTCCGTGGTCCCAGTTTCAACTTCCGTATCTGTTCCCGCCTCTGGCATTGATCCCTCGGGTGGTCAAAAAGATAAAATCGGAAGGCGTACCAGTGATTCTAGTCGCTCCAGATTGGCCAAGACGGCCTTGGTACGCGGAACTGGTCAACATGCTCGCGGACGTTCCCTGGAGGCTTCCGGACCGTCCAGACCTTCTCTCGCAAGGCCCCCTTTACCACGAGAATTCTCAGTCTCTGAATTTGACGGCATGGCCGTTGAGACCGCAATTCTGAAGGAATCAGGTCTGTCCAGTCAGGTTATTCAAACTATGATCAGAGCCAGGAAACCAGCCTCTTCCCGCATTTACTATAGGTACTGGAAGGCTTTTTTCCGTTGGTGCGATGATAAAAGAGTCTTCCCAATGTCTTTTTCTATCCCGTCTATCCTGGGGTTTCTTCAGGCTGGGTTAGACGCGGGTCTGTCCCTCAGTACGCTCAAGGGCCAGGTTTCCGCTCTCTCTATCCTCTTCCAAAGAGAGCTAGCTTCTCTACCACAGGTCAAGACCTTTCTACAAGGGGTTTCCCACGTGGCTCCTCCTCATCGTTCGCCAATAGACCCGTGGGATCTCAACCTCGTCCTTAGCGCGCTCCAGAAGGCGCCGTTCGAGCCTCTCCAGGACATTCCTTTGTCCCTTCTCTCTTGGAAGGTCACCTTTTTGATCGCCATTTCATCCATCAGAAGAGTTTCTGAATTGGCGGCCTTGTCATGTCGTTCCCCTTACCTCATTCTCCATCAGGACAAAGCCGTCCTCAGGCCCGTTCCTTCTTTTCTTCCAAAGGTGGTTTCCGCTTTCCATATCAATGAGGATATCGTCCTTCCTTCTTTTTGTCCGGCTCCATCTCATCCTCTTGAGAAGTCTCTCCACAAACTGGACGTAGTTAGAGCCCTGCGTGTCTATCTTGCCAGGACCTCTTCCTTTCGTCTGTCCGATTCCTTGCTGATCATTTCTGAAGGTCGCCAGAAGGGCCTTCCGGCTTCCAAATCCACAATCGCTCGCTGGATTCGTTCTACCATTCTGGAAGCGTATCGTCTTCAGGAAAAGCGGCCCCCTCCGGGAGTAAGAGCTCATTCCACCCGGGCTGTGGCGGCTTCGTGGGCTGCTCGTCACCAGGCCTCGGCCATGCAAATTTGCAAGGCTGCAACCTGGTCATCTTTGCACACCTTCACGAGGTTCTACAGGGTTCATACCCAGGCTTCGTCTGATGCTGTGGTTGGTAGGAAGGTTCTGCAGGCGGCGGTGGCTCACCGGCCGACCTGAGCCTTTCGGTTACTTTCGTTCCTTTTTGCTGTTCCCACCCTTGGGACTGCTTTGGGACGTCCCATGGTATTCTGTGTCCCCCAATAAGGCGATAAAGAAAGATGGATTTTTGGTTCTTACCGTAAAATCTCTTTCTTGGAGCCTTCATTGGGGGACACAGCACCCTCCCTGTTTCAGTTGTACCGTGTTGGGTCTTAGAGTCCCTTGTTGGGTTGGTACATATGGTTCGAGTTTTTCTTGTTGCTTCTCCTACTGCTTTTTCACCAACTGAGGTGCTTGGTGCCTGTCGGTGGGTGTATACTGCCGGGGAGGAGCTAATTTTCTTGTTTTTGCATAGTGTCAGCCTCCTAGCAGCAGCAGCATACACCCATGGTATTCTGTGTCCCCCAATGAAGGCTCCAAGAAAGAGATTTTACGGTAAGAACCAAAAATCCATCTTTTACGCACTTACGCAACTTTCTTCCTGCCAACACATTAGGATATGCAGCAGGGATTTCTGAAGTAAATCCTGAACGTGTGCACATAGAATTAGTCCCCCCCCTACATTTATTAGAAATCTTTGATAGCATCATAATGAATTTGGGGTGGGAGAAGTAATTATCAGGTACTTAACATCCTCCGCCACCTCCCAATTCATTGCAAGTCCCCAATAGCCTATTCTCCCAAGTTAACTTCATTGCAAAGTGTCCTATGCACATTACCCCTCCTCTCCCACTCCCCAATACATTTTAATTCCCCGATAGTGTCCTCCCCCAATCCTATAATTCATTATGACACTATCACGGGCTTAACACCTTCCTCCACGGCCTAGTTCATTTCACATCCATATCTAACGTCCTCTTAACCCAGTTCATAAGTCCATTGTAAGTACCTCTTACTCCCATCCCAATCCTCACCCCCCCACATCCCTCCTATTGTTCTCTCCCCCACATCCCTCCTATTGTCCTCTTCCCCCTGTAATGGAAAAAAAAAATCATCTGTCTGTCTGTTCTTCACCAGCACTGCTTCTTTCTTCCTCGTCGGCAACTTTTCAAATGACACAGGTGTGCATGGCATGCTGTGTGAGGCTATGTGCCCATGTTGCAGAAATGCTGCGGAATGTTTCACAGCATTTCCGCAACTCCCCGCTGCGGGTAAAACACATGCGGAATTCGCATGCATTTTCCCGCAAAACACAAGCGTTCTGCAAGCGTTTTTAGCTTGCAGAACGCTAGCGCTTTTCCAAGCGATTTGAAGCATCGCTTGGAAAAGTGATTGACAGGTTGGTCACACTTGTCAAGCATAGTGCTTGACAAGTGTGACCAAAATTTAAAATAGGGATATACTAACCCTCTGTCGACCCCCGGAGTCCATCCCGGTCCTCAGCGACGCTGCCGGCAAGCTCCGTTCCCAAGGATACATTGCGAGAATCACCTCAGATGACGTAGTGGTCTCGCGACCGCGACGCGTAAAGTGAGCGTTTTAATGCAATCCTATGGTGGCGGAATCGCCGCGATTCCGCAAAATTAATGGACATGCTGCAGATTTTACCGCAGCAATTGTGGAATCCATTAGGATTGCATGGGAATGCAACATGGGCACATAGCCTTAGAGAAAGCACCAGGCAGGAACCTTGGCCAGATTCCTGCGTCTCCGCTGCCATTTTCTCCTGTAGGCAGCAGATCTGCAGGATCACTTTCTGCCCAGCACACTCCATATGATGAGGGAAATCTGGCCATGGGACTCCGAGCAACAGGCCAGATTGCCCACATTATTACTGCCTTGCAGGAGCCACTCTCCACCTCCGGGCCCGGGGCCGCTGCACCGTATATATATCCGCCCCTGTCTTAAGCAATGTATTTGCACTGTTGCCAATGTCTACTACAATTGACACTATAGCGACCTTTCTAAAGGTAGGCCAGTTTTTTCTATTTAAATAAAGTTAGGTCAATTTCACAATATATATTTTTTTTCTCATACATGAGACAGTCCATGTTTGTTTGTTTTTTTTGTACTGGACCAATTTTAGGTTCGTGTGTAAGTTTTTACAATCCTTGATGCATCCACATTTCTTGTATGAAGGAAAAAAAATCTTTACTTCTCCTACCCATTAAACACTAAAATACAGGGTGACATCCGTGTGCTTTCGCTCTTTATCTTTCTGACGGGAACATTGACTTTTATTAGTGAGTCTGATCCGCAACACAAATTAAAGTTGGACATGTCCCCATTTTTTTGATTGGAAGAAAATCAGTCCACAAAAAGGAAGTATAAAAAAATAACAAATGGTACACTTGCCAAAAAAATAACTGATGTATGAAATAGCCTTCAAGGTTTGTTCATTAATTTCCTCTGTTTAAGGTTGCCGAGTCGAAGCTGAAGGCAGAAGAAGCAAGACAAACTGCTCAAAGTGTTCTCAACAAAGCAAATGCAACAAAGGAGAAAGTAGACAAAAGCAATGAAGATCTAAGGAATCTCATCAAACAAATAAGAGACTTTTTGATGCGTAAGTATAGTTTCTATCTACGTGCATTGCTTGTTGCCTTGTCCACCCTTGAACCAATCTGTGCTGATTTATTTCTTAATGTATCTGTAAAGGGGTTGCAATTTTTTTCTACAAGATACAGATGTGTTTTATATGATATGTTGTCATCTTTCCAAATTCAAACTTGGCCGTGAGACAAGGGGTCCTCCATTGTAGAAGGGTGTTGGTCTTCCACCAGCAGATTCAGTCATTATACGATACCAGATTGCTGAAAGACCCTATAGGCGCCATAAAGGGCTGATCTAGTGGGCTTTATTTAGGCGTCCCAATGCAGATATCACAAGGTGCTAGCAGACCTTAAAGAATGGAATAAATAATATTTTGTGTCCTTGCATTTCTGACAGAGGATGGAGCTGACTTGGACAGTATAGAAGCTGTTGCCAATGAGGTTTTAAAAATGGAGATGCCAACCACACCTGAACAGTTACAAGCTTTAACTGATGATATACGTGAGCGTGTGGAAAGTCTTTCTGGAGTGGAGACAATCCTTCTACAAAGTGCTGGAGATATAGCCAGAGCAGAGTCTCTCTTAGAAGAAGCCAAACAATCCAGGTAATACAATGATTGTCATATTAGATAAAGATCTGGTATGTCCAATTTCAGACTGCCAATCCTTTTGTTCTCCAAGATAAGCCTCAGATAGTGTTATTTGTGGCAGCAGCTCCCTCATAGAGGACACAGGAATGCTCAACCGAGTGAGCGCTAAGAGTATTGGAGAGTTGGGTGTGGTAACTGTTGGCCGACTGCTATCTAAAGTGTATGGGTGGAGCCATAGCTTAATAGGTTGTTTATCAACTCTCACTTGCAGATTGTGTTTGAAGTCTCCACCAAGGCCAGGCAGCATCCCGTTTTCTCCAAAATATGTGGTGCACATATTGTTTGGCATCTTCTTAGTTTCCCTCTCTTTATTTGTGCTACAATCAACACACCTTTAAGAAAGAAATATCTGTAGACCAGATCATTTATTTAAGGGACAGTTACTAATGTGTATCACTAACTTAAAACGTTTTTTTCCGAACCTAGCAGAAAATTCAGCATTGACTGCATCGTGCCGAATCCTAACAGTGTGTATTATACACACTGTTAGGATTCCATCAATATTCTGATTCGAGTAGTTGTCCTGCGACCACTCAAAGGTGAATTGCTTACTTGCAGTCATTTGCTTACTTCTCTGTCAAACATTGAGAAAAGCAAGTAGAGACTTAAGTCAACATGTGACTGTAAGTATACAAATTCCATATGACCAGTCACATACTGACTGGTTGAACAAGAATCCTAGCAGTGTGGTACAGTCCCGGCTGAATTTTCTGCATTGCTCAGAAAACCCCTTTGAGCCAACATTAGATAATGGTCCTTTAAAAGATCATTTGGCCTACAGCTTGTTCCATAAACGTGTGTTCATCACAGCTTACGGTAATAAAGAGCAGGAAATAAGGGGATGCCAGACAATATCGTACCATTTATTTCAGAAGAAAACAACCCAACTTGTCCGTCCAATACTTGTTTTCTAACCATGGAAACAACATAAACCCTCACTGTTGCCCTGATCCTCATCCGCCTGGACTACTGTAACGGTCTATTAATTGGTCTCCCCGTTACTCGACTTTCCCCTCTCCAGTCCATCCTTAATGCAGCAGCCAAGGTCATCCACCTGGCTAATCAGTACTCGGAAGCGTCTGCACTTCACCAGTCATTACACTGGCTGCCCATTCACTGCAGGATCCAATTCAAAGTACTTGTTTTCACCCACAAAGCTCTCCACAGTGCAGCACCCCCCTACATCTCCGCCCCCATTTCTGTCTATTGGCCTAGCCGATCGCTGTGCTCTGCAAGTAACTTTCGACTAACATTTGCACTAATCCGTACCTCCCACTCCCGTCTCCAAGACTTCCCACATTGCGCCAATCCTCTGGAATGTTCTACCCCAAGAAATTAGGACCAGCCACAACTTGCACAGTTTAAGGTGCTCCCTCAAAACACATTTGTTCAGAGCAGCCTATCACGTTCCCTAATCAATCATTTTATGTGTAGGTGTGCGTGTGTAGCCCATTCATTATCTCCATCCATCCCTCACTCCCTCAAGTTGGCTGGACCATCATTGTAAATACACACCTGTACTTTGTATCTCCCCCCACCTCATTGTAGACGAGCAGGGTTGTTTTATTTTGCTTTAATTATTATATTATTGTTAACGTGCTTGAAACTGTTAAATTGTAAAGCGCTGCGGAATATGTTGGCGCTATATAAATAATAATAATATTATTATTATTATTATTATTATTATTATTATTATTATTCATCAGACATTGGGGCACAAAGAAATGTATCCCATATAGATATGAGTTTGTTTTATGGTAGAGGCCAACTCTAGTAGGCAGAAAGAAGGGTAAAATTCAGTATCCCTGCTCTTATAGAGTGACTTCAAGCCTATCGATTGCCAAGAAAGACCCCTGTCCATTTCAGTTAAAGGATCAAGAGAATTACATTTTGAGGTTTTGAGAGAAAAACAAACAAACAGGAATCTACTGGTCAATAGTTTGTCGTCTCTCTGAGTTGAGATATTTTATAATTTAGTCTTTTTTTTTTATTCCCCCAACATCTGAAAAGATTGATTTAAAATTAATTAACTTTTTGATCACAGCAAATCTGCATCAGATATTAAAGCTACAGCTGACCTGGTGAAAGAAGCTCTGCAGGAAGCCGACAAAGCCCAAAGTGCAGCTGAAAAGGCCATTAAAAAGGCAGATGATGACATAAAAGGAACAAACAACCTACTCACTTCCGTAAGTTAAAAATAAATTCCTTTAAAGTGGTGAACAACTGAATCGCTTGTTTTCACGACTGAGGTTCCAAGCTAGTAAGGGAATTAAATGCATTTAATAATATTATACAGGTCTCTTTGAGATATCCAATTCTTCCTTTTCAAAAACTTTTATATTTTTAACTTTTATTATTTGTTTTAGGATTCAGTTCTATTAACAAATAGTCAGAATATGATGACTTTCTGATGACTTTCTGTTCACAGATTGAATCAGAAGCTGCAGCATCAGAAGAAACATTAACTAATGCCACCCAACGGATTTCTAATCTTGAAAAAAGTCTAGGAGAACTACTGAAAAAGTCCGCTGCCACTTCTGCAACGCTAAACTCCATAGAGAAATCAACTGGGGATGCAAAAGCGAATGCTGATGGTGTAAAGAAGGTTAGAGTATATGAAAATGGCTAGACTTTGTGGAATGCATTCCAGAGAAAGGCAGAAGATTTATGTAACCCCTTGGAGATGCAACCATTTTTTTTTTTTTTTCCTCCTTGCTAACCATGAGTTATAACTTTCATTTTTTTTTATTTTCTGATCAACAAAGAATAGGGACTTCATTTTTATTTGTCAAAGCTGTTTGTTTTTTTTTTATTCATCATTTTGGGGTCCATATGACTTTTCAGTCTCATGTTATTCCATTTTTTTAAGAGGTAATGTTACCAAAAAAACCTCAGATTTGTCATTTTTCACCCCTGATTTATTGTACGTGGGCAAATAGTTTTGTATTTTACTAGTTTGGGCAATTATACACATGGCAGTGCAAAATATGCTACTTTTTAGATATCAATATTTACATTTCGAGAAAAGGGGTAATTTATGCATTTTTTTATTCATGTTTTCATCCCGTTCAGCTGTATATCATGGTGCAAATTGGTAGCAGGTGTATGCAGCGGGTTCACTGGGTGAGCCTGCCCTATACCTAGCAGATAATGGCTGTAATATATTTTACCATATAGTGTACTGGAAAACAGGAAATAAATTCCAATTAAGGTGAAATTGCAAAAAAAGCTTTGTTCTTTTCACCATTTTCTCTATGTTCTAAAACTGACCTGCCATTATGATTCTTCCGGTCATTACATGTTTGCAGATATCGAACATGTATAGGTTCTTTTGAGAAAAAAAATCCATTTTTTGTTTTTTTTTTTGTTTTTTTACAAAAAGTGCCATTCTTCAGAATCTGGGGCTGGGTGAGGGTTTGCTTTTTGTGAGGTGAGCTGACATTTTTAATTATATCATTTTGTTGTAGATACAATCTTTTGATCGTCTATTATCGCAATGTTGCGGGGACCAAAAAATGTAATTCTGGGGTTTAGATTTTTTTTCTCATTATGCCGTTTACTGATTGAATTCATATTTTCTATATATATTTTGATAGAACAGGCATTTCTGAATGCATCTATACCAAATATGTGATGCGTATTTTTTTTATTTTGAATGGGGCAAAAGGGGGGTGATTTGAACTTTGTTTTTAAAAATATTATTTTTTTTATTATTTTAATTGCTTCAATAGTCTACAGAAGAAAATGAAGTTTTGATTTCCTGATCACTTGTGCTACACATAGCGGGGCTTCAGCTATACGTAGCAGAAATGAGCTGCTATGAAAGCTGGCCACGGGGCAGCGCTCATAGCTGATGAGCATTGACTATGAAATCAGCTGTCATATGCCTGAAGTGATGTGGGCTCAGTGCCAGAGCCCGCATCAAGGAGGGGGCAACTACCTATGACTTACCTATACGTCATCAGTCGTAAATGGGTTTACCCGTTACATGCCACTGTCAAACTCTGACAGCGGCATTAACAGCTCGTCACATAGGGGTATCTCATTCTGTGAACCCATCAGTGCCCTGTGACAAGGCTTCTAAGGAGAGCATGATTTTTACTATATGCATATGCAGCATTACGGCATATCCTATATGTAGCGGTACAAGTGCTCACACAATCGCAGGTTCAAATCCCTAAGGGGACTAATAAATACAATTTTTTAATTTTTTTTTTAAATATGAAAAAAATAAAAGAAAACAGAAGTTCAAATTGCCGCTTTTTTTCTCTGACTAAAAACAAACAGAATTAAAACAAAAACTTGTGGTGTTGCAGGTTACCTAATCAACATATGAAAATATAAAAAATAACTCTATTGGTAAACACCAAAAACTGAGTTTTTTTGGGGGGGGAAGGCACAATTCTGCAAAAAATGCTGTGATAAGCGATTAAAATGCCATATCTATTCTAAAATGGTGTCTATAAAAACATCTTCTTGTCCCACATAAAATAAGCCCTCACACAGCTCTGAAAAGTCGAAAAGTTACGGGTCTTGAAAATTGTCGACATTTTTTTCTAAACAAATTTCTGATTTTTACTAATTTTTATCGGTAATCTATAACAAAAACCAACTGTACAGGTATAGTATTGTCTAATCCTACTGATGAGAATCATATTGCCATGTCATTTTTACCACGCAATGTACATCGCAAACACAGGTCATAAAAAAAACAACCTAACAATTGTGGGGTTTTTTCACAATTTTACTGCACATGGATTTTTTTCCCCCTTTTCTAGTACACTATTTGGCAAAATGAAAGGTGTCCTACAAATGGACAACTTGTCCTGCAAAAACAGCTGTCATATGTCTCTGTGGATGGGAAAAATAGAGTTATGGCTCTTACAAGAAGGGAAGGGGAAACAATGCAAAAACAAAAATTGGCCAAGGCAGGTTAAAATATTTTCTAATATTCTTTATACTTTTTAGGAGACTTAAACTTGTATAACCAATCAAGTGATCACAATATATTATAGTAATACAGTCTATTGTGTAATTACTGCTCTCCTATGATGCCAAGCCACAGGCAAAGGAGTGATTGCATGATGCCGATAGGTTGGTAATTGGTAGCTTACTGAAGAACTCAGTGTCTGACACACCAATCCATTGGCATGCCCTGATCAAGTTGTGGGGGAAGAGCCCTGTTCTTAATCTTGTCAATGCCATTGTCAAAAGGTAAAAGACTTGCAATCAGGGCTAACTGCAGTCAAAGTAGTTGTACTGTTCCCAAACAGTGCCACATCTGTCATGGGTTACCTAGTATTTCAGCTCCGCTCTATTGATGTGTATACCGTTCACGTCCAGGTGTGAGAATGCAGCTGCGTTTTTGTAATCCTGGAGATACGATTTCCTTCTCTTGGATACAATTTAAAGGGAATCTGTCACCCCTTTTTAGTGATATCATGTAAAGATATCACCCTATTGTGCGTCCCATAAGGATTCTTTTAGGATTTTTTACTCCCCCCGACCCCGCACCTTTGATGCAAAAATACCTTTGTTATGTTGGTGAAGAGGTATGCAAATCGCTGCGGTCCGGTCCGATGGGCGTGGCTTAGTCGGCTTCCCCCCCCTCCTCGGCTTGCTGAGCGTAATCTTCATCTGTGAATATCACAGATAACGTTGTTTGCCCCGGAAGTCTTCACATGCAGGACACACTTCCGGGGCATAGACTGCGCTGGAAAATACTGGCGCATGCGCAGTACCGCTTATATGCTTCGCCCACAGTTGGGCAAAACATACTGCGCAGGCGCCAGAGGCCTCTTTGAATGCGCAAGCGCGGCAAACAACGTTTTCTGTGAGATTCACAGATGAAGATTACGCTCAGCAAGCAGAGGAGGGGGGGAGAAGCTGACTAAGCCACGTCCATTGGACCGGACTGCGGCGACTTGAATATCTCTTCACCAACATAACACAGGTATTTTTACATCAAAGGTGCAGGGTCGGGGGGAATAAAAAATCCTAAAAGAATCCTTATGGGACATACAATAGGGTGATATCTTTACATGATATCACTAAAAAGGGGTGACAGATTCCCTTTAATTGAACAGTGATTATTTCTACCATAAAGCAGAATTTTCTTTAAGCTATACCCTGGAAAGGAATGAGTTAAAATAATATGCTAGTGAGGATCAACAATCCCAAGAGCAGCTCTCAGAGTTTGGAATTTTTAACTCTTATTTCACAGCACACCGCTTAGAAGGATCAGGTCATTAAAGATATTCATAGCCGGTAAAATGCATAGTCCGTTCATAAGAACCTGTCTGTTTACACCACACAATGCCTAACTGATGTCTCCTAATGGTAGTTTCTGATATTGCAGGTTCTGGATGATGACCTTAGTAATAAATATAAGCAAGTTGAAGATTTGATAGCAAAAAAAGCTGAAGATTCATCAGAAGCCAGAAGGAAAGCAGAGCAACTTCAGAATGAAGCGAAAGCCCTGTTATCGAAAGCAAACAAGAAGCTTAACCTACTAAAAGGTAATTATTTTTTAACAATTGCCTTAGTTTCACAACTTACATTGCGGTACAATAACATTTACATAAAGGAATATCCTCTCCATATTAACACTTATCACCATGGCTGTGGAACAGACCGAAAAGAGTGAGATCGGTTAGAAGTGAAGAATTTGCTTCCTACTTTGACCCCTAATTGACCATGCCCAAAAGTATTGATGTGATGGGCAAGCTTTTTAGTTTTTGCCCCTTCTCTTTTGTATTTTTGCAGGTATAAAAGTTTTTTGTTATATTGGAAAAATCGTTTTGCTTTTTAGGATCACAAATTGCAGCACTTACATCATTGTCATACAGGAGTCTTGCATGCTTTCTCAGCGCCACCCTATCACTGTGTTCACTACTCTGCTACCCCAGCATCAGACCATCTCCCTGAGTTGCCTTGTGTTTACTGCCAGCTCTGCTCCTAGAGAATCTCCATGTGGCTATACGGAGACATGGCCAGATCGTACAGGAATTTAACTTTGCTGTGTCCTGCAGTGTTTGCCTTCCCCAGTCTATCAATAGGCAGCAGCAGGTTTATTAGGAAGCTCCTCCCACCAATCCTACATGATCGTTGGTTCCCAGTTGCTTGTCTCTGGATCCTGTGGGTGCATGTTTGTTCTGTCTCTCTCGTTATCAACCCTGTTTGACATTACTGCTCCTGACCCCAGCTTTATACTCTGAACCTGTGCTATCTGTCCTGACCACGTCTTTGCCTTCATTTCCTTGTTCTTCGTACCTATGCCTATGACCCTTTGGTCAGCTGCTGCATACCCAGGGACTGCACTGGAGTGGTACCTGGTAACTACCTGTGCCATGCCTATACTCACCAGCAGAGGTTCTAGTGAATACCAGGTAGTCACTTAGTTACAGCCTTCCAGGGTATTCCCAGCCTGTCATATAAATCAATGTTAGAACATGATATAAATTGATAAATATTAAATGATTGTGTTTTGTGAAAGTGATTATGGTATTTTTAATGTTCACATTTCATACTAAATACCTAGGTTAATGAATTCTTCAAAGGTCAAGTGTGAATTTAAAATGACAGACCTCACCAATCGAAGTCCAAAGTTTTATATTTTAGACTGTAAAATGAATAGCTGTGTGTGAGGGGCAGAGGAAGGATATGGCACATGAATAATATTCTTCAGTTATTAGGACAGAATTCCCAAGCTGAGCAGAGAGTACAATGTAACGTGAACCTTCCCTCACATATATTGTCTTGTAATCTGTTGTGGCTTTTTGATGAGGCATCACACTGAAAATGTCCTTAGCAATAGAAAGCACATGACACTACCCATATGCACAGTATTGCACATTCTCTTTCCAATAAAATTCACAAAGATATGTCAAATTTGGTCTATAATTTCCATAACTTTAATCTAATTTGATTATTTTTTTTTGTTAGATTTAGAAAAATCTTATGAAGACAACCAAAGAATATTGGAAGAAAAAGCCAAAACGCTTGTGGCTTTGGAAGAACAAGTCAGGGAACTCTTACAAAGCATCAGCCAGAAAGCAGCAGTATACAGCACCTGCTTATAAACCACATTTTAGCAATAGAAACAGAGTAATTGGGACCAATGGTTCTCTAATTTATTGGATGTTCAGCGGAACACACAAAAACACTATTTTGTTGAATAAAAAATGAATTTGAGTAATGATTCGGAAACCAATGCAGTGTTTTTAACATTCAACATTTCTATGTAGCCATCTTCTTACACACAGCAAATTTTCTATTAGCATTTTATTTTATAACCATTATAGTTTTCAATACATATAGTCAGTGTGCACGCTAAAATTATTCTAGTAAATTCTTATTGTCTAACTATAAATATACCCATATCTTGCACAAAATGAGTCACACAATGTGAATTATGCCCCATTGATATCGCTTGATAACTGAACTGGGCATCGCCGTGAAGTCTTTGGATGACGTCCTCCATTGTGTATTATCTGCACTACAACATTATATGGATTTAAGAAACCTATATCCAAGGATCCAAATACTGTATATGCTCCCTAAGATATTGTACCACTTCTCTGCACAAGGAGCACTGGCAGACCCTTCCACCGATCGCAAAGTGCTGTACACATTTATACATTCCTAAATAAAGCACAAGCAATTACCACTATGACAATGACTCTGTTCAATCAAATATAAACCCTATCAAAAGGTCAGGAAAGTTCAGTTTGTTTGGTTAATCATATTATGTAACTAAAAAAAACAAAGAGGAGACTAAAAATCTGTATCCTCAGCTATAGAAAATACAGATCACACCAATGGTATAAAGAAGATCTGGTTATCGATTGTGCAATCATACAGAATATAGAACATTTATTATAATTAACACTTCATCTAGTTCATCCAATTACTCTTTGGCAATGTTGATCCAGAAAAAAATGAAAAGGTCTGGTAAACACAGTACTAATTTACCCTTCTAGAGGGAGAAAAATTCTCCATAACTTCAAATGTAGACAGGACTAGAGATAAGCGAACATTGTCGACTCTCTCCTTATTTGGCAAGCTATAGCACTTACCGAAAGAGTGCTCTCGATGATCAGCTGTTCGGCATGGCAGCTGCCTGTGTCGCGGCTGTGTGACAGTCACAACACAAGCATGGAGAGCCAATCAGCTGATTATCGGGAGCGCTCCAGTTATCCGGGTTCCCGATGCAGCTTCTTGAGTAAGCGCTATAGCTTGCCGAATAAGGAGGGAGCCGACTATGTTCGCTCATCTCTAGACATGACCCCAATCTGTAGGTGGCAGGTAGCCCTTAGTCACAAATGTGTGCCATTAGAAGTTTAAACATTTTTACAGATATCTAGTTTCTGTAAACCTTCTTGGTAATACATACTTGACATTGCCACTTTTTATGAAGTGCAACTGTTGTCTACACACAGCTATAGGTAGTTTGGCAACAGAAGGTTCTGTTTCCTAATGGCGATTAAAGGCCCCCATACACAGAAGATCAAAGTCAGCTGGAAAATGCTATGGTCGATTGTTCAGCAGACAGCGGTCTGGACAGTCTCTCCCATACATAGGGGCACTTGATCGGTTGAGTGCTCCCTGTGTTCTCTAGGGAAAGCTGCTAATACAAATCTATGCTAGTAGTTTATATACAGGAGAACAAAGTGATTGACATATTCCCACAACAATCAAGCAGCCGTACCGGTTTATCAGCAGGTGCAACCAACATTAATGCGTATAGATGCCATGTTGATATACAGAAGAACAGTGTGGTGAAAACACAACTCTAAACCCCTTCTGACTTCCATCTAAAGCTCCCATCACTCAATAGCAATAGAACCAGGCATTAGAGACAGAAGCTGGTGATAGATGTAAAGACAAGAGTGAACAGCTCCCTAGCCCACCACTGTCTACATAAGGATCGCTTGTGGGAACTATGCTTGTTGTGAATGCAGACTTCCCAGTGCTTGAACAGTGTCTGAACCTAGCAGTAAGTCTCGTGACACAAACTCAACATATTCACATGCATAGCTACTTGGACATGTGAAACATATTGTGGTGCAGTGACCACTGTGTCGGCTAGGGGGCGATGAACGGCAGGATGGTAAATGACCATTATGTATCCCAGGGTGGGTGGCCCTGGGATGGAAGCTTGAATGTGTGTTAATCAGCAGAGGTACTACTGAGGTTTTTGTTAGTGTGTCAGGGAAGGCTTCCAGGTGGCTGGTGAGACGGGTGCGACCAGTCACCTACAAACCCACCCAGGGGCGTGTGTCTGAAGTAAAGCCTATGTGTTATGAATGGGTCGCCGAGGAGGAAATAAAAAACAACAGACGCTAAGTCTCAGAAAACCAAAGAGGTTGGTAACTATGCAGACTGCAGACCCCTGATCCTAACCACACAACTAGTAGCAGTCATGAAGCGTTCCTACGGTGGTCCTAGACGCCTCGTCACAACCGGAGAGCTAAATAAGCCTAAAGCAGGAAAAGAGGAAAACCAAATGCCCCAGAGCAGACCCCAAAGGAAAGACGGCCCCCCCACATGTATTGACTGTGAAACAAGATGAAAATACAAACAAAGGCAGGAAAATGGGCTGAGCAAACGATGGGGCCAAACTATCTAGAAAGGAAAGGAAAGAAACTGTCTGCAATCTGCCAAAAACCCTACCAAAAATAATGTCCAACACAACTGATAGAAAAATTAACCCTGAAGTCACTAGACTTCTCCCACTATATCAGCACTCTGAAATATTCTGAGACAGAGCAAAAAGAGGCCAATCTAATAAGGGACAAAAAAATTCAAATTGGCAAATACAGATAAATAAGAGTGGAAATTCAGCACAGCCCAGCCGGGCTGGCTGACCACACAAAAAACTGAATTGACCAGCAAGAGCAAGTGTGAACATTAGCAAAAACAAACTTAACTTGAGAAGACTGGAACAGAGCTGAGTCCAAGAACTGAGAAGCAGACTGAATCACCAGCACCAGGATAGGGCGTCGGCTGTCTTATATCCAGTCTGATACTCCAGAGATCCAATCGTTATCTTCCTCACCAGGTGGCAGATCACTACCAATTAAACCAACCTCACTACCTACTGTCACCACCAGAGGGAGAACGGAAGGAGAACTCTCAACTGGTGGAGCAGAAAATGAACTCATAACACCTATGTGTGTGGTTGTGAATCTGAAGGACCTGTAATGAAGTCATAGCCATGTGATGCTGTGGGTGTGGCTACGGACCATATAAGGTGACCAGGGTAGGTCACATGAGTGAATGCCTGGATCGGATTGGTCCATGTGGAAGGTCCCGGAAGGCTGATGTGCTAGAAGGTGTGCTGCCTTCCTGAAGCGCACATGTGGACGCCGCTGACCATGTGAGGCCTGTGTGTAATAACCTGTGAGTACTAGACAGTCCCCAGGAGGGAAGGGACGTCAGGACTGAGAAGCAGCTAAGAGGTAACCCCGGACGGGGAATTAACTAAGAGACTGTAGAGCCTGTTTGCTGGACAAAGTGCAGCCTGTGTGACCACAGGGCTAAGAGAGCGGAGCTCTACATTGAATCTTCATTTGGTCTGATGTAAGACTGTTGCTGCTATATGGTTTATGCTGCCCAATAAACCAGATGGACTGATTTATGCGAACAACCAGTGCCTGACGTGGTTAATCCGCTGCCGAGTGAGTGTCCCTCAACATGAACACTGGCGCGCTACCTTACAATACCACTCCAGTGATTTGCTCTTGTCAACACTGGAGTGGTGCTACTAATATAAGGTCCCTGACCCTATTATATTTAACACCTGCGGTCTTCAACTTTTTTTCTGTGCCGCTCCGGTCCCACCTTTTCACCGCAACTTCTGACTGACAACCAGACATAATGGTCACAAGCGGTCAATGTAAGTCTATGAGAGAACGATTGCTATGGCCAGAGGCGTATCCAGGGGGGGGCAGCCGGGGCAGTTGCCCCGGGCGCAGCCAGCAGGGGGGGCGCAGTCGGGCCGCCTAATGCAGCGGTCCGCAGTGTCTCCCCCTGGCGGCTGCGTTCTGCCGCTCCCCATCCTGTGAGTCGGCTGTTCTCTGTGATGGCTGTCAAGCTGACAGCCGGCGCAGAGGAGGCCGCGCTGGCTCCCAGGCAGCAATTGTACTGGCGTCTATACAGACGCCTGTACAATTGAAGCTCTGACCGCCGGGTCAGAGCGACGTCAGCAGCGTGATCATGTCATGTGATCACGCTGCTGACATCACTCCCCGGCGCCCAGAGCAAACGCTGGTGGAAAGTGTGCTCCTCTGTGGAGCTGAAGAACCACCGAAGATGGGAGATGGGGGGGTGTTAATGAGTGGGGGGTTATTGAGTGGGGATGGGGGTTAATGAGTCGGGGGGGTTAATGAGTGGGGGTTAAAGTGTGGAGATGGGGTTTAATGTGGGGATGGGTGTTAATGAGTGGGGGGTTATTGAGTGGAGATGGGGTTAATGTGGGGATGGGGGTTAATGAGTGGAGATGGGGGTTAAAGTGTTGGGGTTAATGTGGGGATGGGGGTTAATGAGTGGGGGGTTAATGAGTGAAGATGGGGGTTAATGAGTGGAGATGGGGGTTAATGTGGGGATGGGGGTTAATAAGTGGGGGGTTAATGAGTGGAGATGGGGTTTAGTGAGTGGAGATGGGGGTTAATGTGTAGGGGGTTAATATATGGGGGTTATTGAGTGGAGATGGGGGTTAATGAGTGGAGATGGGGGTTAAAGTGTTGGGGTTAATGTGGGGATGGGGGTTAATGAGTGGGGGGTTAATGAGTGAAGATGGGGGTTAATGAGTGAAGATGGGGGTTAATGTGGGGATGGGGGTTAATAAGTGGGGGGTTAATAAGTGGGGGGTTAATGAGTGGAGATGGGGGTTTAGTGAGTGGAGATGGGGGTTAATGTGTAGGGGGGTTAATGTATGGGGGTTAATGAGTGGAGATGGGGTTAATGAGTGGGGATGGGGGTTAATGAGTGGAGGGGTTAATGAGTGGGGATGGGGGTTAATGAGTGGGGGTACATAATGTGTGGGGGTTTTGGGAGTAGGGACGAGGGATTATTGAGTGGGGATGGGGGATACTTAATGTGTGGGGGGATTTGGGAGTAGGGACGAGGGATTATTGAGTGGGGATGGGGGATACTTAATGTGTGGGGGGATTTGGAGTGGGGATGGGGGGTACTTAATGTGTGTGGTGGATTTGGGATGGGGGGATTTGGAGTGGGGATGGTATTTAACGTGTGTGGGGAGATTTGAGGACACAAAATGAAGAGTATGTATGAGGGCATATATGAGGAAGCAGTATGGGGGATGGGTACAGACAGTAAGGGGTGCGAACGGGTGAATGTATGTGGGCACAGTATGGGGAGTGAGGGTGATGGCATGTGTGCAGACACAGTATGGGGAGTCAGGGGTATGTGTGAGCAGACAGTATAGAGAGTGAGGGGGTAAATATATGAGGAGACAGTATAGTGAACAGGTGGGATGTTAGAGGAGACAGTATGAGGAGGGAGGGGAATAGCGTGAGGCGACAGTATATTGCAGACATTTTTATTCAGGAGCATTATAATGACACTTCTATCTTTAAGGGCATCGTGTGGAGAGTTGCTGCAGAAGACCGGAGAAGATGGATGTCTGCTGAGACGAGATGTGGATGAGAAAACTCATCATGGGGTCGGGACAAGAAGAAGAAAAGGAGAATGACTGCAGAGACGACGTCATATATAAGGTACCTGGATGTAAATATTATTAGTGATACTAATTCTCATGTTTTTATTTGTTAGGAACATTAAAGGGGTTGTCCAGGTTTGTACGGAGTCTGCAGTCATTCTATGTGACTGCAGACTTCTGAATTCTCACAGTGCTCACTGAACGCTGTCAGGATTCTGTCATGCCGGTAATTTACATACATGCGGTCACATGCTGACTAGACATGTGTGGCCTCACTCAATGATAATGAACAGAGCGAGGCCGGGCACGTCTAGTCGGAATGTGGCCAGAATTATACAAATCACATACTTGTGCTGACATGACTGTACATCGGCAAGGGAGAATCCTAAATGTGTGTAGTGCATTCGTTGTGAGAATTCAGAAGCTGCAATGTCAGGACTCAGCTCTGCAGGTTCCAGTAGTCATCACACGGACACTTCACTCATATGCGATTTTCATAGTTATGGTCCTGTGACAACGAGCTTCTCTTCCTGCTTTCAGATTTTTACTGAACATTGAGAGGATTAGGGAGAGCTGCTCGTGGCTACATGGCTAAGTGTGCAAGTCACATATGTACTTTTGGGGGGGGGGGGGGGGGGGGCGCCGAACCAAATTCTTGCCCCGGGTGCCAGAAAGCCTAGATACGCCTCTGGCTATGGCAACAGAATTGGTGCCGAGCACAGGAAGGCATAAAGAGAGGCATGGAGATACTTAAAAAGGCATTATCCTTAAGCGTTTATAGCAAAACCAGTAACTGGTTCAGGGTAGTGGACAACCTCTTTAAAAGGCGCACACCTCTTAAAAGATTAGGAGCTTCTGACAAATGTCATTGGCCTTGCCACAGATCTTCCTTCAGTAACGGACTGGAGTAAAGGTACTGTCACACTTAGCGATGTACCAGCGATCCCGACCAGCGATATGACGCGGTCAGGATCACTGGTACATCGCTAAGTGGTCGCTAGTGAGCTGCCACACAGGCAGATCTCACTAGCGACATCACTGGGGACGGGGGTCGCTACTTATCTGTCACACCAGGCGATCCTGCGTCCTCCCGCCCGGCTCCACGCGTCGCTCGTCTCTCCACAGGAAGCGCCACAGGAAGCTGACGACGAGAAACAGTCCTGAACGTTCTCGCGCGATCAGCGATAACCAGTGGGGGAGCCGGTCGTAGGTAAGTATCAGATACAGAGATATCGCTAGCAATAGCGCTATAACGTCACTAGTTATAGCGATATTGCTAGCGATATCTCTTAGTGTGACAGGCCCTTAAGATTTGTGGCCTAAGGAACACCACAGATAGTCATGAATTAGATGACAATCTGTGGCATCATAACTCTGCTTCAATAATTGTTTAAATCACCTTTTCCACAAGGGTGAAAAAAAAGCTAAGTCACAATTTTTGTGCAACTCTGCATTGTGCAAAAACTTTGACTATTCAAAATGATTTGTGCCAGAATTGTTATGTAATTGGTTTGATGAATCAGGGCTAATATGTCCAATCCTTTTCCCAAACTCATCTGATTGAAATAGTCTGTCTGACTTTTTTTTTTTCCCACTTAGATTTACAAGTTCAAGCAACTTTTGCTCTGTGAATGGGTGCTTTTGGGGTTTAAATTTGTTCAAATTTAAAAAAGTAGAAAAAAACCATTTTGCTAAGGAATCTTATTTTAGGGTATGTTGCTTTTTCTTCTGCGCAGTTGTCACAAATCCTGAAGAATCCCCTTATATCAAGCAAAGTGAATGAGAATCCTGAGGCCTCATGCACACTTTACTTGTTTTTTCTTGCAGATTTAAAGAGAACCTGTCAGAAGGGTTTTGCTAAGTAAACAGACATTGTCAGGTTGGCGCCGTTACACTGATTAAAATGATACCTGGGGTGAAGAAATCTGTCCTGTGTTAAGGTACTGTCACACTTAGCGATGCACCAGCGATCCCGACTGGCGTACACGCTGGTTTCCAAGGTAAACAGCGGGTATCCAGGAGTCGCGTGGGTCTTAAGGTACTGTCACACTAAACGATCGCACCAGCGATCACGACAACGACACGACCTGGGAGAGATCGTTAGAACATCGCTATATGATCGTTAGTTAGCTTCCAAACAGGAAGATCTCATAAACGACACATCTGCGATCAGCGATCTGTATAACGACCTCGGGAGTCGTTGGGACCTGTCACACAGCATGTATTGTTAAAGACCCAGACCTAGATAGGCGTGATTGAGCGCATCATTTTCCACTCCCCTCAACCCAGATTGGTCATCACTATATGGCACGGTATGGCATGACTGTTGCTGTCAGAGCTCTCGCTTTGTGATTGGACGACAGAGTAATAAAGGACGACGCAATAGCGCTCCCTTTCATTGTTCTCGAGCGCTGTGGTTACCTTAATGCGTCCTGCCCGCCTTCTGTGATTCAAGACCTGAGATCCATTGTGTGGCGCTGCTGCGTTCGCCCTCGATTCATTGATTCCATCTTGATCTCCATACAGTCTTGTAAGGTAGGCACTTATTTTTCAAATTTTTTGTTTTTATCATTTTTTCGTGTCACTAACATTTTTGAATTACATGTTTTTTTAGCAGCCTTGGTAGTTTTCCTTCCACCGCCCTCCGCTATCACATATCTATCTCGGACCTTTTTTTTTTCTGCCGCGCCCACCATTACTGTGTTGTTGGCTATCACTGTAAATTTTTTTTTTTGTTATTTGTGCCGCGTCAATCTCTTGTCAGCTTTTTTACTTGTCGTCTATCTTTGTGATTTTTTGTTGCAGGAAATTTTTTTTTCTGCTGCGCCCACCACTGCCTTTTTCTGCAGCTGTGTAAACTGTTGTTGTCCATCAAATTTTTTTTTTGGGTGTCAGGCAGCCATTTTAGTTTCAGCCGTGCCCATCTACGCCATTTTATGATCCTCGGTGTGTTATAAGTTGTTGGTAATGTATGCATTTTAATTAATCCTATTTGTTAATAAAACAAATGTTTCTATTAGTATTGTGCCATTTTAACATTATCCTTTCATTATTACAGATGGCTGATAAGCACGAATTCCTGCGGGACTTCATAGAGATGTACCGCACGATGCCATGCTTATGGAGAATAAAGTCGGCTGATTATAGTAACCGACTTAAAAAGAAGGAGGCCTACCAAAAACTTGTCGAGCTTACAAAACAACATTACCCCAGTGAGCCAGTGGATGAAGTATCGGTTAAAAAAAGGATTCAGGCCATACGCACAGTGTACCGAAAAGAAGTGAACAAAGTCGAGAATTCAACCAAGTCGGGAGCGGGGTCGGAGGATGTTTATGTGCCGAAACTTTGGTACTTTGAACTTCTCTCTTTCACAAGGGACCAAGAAGTTCCGAGAAAAATGGCAGCTATCTTGGCCCCGGACCCATTGATCCAGCATGACTCCCCTGTCGGTGATGTAAGTACCTTGATTTTACAACTCATAGTAATGTACGTGGCCATTAGGAATAGAATTTATGAATAATTAAGGAAACATTGACACAATAGCAGACGTTATCCCGTAACATAATGATAATTGATCTAGCTTTACGCTAGATGCCTACCTATTTGACATACCGTTGAAGGACAAATGAAAAACCATTGATACAACCCCCTTTATTCATCTTGTAGCTGTATTTGGCTGTTGTGAAGGTATATTTCTTTTGCTTGTGATGTAACATGTATTTTCTGTTCCCATAGGACACAGAAGAGGCAGGCATTTCTACACCCATAATCACGCCAGAGCAACACAGCTTCACATCTACGACACAAGAGGAGGAAACAGAGACACCATCCCCATCTGCACCATCCGCCTCTGTGCCGAGGCAACTGACTTTTTCCGGGCGCAAAAGGAAGGCCCCCACCTCAGAGACACCACAATTTATTGAACTGGCAAAAAAAGTTTTAACTACACCTCAGAACCTGACCGGCTTTGCGTTCTATGCAAATGAAAAGCTGCCAACACTAGACCCAGTTCAGCGTCTCCATGCAGAAAGGCTTATGCTACAAGTTTTGAGTGAAGCCTCAATGGGGAAACTTACAGACACAATAGCTTTCATGGACAGACGTCAGTACCCCCAAAACGCTTGGCCGCCGAATCATGAGACTACAGAGCATACAATGTGGAGGGAGCATCCGCCAAACCAAGGCCATGTTCCTGCACCTTATTATTTAACTCCGCCTAGGCAGCGTGTAAATGAAAAAGAACCATATTTTTTACAATTGTAGTTGTGCCATTTTTTTTTTTTTTTTAAATTTTGTTTTGTATATATGTTTAAATTTTTTTAATTATTCAAATTGTTTAAGTTTTTTTTTAAAATAAAAATGTAATATTTTACATGAATTGTGGTGTCGTTTACTTGCCTTTGTTTTGTAGTAGAACATTGATGTTAACAACACTTAAAAGATGGCTGTGCACATGAACATCTTTTACTAAAAGTAATATCCAGCCACGTATATAATCAGAAAATATAAAAATTTTTAGTTATGATATATTTAGAAACTCTTTTTTTTAACATCTTTTACAACATCAGAAACAAGGGGGTTTAACCAAAAAAACATAAATAAACCAAAAAAAAAAATAAATTACTGGCTACTGCCACCCTCTTGTACACCTGCCAAGAACCTCTCCAGCATCACTCCGTGAACGTCCATGGCTGCCAGAGTGACAGCCATAGCTGCTCTCATCCGCCGGTGAGAAGCCAGCAGTGCCTGTGCTGTTGGTATTTCTGTGGATGAAAAGAATGTAAAATGTAAACCTGGCAACTATAGAGACAGTTGAAACAAAAGGTACATGGCTTTTGTTTTTATCCTTACGGTATTGGGTCTGAACTGTTCTTTCTGGGGAGGGGCTAATAGCCCACCCTAAAGCACTGGCACCAACGGCTATGAGAAAAAAAAATTGAAATTTTACACGGCAACACTTCCTCCTTTCCACAGACAAAAGTTAAAGAACCCCTTTTTTTGTTATTTCATGTTTAAAAATAAATGTCTTTACTTACCGGATGGAGAGGCCACATCTATATCCTGGAGTGATGATGGAGATGGGCTTGAAGCGGGCAAAGGGGTAGGTGGTGACCCTGTTTGATCCATCGTTGATGCTGGGGCTATTGGATCATCCTGCGATGGCGGGCTTGATGGTAATGGTGGTTCTACAGATATGGAAAACAATCCATGGATATCTGCATGTTATATGCTGTTTTTAATTGAAACCCAAAAAAAAAAAGGATATTGTTCTGCGAGATGCTACATCGTCACCGTTATTTGAATAAGAACACTTGAATAATAACAATAATTTATGTTATTCTCCACAGTGCAAGCTCATGTTTATTTTGTAAAAATAAAGGAAAATAGTATTCAAAATTCATTTCACTTTCACTTCAACACATTGCTATGTCCCAGCATAACCACATGGCATTTTGCAAACTGTTATAGTATTCAAAATTCATTTCACTTTCACTTTCACTTCAACACATTGCTATGTCCCAGCATAACCACATGGCATTTTGCAAACTGTTATAGTATTCAAAATTCATTTCACTTTCACTTTCACTTCAACACATTGCTATGTCCCAGCATAACCACATGGCATTTTGCAAACTGTTAACAACTCAACAGTTAGCGAATGCTGAACGTGCAATAAGAGATATGAAGCGTTAACGCACACGGTAATAGACAACATACAACTTAAAAGAAATTTTTCTCATATTCTGTCCAAAACACTCACCCTCTTCAATTTGGTTGTCGGACCTGATATTTGCTATGCGCTGGCTGGAGCGGTAGCGCAGATCTGCTAGTTTTTTTCGTATCTGCGTCGTACTGCGCTCGACCCCAAACCTGCGCATGAGGCCTCTTTTAATTTTTTTCAACACCCTCTTCTTATGAAGCATGGGCCGGACGTGTGTGGTGCAATCATAGTCCCTTGCGTCGATTTCCTGGATCAAGAATCGAACCTCAGGCTCTCCCCAGGGTACAGAACGCCTGGAAGCCATAGTGTTTAGATTAATTTTTTATAGGCCGCTGTTAAGCCGCCCACGCATGCGTCATGACGTCACGGCGAACGGGAACGCAGATGCGTCATAGTCCCACAGCCTCTTTGAGATCGCACCTTGGATGCATATGTGTGGGCTTAACCTCATTTTTCCTTCTGCCCATTGCTCACTCCACAACCATCACACCACCTGTTTTGCCCTCCCCCACATAACTCCCCCCTCACCATCACCTCCACCTCATTCGAAGTTATGTCCCCAGTACTGCCCCTCCCCATCACACCTCTGAATAAAGACAACACAAAATTGTATTTTTTTTTTAAATTTTATTAGCACAAACTTTTAAACAGGATAGCCAAGCAATCTTTACATAACTATATTTGATGCTGCCAACTCACAGCACCAGGCCCGTTGAAGTATTGGCAGTACTTATCTCGGCTGGCCTTTGCATCGTCCTTGGTCCTGCCTTGATTGACAGGTCGAAGTCCTGCTATAGCGGGATCATTCTCACGCCATTCTCCGAGCACCACGTCACCATTGCTGTCTGAGTCCATGAACCCTGGCGGACTGTAGGCTGCAGCATCGCGTTGTCGTAAAAAATTGTGCAGCACGCAACAGGCCAACACCACGGAGTCTATGGATTCCAGCTTCATGTTTATTGGAGTGTGGAAAACCCTGAAGCGGTTGGCCATGATGCCGAACGCATTCTCCACAACGCGGCGTGCCCTTGACAGCCTGTAATTAAAAATACGCCTTTCCTCCGTCAGAGTCTTTAGTGGGTATGGCTTCACAAGATGCTCATGAAGGGGGAAGGCTTCATCGCCCACAAACACAAAGTTAAGATTGGCGGTGGTGTCCATGTTGGTTGGCAAGTGCAGTTCAGAGTTCTTCAAGCGTTCACCAAAAATAGTGTGCTCCAAAACGCCTCCGTCCGAAACCCTCCCGTTCATGCCAACATCAACGTTTATAAATTCATAATTTGCGTTCACAAGGGCCATGAGGATCACGCTGAAGTAGCCCTTGTAGTTGTAGAAATAACTTCCGCTGTTGGCTGGTTGTGTGATGCGCACATGTTTGCCATCCAAGGCACCACCACAGTTAGGGAACTGCCAAATACGTTCAAAATCAGATGCAATTTTTTTCCATTCAGCCGCAGATTTAGGAAAAGGCATGTAGCTCCGTATACTGTGGACGATGGCGTTGCATGTCTCTGGGATTAACACGCTGAGGAGTGATCGGGAAACAGCTGCTGAAAATTGCAAGTCTTTCATTGAACGTCCGGTTGCCAGAAATCGCAGTGTGACAGCCAAACGTTCCTCAGCCGAAACAGCTGCACGCATCCGTGTATCCTGCCGTTCAATGAGTGGCCTCACACATTCCAGTAGGAGCTTAAATGAATCCTCCGACATCCGTAGATAATTGCGGAAATCCTGCGGATTTTTCTCCTGTAACTCCCTCACTAGATGCATGTGGGTGAATTTGGACCGCTGCTCAAGCCATTCTCTGGTCCACATGCGACGCTTTCGTTTGGAGCGCCTCTCTTCCACCCGAGCCTCTTCTTGTCGATCGCCCTCCATCAGTAAAGCTGCTGCCACAATCACACGTTCCGCGGTGGACATGTACATTATGTGCAACCTGCCCGGTAAAAGGAATACAAAAGTTATTTAGAAAGTTTAAAAAAAAAAAAAAAAAAAATAGAGGATCAAATATTACAAAAATATTTACTGACAAAGCCACAAAAATCAAACAATAGATGCGGTTTGCACTGCTAAAAGATAAAACATTAGATATAACAAATTGTAATAAGATTAAAATATTTTAAAAATGGGAAAAAAACAAACAAAATATATGTACCTTGCTAAGGTAATCCAGAAAACCAGATGGTAGAAATGCCAAAGATGAATCGCAGTTGTGACTCCGACAGAATCCAAAACCAGCCTATACACGATACTATACTCAGCACGCACAAAGGACCAGAATGAGGTGTAATAATCCAAGCGCAATGGAACAATAGATGGGGACGCACTGTGACGTTTTCATTTATTGCTGGGGTGATGTAGTGGCCACCAATCGGTGCTGGGGGGCGTTATTACAAATGAAACTTATTCCCGCCTCCGCCGCTGACATATGAGTCGCCAACGAGATCGCTCGTCGTTCATAACAGGGGTCAAACACAACGATTCAGGCACACCAGCGGGACGCCAACGATCAAAATACGGTCCTGAACGTTCGTGCACGATCAGCGACATCGCAGCGGGGGCCACGTCGCCAGAACATGTCACATGCAGCGACATCGTCAGCGATGTCGCTGCTGCGTCAAAAAAATCGAGGTCGCTTATGCGATATCGCGAGCGATCTCGCTTAGTGTGACATACCCTTTAGATACCCGATGTTTACCTTGGAAACCAGCGTGTATGCCGGTTTCCAAGGTAAACAGCGGGTATCCAGAAGCCGCGGCTCCTGGATACCCGATGTTTACATTAGAAACCAGCGTCGCTGATCCTGATCGCTGGAGGGGCTGTCTTGTGACAGCTCACCAGCGATAAGCCTAACAATGTCACAGTGATCCCATCCATGTCGGATCGTTGGTGGGATCGCTGGGACATCATTATGTGTAACGGGGCCTTAAGGGTACTAGCATCCAATAATAGTTCAAACCCCAACTGAAGGAACTCAGGGCTCATACTCATTTGCGAGGAATACGGACGAGTGTAATCCGATAAAAAAAAAAAATCGGATTGCACTCGGATCAATGTTATTCAATGGGTTACATCTCATCTACGATTTTTTTTCTCAGCTGAAATCAGACTGCATGCTGCGATTTTCTGTATATCTCAGATGAGACTCGCTAATGCAAGTCAAGGGGTGTGAGAAAAAAAAAATTGCACAGAACTCGCACCATGCGAGTGCTGTCTGATTTTTATGCACCACTGTCCTTTGAAAAGCCGGCAATTCATGTGCGGTGTACAGTAAAATCACACTGACAAGTTAGAAAAGAAAAGATACAGTATATACACATAGAATACATATATACAGCTCTGGCAAAAATTAAGTGACCACCACATCAAAACCCTGTCATGGGCAGCCCATTCTCGAGACCTGAACCCCATAGAAAACCTCTGGAATGTAATCAAGAGGATGATGAACAGTCACAAGCTATCAAAGAACTGCTTACATTTTTGCGCCAGAAACAGCATGAAAGACTGCTGGCAAGCATGCCAAGATGCATGAAAGCTGTTTTTAAAAATCATGGTTATTCCACAAAATATTGATTTCTGACCTGTTCCTGAGTTAAAACATTAGTATTGTTGTTTCTAAATGATTATGAATTTGTTTTCTTTGCATTATTTGAGGTCTGAAAGCACTTTTTTTTAAATTTTGACCATTTCTCCGTTTCAGAAAAAAAAACAACAAAATTTATTGCTTGGAAATTCAGAGACAAGTTGTCAGAAATTTGTTGACTAAAAGAACAATTTACATATCTATATAGAGAATCCTGGATCGATCCTGGCCCCCCTGGCTAAAAACATCAACTCTCAGCCACCCCCAAAAAGGCGCATCTTTAGGATGCGCCAATTTTGGCACATAACCTTGCTCTTCCCACTGCCCTGTACCTGTGGCATATAGGGTTAATAGTTGGGGGGTTGATGTCACCTTTCAGGTGACACCAAGCCCCGAGGTTAGTAATGGAGAGGCGTCAATAAGACACCCCTATTACTAACTCCATAGTCAAATTGTAAAGAAAACACAGACACCCAGTAAAAAAAAAAAACTTTAATTGAAATAAAGACACAGACTTCTTTATTACCCTTAATTAGCCATACTTACAACCACACCTAATCCATGTGAAATTCTCACGGTGATCAGCTGTGAATACACTAAGTATAAACTGCAATGCCCTCTTCACTGGCATTTTCCCACTGTCCAGAGGTCATCGCAGTTCAGGCTGTGAGGCAGCGCAAACTCTGTGACGTCACCGCTAGTCACCGAGACTGCGCTGGTAGTATCTCCTCATTCACCAGTGTTTTTTCATCAGGGACATCAACCCCCGCAACTATTACCCCATATGCCACCGCTTTAGGGCAGTGGGAAGAGCAAGGCTATGTGCCAGAATTAGCGCATCTTACAGATGCGACTTTTCTGGGGCAGCTGAGAGCTGATGATTTTAGCCAGGGGGGCCCAGGATCCATGGCCCCTTTCTAGGCTATTAACATCAGACGTCAGCTGTCTGCATAGCCATTGCTGGCTATTAATTATAGGGGGATCCCATGCCATTTTTTTTTACGTAAAATAATCTTTAAATACATGTCCAGTATTTTGCGCACACACACTATACTAATTGTATTTGTCACTGAAATCTATATATCTACCTATTCTATATGGATTTACTGTGTAATCCATCTCTCTTGTCGGCTCCTGCAGTGATTTTTAAGAATATTTTGTTTTAAAACAATGTGTAAAGGACAGAGATCTGCTGTATGTAAAAGCTCATGTTAACATATTTATTAATGACCTTGTAGAGCATAGAGAGTAGAATTTCAATATTTGCAGATGACACAAAACTCTGCAGGGTAATCAATACAGTGGAGGACAATTTTATATTACAAGAGGATTTATGTAAACTAGAAGAATGGGCTGATAAATGGCAAATGAGCTTTAATGGGGATAAATGTAAGGTCATGCACTTGGGTAGAACGAACAAGATGTATAATTATGTGCTTAATTGTAAAACACTGGGCAAAACTGTCACTGAAAAAGACCTGGGTGTATGGGTGGACGACAAACTCACATTTAGTGGCCAGTGTCAGGCAGCTGCTGCAAAGGCAAATAAAATAATGGGATGCATTAAAAGAGGCATAGATGCTCATGAGGAGAACATTTTACCTCTATATAAGTCACTAGTGCGACCACACTTAGAATACTGTGTACAGTTCTGGTCTCCAGTGTATAAGAAAGACATAGCTGAACTGGAGCGGGTGCAGAGAAGAGCGACCAAGGTTATTAGGGAACTGGGGGGTCTGCAATACCAAGACATGTTATAATACTTTGGGTTATTTAGTTTGGAAAATCGAAGGCTTAGGAGTGATCTTATTACAATGTATAAATATATGCGGGGACAATACAAAGACCTTTCTAATGATCTTTTTACTCTTAGACCTGTGACGGGGACAAGGGGGCATCCTCTACATCTGGAGGAAAGAAGGTTTAAGCATACTCACAGACGCAGATTCTTTACTGTAAGAACAGTGAGACTATGGAACTCTCTGCCATATGATGTTGTAATGAGTGATTCACTACTAAAATTTAAGAAGGGCCTGGATGCCCTTGAAAAGTATAATATTGCAGGGTATACACTCGTTTCCTTAATATTGCGTTGATCCAGGTCTGATCTAGTCTGATTGCCGTATGTGAAATCGGGAAGGAATTTTTTTCCCCAGTGTGAAGCTTACTGTTTGCCACATGGTTTTTTTTTGCCTTCCTCTGGATCAACATGTTAGGGCAAGTTAGGATAGGATATGGGTTGAACTAGATGGACTTAAAGTCTTCCTTCAACTTTAATAACTATGTTACTATGTTACTAAAATCGCATTGCATATGCATGTCATACGAATGTTCCCTTTAAAAAAAGAAAAATCGCACAGAAATCGCATGACACTCGTCCGTTTTTTCGGTCCGGAAATTGGACCTTTTTTTTCTCGCATATGGGTATGAGCCCTAAGTAGGGACTGATTAGAGGCTTTTGGCCTAATGGCTTTTCTAAAAATTCCAAGAATTTTCTCCATGTCCTGCCGTAGATTCTTGTTGTTATGGGTTTCCTACTTTTTAGCATGGTGCAAACTTGCCCCAGTGAAAACCTCCTGCTACTTAGTACTGCCCTTTCAAATGCCACGCTGCTAGATGGAAGTCCTTTACTTGGGTGTGGAATATTGGCCCCTACATAAGAAGGTCCGGGATCTCCAGCAGGATTCATGGATCTGAAAAGGATAATGTAATTAGCAGAGAAAACTAAAGGTCTTCTTGGCCAGAAGGGGGCAAGCAATCACTCTCGCTTGATCCTCCCCGATTTTCTTCATGACCGTTGGGACCATCGTTACTGGAGGAAAGGCGTAACCAATCCTTAAGTCCCAGGGAATCTGGAGTCTACTGCAAAATGGGTTTTCCCTGATGTTCAGAGAACAGAACCTTTTTACCTAACCTGTTGTGTCTGTCGGCAAACAGATTTATTTTCGGCAATCCCCATAGATGGACTATCTTTTAGAACACTCTGGGTTTTACGGCCCATTCCCCATTTAAGTCTGTTGCAGCTTAGAACATTCTCTGCTCCCCTTATGCATAATGCCATAAAGGACAAAATATGTTCTGCCCTCTGGAGGATGTTTGCTGCTACCATTAGGGAGTGGGACCTTGCTCCCCTTTGGTGATTGACATATGCCACTGTGGCCAGGTTGTCTGACATAATGCGGACGTGGTGACCCAGGAGGAGAGAAAGAAAGCTTTCTAGAGCCTTTTCTACAGCCCACAATTCAAATAGATTTGATGACATTTCCAGCTCTAGAGGTGCCCAAGACCCCTGAACTGCCTGACCTGACCTCAGTTGTGCCCCCCAACCTGAGATGCTTGCGTCTGTCATGATTGTCGCTCACTGGCCTTACCCATGGGACTCCTGATGTAAAGTTCATCCTGTCTATCCATCATCTGAGGGAGTTCCTGACCTCTGAAGAAAGATCTACCCTTCCTTCTAAATGCCCTTTTGGCAATCTCCCATTGCAGCTGCCTGGAATGGAATTGGGCTCATTTGACTGCTGAGATGCAGGATGTTAAGATCCCTAATAGGGACATTGCTTTCCTCAGGGACATCTGTGAAAGTTCTATGGCTCCCGAGATTAGGTTCACCCCCTTCTCTACCTTGTCGTCGGGCAAGAAACAAGCCTGCACCTCGGAGTTCAGGACAAGGCCCAAGAAGGCCTGCACTCTTAGGGGTTGTAGCCTTGATTTTTTGAGTGTTCATCATCCAGCCCAGTTCTTGTAAGACTAATGACACCGCTTTGAACTGCATAGCACAGTGGTCCTCCGATGTTCCTACTATTAGTAAGTTATCCAGATAAGGAACGATGACTGTGTTCCGGATACGGAAGACTGTCATCTCTGCTACTACTTTGGTGAACACTCACAGGGATATTGACAAACCCAAAGGGAATAGCTCTGAACTGAAAATGGCTGACTTCGCCTTGAATGTATATGGCTACTCTCGGGTATTGGATAGTCCGGATGGATCGGGATGATAGTAAGCATCCTTTAAGTTGAGTACCACCATAAAATTGTGATGAAGCTTTATGGCTGTATTCACTGACCATCTTGAAGGTCTGATTCTTTATCTAGCGATTGAGACCTTTTAGATTTATGATGGTTCTGAATGGCTTCTTGATCAAAAAGAGGGGGTAATAAAATCCCCTTTCTTTTTGTTCGTCCAAAACCTCGCATAGGACCTGTTTGTCCACTAGGCCCAGAATCTGTCTCTAGGGCAAGTTGTTCTCCTGCCGATCTTCTGACGAGGGTTACTGCAAATGTTTGACGCGGCAGATGGTAAAACTATATTAAGGACCCAGGTGCTGGAGATTTTGTCCCAGGCCTGAACAAAGAGGAAAAGCCTCCCTCCTACTCCTGTTGTGGTGTCATTGTGAGGACTTTTTGGAAGTGGAGGAAGGACTGCAGAACATGAATCTGGACTCCCTTTAACCTCTATCTTCCCACTTCCATTTTTCCCCCAGAGGACACCCCCTATTGAGTTTTTTTCCTCCAAAAGGAAGATCTTCTCAGCTACCCTGAGAAATCCCTTTTTCCTGTCACCAGCTTTCTCCAGAATGTCATCCAACTTTTTACCGAACAAAAACTGGCCATCACACGGTAAAGAACATAACTTGTTCTTTGACTGCAGATCTCCTGGACAGACCTTGAGCCATAAGGCCCATCTAGCCACGTTTGATGGATATGCAAAGTAGGAATAAATCAATCCACAAAAGTTAATATATCAATATAGCAAAATGGATTTACTAAAACTTAACCTTTTATTAGGTATAATGTTAAAAAATATGACCAAAAATTCACATGAAAAAAACTTGAAGGGGGGGGGACAGTGAAAAACAGTGCCCCGATAACAACGAACGAAAAGGGGGTAATAAAAAGGTACTGGTAGCATCCTGACCTGATAGACCAGCTGACTATAGTTGCCCATGGGATTCGTTATCCATATGCCCAAATAAGCACCCAAACACTTAGGGTGGTTTAACATTTGCGTTTCCAGCAGCAGCATCGGCCTGCGCACGGCCGCCGCTAAGCCCTGCCCCTGCTGCGCCTCCTCCGGTAGCTCCGCCTAGGGGCGCATGACACTGCATGCGACCTGCGTCCCCTATCTTTAGCACTGACGGTGCACCGACCAGCGCCAAACACAACCTGTTGCAATTTGGTGCGCTCGGCGCACCGTCAAAAGGACACATGTGCCGTCAAACGCATATCTGCGCACGGCCTGCGTCCCTAGTGCTAAAGATAGGGGATGCAGGTCGCATGCAGCGTCATGCGCCCCTAGGCGGAGCAACCGGAGGAGGAGCGGCAGGGGGCGGGGCTTAGTGGCGGCCGTGCGCAGGCTGACGCTGCTGCTGGAAACGCAAATGAGAAACCACCCTTACAAATTGATTTTAACAATGTCCTCATCTTATAAGACCCATTTATACCATTTGAATGAGATCATGTTTGTAATACATATAACCACTTATCAGAACCAATAGTATAAAGTGCTCTAAGTGCTATTGCAACCATATAGTCATATATGAGGGAAAGGGATGAGTCTGAATATATCATATATGTGACCCTATATCACATCAATGCCCATAAATCCACCATATAAGTACCAATAGAAAACCACTGGGCCAAACAAACCTCGTCAGTGGGGTATATGCAGCACCATGAATGAAGCACTGCCACCAATGTACACCAAAATACAGCCAAATAGGTTATAGAATCATCTTCCTCATATCAAACATGAGCGTCCCTTGCAGGCATCGGTATTATAAGGTGTCATTAGTGACTTTTCATATTATAGACATACACCACCGTTCAAAAGTTTAGGGTCACTTAAAAATTTCCTCATTTTTGAAAGAAAAGCACAGTTTTTTTTTACAATGAAGCTAACATTAAATGATTCAGAATAGCTTAGTTACTCATCGATAACGGTGTTTCTCGGAACCCATGACAGAACCACGGAGAGAGGGGATCCGCCCTTCAGGGACAGGAACCTACAGATAAAAAGGGCGGTACCTCTCCTCCACCTTCACTTGGTTACAGAGCATCAGAGGGTCTCCAGGTTAGTTAAACAACAAGAAGCACCGTGCCTAACGGAAACACTCTACTAACAGTAAAATGTGCTCACCACACATGAATAAGCGGGTGCTGTCATGGGTTCCAAGAAACACCGTTATCGGTGAGTAACTAAGCTATTCTCTCTCAACCATGACAGCACCACGGAGAGAATTACAGAGATTGGTAGCTTAGGGAGGGACCACCGCCTGAAGGACCCTTCTCCCGAAGGTCAGGTCAGACGTAGAGGCTAGATCTAATCGATAGTGTCTAAAAAAGGTGGAAGGTGATGACCAGGTGGCCGCCTTACAGATTTGTTCTATCGATACCTCAGATCTTTCAGCCCATGAGGTCGCCATTGCCCTTGTGGAATGGGCTCTCAGCCCCTCTGGGATGGTATTTCCGCTGGATGAATATGCCAGGGCAATCGTATCCCTTATCCACCTTGCCAGGGTACTCTTAGATGCCTTGAGCCCCTTCCAAGGACCCTGGAAACACACAAAGAGAGCCTTCCTTCCTATATTTTTTGGTGGCCTCTAAGTACTGTACTAGGCACCTCTCTACATCTAAGGTGTGGAATTTTTCTTCCCCCTTATTTTTGGATTTGGGCAGAAGGAAGGACGGACTACCTCTTGGGACCTATGAAAATGTGATGATACTTTAGGGTAGATAGGCTGGGTCAGGTTTTAGGATGACTCTATCCTCTAGAATTTTTGTAAAAGGTGGCCCTGCCGATAAGGCT